>NC_073721.1:108985150-109603282 GCF_023634155.1 Falco peregrinus
CCAGCTTCATTGAGCTTCCTGAGCAACTGCTTCCAATCGTCCCTCCTATAATTATCTATTGCCCTGTTTCTCCTGCTGTTGTAAGTCATAGAGGAGTGCACAGCACCAAGCTCACATGAAATAAATGTAACAGTTCAGCACTAAGGAGGCATATATTTAACATTTCTTGCTCCCTCATTGGGCTGAACATTTTCAGGACTTCTGTTATTTGCCTGGCATTTCAGCTTGATTCTGAAAGGAACATTGTGGTCTCAAGTAAAAAAGCCCAGTCCAATGGGTTGTGTAGGGGTTTTGCATTTAAAAAAACATACATGTTACTTGGTACACTTTCATGAACTTACTTGAAAGTCTTTTTAAACTAGGAGCATTAAGCTCTAATTTCAGTCTCAATGAAAATGCTGACTATAATGGAAGTTAAAGAGAAGTGATGAGAACATCAAAGGCCTTGTTATGTCTATTAGGAAACAAGATACAGAACTGTCTACAAGCCTAGAGGGAAAAGGGAATGATGAAGCCAAGAGTAATTGGGAAGATAGGTGTGGCTTGTGGGTGTAATCAACAGGCATTGAATGTACGGGGAGTGTCTGGGCTGATAGGGTCCTGTAGCTGGGCAGAGCTTCTGGTGCCAGGCTTGTATACAAAGGCTAATAGCTAGCTGCTATCACTTTTTGTGTGTGTGTTTCTGGTTGAAAGATCGTTTTTTTAGTTTACTTGTTAATGGGAGAAACTGTTGATTAATAATACAACCGGGGCATAAGTACTTAAAGCCAGCGGATTTATCTGGCACAGCTACTTTCATGTAGTGCTGCAAAGGAATGGTTCTGAAAATAAAGGTATATCATTCTTCTAACAGATGCTGGTGGCAGAGATTCACATGTATCTTCATGCGAATATAACTAATGGGCTGAAGAAATTAAAGAGTACTTGGTCAAACCTAACTCTGAGCTCTTTCCTCTGTTGTTATCATGGAAGAGTTTCTTTGTAGACACGTATTTTTGAAGGGGGAAAACAGAGAAAGAGAAAATAAAGAAAGCATTATACCATTCATTGTCAGTCTTAATCTTTGAATTTTCTTAGTACTCTGCAGTACTGTATAGCCAGGTCTGTGTCAGGCAAATTTTGAACCTGTGGGATTGGTTTGGCTAAAGCTGTGCCATCCACTAACTGCTGAAAAGCACTTTGGCCTGCTGCTTTTATCCCTCGGGAAGAGATCTGCGGATCTAGAACGTTATAGCGCCCAGATCTTTAGTCACTCATCAGTCTGATTCTTATGCGAGTTTATTACATTTTTGTTATAGAAGTTATGCCCTTGGGGAATCGATGAGGCTCTCAAATGTCTTTCTGGAGTTTCTTTAAAAATAAGGGAAAAAAAAATCCTATTTGTTGTGCAGTGCCTAAGCAGTGAATCTGCTGGCGTGGAAGGGATTATATTTGGCTGGCCACACACAGGATAGGTGATCTGGGCATGCTGAGGTGGATCCCTTTGCATGTCAGGCTGTTCGGCAATGCAGTCAGAGCTACTTTCTTGGTTGGCTTGCAGAATGTCTAAAAATCCCTGGTCAGTTTTGTAAATCCTGCTTTTCAGCCCCAACAAGATTTGCAGTTGGAAGAAAGTGAACGCATCTCTTGCATAACCCAAATGGTGCATGCCTGTTAATAAATGAGCACATGCTAGCTCTTCCGTTTAATTTTATAGAACTATTGATTTTTCTTCATCATCCCCCTTCTTTTTTCAGTTCTCATCCTATTTCAGTATGCTGTACTTCACTTATAAACAGAAGTACTTTGATGAGTTTCAAGAGACATTCTAATATGCTTGTCTTTTAATATATGAAAACATCTGTGGATGTCGCTTTAGTACATGCTTTTGCCATGTCACAGTCAGATTTTTAGCTTGCAGGGCTTCAGCATATTTGCTTTAAATGCTTTTCCTTTGGAATAGAATAATCTACAAAAAGCTTTGACACATTCTATCCCTAACCTGTGAACTGGAGGATAAATTGTTATCGGGAGGTAATTCAGTGGAAGTCAATGATGTGATCTTCATTCCCTCTGCAACGTCCTCATTCATTTAAGTTTGAATACATGCTTCTGTTCAGAAAAGTGAAAACTGTCATTCTAGCAATGACAGAAGTTGGGTTTTACTTCCAAGTAAGTGCAAGCATTTCCTAGCAAAACCTGAAGGTATTTTGTGGACAGAAGTCAGAGTGACCTCTGGGCTCTGGCCTGGTTAGGAGGTGGCATAGCTATGACAGTAGAATGGAGGAGTTGTTGGTGTTGCTAGAAGTGTCTCTTCACCTAAACAAAGCCCTTAAGCAAATGCAAAGAAAAAAAAAACCTTACAAATTTATGATATTTAAAATCTATTAGAATAGTGTATGTAAAGGCCCTAAAACAAGACTGTTATCAGGCTCAAGGAAGTTTTTCTATAAATACAAAATACGTTCGTTCTGAGCTGTTATGTATGTATTATAATATCCTTTTTGTATTTATTTGGAGATGTTAGTTGTTTGAGCTACATTATCATTACCAGACACTGTTCTGATGTCAGTGCTTATTCCCCAGTTTCAGCTAAAGGTAACTCAGTGGCTTGCTTGTTGATAAATGATAAAAGAAGGAAAAGAGATTCACAGATTAATGTTAACTGATAGCCATAGGGAAGCACTAATTGCAATTGCTAAACCAGTTTCATAACAGGGCTAATAATACACTCTATTCTCATTATAAGGCACCTTGTTATGATTTCATCAGGGTACAAGCACGTGCACTTTGGCTCCTTACTGCATTAAAACCTGGAACTGTGTTGCTGATGCCTGCTGTCTGAATGCATGTGGAAGAGAAGGGAGCCAGCTCCGTCACTGAGCAGCCGTGCTTCCCTCAGGTTTTGTTGTTCTTGAGCTCGCTGCTACAGCGGCTGCTACCACCAGGTTTCTGTAACAGGCAGACTTGGCCCTTCACATGGGAGTGACCTGTCTTGTCATTTCTGTGCAAGGAGGAAAGAAAAAAGGGCCCTGTGTCTTTAAATTTCTGTTATTTCCCATGGTCTGCCTGGCGATAGACCTCTGTCCTAAACCTGCAGAGTTAAATTTACCCAGAATGACAACTGTATACTCAGGGTTTAGTTACATAACAGCAGTTGCTGCGTTTCACATTGCACTAATCCAAACACAGTGATAAAGCAGGCCATGAAAAAGCTGGCTGGTTTTGGTACGTTACATAGGCAGGAGGATAAAGAGCTTTTTAATTTGCTTTCCTACGTTGCTGAAACTATTCTCTGACTTGGATGTTTGGCCATCCGTTGGCTTATTTAGTGCTTTAACTGATGTGTTGACAGGTAATGTTGTTTGTTGCACAACTTTTAAGTTCTGAAGATGGTTGAGAAGATGGTTGTTTTTATAAGTAACACATATACACCACTGTCGCGTTTAGATAATAGCATGTTGTAAGGCACTATGATGATTAAACACTTCTCAGCTTTCATGTACTGTTCTGAAACTGCTCTCAGCCCAGTTCCCCAGCAGCTCTTCCCAGCAGTACTTGGAGGAGGATCCTTGTGCTAGTGTAAAGCAATTACCTCTGCATGCTCACTAGTCCACAGTGGTCAGATCATCTATCATGTATCATATCGTTAATGTGTTATGGCTCAGCTTCTGAGCCCTGCTGAGAGCATGCCCAAATGCACCGTTGAGTTCCCTTTCTGAATGCAGGCATTCAGTTCCCCATGGGAGTGTTTGCAGAGCTTTGTTAAATAATAAAGACATTTCTCCAACTTCTCATGTGTTTAATCAAAATATGAACTCTCCTGGGAGGTGAGGAAAGGCAGGGGGGAGGAAGGCAGGGGATGTTGAAGATTTGGATTCTTGCAAGGGCTTGGAGTTGGAGTTGGGAGACAGTTTGTCCCAGGCTGAGTATTTCCTTGAATCTTCCCCACATCGTTGTCGAGCCCCTGTGCTTCTCCCTCATCCTCATCTTTTTTTTTTTTTTTTTTTTGAGACCTCTGGAGCACTAATAGATTAGCACCATTCTATGCTAGCATCGTGCTTGCCACTTGGAAAATAGAAACAAATACCCTCTGGGCTGCGTGAAGAGCCCGAAGGTTGGGTGTTGGTACCCCAGATGATCCCTGGAGGGGGTTTTATCTTTTTGCTGGCACGATGCCTGCGGTCTGCAGCGGAGCCTGGCAAGGTGCCACTGAAATCTCTCATGCTCCGTTGCACAGTGCACTGTTGGGCAAACTTGGTAAGGGGAGCTGCAGCCTGCACAGGGGACCTGAGCACAGCCAGGGGGGCCCAGGGCACAATTGCAGCAGTAGTACGAGAGGGGATAACTGTCATCAAACTGTGCTGTAATCATTAAGGGCTTGCGTTTGGGCGTTGAGGAGAAGCCTTTGGAGTTTGTTAAAGGAAAGCATGAAACGAAGTTGTTGAAAGAATGAAGGCTACCATAAACCTCCCAGGGTGTTGCCAGTAGAGGAAGTTGCCGAGTAGTGTTCAGCCCTTCACACTCATCTGCAGTGCGTTCAGAAATGTTGTTGGGTGTCACCGGTAGTCAGAGATACCAATTTTTTTTAAAAATAAAAAAAAAGAAAAAAAAAAGTTGCAGCACAGGACTCAAATGCATGTTTGAATGTTTAGAGCAGTATCTCACTATTGTTATATACAATTTACATGCTGTTCTTAGCCATATATTTTATTTGGGTTTTCTTAATTGTAGTCTTCCTGCTAATTTTTATGCACAGAACTGTTGTGATTAGTTAAATAGGTGCATGCTGGCCTTGAAATTAGTACTCTGAAATTATTTGCATGGATACATTCCCTTTGATCTCTCACACATCACTCCATAAATTTACAGCTTTTACTACTTGGTCAAGAATTCAGAAAAATATAAAAATAATTTTATTAAGCCAAATCAGTGCTGCAGTCTGCAGTGTCAGAAATCAGTGCTTTAATAGGTGTCCCAGGAGCAAAATCATTTGTTTTTCTGCCTCAAGCAAAGCTTACAGGAGCTAATAAGGAGCAATAGTCAGCTGATATTTGAGTGTTCGGAGATGGGGCTGGCTCTTTTGCTGCAGGATGATCTGAAAACCCAGCATAATGGATTAAAATTTTTGTTTTGTATTTTTCATTTTGGACAGACAGAGCTCTGTTTGTTAGTGTTCCCTGATATTTGTCTCTTTTTTTGGAGAGCTAATGGGCTTATTTTCTCTTTTCAATGAACACATGTACTGTTCATCCCAATTAGAATGAGGAGATATAAAACACTTGTGGGTTTTGAGTTGTTTTTTTTTTTCTTTCTATTCAGCTCTCCCATGTTTCATAATTTGTGTTCCATTTCTTGGACACTGTTATATGAAGAGCCATTTTGGTTACTACTTTCAGGATGAGAAGACTCAAGAGAGTGTGACAGTGAAAAATTATGACAAGGAAAAACAATTCCTGTCTCTTGAACATGCTAGAAAAATCTCTGGCTGTGGTAAATAACTGTGTTTAATAGCTTCATCTCTGTATAGTTAATTCCAAGTTCTTAAAAAGCAGAAATGGATGTGCTAATGTGAGTCACTTCCTTTTCAAAATGAAATCAGAGATAGTAGAGTCGTGGTTTTGGAGTCCAAACTCGAGCTTTTAAAGCATTAATAACTGTAGAGTTGGTGTGTTATGTTTTTGCTTTCAAAAAAAACCAACCACCAAACCCACAAACAACAAAATGGGGCAAGGGGAAGGGCCTGGCCTTGACCTCTTTGAGTGTTAAATGACACTGTTAATAAAGACAGCACTGTTTTCAGACATATTTTGTGTCAATCTTTATACATCAGCAGCTCCAGTCTGTGACTTTCTCTTCTGAGCAGTACTGCTAAGTGGAAATGGTCATTGCCTTTGATACCTAGCTCCTCTTTGGCTTTTTGAAACCTTTTCCTTCCCTTAAATCTTTTTTTCTTAAAAAAAAATTGTCATTAGGACAAGTTTGTCAGTGGGATTTGTATTCTATGTGCCAGAAGCTCTGGTTTGAGCGCAGTGTCATGATGTTATTGTGGTTTGTTTGTGTGGGGTTTTTTTTGGTTTTGTTTGCTGGGAGCTTTTTTCCCCTAATGGCCTGGACAAGCAAAGCAGTGAGAGGTTTTTTGGGTTTGTTTTGCTGCTGGTGGTGACTTTTTTCTTTAAACAAGGTAACTATTTTCACCTCTTCCTTAAGAAAGATACAACATGATGATGCTTGTCTTTCAGCTGCAACAACATTCGTAGAAGATTTTAATAGAACAAGCTCTGTCACTGGTGTTCTGAAGGTTTCCTGGAATTTCATGGGTGTCTGAATGCAAATTATTCCCCCCCCCCCCCCCCCCTTTTTTTTTTCCTGTTTGAAGGTTAGTTTTCTTTAGGGTATCACTTCATTCCTGCCAATCTGATAAAGCTAACTTAATTAAAAATATTACCATTAGATCATACAGTTCTCTTTATTAGTTTAGTCCATGGGGCTCCTTTTCCACTGGGAAATTATTTACTTCAGAACTTGCGAGAGTAGCCTTGGCTGGCTTTGTTTAATGCAGCTGCTTTAAAGCTTTCTATCAGATTAATGTTTTTCCAGGTTTTTTCTTGCAGGTACACTGTTACTTAGAGATAACTCTGATTGCTCAGATCTGTGGCATTTGCTGCAGAGCAGTACTCTCATTGGAGGGGTTGATGGTGAAACAGACACGATCATTTGTTTTGGATGGCTGGTTATATACCCCTTTTCTCTTTTCCTTTCTTTTCCCTCTTCCCTCCTCACCCCAACATTCTGCCCCCCTCCCCTTATTTTTTCCTTCCAAGTGAAAAAGTTGCCTTTTGCTGTATGGACTGTTGGAAGTACTTATTTTATGCTCCAAGGTTTTTTTGGCTTTACTTGCCAGGGGAAGGGGGGGACTTCTAGAGAAGTTGTGTGGCTATCCTCTGTTTCTCACTAGCTGTTTTAAGCAATGCCATTGACGACTTGCTTAGCTGGAGGTCTGGTCTGCAGGCTTTTATTTATACTTCCTATTCTTTGTATTGTATTGTGGAGGAGCCATACTGTAGTGGATGCTGGAAGCAACCTTAATGTCTTATATCATATAATCTACAGTTATAGGATAGAGGGTTAGAGCAGCGTGTAAATTTTGTGCTCTAAAACAAGTTGTGGTGTGACCTTATGTAGGTGACTTCACCTCCCTTCTCATATTTGCACTTTCCATCCTATATCTGACGTTCCTTATGACTATTGTCTTCCCATGGGATTCTGCGAAGCCTAGCATGATCCTCGATAGCTGTTCTGACCTCAGTACTGCGCTGGTGCAACTAATAGGTAGCAGTGAAACTGGTATTATGCATTTGTTGAATGTACTTTATTCTTTCAGCACAGACAAGTTTTTCTCTTTGCTTTCTACCAGTGCATCTAATTTAGACTTCAGGTTGTTGGTTTTTAGCTAAATGCTTTAAAACCTCTGATATAGACGAGATATACTTACTTGAACATGTCAGCCTACAGACCAAGTTGGCAGACAGCTGCTGAGTGGCAAGGCGGTATGGCAGTGCCCGACGGGGCAGCTGGGCAGTCTTCGCTAAGGCAGGGGGCAGGGGGCACTGGGAATGAGCTGCAGGCCTGAAGGCATCACTGGGTGCGAGCGTGCTTGAGGCTTGTTTCTAACCCGTTCAGTAATGATCTTGTGTTTGAGATCTTTGAGATGGGACTGTTGTTTCCAAACATATGTTTTCTGAAGTATGTGATCCAATTGCCTACATGCCTGTATTAGTCTGTCCAATAATTGATATGGCTTGTGCTCATAACATTTTTGAGGCTGATCTTTGAATGTTGAATCCATCATTGAGGCCAAATCCTCTTCTCCTCAGAGTAGCAGTCCTCCTGAAGTGAAAGTGAGTAGGCTTTGTCCCCCTCATCTTGCCTGTTTTATTTTCATGGGAAGTGACTGCTCTAGCTTAGGCCATGCTTAATGCTAACATGCAGGCAGCATTATTTTTCAAAATGCTCCCTCCCTCATAATTAAAATTCATGAGCCGTTCCCCAGAGAGCCACCTGAGGTAACAGAGTCTTTTCAGTACGCCATTAATATACAGGAACACTGAATACAGGCATTTGGCTGTGTTCACTCTTCCTCACTCTTCCCTGGCTGGTCGCCTGTGTGTGTTGTGGAACAACAAAACTGAAATCTGGACAATTTATATTTCAGTAGTGATGGGATATTCTCTCTTTCCCTGTCACTTCACATTAAGGACCTGCCACTAATAAAACTAATTAATAACTCTTGGCTCCACACAGAACATTTGGACTCCCTAGTGCTGGCGCCATGCCACTGCAGCTTTTGAAAGAAGTGCTTCATCTTAGTCAGGGACAGGATGAATATTTCTCCACACTTCTAATTGGACAAAGTGCCTCGGTGTTTCAAAGGCAGCAGATTAGCAGGCTGTAGATACTCTAGGTAGGATCTTCTTTTGTAGCCTCTGAGACAGTAAGTTGGGAGGGCTGTGGTGTGTCTTGTTTCAGTGCCATGACGGGAGCGAGACGAGGTTGAGCACTGCATCTAAGGGGTAGTCCAAGTTGTGAGGCTTTGCCCTGCACAGAGAGGGAAGATGCCCTTAACGCCTGCAAAAAAGCAGGATGTGTAGGTAGCGTAGGTCAGTAGACAATGAAATACTGTCAAAGGGCTGACTTTTGGTTGTTCTAAAATCACCAGATTAAATGACAGAAACTGTGCTGACCAAATGACAACCTTGCTGAAAAGTTTAATCTCTATGGGAGGCTTTGTTGGCGTTGTGATGCCACTTGTGGGCATATTTGGGGTTTTTTCTTCTCAGTACTGACATAACTGTGCCAGCAAAATGTTGTAGTGTAAGCTGGGCTGCATTACATAAAAGTAGTTCTGCCTTCTACTCTCACCCCTCTCTTTGGCTTTAGAAACACTATTTGCTTGCACGCTCTAGCTTCGAGACCCTTTCCACTGATGCATTTCTGTTCAAGTCAAGGATGTGAGCCTTGGTGGCCCTGGTGATCTGGGATGTCATGGTATCTGTGTTTATTCATGAACAGATCATCATAAACAAGAATGTTCTGTCTGACACCTGTGCACTGCTCTTTACACACCTTAGCTGCTGCTCAGGCAGCTGCAGTTCTTTCTCGACACTGTCTTTCATATACGCTTCATTTGGAATGGTCAGTTACAGCAAGGAATGTGGTTGAATATGAAGTTGTCCCGAGAATTTCTATCAAAGAAAATTAATAAAAAACATTAATGTGAATATGTAAAGAAAACAAATGGCAAACAGCAAGTCCTTTGGGATTTTCTGACCTCGCAAAAAAGTATCTGACCCCTTACTGCCATTTTCCTCAACTTTCTGATTGTGCCTCCATGTAATTGGGACTATTTTTTAGGCTAAGTTATATTTCAGTGCTTTAGGAGAGGAGAGGCTTCAAGCTTAATAAAACAACTGAGTCGATTCATAGCTGGAAATACCAAACATTGATTTTAATATCCCACAATGTATCAAGCAAATGAGCATCTTTTCTTCATCACACCCACCAGTTTACTGTCACTATAAGACACTACTCATTTATTACTATTAATTTGTTATGGCTGTGGATGTTGCTTTACTGACAAAGGTGGATTCTCTGGCAGAACTAGTTATGCAAGTTAAATGAAGCTGGAGGGGGTGGCAAATGTTGGATTGGAGGTGAAGAAGGATGGCAGTGGTAAGAGCACCCGCAAGCCTGAGTGCCTTACAAGACTGAGGCTTTCGTAACTTTGTGTGTGACGTGGTGGGCCTGTACTCATGCACACACTTGAATGTTTTCTTGAGTTGCCTGTCAGTGCTTACATGGCTTGGCAGCCATGGCGATGGAGCTGCAGCAATTAATGTGCTTCAGGTGCTAGAAAAGGAAGGAATGCTTCATGCATCAGGTGCTAGAAAAGGAAGGAATGCTTCTGTTTAACCATAGTAATGTCTGTGTTAGCAGGAGGAATAGATTGTCAAATATATATGGAATTGTTGCTTTTTCAAGTTCCTTATCCTGTTCATTGTGGAGATGGTAAAGGAGGTGAAGCGAGTCCAACTCTTTTATGATGGTGTAAATCTGCAGTGCCACTGACTCCACTGTCACTGCTTTGGAATTATACCAGTGAAACTACAGAGAAGAATTTGCCTCCTGGTCTTGTTGCCAAGTAAATTTAGAAGTGTTGGTATTAAATTACTGAAGAGCAGCCCCTTGCTCCACAGGTCTTGGAGAAATACTAAAATCCAAGGAAGAGTCCCTAACTCTCAGCTATATACTTTTCCTAGTCCCATTCTTCCAACAGTTCTCCTTGACATTACACTTTAATCCTTTCCAGCAGAACAGCCAGTTGGCAGCCTCATAGTCTCAGAAAATGTAGTAGTCTCCTCCCCCCCAGCATGAAAAAGGGGGAAGGTTGGCCGGAATTATAACTGGTAACTTCAGTTCCCTCATTACTGAAAAAGCTTTCAACTACTGCCATCTCCTTCAATTTTTGTCTGGATGTCAAGAATAAGAACACAGCTGAGCAGCAGTGTGTTGCTCTCCAGCTCTGTTGCACTGAGTTGTTTTCAGTTACTTATTTGTGAAGTCAGAGGTGATGCGCAATGTAGGATCTGCAAGACCTGAGCCTCCTTTCTTCCCGAGATTTGCTCTTCCCTCTGTATCTGCTGCTGTTGTGCCCCTGGCCAATCCTCCCCCCGCCCCCCCCACCCCCCCACCCCCCGCCCCGTGTCTCTCTTTGTGAAGTGATTTTTGGTAGTAACAGGTCTGCATTTTTTCTTTTGAACAACAGTGTCTTCACAGTAATAGTTAAGCTGGGGCTGTCTCTCCCACCAGTGATTCTTTGTAATCAAATCCATGTTTTCCAGGCAAAAATGCAAATAGTTTGTTAGCTTAAAGACTTTTTTTTAAAGTGGTGTTTTGTTGGGGTGGTGGGGGTGGGGGTGTTTTTTTTAAAAGGTGTAATCCACAATAGTGTGCTGTTGGAGGAAAACAGATGTTGGGTTATTAAATTACTGCTATGCTGCAAATCACCATGTAGCAGAGGAAGGCAGGAAAATGCTGCCAGTGATCAGCAGTGTGGGAGAGCTGTCTTGGGGTGATTGTGCTGGAGGATTAGGAGAGAGCATCGAAGGAACTATGGGCGACAAAATGAGCTGGGCATTTAGGCAGCACCCAAGGAAGCCTGGTTATGTAGATTACAGGAATGAGAAATCCGACTTTGGTAAGGCACAGGTACTGCTGAAAACAAAGCTATTGTTGGATTTGACTTTTGCAGAGTTATTCTTGTAATGAGAAGGCTTTGTTTCAGGGTATTGAACTGTCGTATCCTTTCTGCTACTGTCGAGATGCTTTATTCCAAGGTTATTTCCTCTACAACCACATTTTGATACAATCATTTTCATTTAGAAGTGCTACTTTTCAGTCAGAATCTAGGACGTGGATGGCTGCTTGCTTGGGGTTTTTGTCTCTTTCCCAGTATTTGTGCAAGTTCTTTTTAAGGGAAGTATGACATGGGTGCAGCTTCGTAAATACCTTGATGTGCTCCACAAAAAAAGGAACTCCGAGTTTTACCACATAGTTAAATTCCTGGGGGCACAGGGAACACAGTGCTATGTATTGCTCTAATTCTTGGAGACTGATATAAGGCAGTCAGAAGCCTGGAAGTATTTCTACAGCTGTTTTCTTAAATGGGACTGCTGAGAGATGATAATGCAATGCTTGTTTGTGGTTAGTAATCAGGAACGGCAGCACTTGATAGTACAGACTTTGGAAAGTTCTCTAAAAATATAGTCTCTACACAAAAACAACTGATATATGTCAAACCAAAATGCAGGATCACATCCAGATTGCTGCACTGTAGTACGCAGATTCTTGCAGCTTACCTCTCCCTGCTGCTATGGGTGACCGCAGTTCCCTGCATCCTTGGTACACAGGTGGTGACGTGGGCTGCCTTGAGCAACGCCTTGCGCAGGTTCAAACCCCTTTGCTACTAAATGTGCTTGGGGAAAAAGGGAAAAGAGAAGTGTTTTCTCTATAGCAGCACAGTGCATCTTTTTTTACACAGAGAGTTGTTGAAAAGGAATGTAAAAAAACAATGAGGATGTTTGAGTGAGTTGGAAGCTGAAATGGAAAAGAAAATTGAAATACTACTTAATGCTCTAATTTGGCATACAAGGGATATTTTAGAATATTGGTTTTGTTATTGTTGTAGCTTTAGTTTGGAAGTTAGGAAAAATAATAATTTAGAGCCTAGCCTCCTCTAAGTATGCCTGTTTAGAAGCTTACTTGCTCAAAGGTGTGATCTATTTCACTGGGTTTGGGTGTCTTTAGAGCATTGTTGAATGCTGAGCTTATATGCCATTTAAACTTACGTTGAATTACAATGTTTGGAAGATGAATACCATTTTGTATCCAACTCATATTTTTGACTGTTCAGTCTCTAATGAAATAACACTACAGACTTCAGTTCCTGTGTACATCCATTATCTACAAGAATCCGTCTCAGCTTTTGCTTAGTTTTAACATTCATTCATCAAAAAATAAAATAGTTCTTGGTTCTGTTACTCTTGATGATATAAATATATAGTGCTGTCTGTATTGCCTGAACAAGTTGTGCATGAAGAAAAATAACAGTTATAAATCAAGATGGGAGGGCTATACAGTCTTTACCTGGGGGATCATCTCTTCTGTGTTGGGTTCATGCCATACACTTTATAGATAAAATACCTCATTTATTGAAAATTATGAATACATGTTGGATATAACTAGTTTATTTGAAGTTGGAGGTCATGATGTGTTATGCTTTTGATGATACAGAAATTGAGAAGATCACTTGAAAGCTGTGGGGGTTTGTACTTGCCAAAAAGTTCCCGCATTTCCTTTGGGTTTTCCATTGAAAGGTGTTAGCACTGGAAATTTCCCCTGTATTTTATAATCTGGACAATCTCTCAGTTTCTCTGTGATATTTAGGTAATGCTCTACATGGCTATACAGATGCAAAAAGTGTAATTTAACTGATGGGGTTTGGTAGTTGCAATGCTGATCCACCATTGGGTTTGTCGGAACCCAGGTGTGTAAATGCTAGCACAGTCTGTTAGTCAAATAAGGATTTATGACTTCTGTTTTATTCCCAGAAGTGCTTCATATCAATGTAGTATGGAAATAATCTGTGGATAGCCTGTTTTGGTGCTGATGAAGATTTTATGTAATGTACATCTGCAAACAGAACAAGTTCCAGCATGTTTATCTTTATGATGAACAGGACGTGGATAAGGCTGGCAGGTATACAGCTCTATTTGAAAAGAGAGAAATTTCAGAAGAGAAGCTACTTAAAAGCAACACTGTGGTGGTTATGGAAAACAGAGTCAGTCTAATTACAGGTATTTCAGTGTGATATCTGCTAGTTATCATTAATGACAAATGTACAGAATTGTTTGTACATTAGTTATTGCAACAGTAAGAACAAGACAAAAAGATACTAGGTAATGTGTGGTGCATGTATGAACAATATAAAGCCTGCATATAAATCCTGCTTAGTAATTTTTATCTTAAACTACTTTTCAGGTGTTCAGAATAGATCTCCTAATAATGAATAAAAATTGAACCTAAATCTAGTGGTATCTCATGTTACTCATGTTACTTCCTTGACTGAAAACTGGTAGTCCAAGTGTATTGTCTGGCTGGGGAAGTCTTGCACCCACTGATGACGAGATGCTGAGAAAGGGTGCTGGGAAAAGGGTAACTATATTTATGTTCCATTCCTTATGCTCTGGATGTGTTGCTGAAAGTCTTGCCAAATGTCTTCTTACCATTCTTTTACACAGAATTGTTTTCAGAAATGCTCCAAATGCACCAAAGTGGCACTTCCAGATACTTTACAAAAGTGTACAAGAATTTGTTGCTGCAGCTAGGAAGTAAAAAAATACCTTCCAGGTATATTGATTCCTATAGTTTTTACCATCCTGTAACACACCTGTTGTTTAGAGTGTGCAGATACCCAGGGAAAGGATGTCTGTCTTAAGACCCAAATGCTTAATACCCAGTTTCACTGTCAGAAATTTGGAGTAACGTGTGCTTACAATTATAGGTTTTTTGCTCATATCTTTCTTTTTTTTCTGGGGGAAAAATATTCAAATGTCTGCGATATGTATTGTTCTTACAAGATCCTACAGAGGCTAAATGGTCTCTTGTGTAAAGCTTAAAATCCTAATTTGCAGTTTGCCGTGGTATGCTAATATGTTCATGCTTCTTTCAGTCAGGTTTATATATAAATACCTCACAGCAGTGCTGTAATCGTATTGATGAGATCCAGAATGTGTTAGAGAACTTCCTTCTTATTTTGTGTGCTCTCTCTCTCTCTTATTTATTTATTTATTTAAGACATAAATTGGTTGCAGGGCACCATGCCTGACCGCAAAAGTTATTTCAGAGGACCTTGGATAGAGCCACTTTTGTCCTTTCTGAAAGGCTCTACATTAAGGTAAAGATACTTCATTCAATTCCAGGTAGAAATCTATGACACTATAGAAGTTTTAGGAAAACAGTGATGTCTTTAAAAATGTCACATGCCCACTAATGGTTTTGGCCAGTGACTGTGTTATGTCAGCGGCTGATCTTTCATTTTTTTACTTCCTCATTTGTGCAATCATTTAGAGTAGAACTGGAATTTATTCATCACTCTCAAATTCTGACATGTTCAGTCTAGGGGTGAAGACACATATAGCAGTGTGCCCCGGTGGCCAAGGGGCCAGCGGTGCCCTGGGGTGCACGAGGAGGGGTGTGACCGGCAGGTGGGGGGAGGTGACCCTCCCCTCTGCTCTGCCCTGGTGAGGCCCCAGCTGGAGCCGTGCCCAGTGCTGGGCTCCCCGGTTCCAGACAAGGAACTATGGGAGAGGGTCCAGTGAGGGGCTACAGAGATGATGAGGGGACTGAAGCGTCTCCCTGATGACAAAAGGCTGGGAGAGCCGGGGCTGCCTGGCCTGGCGAGGAGAAGGCTGAGAGGGATCTTCTCCACGCACACAAACACCTGACGGGGGTGTCAGGGGGACGGGGCCAGGCTCTTGGCTGTGGTGCCCAGCGACAGGGCAGGGGGCAGCGGGCACAAACTGGGACACAGGCAGCTCCATCTGAACGTGAGGAAGAACTTCTTTACTCTGAGGGTGACAGAGCCCTGGCACAGGCTGCCTGGAGAGGTCGTGGTGTCTCCTTCTCTGGAGACATTCAAACCCATCTGGACATGACCCTGTGCAGCCGGCTCTGGGTGACCCTGCTGTAGCAGGGCGTTGGGCTAGATGGTCTCCAGAGCCCCCTTCCAACCCCAACCAGCCTGTGAATTATATAAATCAAAACGAAATCTCCTAGGTTTTTAATCAGTATGGAGTAACATTCAGATTTGTGTAGACTTTAAAAAGTTTTTTCCCTTGTGTAGGACTTTTCCTTCTTTCTTTCTTTCTTTCTTTCTTTCTTTCTTTCTTTCTTTTCTTTCTTTCTCTCTTTCTTTCTCTCTTTCTCTCTTTCTTTCTCTCTTTCTCTCTTTCTTTCTTTCTCTCTTTCTTTCTTTCTTTCTCTCTTTCTTTCTTTCTTTCTCTCTTTCTTTTTTTCTCTCTTTTTTTCTCTCTTTTTTTCTCTCTTTCTCTCTTTCTTTCTCTCTTTCTTTCTTTCTCTCTCTCTTTCTCTCTCTCTCTCTTCTCTCTCTCTCTTTCTCTCTTCTTTCTCTCTTCTCTCTTTCTTTCTCTCTTTCTCTCTTTCTTTCTCTCTTTCTCTCTTTCTCTCTTTCTCTCTTTCTCTCTTTCTCTCTTTCTCTCTTTCTTTCTTTCTTTCTTTCTTTCTCTCTCTCTCTCTCTCTTTCCCAATTTGAACCTGCAGTTACTTTTCAGTGGCGTTTTTATGCTTAGTTTTTTTAAAGCATGTGGTATTTAGCACTTAAGGGACTGCTTCATTTTCCATTTTGCAGGCAAGCTCTTAAAAAGCTTTTGCATGTGTTGAGGCTTTTGGCTGATTTGTCATCTAGATTTTTAGAAATCTTTTCAAGTCAAAACATTGTGAAAGTCTATTTTACTACCTAAAGCTATCCATATAGGCAGAGACATCTAGGATAAGATTGAAGTCCATTCTATAACTCCTCCTTCCCTCCATCTATTATGTAAAAGGTATAAATAATGTAGTTAAGTTCTTGTGTCTGCCTGACATCAGGACATACATTACTGGACGCTGGAGTCCCAGCTGTTCTGCAGTGTAGTATTGCATTAGAACAACCCATGCTGCTGTTTGTGTGTGCTGGTCCTGTCTGACTGAGACGTTTGGACATCACACCTATTTTCCATGAACACTTTGTCTTCATGGAATACAAACTGCGATGACCTCTTTTCAAGTTGCCAGTTTCCCACGGTGTGGAGGGGATGACTAAAGGAATGGTTTAAGTGGGGTAAAAGACACTTCTGCTACCACTTGCTGAATGGGCAGTGTTTTGCAGTCTCCTACAACTGAGAAAAAGCAAAGAAAGGAGGCACTGGTGAGCTGTGGAGGAGAGATAGAGGCTGGGTAAGCAGAGGAAGGCTCTGTGCTGGCCATTCAAGCTCTGCTCCCAGTGGAAGAAGATACTATTTTTTTTTCCCCCAAACACTCCCTAACAATAGAGATATGGAGAAGAGAATGCGAACAATTGCAGTGTGCCATAGTACTAAGGGAGTGGTCTGTGTGGGTATCTGGAGTACCGTGTGAGGTAAAGAAGGAGGAAGGATCTGTCTCGGGGCCGTTACCAACAAATGCTGCAGGCTGCGCAGTAACAGCGGTGTGCATGTCTGTGTTTAGTTTGGCAATGATTTTTTTCTGCTTTAGATAGAGGCTCTTTGAGCACATCCTAGAACCAGTTTTGCAGTGTTTGTATGAGTGATACAATCTGGCTGGAGCAGAGCTTTCATCCACCTCTCCCACCTGCCTACTTGGTTTCTCTAGTATCATTTTTACCTCTTACCAATCCTGCCAAACCCATCTGTCTTCTAGAATGCATGATTTACAGTATATACTGCCTCCTCACCTATGTCAACCTAAGCTCAAAAGATAGCTGATTTTTTCTAAGTATCATCTTGGAAACCTGCTTTTTCTGCAGTAAACTTAAATTTTCGTGTGAAAGAATACAGTGGGAAGATGCTCCTGCATTATTGTGTTGTATTCTTGGGTGATAATGGAATCTCTGAAGGTAACTGAATGAAATGGGAGGAGGTTCTGTCATTTGACACCAGTCGCTCAGCATTTTCAGGGTAACATCTGTGTGTGCACTGTGGGTGCTGTGATTTCTTAATTGCGCAGTGCTGGGAATCTGAACGTTTGACACTTTCACCAGCTTCAGGGACTGTAGAGCAGCAGGTTAGAGCCTGGCTGGAACTACAGCACTTCTTCTCCCCCAGGACCAGCCATCCGAGGAAGCAGCCCCCCGTGCCCAGGTGATGATGATAGCAGGCACGGCCCCCCGTGCCCAGGTGATGATGATAGCAGGCACGGCCCCCTGCGTGGTGGTGAGTTCCAAGTAGCTTCTTACTGAACAGCTCATTTTGGTGGGCTGAGGCTTCATGCCCTGGCCCTTTGCAAACAGTTCCCTCCTTTCCCTGAAGACAACAGGATGAACATTTCAGGCTGGTATAATTTAAGATAGATGGGCATTATCTTGCTATGAAGCAAGTTAATTTGTTAATTTAAAAGATATTCCAGTGATTGGGTTTTTTTGGCCTGAGTTCTTAACTTTAGTTATCTTAACCTTCACTGAAAGAGATCATATAGCTTTTCTAGAAGACACTTTCTGAGCATACAGAGTGATTCTGTCATATATATTCAGCAGCTTAAGCATTTGCTTTTAAATTTTTCATGTTTTAATATATGGCTATGAATGTGAAAACATAGTATTTCAGAGTTTTGGGGAAAGTTTTGAACATAGGCTTCTACATGTTAGAATTCGTTCTGCAGACACAATGATTTGTTTTTTAAATGAAAAACAATCCCCATGAACCCTAAACTTTATATAACATCTAAGAACACATTTGTCTTTTCCTGCGGTGTAAGTGAGAATGTATATGCCTATATAAATATATACTGGCACATGTTTTTAGCCTTCAAAATGGGTTGTGGGCCATAACTGAACAGACTGCTCAGTTACTATGCTTGGATCGCTTATTTAATACTTCCAAATTTAAATATTTTGTATGTGTTGGTTTGTGGCAAAAAAATGCAGTAAAAAATTAAAACTGGCAATTTATTTTTCTGAAGGATAATTACTCATTGGATGAAACATCTATTTCTCCAACAAATGGTTGTTTTCTCCTATGCTACAGACATTCCTTTTCAGTGATTATAATTTAAGCAGGAGCACTGATGACGTTGGGTGGGAAATACCTTTATCTTTAGTGTCTTGGTATAAGAAAATGTAATTCTGGTCTAGCAGAGAAATTTGATCTGTTTTGTTTTGTTTTTTTGGGGTTTTTTAAAATGTGGAAGTGCAAATTAATGTGCATCATGTAGGCATGAGGTGAGCTTTTTCACTCAGAATCAGGTATATTACATAGTCTCTTGCAGTTTCTCCAAGTTGATACCGAAGTAATGTTTTATTAATGTAAATAAATAACTCTCTGCAGTATTCCTGAACATCCCATAAGCTTTTCAGGCAATAGAGGTTCTTGATCTGAAAAGACCCTCTCTGGTAAGCTTTCATACATATGTTAAAGCAGACCAGCTTCTGTCACAGGTCACCTCATTTGCTAATTATTCAGAATTTAGATCAGGTATTTGCAGTGAAATTAGCATGCAGAAAGAGCATTTCTGAAGGTGTTTTCTATTAGGAAAAAAAAAGGCAGAATTTAGAGTAATACTTAAAAGTGTTAAAACCTTATTCCCACAGACTTTGTTGCTATAGGGAATATGGGGAAAACGGTGAATAATAATAATAAATAAAGTGGAAGTAGTATGCATAGAGAGAGGCTGAAGTTATAGCTTCAGAATTATGTGGAAAGTCTCTTTTCAAAGGCTAAAAAAGGGAAGTAACCGATTGCATCTCTCCATTTGGTGGAAGTAGGAGGATTAAGGACGGTGCAAGGGGTATGCACGGAGGTAGGGAAAATTAACAATTGCTAGAAAAAGAAGAACAAAAGGGTTATGAATCTGGTGAGACTTGTAGGGAGTCTGTTCTTCAGATGACTTATAGCATTTAGCTGAGAGCCTGGGAAGAGAGAACAGAAACATTCATGGAGCTGATCTGTTTTCTGCCATCTGCATGATGGCTGTTCTCTCTCATGCTTTTCTTTTGTGCTGGTTGGTTTGGTGTCCCAGATTGATCAGCTCATAGCTAATTTCAAAATACATCCCCAGCGTTCACAACATGTTTATTCTTATGTGATAATTTTTGATGCAGAAGAAAAGGTTGTGAATTTTGTTTCATTCCAGCTGGAAGACACTTCTAGACATTTGTAGTGAGCAATGCAGATGCTATCATCTTCCCTTCTCCTTCCCCCAGTACTTCAGCAAGGCAAAACTCTGTTAGGCAAGTTTTAAGCCAAGACAGAGTGAGGTGATGTGGGAGAAGGAGTGCACTTTGAAAAGATAACTTCTTACTCCCTTGCAAGCATTTTGTCTTTCTCTATCGTGGTGCTGGTATGCAATTTGAATCTTGTTATGCCTGCATCTTGAGTACCTACCTGGGCATAGGTGTCATACTGTACCTATCAGGTGAAAGCTCTTACTCTTTGAGTATACCTTTGTTCTCAAAGACTCCCATGTCTACCACTAGTAACCATGCTTTGGAGGAGAAGGAAGGCATGGATAAACATTCCAGCTGGTTTGCTGGAGCTCTGCTACGTACAGTGACAAAGATCCATTGCCCTGTTTTTCTTCATGTGGTGCTGCCTCCTCATCTTGATAAGATGCCAGTAGGCTCATTTGTCTCAATAGCTCTTTTTGTATAACAAGAGTTGTGATGAACCTAGTTATTGGCACCTCCAAGTTGAAGCTTAGGTGGACAGAGGAGAAGCATTGGAGACTGAGCTGTGAAATTGATCATGCTAAGATAGTAGAATGGTAAGAGCTCTTAGCACTTAGAGTTGAAATAACAGACAAAGGCTTTTGGAGGTGCTAGAGAAGGAGAAGTGTTTCAGGAAAACGATAAGGAAAGCAATTGCTGTCTCTCTCCAAAATGCAATGAAAAATTGCTAAACTCCATGCACAGTTTTATGTCTTAGAGACCTTGTTTATTTGGGAACAGGGCTTCAGGTCACCTGTGCAGCTGCTCAGAATCTGAAGAGGATGGTGGCCCAGCAACAGGAGAGGAAACAAAGTGAGCACTGAAACAGTTCATCACTGTGGTACTTGTTAATGATTCTTCTGGGTAGTAGCAATAATGAGCAGTTGAAAGAAAAGTACTTTATGTACTCTAAATAAATTGCTTCCAAACCTTGTAATTGCCACAGTTTTGGCTTTCAGTAGACCTGGTAATGAATTTTTGAGTGGTGTCCACATGTTGTGCCTGTTACTGTACTTGACTTCCTTCCCATTTTGAGTGATCTCATCAAGGGATGGACATTATTATCCAAATTGAATATATTTGTCCAGTATTGGGAGTAGTAGTGATGATGAGATTGGAATAATTCTGCAACTGACTGCAAGTGATCCCCCAGGTTACTTCCCAAGTAAGGCCACCTTTTCCTGAGTCTGCTATATTACTGACAGACATGTCATTTCAGGTGGTGTTGCCCAGTGTATTGATTGTAAGAATGACAGGATACAGCAGCCTCTTAACGGGTACTTACATACAGAGGAGAAAATAGATGCCTTCTTGTCTTAGAAATGTAGACGTCACTGAGGTGTTTCAAATGCCAGAAAATGCCTTGGGTTCAGATGGGTATAATGAAGCTAAATGTCCCTTAAAGGCTTGTGGCATGTGCCTGCGATCAGAATTTAACACAGTTCTCGCCTTCTGGTGACAAAATAAAAAGGAGAAGGAAGTGGCAGGTTTTTTTTTACTTTTTTTCTTTTTTTTTTTTTGAAAGAAGCAGAGAAATCTGGAGAGACTTCACCTCACTTACATGAGCTCTTCCTATATGTATAATTTAACATGGCACCTTATATATAATTTAATGTGTGAAATAAACATAACATTTGAATTTCACAACTGGAACTCTTCTACTTACAGAAGTGGATTTTTTTCCAACTATTTTTAACCAAAAAATGCAGTTTCTTAAATGAACATGTATCATGACTTACAGACGTTGAATCCTAAAAGATTGCGCCCTTCCTAGGACAGTGAGCTGAACCACTGTACAAGGTATATGTTGCATTGATGTCAGTGTCATGACTGATAAATCACTTTCATCCTGCAACAGAGTCTTATTTATAAATAGCTTTTTAATAGAATGCCCTAAGTTTGCAATGATGCTTTTCAAACCCCTGAGAATACTAGCTCTTGCCTTGAAGAGCTTATAGTCTAAATTAAATAGATAACCAGGAAGAAAGGATCAAAGAAGAGAGAAACGCAAAGGAGGGAAGCACTGGGTAGGGGGAAGGGAGGTGGGCATAAATCTCAGGAGAGCAGGTCCTGGTTTTATATCCTTGTGTTGGCTTCTTATTTTTAGAAAGAATATTGTTCACTGTCATTATAATTGGAATCAGATAATGTTTTGGAGCAGAACTCACTGAACAGACTCACCGGTCTTGATGAGTTTTGTAGAAGAGAAGGGTGTTCTTTTGCGCATAAGGAGAAGAAAGGCTCTGAGACATTAGGAGTGCATGAATATGCTGTTTGCAAAGGGGTTTTAGAATAGGTGAACAACTAGTGTCAATAAGCTTTGCTTCATTGATTTTGATTCATTCCAGCTGAGGATATAACCCAGTGGGAGCAGTTAGGAGAAAGCAATAGACCTAGAGGGGAAAAGGGCATTTTTTTACCTACGTTAAGCCTTTTGCCTTGCAGTCTGAATTGCACCTTTGCTCCTGAGTGCTTTGGCGTATCATGCACAACAGAAGCGACTTACTGTGCTGGCCCTCTTGAAGAAACAGAACAAGGGCTATTCACATTGCCTCTTCCCTGCCTTCTGACATGTAGGTGTTTGACAGGGACTGCAAAAATGGGATGCTAAGGTTTCTGAGCACAGAGTAAAAAATACCCCAAAACAACAAAATTGATTTAGCTTGGTGCACTTGCAATTAAATGGGCGTACTATGCTTTTTGTGTTTGGGATTTTTTTCATTCTGCAAAAGGTTTGCTTTTTTTGTTGTTTGCTCATCAGAGTCTTTGAAATAAAAATATAAATAAATCTGGGAGTCACTAGGTGTTAATCTGCGACTTGCTGGGATATTTATTAGCCATAATCTATAAGCATTCATATGCTGTCTTTTATTTTGACTACAAGGCAGTCTTGGCTTTGGTATTTCACTAATGGAGCTGATACTGGGTTTACTTGTCATCATCCTGAATCTGCTCTTGTTGGAATACCAGCAGTAGTGCAGGAAAATGGACGTGGTACCTTGAGGAAGAAAGAACAATTAGGAATTGAAGGCTGAGCAGAACTGGTGGATCTGCAGAAGGGGTTTAGGTGGCCAAATACTAACGAATGTAATAGGTTTGGCTAGGATAAGTCCTGATCTCCTTGTTCTCACTCAGTTTTCAAATGGACTTAATGGAAAAGCAGTAAGTAGTGAATTTGTATAGAACTAGAAGTAGTAGTTATGTCTCAGTTTGTAATTTTGACCCTTCTCTTTCTCTTGTTAAATATGTGTGGAAAGAAATATGCATATACACATACATAACAAAATTAAGTAAAACTTAATTATAGCCATTATAGAATCACAGAATGGTTTGGGTTGGAAGGGACCTTCACAGATCATCTAGTCCAGCCCCCCTGCCGTGGGCAGGGACACCTCTCACTAGATCAGATTGCTAAAAGCCCTGTCAAACCTGTCCTTGAACACTTCCAGGGATGGGGCATCTAACAACTTCTCTGGGCAACCTGTTCCAGTGTCGCACCACATTCATTGTCGAAAAAAAACAACCCCAAAAGAGCCCCAACCAAAAAAAAAAGAAGAAAGGCATTGCTTCCATTTATGTATACTGTTTATATATATCTCATATATGACAAAGTACCTGCAAAAGTTGTAACTTCTCTTTGTAAAACAGAGTTTTACAGGGCTAGGCCTACATGAAAACTATGATTACATTTCTGGTTTTGTAGTGCTAGCCACTGCCTTGTGTTTGAATTTAAGCACTTAGCCTTCCTGGGGCAAGAGGGTAAACTAAAACTTTTACTGGTTAGATTTGACAATGTGTGCTGTGTTTTAAAGCTGCACACACAAACATGGAGAGTTAATTCCAGGTTTGAATTTGCAGTCCTCTCCCAAATTAGATATTGTCTGGAAATCTTGAATCATGATATGACAAAGAAAGTGTAAACCAACTTCACAGATGTAAATCATTTATCATTTGTTGTGATTTTATCTGTTCTGTCTAACATCCTGTCCACAGTGCACTCTAGGAGATGCTACTGTAGCTCTAGGTATGATAGCTGTGGAAGAAGAAGCATAACCAAATTTCTGGTGCAGTGTGGTAAACTGGAGTGTGATTTCTTTTTTAAAATCCATCATTTCCATAGATATTTTTCTCTTAAATGTAAAAAAACCTGCAGGTTAGAAGGTGACTGGATGTATGGAAAATTCCAAGTGGTACTCTGGCTGGTTTATATGCCCACTTCACGTAATCAAATACATTGTGATTTCAAATTAGTTAACTGTGAGTAAAAATCTAAGAGGTTTGTAATAGTAGTTGTTTTTATTACACTGCTGTTCTATTCTGAATAGGTTGATCATGCTCTGAAGCTGCATAGCTCAGTTAGGAGATTCCCTGCCCCCCCTCCACTGGGTTGGTTTCCTAGGTGTCCAGTAGGCAAAGTTCTTACCAGCTGGAAGTATTTGGCTTGTGTCTGCCAGTGATTGTGATTGTGTGTTTCTCTTCAGGTTGGGGAGAATGAGAACAGTGTTCTTGCAAACTGAAATCTTGGCAATCAACCCGAGCATCAGTAGCAGATAACAGGGACATGATGGAAATCGAGGGAAGTCTGTTACTTTTCAGATGGTCACCTGTGGGCAATGGTGGGACAAGCTCTTGCTGCTCTGAGTGGATGTGAGTTTAGGGTGTTTCTGACCTATTCTGTATCCATCGGAAATGGAAAGCAAATGGAAACCCAGAGAGAGAGAATTGGAGCTTTTTAGTTTGTGGCAATTATTTCTAGAGCAGTAATGTCATTACCATTCAACTGGTCTCATAAATACCGTCAGAATTTATTAACAACCTACAGCCTGGTTACGGAAACTTTACAGACAGTGGAGTTATGAAAAACTTTGCCTTTCAGTCTGTGTGCCATCAGTGATGATTGTAAAGTATTTCCAGTGCATGGAAAAGTTTGCCAGTCCAAGAGGAGTTACTTATGTCAAATACAGCATTCTGGTACAACTCCTAACATGTTTCAAACCGATAGAAACTTAAGTATAACCAGTGAGTGTGTTTCCTTAAAAACAGTGCTGAACTGGTAGCTTACAAATGTATCCTGTGGAATTGTGGGATTTGTATGACATGGTCTGAAGTGTAAAAAGTCTCTATGCCCGTTTTCTTCAGTGTTATTAGGAAAGATGAGTTAGACAGTTCTAATACCCACCTTGTAAGCAGACAGTTCTATAAGATTGGTATTGTGTGCAGGCTTTTTTTACACAAGCAAAATATTATGCATTATTAAAAAGTAGTGAATTCAGAAATACAAAGTATTGCTATTGCCACTGTACTGGAGTCAAGTTCTTGACTGTGCCACAATAAAACCATTCCACTTCTCATTTTCTCTTCATAATATGCTGGTTTTATTTTATTGCACAGCCATACCTATATTTTTGTTTTTAACGTGAAGTTAGCGAAACATCTTGCGGATACTTTTCCATTAACCTTGCTTGGATGACGATAACAGTGGTGTAGCATAATATTTTTTTTATTGATTCCCTCCTTTTCCTCCCTGAATTGCTAAGCCAACATAGAGAGGAGTGAATAGCTATTTTTAAAACAGCTGTTATGATTAAAAACTGTAGATAAGACACTGACAATTTTTCTCTTATTCTGCTCTCTTGGTTGTCGGCTGTTATTGGAGCAATTTAACCTCCAGCTGGGAGGGTGGGTCAGTAGCACCCTTTTGGATCTCGTTCCGGTGCAAGCCATGAACATTGCTTTGTGGAGGCTTTGTGCAGTGCCTTGTGTTAGCCAGTTTTCCAAAAGCAAATTGCCCTTCGCTGTGTAGTGTTTTATGTCAAGTGGGAGATCAGACCTGCAGCTGCTTGGGCTGGAATTTCCTCTAAGCGCGGGATTAGAGTTTCTGTTGAAGCAGTGATACCAGCTATTACACTAGTTGGTGTTTCCTCTGTTCCCCCTCCTGCTTTTTTTGATTCAGCTAGAGCTCCCTGTGAATGTGTCTGTAGAAATCCTCACTGCAGCTTCTAGTGGCAGGGCAAGCAAGGGGAGCCCTGAGCATCTCGCCGCCCCCCGAGACTACCCCCCCTGCGGAGCTTGCCCTGTGCAGGTGGAGCGAGTGGTGCGTGCCCTCTGCCTCCTCCGCAGCAGCACCCTGTGCTGGGGCCTTCACTGCAGGCTGGAACAGCAGGGGCCGGGGGGGTGAGCCCCAACCCCGGCCCCACAGTCGGCAGTTTCTCTAGTGCCTTGAAACCGAACCAGAGAGCAGCTAGAATGTGTGCTGACTTACAAGATTCAAAGTGATACATTTGTCTGCTGGGCCTTCTTCAAGCTGCGGAGGGGAAAATAGAACAAGCTTAGTTTTTCCATAATTTTCCTCTCATAGCCCAAAGGAGACTACTAGATGTCTTCTCTAATCTTCTCTTCCTAGCCTGCATTATTTTATTTCCCTCCTCCTTTCCTTCTGTCTCGCAGCTCCCCTCCCCGTACGCATACAGGCAGATTTTGACAGCACACCAGTTTTATTCCGGAGCTCTCTTTTTAGCCCACATGGGTGTCTAGTCAGTGCCTTAGCCCCGGCTAATACACGAGAGTTTGAATAAATGTATAACAGCAGGTAGCAAGTGACTGTTGACAGGGTGACATATTGACTTAATATCTTGTGTTATGTGATATGAAGGATGTGCCTTTTGGTGTGTATTTTCATTTTAAGGGTTTTTTTGTGTGTTTCTTAGGCAGACACTTGTAGGCAGTTTTGAGTAATTGTCTGAAATCATTAACATGTTTATTAAATAAGGAAGCAGAGTGCATTATCTAGCAAATCAATTATGTAAATGCATAAAAAGCATAAGAGATTAGTCTTTAACTGTTGCTGAGCTGCATCCACTTTCCTAAATTATAGATGAAAGTGGGTTGGTTTTTTGTCACTGTGTGTATGTGTGGTGTTAGGCTCCACTTTGCTCTCTCAAAGCTTAAAGTAACAGCAATTAATTGGTGCTATTGTGCAAGAAGAGGGCATTCCTGATGTACACTAATGAACCAGTGTGCACACATCCTTTCTATATAGAGAAACAGATGGTCTGTAGTGAAGAACAGAAGTAATCTCAATTGGAGGGTCTGGATGACAAGATAAACTGACAGTGAAGCCCTAGCAATTTATTCTGTCATCTAGACACTGGGAAAAAAATCTCCAGGAAAATCTGTTAATCTCTAGCGTTTTTAGCAGTATGTTTTCTTTCTGGTGACTTAACGATCAAATGAGACTATGCCTCTATGGTTTTACCAATCCTCAACTTCAAGAGCAGGGGAGAGGAGAGCTCATCACTCACGGTGTGTGTGTAAAATTCACCCCTTTCAATTACAGCTGTACAAATGGTGTGTGTAGGGGACCATGTGGTAATAACAGCACAAACTGTACTGCTCCATTTTCACCCGCTGCATTTTCGGTCGTGCTCAGCTGGAAGGAGAATACTCTTCTGTGATTCAGGCAACTGTGACTTATCCACTGCTCTGAAGCATATTGCACAGAAAGAAGGAAGGCTTGCATCTTATGTAAATGGTGGGTACGTGTGCAAGAGTCAAAGAAAAGGTTGTGGGTGCATTTTAAAAGTCATTGAAGCTCATGGAAGCATTATCATTCTTTTGTATTAACTACATCTATGGTCTCAAACTTCCAGTAGGATCTGGGGCCTTCCCAGAGGTTATCACTGTGAAGCAGAGGAGGATCTGTCACACTAACGGTGGATTTTTTTGCCATACTATTATTGTGCTATCATGTCAGCTTCTGTGTACCTTCCACAGAGGTGTGCAGAGTTGGACCCCTTCCAAATGCCCAGCACATGGGGATACAGAATTTCCCTATAATATTGATTTTGCAGATGATCATAGATGCTCAGACTATCTATAGCACAGTTGTCCTGAGGACACTGTTGTTTCACCCTTACTGGAATGCTGGCACAAATAATTCAGTTCTTTATTTCTATTGGTTTTATTTCTTGTAGAGGCTTGAGTTTGGTTTGTTGAAGTGACTAACTTCTGTTGGCTGGACAGATCGCATCCTAATACCAGAGGCAAAGGTTGCCTCCAGGGAATGGAGGCAAGGAACTTTTCTTTCTCCTTCTTCTCTGGTACTCACTCTTGTCCCCTAGTCCTGACAGGTAGCTTGATGGAGAAAGGTTTTGCAACCTTCACCTCTCTTTTGACAGACTGTGCACTACAGTTATGGAGTCATTACACCATGTGTTGCAGGAGTTAACGTCATAAAATCCACAGCTGTGCTACAGAGCTCAATATAAAGTATGCATACAGTTTCATGTATTGTGACCATGTTAGTTGGAGACAGCTATCAGAACGCAGTCCAGTTCACCAGTGTAGTTACATATGTCTGAATTGGCTATTCCCTGTCATTTGAAAACTTTCGGGAGTGCGTATTGCTGTGATGTTAGAAATGTGGAGATGTGACAATTTAGCTGGAGATAGTAAATTATATTATTGTACCTGTATGTAGGATTGGTTTAGTTTCTGATTAAATTTTCAGTCATGAAAACCTTGTTTAAAAACAGTGCCTTCCCAGGAATTTGCAGTGTTAAAGTAACAAGACATTAAGTGTGTCATGTTTATTAATTGTCAAAATTAGATCAATCATAACAAAGCTAACAGATATGTCTGGTTGAGCTGAAAGATGAAGATGGAAGAGCTAGCGGATATCACCAAGGAGCTAAGAGATGCCAGGAGAGATGATGAATGTGGCTGGATGAGCTGAAGGAGGATTGGAAAAATGCAGTCCCAGTCTTTGCCTCAGGGAAAAAATAGTAAAACTCGTAGACATCAAATGTCTCAAGTGAGCAGGAATGGAGGGGTTTGTTCTCTGCCGTCATCTCTGTTGACTCTCACTTGCAGTGTCCGCCTTGTCCTCTTCATGAGAAGTTGCTATAGGGGAATGAATGCTGTGATAACTGGGATTTGGAATTTTATTCATGTTTAGATTCAAAAGTAAACGGTAAAATACTACTGTGCTTGTGTCGATTCTTTCTGACCTTAGCAGTGTCCACGCTTCGGCACTTGCAGAGACTTGAGAATCTTTGGCCTGCGGTGTTAAAGACCTTTAGCCTGCAGTGACTCACTTGGGAACACATTTCTGTACCTGGGCAGAGTAGGAATAAACTCAGGGTCAAAGGGTGGTTGATCCAAGTCCAGCTCTCTGCTTTGCCAGAGACTTTGGGAAAGCAGATAGATTGGTGTGATCTGTGTGGTTGTTTTAGTTCTTCTCTGTGAAGAGGGAAGAACACTCCGTGGTAATGTAGGAAGGAATGCATGCACTGGGGTTTGCAAAGTACTCAGGTGGCTCTGATAATGTGGCCATGGAACCGCTAGATACAGAATGGAACCTATATTGTTAAAGTATATATCAATAAGAAAACAACATCAATAGATGAAATACAACATTTTGATTATATTCAAATATGAACTATATTCCTTATTAAATATATCCCCTTACTTAAGGGGTATATTTATCTGGAGTGTGCAGGTAGCTGTTGTGCTGAGGTTTTTCAGTGGAGATTGCACAAACCTCTTTTTTGTCATTTCCAGTATCTTAAAAGCTCATTGGGCTATAATAAAAAGAGTAACAGGAACATGTCATACTGCATTTAGTGAAGCATCCCATCCTTTTACAGATAACTTGTTTTTCAAAACCTAGAGTGAGAGCTAAATTCCTGAGTGGTGTCTTTTAAAAAGGAGAGCTCACAGAGCTTTTTCAAACAATGAAGAATGTACTTCACATGATAATACTGCATAGGTATGGCACTTCTATAAAAGTTGGTTCAGAAAGTCTGCACAACACCCCCTCGTTGATGCTATAAATACATCTTTGTGATGAATCTCAAAATGTGATGAAAATATTTTGATATTGTGTTTTTAACTTTTGATACATCTCTTGGCTTTAAAGATAAAAGGATTCACTCCTAGGATTTACACTCCTCTGATGTGATTAAAACCAGATAGGTATACTGTAAATAGAATATGCTCTGTATGATGGTAGGTATGGCTTAGTGCTTTTGAGCAGGAGGTTTCTTACTGTGGAAAAAACAGCTTTTCTTGATGAGTTGCTTGTCACTGTTTTCAGCAGCACCTCCTTTCATCTATTATTCATTTTGGAAGACTTAATAGTACGGTTTGGGCATGGGCTGGCACCAGACACCAGTAGAGTATAACCCCTGCAAAAATAAGGGATCCACAGAGCTATCAGGGACAGAGCAGAAAACAGTACGAATGCATCTTTGCTTTTTAAAAAATAATTCCCCTATTGAAAAAAGAGCCACGGTGTTACATGCTATAAACTCTCGCCTGTAACCCCCTATTTAAATGCCTGATTTAGCAGTCAGAAGGATGAGTTTCTGTGCACCTTATGCCTGTGTACGGTATGGTGTGAACTAAGACCCCTGTCTTCTAGTGAGAGGAGTACATCTGCCCCCATTGTCTGGTAACGATTGCAACATGGAGCAGTATCTAGGAAAACTGCAGTTAATATTTTTCTCTAGCCCATTAACGCAAACGGGGGTGTTTGTAGAAGGTCTATAGTTCCTTCCCCGTGGTTTGCGGTGAGGTCTGTAGGGCTGCAGTTTGGTGTGCGTGTAATGGCTGTGAAGTCCTATGTGACCGTGGATTTGTTGCAGTCACTATGTGCATATAGATGGATATATTTATAGAAGAATCACTGTGAATGTGAGAAATAAGCCTTTGAAGTGTCAAGCCAAATATTCTGGGGGGAAAAAAGAAGATTTCTTGTCTACATCAGAAGCCTGCATTTCATGTAGACTTGTCTCATTTTACCCAAAATATCTCCCCACAGGTTAGGAGAACTGAAAACAATAATAATAATAATAGGGAATGTAAGAGGGGGGGAGGGAGTTGTGTGTGTGAGAGAGAGGGAGAAGAGGGAAACAACAAACATCTCTGAAATGTTTTTGTTCCTCCTTACTTATTGCTTGCTTCTTTCCAGCAGCTTTTTTCTCTTACTTTATTTCCTGTTCCGTCATAGAGCTGCCAGGGAGACAGAGCTGTGTTGCTTTCCCTTCGGTCAGACCCCTGCAGGTGTCCTACTGGCAAGGAACAAGTGATGGAGGACAGCTTCCACTGTTCTCTAAGCAGGCTGGACCCCCCCAAAGCTCTGTGGTGTGATGCTACGACTTAGCATCACCACCACAGAGCTTTGGGGGGGTCCAGCCTGCTTAGAGAACAGTGGAAGCTGTCCTCCATCACTTGTTCCTTGCCAGTAGGACACCTGCAGGGGTCTGACCCGTTGGGAAAGAAAAGGTATACAGGTACCCCAGAGTCACGGAAGAAAGGACCACTAGTCTTTCATTAAATTGCTACTGTGATATTGTAGGAGTAGGCTGAGTGACTTTTGGATATGGATTAATGCCAAGGAATGTTACTGAAGAGGTTTTTTTTGCAAAGCAAAATAATATACAGATGTCTTTCATACTTAACTCTTTGGTTGATGACAGTGGTTTTGTGCGTTACTTCCATTCCAAAAATAGGAAAGCAATCATTTTTATTGAGAACTGTTTCAGGCTGCAGTTCCAGGCTGGTAGGCGTCTTTGCACATGTTGCTACTGGGACATCTCAAAAGCTTCAGTTGGTGCTTTCAGTGAGAAATCCCTGCTCTCTTTTAACAGATTTGAGAAGTGACTCTCTGCTTTTTTTGCTGTATCTTTATGGTCTGAATACAATATATCCTTGTCCCAGCTGAAATTTCTAAGTTTTGTTATGAAAGAAATAAATCTTGAGGACCCTGTATAGTGCCTGTATAACCTTCAAAAACATACTTTGCAAATAGTTTGTGGTGTTAAGGATAAGAATTCTTACGTTCTTGCTTGTAGATAATTACTTACATAGTGCTCCTTATTTCTGTTATTATAGGTGATTTTTCCGTTTCTTGTTCTTTTTAGTAAAATGTATAGTACTGAAGCTGAAGAAAACCAAGAAGGCAAGAGAGCTGGCTTCGAAGTGGGGTGCGAGATATTCTGTTTTTTAAATACTGTACACTTTGTAGTACTAAGTCATTTCATGCTATGATGAAAGGTTGCATGCTAACAGCATGTGCTGTTAAAAGGTCATTTCAGTCCTGAGCTACTAAATCCTTCCAAATGGTGCGAATTTAAACAAGGTTTGTAAAATCTAGCTGAGTTATTTGTTGTGCTTTGTATTTGAAATCCATTGTTTTGTATTGTACATTGGTGTGATCTGTGTGATTGTTTTAGTTTTGTTCTTGGAGAGTGCTGGTAAAATAGCAGTGGCATTACTGTTTTTCTTTAGTGTTCTGGGGACTTAAAAAAAAATAATCTTACAGATAAAGTAGCAGTAGGTTGCTAGCTACCAGCTTTAGTATACATTTTGAGTAATTTTAGACCCACCCAAACAGAACGAGAGTGTGGAATTAAGATGATGTCCAAATGTAGCTGTAAGCATCAGTAATTGCAACTGCTTCATCTTTTCATGGAAATATCTTGGTCGGACAGGGCCTGCACCTTGGCATTTGTATTGACTTGCGTTCCTCTAGGTAAATGTTAACAAGCAGCAAACACTGCGAGCAGATGAGCTGGCTGCCAAAAGAAGAGCATTTTTCAAATGTATCACTGTAGTGTTGAATGAGAAGCTGAGAATATGGTTTCTCTGAGAGACTGAAAATATTAAAGAAGCCAGCAGCAATAAATGAGAGTGCACTCATTGGTTAACAGCATTTGGCTATATATCAAGACCGTTTCTGGAAGTAAAACTTGTAACATAAATTACTGAATACTGAATTACTGCAATGTGTTAAGGATTCTTTTTAATTACAGGATGTTAAAGCTTCAAAAATGAAATTCTTCAAAGTTAATCATGAAGTAAAATAACTCCATACTTAGCTGAGCTTCAACTTCATTAAAACTGTTCAAACGACTGATGGAGCCCTAATAAGTTTTGTTCAAAGATATGACATCTTTGAAAATTTTCTGCAAATCTAACTCTATTATCTTTGATACTCTCTAATTGGATATAGCGATCTCTGTTCATGTTGTCTAGTGGATTGCATCCGTGATAAGGTGTTGTATCCTGTTGTCCTGAAATCAACGAATCCAGGGATTGTAAGGGCTATTTCCACAGGGGTATTTATGCCCCTCAGGCAATGTTTTATCATAAGGCAAGTACAAAATATGTATTTTTACCTTACATAAATATAAAACCACCTTGGGGAGTGGAAGATGGGGGGGGGGGGGGGGAGGGAAATGGAATAAGGAACATTCTGACAGTATCAAATCATTAATGAGGGCACTGGTTCCTAAATTATTTACAGCATATTCCATGTGCTCATCTGTTTTAGAATTGTTAATATTGAATGTGTTGTTTGTTATATACAAATATTTTTCTCTCTTTTTCTTTTAATTTCCTTGTTGTGATATGATTTAATTACTGACACTGTTTACTCTCTGGAGCTGTAAAGATATTTTTTTTTTTTTCGGCAGAGTAGAATCACTAACTAATTTACTACAGAACATCATTTTATGAGAAGCTGTCAATACTGTGCAGATGATGGAGCAGCATAGGGACATAGTATTTTTCACAAACCGAGGTAGAGCAGAGATGGACACGATGGGGGCGGATGCCGCCTTGTGCCATCCCCAGGAGGAAGGTAGGAGGTTTCCTCTTTGCCTGCTGCATTGGTGGGCAGGGGCTGGGGACATGGCTGCTGCATGGGTGTTCCCGCGCTGTGGGCAGAGGCTGGGGACACGAGGGACATGACTGCTGCATGGGTGTCCCTGTGCTGGGGACACGAGGGACATGGCTGCTGCTTGCGTGTCCCCGCGCTGTGGGCAGGGGCTGGGCCGTGTCCCAGCCCCTCTCGCCTTCTGGGAGCTGTTACTTTCAGGACCATCAGCTGTTCATCCTTTTTGGTGTCCTTTAAAGCAGCTTAAACAGCAGATACAGAAGTAGCATTTTGCCCTCTGCTGGGAAACAGCGTTTGACAAATAAGTGGTGTGAACTGTTGTGACAACCGTTCTCTTTAAAGAAACTGCGCAAGTCTGAAGAAATACTTGCCAGGCTTGTAGAATTCTTCTTTTTTTCCCCTGTGCTTCATTTTCTCAGATGTTGTAGCAACAGTAGAAGTTTCCATTTTCTTTCTCTTTAAATGTGTGATGTTTTTCCTCCTTTATGGCATCTATTCCTCTTATGTCAGTGTTGTCATTAGAAATCATCTGTGGCTATTAGTCAGGCTTGGATGAAGTCCTTTGCCACAGTCCCTTCTAATAATACGAGAGCACTGAGCTACTGCGTCCTGCCCCGCCACGGTATTTATGGATCTGATTTGCAGGGTGAGAAGCCAAACACACAAAAAGTGGAAATGGCCTGGTTTCTAGTTTTGGTTTGGAAGCTGGCAAAACGCTTTATTGCATTTCTAGTGTAATTTCAGCTGGAGTTGTTGAAAGGATAATAAAAGCAGTCATTTTTTACTTTAATGTCCTGAAATTTACTTAAGAACAAATTTTTTTCACTGGAGTCTTGAGATACTCCTCAAATGAGCCCCATCTTAAATAATTTTATTTGTGAATATGACCATTGCTCCTTCATATTTGTCTTGTTCCCAATGACATAGTGTTTCACTACAAGGTTATACAACATTTTCATGAACATGATGTTTTTCATTATGTTTTGCTGGCCAAGTACCACACCAGCAATGACAAAGCCCACTTTTCTGAAATAATACTTGTATCATCTTAGAAATGTTGTTATAGTAGATAAATTTCATGGATTTTCCACTTTTCAGTGGAAAACATAATTGTGCCCAACTTTCAGCTACACAAATCAGAAAATATAAAATGAGAAGTATTAGCAAGATGAGATAATACTGTATAGCTTATTCCCTTGTAGGCAAGATTCTCCATTTTTCCATCAGTATCGCTATTTTGTTGAACTTGGAAACAGAGAGGCTCATTGACACGAAGCATCAACAAAACAAAGCCCCTGGGCTTTGTTCATGGAAAAGTAATGTATTACTGTATTTTAGGGGGTGAAATTTATCCCTGCCCCTGAAGTGTAAAGCAGCTTCATAAGACATTTTGGACTTTACCAGCCTTCTTTGATGTAGGGAAATTTTTAATTGTGTTTTGAGAGCCGTTCTGTGTGGAGGTGAAATTTATTCCTGGGAGTATTTAGAGGGAATATGAGAAATACTGTGCTCTGTGGCAGGGATCAGTCAAGGATTGTAGGATTTTTAGAGTGAAAACTGTGGTTCATACGGAAAAACCTGGCATGAAAGTCCCACAGAGGGCAATGTTATTGAAGATATTTAGACATCTATCTTCTGTTCAAATACCTGGCATGTGTTAGAAGCTTTATTGGTGTTACTTAGTAGTCATTATGCACACGGAGGTCCTTCTTGTTACTACATTCACATTTGATATTCCATGAAACACAAATTTCAGTCACTGCAACCGAACTGGATTACCTTTTGTATCTTAAGAGTTGTTATTAGATCTGCAGCACTGCCCCAAAGAGGTAAGTGATTACTTTATTTTACTGTATTTTTCTGAAAGAGCTTCTTTGCATTAAGAGAAGTAGCTCAGAAGCAGGAAACAAAATAAAGATTAGACCCATGTTATCTCCTTGATGGCTTGTGAAAATGCCAAATGTGTGTTTTGATTTTTAGCCCCGCTGAAAAGTTTAGTTTCTGAAACGTGAATCCTCCTATTGCTATTTTTTGTAATTTGTTTTAAATTATGAAGCTTGGTGATATATTAAAAAAAAAACAAAAAAACCCCAAACTGCTTCTAAAGGTCTATTTTAAAATCTGTATGAAACCACTTTTCCATGAGAGCTATTATCATGCTCTGTGTTACACACAGGTTGCGTACTCGTGGAATCAAGTTACATCGCCTTTATATGACACCCCCTTCCATGTACGTCGTCTGTTTTGTTGTTGTTCATGTGTGGACATGTTTTCATGTGTATCATTAAATGAAACCCTGTTTAAACTTACTGGTTGTCTAAGGCACACAGTGGAGGGTTTGGGTTTGGGTTTTTTTAGTAGCTGTTCTGCATTGTGCTTTTCCAGTTGTTTTTATACAAATGACCTGTTTGATAGAGTGTGGAAAGATGTATTGTGCCAGGGTATTTGCAAATGGATGCATGTGTATGCGCCTGCACAACCCTGTCATAAGATTCGATGAACATGTCTCTGGAGATTCTCTCGACTTTGAGAGGAAGGAGGGGGAAGTGAATTGGTGGGGTACTGTCGTGGGTTACCCCGGCTGGCAGCTCAGCCCCACAGGGCTGGTAGCTCACTCCCCCGTGGTGGGGTGGAGAGGGGATGCTAAGAGTGAAGATGGGCAGGGGGTGGGAAGAGAGAAGGTGGGAAAGCTGGTGGGTTGGAACAAAGATGGTTTAACAGGTAAAGCAGAAGCGGTGCAGGGACAAAGCAGCCCAAGGGATTCACTCACCGCCCCACGCGCGGGCAGGGTTCGGCTGTGGCCAGGGCTGCAGGGCTCCATCGCTGCTTGGGAAGGCCAGCGCTGTCACTCCGAACCTCCCCCCCTCCTCCTGCCCCCGGCTTGTACGGCATGGTACAGCATGGCATGGTACGGCATGGCATGGTACGGGGCACCCCCTGGGGCTGCCGTGCCCCCTCCCCACTGCTTGTGCCCCCCAGCCTGCCCACGGTGGGGTGAGGTGAGCAGCGGCCAGGCTGTGGCTCGGGGTGAGCTGCTCGGCACAGACACTCCCCCCCCCTCCCCAGCCCCTGGCTGCGCAGGGAATAACTGTCCCAGTCAAACCAGCACGGGCACACAGATGCTCCCCTCAGCTTTATGGAGCTCTACTGAATGATGAGAAGTATTGATCTGTGGTTATGACAGGTACGTTGAAGCTGCTCCCAGCTGTGTCACAGGCTTGTGAAGCAGTCACGTCAGGGTCGCTCGGTGCCTCAGTTGTCAGTGGTGTGCTCCCGAAGGCCCTCTGATAGCACTGCAGAGGTGTGGACACTTGGTTGTGGGTTGAGTGCTGGCAACAAGCTTATTGCAACAAGCGCAAGTTTGTCAGCATTGTTACACGAACATGTGTAAAAACAACACTCCTAGGAGTATTGCTCCTTCACTTTATTAAACTCTAAACTACAGGGGAATAAATATAACTGTATGGGATTAATTATGGTTTAGGGTGGTTTTTGTATAATTTAAGTGTTTTTGCTGTAACGCTGCTAACAAGCATTTTTGTGTTACTGTGTTCTTTGAATATTGAAGATAACACTGATAATATTCTTGGTTATTATGGGGTACTACAATGCATCATGTGGAGTTGTCTTTATTTGTATCATTTTTCTTCACATTGGACAAATCCCATCCCTTGTAATCTTTAGCCTGTCTCTGTCTCGTCATTAGCGTGCACTTGCTTTCACTCATTTGATAATTTGAGTGATTTAATAATTTTATAATTTAATAATAAAGAAAGTTTTAATAATCTTTCTTTGACATCTTCAGAAGTTTTTGGATAATAGTGATATTAAATCTACTCAGTCACGAGATTCAGAGCTGCTTCTTTCTGCACAGAGCTGTATTACAGGCACTGCTGATCACAGGTTTGAGACTGGAGAATTGCAGTAGCTGTGAAACTAGCTTGTAGATTAAAATTTATTGCTGTTCAGGGACTATCCTCTTTCTTTTTTCTTGCCCCCTGAGTGGGTGCTTTACGTGTATATTTACTGGATCTCAATAGTGACCCAATGTCTCCCTTTATTGGTGGATGGTGTCAATACAGTAGTGCCATGCACAAATGTCTCCTCCTTGCTATGTAACGTATCTAGAATGCAGGCAATAAATGGAAGCAATTAAAGAGGGGTTAAATATCATCATCACATATATAGGGCAGAGGAATCAATTGTGGTAAATGAAACAGAGCTATTTGAGTGTTGAGAGGCAGAGACAGAATGAAGGAAGGTAGCCAGCCTCCCCAGCTACCTTTCACAAGTTAGTCAACAACTGTTGTCTTGATAAATAGCTCATGCTGAAACTGTCCTAGCAACAGCTATGTTTAACACTGCCGTCTGGTGCGGATTATGGATAGCAGTGCAGGAAGAGCAATTTTCAGAATGTTTTTTTACATAAACAAGCTGGAAAAAGGACTATTAAGATCCTCATAAAATAATTACTTGACTATATCAAGGAAGGGATTGTAAGTGAGGTATAAATTATTGTGTGAGCAGGAGATGACTTTACAAAGGTATAGGTAACATAAAAGAAAAGTGGTTGGTGAAAATAGGAAATGGAGAGGAGATGAAAGATGGGAATAGAGAACAAGGGAAGGTTAGGAAAAATATGAAGTGGAACCAAGATAAACTCTGGCTTTCAGACTTAAAGATGACAGAAATTACAGTAGCTATTCATCTCTCTAGCTTGGTTGAACGCAGAGGAGTGTAAAAGTTAGGTCCCGTTAAAGGGCAGGTCAGCAGTGTGACTTCATCATTCTGTGCTCCTACTGCAATACAAGGGCTTGAAAAAGGGAACGAGATGAACTGAAGGTACATTGGAACATAAAATCCTCCTTTTTCTTTTTAGAAAGACATTATGATGATTCAGCATGAAATACAGGCAGTAATGTGCACTGCTTTGAACTGGATTTTTTTTACTTATGTGTTTAAAACCAGTTGCTGCATTAAAGGTGGATATCCCCAAAATTTTAGGCTGTCTCCATCCAGATGAAAATTACGTAATTGAATCAGAGCTCTGCCCTATTTAGTGTCTCTTTTATCTGACAATGTCCTGTGTTGGCTGCTGTGAAGGAAAGTGTAAGAAAACCTACAACACCCAATTAGGGAGTCATGTGGCTGCATGTGATAATTTTTCCATCTCGGCTGAAGACTGGCTTCTGCTGTGAAGCATTTTGGATTTCTATCCCTTCCACTGTTACTGAATTCTGTGCAACATAATACAGGATATTCTCGTTAGCTATATGAATCTCAAAACCTTTTAAAAAGCTGCAGCACCAATTATCTTGTGTATCTGGATTTCCATTCTTTCGCTGTCTTCTAATATTTATTCATGTGATAAACAACCATCTCGAGTTGGTCCCTGGCAAAACCAACTAAACATGATAAAAATATAAGCATAAGAGATAAAAGTAAGAGTAAAAAAAAAGCAAATAACTTTAATATATGAAGGTTCTAATGTACTTTATCTTGCAGATTTCTTGGAGATTAGACTAAATTACCCATAATGGTTTGTTCCTGTCATAATATCACAATTTTGTTAATTCCAGCATTTTCAGTTCAGAGAAAAAAAACCCCCACCAGCTCCTCCTTCAAGGATCTGTTTTTAGGCCAGGTGCTTCTGTAACATCCTAGGTAAAGGGAATTCTCATTACCCAAATATATTATAGTCCTCACAGCATCTGCTGTCTTCCTAACATACATAAACACGCAATATGTGGCAATTTCAGGCTCTGCTGGGGAGGTGTGGGCTTGCAAGTATCTTTCCAGTTGGCCATCAGAAACCAGGCTGGTGAACCGAGATGGCCAGAAGCTGGTGTTCACACACAGCACTGTGCTGGGGCTGTTCTCCACGGGAGTGCCAGATGAAGTCCTGGTTCCTGGTTTATTCTTGGTACTTGCAAAATCTCAATATTTTTGTCAGTGATTTTAAGCATTAAAATTTTTCCTCCTGCAATATCACTTTGATATTTCCAGTTGATACATTCCAAGGAAATGAACTGTAAACCTCCTGGTGCCAAAGGATATCTCCCTGCTTGACCTTGATATTCCATACTAGTTGCATTCTTCTTTTAGTATTGTCCTCCAGTTGTTCTTATTTTAATGCCCAAAGAGGTGATATATCAGTATCTCAGCCCCCAGACACCACTGCAATTCCTCTCATAGCTGTCACTGAACTACAGGCAGTTTTAGAATGTCACATTTTGTGTTAAGGTAAGTTGTTTTTCCTGGCGGACTGCTTTCAGTACTTCCCCGCCCCCCCCCCCCCCCCCCCCCCCCCCCCCACTGCACTGAGCTGAAACTGAAATTCAAATATACCTAAAACATTTGCCTGCTAATTAAAATCAGGGGGGGGAGCATATAGTTTTTTTTTATGGAGTGGGAATTCACAGGGAAAATAGGAGGAATTATAGTGGGACAAGTCTCTGACTTGCAAATGGTAGAGGGGTTTTCTCTGAAATATTTAAAGAGTAGAAATGAATCAGCTGAGTTTTCATCCAGGATTCAGTTGCCTGGCTTACTAAATAAAACGGAAATGGCAAGGTACAGAATTATTCTCCAAATATGAGTAAAACCACCTACCCTCAGCATGCCTCAAGAGATCAGTAGGAAAGTAAAAAGAGGTTAAAACCTTGGTGAGAGTCATTAATGGAAATTGAGCAAACAGCGCTCTCGCCAAGAGAGGAAAAATTGTTTCATATATGAGTGATGATGTGTATCCTAATAAAAGACATCTTTTCACACCACCAGGAATAAGACATATTCTGTCCTTTTATATCCCATCTTGTTTTGAGTAGGAAGAATATCTTTTTTAAGAAGAAAAGTCTTCCGTTAGGAAAGAGAAAAGAGAAGAGGTTTTTCTCACATGCAGAAGAAATTCATGAGTCGGTTCCATCAGAGTATGTACAAAAGCAGATGAGCGTGCCATATGAGAAGGACCAATGAATTTTTTTTTCAGTTGACCTTCAGCGCAGACACAATCTGGTCATGCTCTGCACAGGTTTGTGACAAAGGAGTTGTCTTTAATGAGGGAAAAATAAGAATCAGAGCCCCTTCATTGCTAAATACATTGAAATATTTTCTGCTGAGTTTTAAAAAGAAACAGTTAAAACTGCCACTGGAGAGAAGAGATCCAAGAAAGGTGCCCATGTCGTACTACCTTTGCTCTGTAGTCTGGAGTGGAGGAATATCGTTGCTAGATTAAAGGTGTGTGTTCAGGTGAGAGACGGTCAGCTGAGAGAGGCACAGCCCGAGGCCTCTCAGTCCATACAGGCAAAGTCCCATTTTGAAAAGGGGCTGAAATGTGCAACACAAAAGGGGAAGAAGATTGAGTGAGCATTACTCTGGGAGGAACTTGGAGGATGCAGAATATTTCAAGAGGGTGATGAAGGGGGGTGACAGTCACCCTCTTTCATCCCCTCTCTCTTACTCCTGGCACACTTTCTTCCTTCTCTGCTCCTGTCCTGGCACCTGTATCCCCACCCCACGAGCACCTCTCGCTCCTAGCCACCTCTTTTCCCTTCCCCTCTGGCTGCTGGGCAGCTGCAAAAAGAGAGAGAAAATGCACCACCCTGTATCAGAGGGAAACACTACATGGAGCATGGATGGGAAGCAAGAAGGTGCATCCATGGGGAAAGCATTCTCTTGGTTTTGGGGCGGGGGGAGGGGGGAAACCCAGCCTACTCACCCTACTAGGAGGCAGGAGAGAAGCTGTTGTGGTTGGAGTAGCTGCTGGCAGCTGTTCTTGGCAGCTGTCTGCTCTGACTGTGCCTTGAGGCAGCTCTGTGTAGCTGCTTGAACACAAGTGTGAGTCCTTCCTGTGTCCCCCAGCTCTAGGTGGAAAGAAACCGCTGGGAGCAGGACAGTTGGTACCCACCGCCTCAGAGCTGGGCAGGAGCACCGGCTCTTTCGAAATGTGGTACTGTTTTGTATGAAGTCAGGTTCCAGTTTTCCAGCCTGGAAACTGCTGGTTAATTCGTTTAAGAGCTTTTTTGCCTTCTTATCAACTATTATTAGAAGAAATAAATTACTTGTCATGTAATATCTTTCACAAAGTGATGCTTGTCGTTTTCCTGTCCCTGACTTCAGAAAAGACCTGACTGATTGTATGCAAGGGGAGTGTACGGGAGGAGAGGGAAAGGGGGGGGTGAATCTCTGCTTGTAACCTGGCCAAAGAGTTAAACAGAAATCTATTTTCATGAATTTCGGAACAGAAAGACATACAAGTTGTGGGATGTGGGGGAAAAATTGTGGTGAAGCACACCAGCTCTCCCATGGGTCTAAAAGAGGAAGCCCTTAATTGTCCTACAGATGGAGATGTATTGGCATTATTATCTAATATCTGCACTGCCAGAAAGACAAAAGCTGGAGAAGGGAGGGTCTCCAGCTGCAGCAGTAATTGAATGGGAACAGTTTCTGCAAGGCAAGAAGGCCTGAGAGGAGGCTGTTCTGAGTTATCACCAGCTAGAGACTGGTTTTAATGGAACTCATCAATAAGATCAGGAATTTCCCCTAGGTAAAACGAAGGCTCAGTCAACAGTTACTGTGATCTGAAATCTCTGAGGTATGCAGGAGCCTGGGAACAAAATGATACATCGCTCTTGTTTCCTCTCTTTGCAAACTGCTTGACAGCTGAGTGGGAGAGACAGCCAGGGACGGCTGAGGAAAAGGAAAATCTGTGCTTCGTTCTAACCCCTTCATTCACTCTGTCTGGAACTTGCCCAGCTCCTACTACCCAACTTACTTGGGTACCTTGAAAGCAGTTTCTTTTCCAGAGGCTTTCTGAGCTTAGTTGATGCGGTGTCATCTGAACCCTCTGCCATTTGCCAAATTGGCAGGTTTTATGAGAAGACTTCTCAACTTACCCCCGTTTATGACATCGTTAGGGTAATATACCAACAAACTCCTCAATTTCAGCAGGAACTGTCATGCAGGATTTTCCCTTGGTTTGACATGTTCACATGAAGGTTTGGGGGGGTTGGGTTTTTGTTTTAATGAATTACAAGGCCCTTTAAGAAGTGATATTTAGCCAATATTGCATTATAAGACACAGGTTTACTTAGTCCTTCAACAAATGGTACAGTAAACTGTCTTTTTCTTTTTAATGGTGTCCCAAGGAATGCATTAGTCTTTGAAGCTGAAATACTTTGACATCAGACTGGGTGATGAGTTGCTATGGTTTCAAGGGCAGTGTTACTGCTCGAAAAAGACTGCATCCCTGAAATGTGCACACACGCAGTCCTGGGCTCCTATATATTTCATGAGCAGAACTTAGGCAGTAGCCTTCCACATCGGTGGCTTCATCACAGGGCATAAGGAGAATCTGAAGGAAGATGTGTGACTGGATCCCTGTCCGTTAATAGCCATTTCATTGCAGTGAAGTACAACTTTGTGTATGTGGCAGTTTTCAGCACTCGGATGGAAGGATGGAATGCTTACGCCCCGTGCACTCTGCATGCGCAGTGGGAATTTCTGAGGCAGGCAGAAATCAGAGGGGGAGGGAGAGGATTCGTATTTTGAGGCGGAATAGACTCTTTGTGCAACCCGCTTGTTTAACTTCTTGAAATAAATTTTTCAACGTGCAAAAACTGGCAAGTTTTTGTCAGGTGCCAATAACAACCTTCAAGGATATGTGTATGTATTTTTCTTTCTCTGAAGAAGCAGCAATTCAGCAGGACTTTTTTAGAATATAAAATAATTTCTAATAACTGAGAAAAGGTGTATTAGCCACCTCGCTTTGCTTATCATTTAAGCGTCTTTAACTAAAAATAGAGCCCTAATCAGTTTTCCTTGAGTCCTTTAGCCTGACAGTAAGAAACAGATAACTGCTAGGTGTTTAAAACAATACATTATTTCTCAATGCATTGTAGAAATGTGAATTCCTCTGAGTTATATTTAATGCATATATTTCTAGAAAATGTATATTAGCTTCACTGTGCATATTGAAATGTGTCTCTGAGAGAATGATTTCCTTAAGTCTTAATGAGTGCCTTATTGATTTGTAATGAGCAAACCCTCTTCTCTATAGACATCCTGTTTCTGGTAAAAGAGGTACAGTTTGCCGTGATCGACTCTGTGATATTGTTCTCCGGGGTATCTCAGCTCCTTCCTCGGTGTAGCCAGGGATGGTTTAGAACAACTTGTAATGTTTAGAGCTGTGCTCGATTTCTCCCTGTACCACACAGGTATCTCCCCCCAGCCCCCTGGAAAACAGCACCACCGCTCATTAGTCCTTTACAAGTTTCAGAAATGGGTCCCAGCTGGGTAACCTGCCCACCCCTGCGGCCTGGCATTCTCCTGCGTATCAGGTGCTTTTGTAGAAGCTGAGAGTTATTAGGACTTGGTGGGTTCACAGAAACAGTGAGGCGGTCCCACAGTTCCTCTTACATTCCTTGAATTCCTTGATTTTTTTTGGAGGGATTTTGATCCTTCTTCTTTGACCTCTGTTTTTCAGTCTAACTGGTAACACTTGAATTTTCACAAAAAAGCTACTGGTAATTTTGGAAGTAATTATTGGATACATAATGAGTTTACTGATGTGTTGAGACCAGCAGGATGGAGGGAAACCACTTGCAAATGAGCAGTGTTCGTCTAGAAATTCAGCGCTCTCACCAAAGTGTTCAAGGGTGAGATGGTGCCAGAGGAGCTCCCGAGACTTCACATTCTAAATCAGGGGATTTCCAACTTGGAACAGCTGTATGTACACTGAGGCTCTTCTCCTCATTTGTCATCTATCTAACAAGCTCATGGCACATACGTATATTTGCCTGTGAATTACAAGGAAATGTTTTGGAAGTCTGTAGGGAATCCGGTTAATCAATTTGATTCATTGCAGTACTTATTAGCCATGATGGCTGAGCCTCAGAAGGTTTGCCATTTTCTTTGGGTAAAAGTTCACCATTTTTCTAGGCTAAAATTGTTGAAATTAATACCTTAAGTTTTATTACCCAAAGAAACTGTCAGACCTCTCGAACAGTTTCAAATGGAGTGAGACAAGCTTTATTTTTGGCCTTTTTTTTTTTTTTTTTTTTTGTAAATTCGTTCAGCTAAAATGCCTAGTGCAGGCATACACAAATTTTGAGGGGGGGAATCTGAATTGAGGTATGGGCCCTGCCCAAATCTTGTGAGGCCATTTAGGTAATCTTTATTTTGTATCTTCACCAGCTGCTATTTAACAGCTTGTAAAGATCTTTTGAAACTCTATTACTTCATGCATTAGAGATTTGCCTGCTTTCACCCCCTCCCCCCTTTTGGGATTCTGTGAGGCTTTTTTCTTGTATGCTGTGCCAACAGCAGATTTTGCCTGAGTATTCTTTTTCTCATTAACATCAATTGAAGAGAGACGTCAGAAATCCAGGACCATTTGCAATGACAGGAACAGTGCCAATGCTCTTCCTTTTTATAACCCATAGGAATAAAACTATGGAAAGCATCATTTCATTATTCACATTATGATAGCCTGCATAAATTACAAATCATAAGCTAGGGAAAAAATATTCATGATGTCCTTTGTCAAATATCCAGAGTTTAAATTTTGAGATAGGAAATAGGAGGAAGGATAATAAAAAAAAAAAAACCAAAAACAAAACCACCAACCAACAAAAAAATATAGTATCACCAGTGGATTTTGGACATGTCTCTTTTCTTTTGTTAACAATTTAATCACAATACCACATTAGGCTACTTAGGCAAGTGAGGATAAACACCAGAGCAGGTGTACTGAAAACCATGCTCATGTCTTTTTTTCTTTTTTTCTTTTTTTTCCCCCCCATTCTTATAATGGTGAAATATTGAAGGTGTAGAGTCGAAATCAGATCCTTCATTTGGTAGCAGTGAAATCCTCCAGCATACAATGCACCTAGGTCCTAAAATCAAGCAAACTGCCTAGCACACACCTCGCAGCATCGGGACCCCCTGTGCGTGTCACAAAAATAACATTCCTTTTTCTTAAACTGAGAAAGTCCTCACTTGTACTCTGGATTTTTAAGATCTAATTTTTTATGGAGAAATAATTCAGCATCTGTCTGTGGTTTATTTTTAAAGCTTACCTATTTTGGGGCTTATTTAGTGTTTAGTTTTTATGTGAATATCTCTGAAGACAGAAAATACAAGCATACAGACACTGATTATTGTGAACACTGGCCTTGTTTTCATTAAGTAAAATGTTTTGGGTTAAATAGTGAGGTAAAATCCAGTTGTATTTGGTGAAGGCAAAAGCCATATTGTAACTCATGCTTAGAGTAGCCATGCCTTTTTTTTTATTGAATCCTGCAGGCTTTGGCCCAGAGGAGGAGAATAAACTGTTTTCCCTCACGGGGATGCAGCCCCTGTCAGAGCTCAAAGCCGTTCAGGTTTCCTGCACCTTCACGTTTGAATCTGTGGCTCATGTTGGGATGCAATGACAGCCGCGGGTACGGCAGCAATGTGCTGCCCCTGTACCCAGACTGGAAGGACATGCTGATTAGGCATATATGAGAAATACATTTCCTGGGTTAATGTCTTGGCTCTTGCCCCCTTTTCTAGCTGCAGAAGTGGTCAGATGTTTCTTTGGAGAGAAAAATAGTAAGAAAGGAGAAAAGAGCTATCAGTCTTCAGGTATCCCCTCAGATCAGGTAAAGTCGTTTGCCTCTTCTGAAATTACATTTTGGTTTAGGGAAAGCTTTGGAGGTGGAGGGGGATGCCTTCATTATAAAGTAAGATATTTGGGAAAATTAGGGATGTTAAAGTAATAGCCAAAGTTCAATGCTTGTTAGAATGTATGTTCAATGGAAATTGATAGAACTTACTGACTCTGAGACTTAGCAAAAAACAAAACAAAAAATCCCAAACCCATGAAAAAGACAAACTTGTGTGATTTTGCTCATTTTCCTGGTTGCCTGGATAAGGGATCTGTAGAGCCTGACAAGCTTCAATCTGACCGGGGGAACAAGAGGCTTTTTTTGCTTCATGGGTCATGAGAAGTTGGGGTTTTGAAATGAGAGATGAACAGGGCAGATAGAAAGCCTGAGCTTTCATTCAAAGGTGTGATTTAATATGTATGTGTTCCCTTAGTATTGCTAGGCAGGAATGAGCTTTAAAATGTAGCTGGAGATGGGTTAATTTTTGAGTTAATAAAAAGAAAAGGAAAAGGAGTAGCATATTGTTTAACGGGAGGGGAAACCCCAGAAAAATAACTCCCTTCTAAGGCAGCTTGATGTGGCTTCTTTTCTAGATGAATGAAACACACCGCATTTGCAAAGTGGCATTTTAGGGTGGTTGCAAGGCAAATTCAGCATGTTTGAGGGAAAAGGATTTCATCCCTTCCCGCATGCAAATGATCTAGAGTTGCACTGTTTATAGATCTCTTTCTTTGTATCCCAGCTTTCTGGGACACAGGTTTCTGATGTGTCTGGAGCCAAGAGTCAATGAATGTGGTAGGAATTGGAATGTGTTGCTTAATATCCTGTACCTATTAGTTTGTGCTTGTGCAGAATCAGCCAAGGCGATTTTTAGGAAGTGCGCAGGTTGTTTAGAGTGTCAACAAATCTCTTCAGGATAGAGGAAAATAAAGGACGTTTAACAGTCACTTCACATAGTTCTTCTTAGATTGAAGTAAAGTTCAGTATTAAAGATTAAAACAAAGCCAAAGCATAACCAAAGGCAGTGTTACTCTAACTCTAAATGTCATACATCCCTTACAGAAAGTATCTCTCAGATTAATTATGGAACTCCTGTATTTCAAGAAATCGGTTACGGAGGCAGGATAGATGCCCTCCAGGGAGAAATCTAAAGATGTTTCATGCCAGGAATAAGAAATTTTTAGGGAAGCTAATTGCTATGAAAGACTTTTTAAAAATAAATAAAATAAAATACAGAGAAGTCATTAGCTTGAAGTAAGGAGGGGAAATGAAAAAAAATATTTGAATACTATTTAAGGAGGTAGTGGAAGAATAGAGGGGGCTTAGTATGGTTGTGTCTGAAATGGAAGGCCAGTGCGGAGGGGTTTTTCAGTGCTCATTTGGAGTTACCTCTGTAATGGTCCCAGAGGTTTGCTGCCTCTGAGCGCACATGCCAGGCACGCTGCAAAGAAAACACGTTGCTTGCTTTTTCGTTTATTTGGATCTAAATCATTTTGAGCTATCAAATGTCATAAACTTCTTTATCATAACGTGTGCCAGAGTGATTTTTGATTTTTACTTTTTTTGGTGTGATTTGGGTTTTGTATTTGGGTGGGGCTTTTCTGCCCCCTGTAACAGCAGGAGTACCTTGTTGCCTGTGTCTGATCTGCAAATAAGCCAGGGCTGGGTTACAGTTTGTCTGGCCCCTTTCTTTTCTGCTGTCCAGACCGAGAAAACCAGCTGGCCTTTACCATTTCAGGTACCACAGTTTTGGGGATCAATGGAATAGAAAACAATTGTCAAACTGTGGTGAGGTACAATCTCCATGGAAGGTGTTGTCTCTCAGATATATTCTGATGTAAGTTAAAGTTTGTGAAATGCTGCACGTTAAAGTTAGAAGTGTTAGAGTAGGTCACCTCTGCACCTTTGCATTCATGTTAAGGTACTGTTTCTTGCATGATCATAGTTATTTTTAAATACTGTGTCTGATCTTATTCTGTTCTGTTCAAATCCAGAAAAACCATGGACTTACCTATTTTCAAGAACACACAAGCAGCTGACAGAATGGCTTTTGTAGACTTGTGCTGCCTTATGCTTAGGCCACTAGCAGGGTTTGGGGCTGTGGTGCTGCTGCCTGCTGCCTGCATTACGGAGGAACTTCAGGAGGCTTCTGCTGCCTGGGCATCAGCAACAGCAGGAGGAGGAAACACAGTGAGTTGCCTTTTGGTAGCAGAAGCATTGGTTTACCAGATTTTCTGAAAATCCAGAGTTGTTCTCCTGTTAGATGCAAGAGAAAGAGCATTCTTTCCAGTCTGTCTGCTTCTACCTTGGACCATTTCTGCAGTCAGGACATCCCTCCAGCCTGGCGCTGTTTCTAGAACCTCTCTTCTTTACCCTTTACACTTAAATAACTATGGGGCTTCCTTCTGCTCCTCCAGGGTACAAGGGTACGTGCTGTGAGAGGGCGAGAAGAGTAACCTCCTTGTTCTCACTTCTGCTGTGCCAGTGGAGTACAGTACTTTTAAGAGCAGAGGGAGGAGGTCAATTTTCGTTAGTTTTAAGATGGTGCTACATCAGGTTCTGGAGACTGGACCTGTTCAGTGCTAGGGGTGATGCTAGAACTGTAAAGGCACATAACGTGTTAGCTTCTTTTTCTGGCTTTGAGGTACTTAAAATTTTGGTCGATTTGTGTGATCTTCCATCACACTGTCTGTATCCCTTACCTGAGGGTCATCCTTAACCCCACCTCCTTTTTTTTTCAGCAGCAGAGATCTGTGCTGCTGAAATGGGATCGCAGATGCAGTTTGAACTACAAACGTAGCTGCCTGCTTGGTCCAAAATGTGTGCCTGATTCTATCCCTGTTACCTTTGGCAGCATGTCAGGCCATCTTCTGTTCTCACTGCTTATATTGTCAGGCACTTCGCTCTGCCTACACCTGTTTCTTCCTTCCCCCCCCCCCCCCCCCCCCCCCCCTTTCTTTTTTCTCCTTTTGGTGCTACCTAGTTTCCACAAGAACTGCATCTATGTGTGTTATACCACCACGTGGAGAGAAGTGTGTGTGGTAAGGCAGAAAGAAATAGCAAACGACAGTAATTATATGGGGGACATTAGCATTTATTGCACAGGACCAATGGTTGTGAAGATAAAGAGGAAAACAGAAGATGAGATCTGGGCAGCCAGGGCTGTGGAACAGCCTTGGTGTTAGAGAAGAGTGGAATGCACAGCGCACAGCTTGAGGCAGGGCTGACTTTCTTTTTGAGGAGGACAATTGAGGCCCCTCAATTTGAGAAGTGCAAAATAGATGTTCTTGGCTTTTGTGCCGTTTACACGGGGTTGCTATGGCTTGCTTTGGCTTCATGGTTAGCCAGGGTTCGGGAGTGTGCTCCATCCTGGATGGAAGGCTGTGTAAGAGGTCTGAAGCCCGTGCCAGGTTGTTATTGGAATTGACAGCAAGATTTTTTTCAGTGTCGAAGCTGGTAATGGGCAGGTGGTTCAGCCTGAGACACAAGGCTTTGTCTTTCCAGGAGCTTTGGAACAACAGTGGGCTTCACCAAAAATAGTTTGTCAGCAGTCAAGGATATTTGTATTTTACAGATTTGGTTTTCTGTTGTGCCAGATTTCCTGCTGACATAGAAATAAAATGCTTTTATTTAGCAAGAAAGCTTGTCTGCATACTTCTGCACTTATCGTATGTTCCAATCTCATCCTCTTAGTTTAAGCCAATCTATTTTATCTTGAAATTCTCATATCTATCAGATATGAGAAAAAGCCTAAGTGCAATATTTGGACAACTGTTCACTAAAAGCATTTGAGTCCTGCTTCTAAACTGACTGCTGTGTGTCAGCATGGTCAGCACGTTTGCTAAGGATCGGCCTTTGTTTGCCAAGTTATGACTGTCAACATGTCCTTTATTCCAGGTTTGAACCACTACCCCTGCCTGTTTCTTTTAACCAGATGCAGTATGTTGTCTTGAGCAATCATCAGAAAGTGCTGGTTTGTGGTGATGCTCAAATGCATAAGTATCGTAAGCGCGGTCCAGAAACGTCAGGAGTTGAAATATACTGGGGTTGAGGGAACATGATCTCATTCACAGGTGTAAAGTATACATTGGTCACCAAGTGGTGGAGATAGATGGGAGTTCAGATACTCTTGGCCTCGTTTCCCTGGTGCTCTAGTATAAAACACGGCATGCCTGTCATGGAGTCTCAGAAAACCAGGATGTATTTCTCTCACTCACCAGGCACTGCATATGGCTCAAGGCAGTTTACAGAGTTTGTGGGACAGTGGTTCAATACAGGCTGGCAGATTCTGGTTATGCTTTCTCTTCCTGCTGACTGCCCTGTTCCTGTGGTCTGTGAGCAAATCCTACCCTACCACAGCAGGATACCTTCTTCCAGAAATGGGAAGAGAGGTCGAGAATTCTGGATCTTTAATTTTTGCAAAACATTGCAAAGCAAAGCTACAAGTGATGGTTTCATCAACATTTTGCACGTAACCTGGTTATGAATCAAATTGGTTTCTGCAGGGCTCAGGATAAAAGGCCGGAAGAACTTTTTCAGCAAGTGTTCCCGAGCTTGATGTGCAGGGCTGGCTGGAAAAAAAGAACAGATTTTTGTATTTGAAATGGATGACAGGAAAAAAAAGAGAGCAAGGCCTCACAAACCTCTCTGCTGCAAAGAGAAATAAGGCATGTGGCGATTGACAGATTTACGTATCCAGATAAAATCTTCACTTTTCCAAAAGCAGAACTTTCTCTTTATGCAATGTTACTTTCAAAGCTCCAGCTCCTGCTGCGCCTAATGGCAGGTATGTTTCCAGCTACTTCCTTTTTATGCCTGAAAATGGGATCATTCTCAGGTCTCCCCATTGTCATCTGGTAGCTATTCCCTTTCACTAATTTCGCCAAATGAGTTGTGGCCCACTCTGAAGACTACAGGATTCATTAGTGTGAAGCATAATAAGAATGTCCTTGGTGTTCGAACAGGAAGAAAATATCCCAAAGGCTGCCAGAGATAAAGATCACCCACTGAAAGGATAAAAATGAACAGTGCTTCTTGCATGGAACCTAAAAATACAATACTTGGTTCTCTCACACAGAGTTTAGTTGTTGAAATAACTGGATCGTACAGTGCCAGGATTATTTTGGTCTCCAGAAAATATGAAGTCTTGCAAGTTTAAACAAAATGCATATTGGGGGAAACGTGGTTTCAAGTCTAAACTGTACCCAGCGTTCTGGGGCGAGCAGGGTTGCTGTGTGTGAAGGTATGAGGACAGAACTTGCAAGGTCCCTTTTCAATACTTAACTCTTCAACAGACTTCTTGAATAGCTTGGGATTAGTTGCTTAATCTTTTCATGCTTGTTTTCTGTCAGCAGGTTTTTTGAAAGTGAAATGGGAATAACCATGCTTTTCTGCCTGAGAAAGTGGGTTATAGGTGGGTTGATTGCTGTGTTATTTCGAGTTCTCAGTGTCAATAAGACGTAGAAAAAACAAGTTGAGTAGACTGTGGAGTTTGACATTCATCAAGCTGATTACTGTTGCCTTTAAACAGATTATTTATTATGTGAACCTATGCTTAAGGCCCTTGCTGAGTGGTAGTTCTACATTAATAATTAAATACTCCTTTCTCTATTGTAACATGAATATGCATGCATAGTATATGTACATATATGTAGAAATGACATCTACCGAACGGATCCTACACGCTATATTCCAGCTTTTAAGATGCTGTAACAAGACATGGCTCTGCAGATTTTATTTTACTGTTATAAACACACACAATTTCCTATTGTGCCCTTGTTTCTGAGTCCTGCTTCAGATCATGGAGCTGGAGGAGAAAGAAGAAAAGAGGCAGCTTTTACAACTGCAGCCAGTGCAACTAATTGTTCCTACTAGGTAAGGATGCATCCCTTTTACTGGCTCTCTGATGATGGCTTTTTGTTTCTAGCTACAAGCAAATCTAATTTGCAAATGAAAAATTTCATTATAGCAGAAGTTGCCTGCAAGGGAATTAAAGGAGGCACATTCAAAAGAATTCAGCAGAACGTACAATTGCTTCTTAAAGAATGGATTTACAATCCCAATTCACAATTAAAATAACAATTGCTTTTAAGTGGTACCTATTATTTTTAAAAGGTTAGATATTCCAACAATAGAATTTTAAGGGAATAAGGCAGCTTGTGAGCAAAACGGGTGGTAGGTAATTGGCAAAGCTCACTTAATATTTTTTGTTTGCTATCCAAGAGCTATTCACGATGCCACTGTAACAGTATGTTGTTGGTACAACAGAGCTGACAGTTTTCTGAGATGAAAAGAAGAGAATGGAATTAATCACACAAACTTCATCATCCAGTCTGGCATAACTGAAAGTGAGTTCTGCTATACTTGAACTATTTTAAATAACTTCATGTTTTATTAATACAATTTTTTCTCTGTTAACCTCTTCTGCACTTTCTGTCCAGAATGCCATTGTGACTTCTTGTCCTTTGGCAGGCTGGCCCTGGTACCTGGGCAGCTTGAGCAGTGCTGGCCGTAGCATACAGCAAAGAGGAGTGCTGTGGCAGCCCTGATACTGTACCAGTTGTGTACGTCAGGTAACGTATAAGATGGCATGTGAAGGGTGGAAATGGGTGAGAGCTAGCGCAGGGAGTTCCAGGCTGGTGTGGGGATGCTAGCGCTGCCCCTTCTGGGGAGGTCCCCCTCTGTGCCGCTTAATATGCCAAATGCCTGGCTCTTTAGTATTACCCTGCAGTAGCTAGAATGTTTGTACTCTTTTTTTTTCCTCCGCTCCTTTGTCCACAGAATGGCTAAGAGAAAGAGAAAACCGTAACTGCTTTGTGCTGCGGTGCCTACTTTAATCATTAGCTCCAGAGAGACTAAGTTACGTGCAGAGCAGCCAGATTATTAATGTGCTGAGAAATATTTATCATCTTAAAAATAATGTATGTTTTAGAAATCTCTTACATTTAAGGTAAATGTGACTACATAAAAATAAGCTTGTGGTTCTGAGTTTGAAGACACTGGCAGGGTCCTTGTTCAGACAAGACGAAATAATTTTCCGTAGCTTTTTCTCCAAGCCTGCTTAGCAGCCAAGTCTTCTGATACTGTCTGCTTTGTCTGAGGTTATGCAGAAAGTGCCCAGCAGGCTTCCTGAGGGTCCTGTGTCCCTTGGGAGGGGAGAAGAGAGAGTATTAGGGATCAAATTTTTCTTGAATTTTAACTCCATCATTCATTATGGGTTTACACTATTTTTGCCTCTTCTGTTATGTCATTAGAAGCCATGTTTCCTGTCCATTGTTGGCATAATGTTTCCTCAGGTGAGGAAGGATGCCCTCTTTTTCTTTTTTAGTTTAGTGAGATATCATCTGACCTGTGTGTTCCACAATTTGGCAATATTTTGATATGTTGGCCTCTTTCGGAGAGAAAGCAAAGGGTTTGCAGGAAGATAGTATTGCTGGCTTCCAAGGAAATTGCCCTAGCTCAAATCTTTTACATATTTAATGCCAAGTTACGGATGTCTTTGTGCTCATGATACAAAATACTGGTCTTGCGTTAGCTAGTAAATCACACTTTCCTCAAAGGATCACTTTGATTCCTTTCACTGTCTTTCCATTGAAGTTGCAAATTGCATCCACTGTGACATAACCTTGGTATGTTGGGTATCTGCCCCAAACCTGTTATGAATATTTTGCTTAGGGATGTGGTTCAGTGATGGACTTGGCAGTCATGGGTTGGACTTGATGGTCTCAAAGGTTTTTTCCAACCTAAGTGATTCTGTGATTCTATGAATTTATATTTCTACCTGCAGCTTGGATTAGCCGTGTGAGCCTGTGAAGGCTCTCTGCAGCAGTTCAGGCAGGCAGGAGTCCTGTAGGTACATGGTCAAAGTGGAGGCGCCATGAAACCATGTAGTCCCAGCTCATGGTATTTGATGCACACCTGTTGATACCAAGGAGCTTTCACAACTGTGGATTTCTCTGTTCTTTCAGGTTTTGACATGCCTTCTGTGTCTCAGGAATACAAATTACATGCAGAAAGAGGAGGGAAAGGGTGTTTGAAATATTGAAATGTTCTATCGAGAAAGTAAAATGTGTAAACTACTCTGAAATCATTCAGCTGCTGCACTTCTTTAAAACAGATGCATGTGTTCCTGTGCATATGAGATGTAGTCTGTGATGAATGATTTTTTCCCCGATTACCATGTGCAAAATGTTATTGTTCTTTTGAGAAATCTGTTATTTTGTAGTTCACCTACAAAATTTATGTAGTTTATGTGATTTATGTAGTTCACCTTTAACAAGTTAGAAAAAGAGCTTATTTTAGAAAGGATGCAGATTTACAGTAAGTTTTATTTTAGTTAAAAATCCTACCCCTTTTTTCAGATAGCATATTTCTTTAAGGAAGAGAACGTGGAGTTGTGGTAAATTGGTCTAAGCCAGGAACTGTACTTCAAATATACATCACATACATACGTAGCCTGATAAAGAGCTTTCTGTAACAACTGAGAGAAAAATACTGGTGGCTGACACTGTCCTAGAACGGTCAGTAGGAAGAGACCTGGTAGCACCTCTTAGGAACTCCTGATTGTGCAAGGGCTGTGTTGTAGGTTAATGTCATATATCTTAGGTAATGTGAAATCGCAGCAACAAAGGCTTAAGAGACTGTAGCGAGGAAGGTGTAGTTGAATTGCATGCACTTAGGATTAGTGCTCTGGCACTGCATTCTGAGACCTGTTTTAATAAAAATAAGTGTTCTTTTTTCCCAGGTTATGTTTCCTAGAGTGTGGTTTGGGTTTTGGCAATAAGATTTCATGGTCTGTATGTGGTCTAAGGGACCTCGCTGTCAAGAAACGAGGAAAGGCATTTTACCTGACCTAAGGTAGCCTAGTATCACATGCTGTAGGCATGATTATGTTCTGAGATGGTACAGAGAGTATTTTAAAGGAATAGTTGGAAAAAGCTGACTGGTTTTCAGGATACCAAAATCTTCTTGGCATGCTCCTTTGCTATGTGACTTCGAATGTGACTTTCTCTCTCCTCTTGCCTTTGAGCTGCACTTCTCCAATAAGTAATTGCTTCTAGTGCTGCTGTCGCTTTAGTTTATTTCTTTTTACCCATCTATCTTATTATAGTGCTTTAAATATGACTAGACAATTTGGTTCTTTATGTGATGTGGAAATGTTTTGTCTTTGCTTTATAAACACTGACAGTACTTTTTAGCACAGGGATTGCCAGCCAGGCTATTTTTTTTCATACTCTTGGAGGCAGTGAAGTTTTGAAACAAAAGTTTTCTTTTTTTCATAGGCGCTGAACTTTCAGGTTACAAATCACTTTCTACATGCTAATAAGCTTAGATAAGCAGAGTACATGTTAACACTGTTGTACAGATGGGGGAATCGAGATACGGGAACATTAAGAAACTTGCTTGAGGAAGTCTGTGGGAGCTGACCTTATTCTGTGAGAGACCCACGCACCATCCTTTTTCTTGTCAGATTCTTTTTACTTACTCAAGCCCCTCCCCTCCAAAGAAGTCATTGGTACATAAAAAAGATATTTCAGATTCTATCTATGTATCTATATTTACCTGCAGCTATGGTAATTTATTATACGGTATTCCACATGGGACTGCAATCTTCAGTCAATTGCAAAGTGTTTCCTAGTTTTAGAAAGCAAATGCTGCTTTGCTGGTTATCTGGCAAGCTGCGTTTTGGAGGCAACCACACCAGGAAGCGAGTTCTGCAAAAAGTACAGCGAGTGTGTGGCGTGGAGCTGACTTGCATAAAGAAAGTGTTCCTTCACCTCAAGTACCCTGCAGGTCGTGAGCCTGACTACACTGAGCTGCACACTCTGTCCTCATCTTTAAATAAGAAGCTCCAGTGTCATTTGGCATGGTGAAGAAATTGGTGGTGTTCCTCTCCCACAGGAGTGGATGTATGGAGTTAAACAGTATAGGGAACTAGACATTTACTATTACCATGGCAACTTCAGATCATGATTTATTAAGCCATATTTTTTTCCACATTCGAGACTATGCATTTTTGTTGGTCTGAGCTCTCCAGAGACTGTTTCTTGCCACTCCCTAGCGTGTCCTTTTCTCCCATCCAATTCTTTGCTTCTCCTGGCTGAAATTACAGAATAATGGAAATGTGTTTGTAGCAACCATTATGTCAGGCAAAGAAGGCTTGGTACAGTTATTGCTCTATTAATAAATACGCTACTGCTGGTTACCACTGTGGACTGGGACACAATTCCAATGGCTGGCATAGCAATTAGGAGCAGAGGCAGCGCCGGAGAGAGAGCTTCACAAGTGCTAATAGAGCACAAGGTGCTGCAGGAAGGGAGGGGGAGGCCTTTTTGCCTGGCTGGGCTCTCTCTTTTTATTCATCTTAAACTATTCCTCTTGCTTTTACTCCTCTGGCCATCTCTTCCTGCTCTCAGCCCTGCAGTGGTTGTTTCCATAGTCACCCCCAGCTACCAGGTCTGTGCAATTATTACTGCAACAGTGCTGGAGCCTCCCGAGTTGCAGTTCCCCTTTGGAGCCTGCGATCCGCTTTTCTGGTGTAACTTCGGGGTGCTTAGTGAGCTGGGCTGCATCCACCCAGTTGTGTAGTCATCAGGTATTTGCCAAGCTAGGGCCTCAGTGGCTTCTGTGGTCAGAATGACATTTGCCCTGTTTTGCACGACTCCTTGTGACAGTGGCGGCCTCTGTCCCTGCCTGCACCCTAGCGTACTGCAGCCGTTCATGGCCTGCTCGGCACCTTAGGCAAGCCTGCCTTGTTCAGCCTTTGGAACGCCAGCTCCACATAGCCCTAAGAAAAGTCTCCAGATGCATATACAGGGGACTTAATAAATTATTCATTTTTGAGCTGCGTAGACAGTTTGAAAATCTTGAGGATGATGGTAACCAGGCCCAAGCAAACAAATCTAATGGAACAGTTGCCAAATATAGAATCGTGAAATGAATCCTCAGAGCAGAACATATCTCTCTCAAAAATCTGGCATCTTTCTTATCATGCATCTATCTTTAGGAGCAGACAGTGATCTTTATGGATCTAATCTCTAACAACATTAATCTATGTGTAAACATTACTTGTTTCAAGTTTTGGTGTAAATGGGTTTGGGTTTTATTTGTTTTCATTCTCTGAAGTACAGGAATGCCCCTAGGATTCTTAAATAACTTTGTTGTGATACTTCTTGATGTGTAAACTAGTTTTCCCTTACCAGTATCTGCTGGTTACTTGCCTTTTCTCAGTAAGATTTATTCATGTAGTGCAGTTCCATTATCATTTGGCCATATTTATAATATTCTTTTTTTACTTGATTAAATCATTCATTATGGACTTCCTAATGTGATAATTATATAATTATTCACGTGTTTATTTCAGTATTGATTGCGTAAGTGTATAAATAGCTAACGCATTGCTTTGTTCTTTAACCAACGTACCCCTGAGTTAACTCCACCAGTAAGAGAATATCTACCTGTGTGGGTCGTTTCCTTAAATGCTTTCGAGAGATTTAAAATTGTTTTATGAGAACGGGGCACACAGCCCTTCTCTAGGAGAACTTTCTAAGTTTTGTGGTTTTTCTCTTGGGTAATCTACATGGCATTCTTCTAAGGCAGGGATATTTTCTTGTCCTTGTTTCTAAGCATATTATAAAAGAAAGAAAACAAAAATATTAAGTGTGAAAGCATTAATAAGCAATACAGAACCCAGTTTTAAGCATGTGAATCAAAGCCTTGCTAATATTCCTCAATATAACAACATAAGGAAATCTGCAGGTGGGGGGGTTCTGAAGAGTACGTACATGTTTACAGCAACAAGGAGTTGCTTTAGGTGTGAAGAACTGGCTGAAGTACAATGCTACTTCGTTTCTGACAGTATCGCTTAACATTGTACAAGTATTATCAGAATTTACATACTTGTATTTTTTAAATTAAAGACTTTGGTGTGGAGGAGGAAAATACCATATTTTAAGTCTTAGCTGTATAATATGAAAAGGTTGCTGAACAGCATATAAATTTCACCAGCACCACCCCCACCCACCACCTCAAAAAAAAAAAAAAGAAATAAAATTAAAAAATCGTTCTTCTGTCATGCTGGACAGAGTTTGTAGGAAACATTTTTCAATTTCAGCTAAAAATGACTCCTTGCTATTGTATGTGCTTGCAGCTCTTCGTCACTTGGTTCTATTGTTTGACCTGTGCTGTTTTTCAAAACCAAGCTAAAATAGCTCATCTTTCAGTGTTCGTTGCCAAAAGACAGTAGTGTATCTCCCCACCAGTGCTTGTTAATTTGCCTGTGTCTTTTGGATTTTCACGTACAACACAAGTTTACCAGTGTGTGTGTTAGCTATCGCTGTTACCTCATAGAAATCAGGTGCAGTAGAATAGCTAAAATCCCTGTTGTTGTTATCAGGGAAGTCAGCACAGTATATTGCAGTGATGATACGAAAAACCACTTTGCCCAACTCACCAACTGCTACAGGGACAGTTTCTATAATCCAGTGCCTGCTGGGGACAAGAGAGATTTGGTTCTGGCACCTATTATACATCGGTATATATGTCTGATGAAAAAAATCTGTGCTAAAAGCATGTAGGAAGACAGAGAACGCAGGGAAAGGGACAATTCATTTGCTGCCTCTACCTTTTAGAATCCTTTTCTGCTTGACAACTTGAATGAACTCCCTGGGTAACAAAGTGTCTTCAACAATAACAAAGGGAGATTTTTTAAAAAAAATCTTTAATTATAAAAGGAAAAGAACAGGGAAAAAACAAACAAACCCAATACCTCAAACTATGAAGGAGCCCCAGAGAATCACTAGCTGGATTTCGCAGCTAGAGAGCTGCAGTCCCACCATTATTATCATGTCAGAGCAATCTCTGGGAATTGCTGCTGCAAATTCAGAGATGCCTGGGGAGAATTCAGCTAGTCAGGAAGAAAAAAAAAACAACAAAAAACCCCAAAACAAAACCCCACCAACCACAGAAAAAAACCAACCCCCAAAACTCAAGCACAACCAACTAAACCCCGTCCTGTAAACAGATTGTTAAAACTGATGGCAGAAAACAAACCATGCAGATACGAAAGGCTGTATTTTGCATCACTTGCATCTCTAGTAGATTTTAGAAAGGACTGGAGGGGACCTTTATAATTCTCTAATCTGACTTGAGCTCAACACCTGCTGGAAACTTCTGCGCTGTATCAAGCCCATAGACTATTCTCTCCACCTTTGGTGTTTAAATGGGATTTGGTGGAGTTGAAACTATTGCTGTAGCAGTACCTCTGACCCCCATAATACCAGAAGCTGAACAGATAGCCTAAGTTTTCGAATGATGGGTTGTTATAGCAATATTTTCATGAAACTGGGAAACCACTGATCGAGCGCAATCGGAGCAATTCACTGCTAAACTAGGAAGCCTATATCCTACTGCAGAGCTCATGCCTTCTGCTGTAGGGATCTGGCTTTAGAAGCATCCTTGATTTTTCTGCCAACAAGCCCATTCTTTGTGTGTTGAACATCACATTTGTAATATGTACAGGCTAGCTCTCCATGATACCTTTACTGTTCCTTTAGTGGCATAACAGCTTAACAGCATAAAACTACCCATTTAAACAAGGGTGAAAAGAATAATTCAGAGATGGAACAAATTTGCTTTGCCTTGGTGACATTATGTGGGATTAGTGAACAAATATTGGTGACTGTCTCAGTCCAGTTCGCCAGGAAGGCATACAGTGTATATTTATTTTTTTGTAATATGACTCATCAGGCTGTTCCAAGGAATGACACCCTTGGGGATGCCTGCGATTGTCGTGCCCTGGGGAGGGAGACGTGATCTGGAGCAAAGCAAATCTTTAATCACATCCAGACAGAATGCACGAATATGAGGTGAGTTGGCATGTACTTGTTAGCAATGGCCAGTTTCTCCAGTGTCATATAGCCAGTTGTATTACAGGGATGCTTTTAAGTCATGCAGATGAAAGGATGACATTCACCATAAACAGTGAGAGTTTTTTCGGTGATTTGAAGGGGAGGCAGGGATTTTTGCCCCAAATATTTATATTTTTTTCAATGAGGTGTCGTCCCTGTCCCCCCCCCCCCCCCCCCCCAAGAAGTAAGATCAAACTTGGTCATATTAGGATGAGAGCAAGACAGGAAAGGATGACTATAACAAAAGAGAATTATTAATAGGAGAATAATTTACATCAAGGGGATAGTGGGAGTAAAGTGAATTTTGATGTTTTGAAGGTTGATTGGGTGGGTGGGCGTGTTGACAATAACAAGACAATCATGTCTTCTTCAGGAACTTACTAACAGGCTTCAAGGTTTTAAAATAAAATGTACAAGTTCTGTGGAAAGTACTCTTTTTACAACAGTAGGAGCATAGTAGGTATAATTTTTTTGTAAAAGACTGGAACATAACTTCAGTTATATGCTGACCTTTCAGATCATGCTGTCACCAAAGTATTTTCTTTTAAATAAAACCTCCCTTTCCACAGTTCTAGGATTAAGCACTACAGTTCAATTTTATCTATATAGCTTCAATAGCTTCTAGAAACCTTCAGGGTAATATTTCCATTTTCTAGAAAACATTTCCCTCTTGCAGAGGCTTATGTTGTGGGATAAAGTCTTTGGTGTGTATGATGATGCATTTCAGCAACATACAAATGCAGACAGACTCTTTCACATCGGCTTTTTTTGTCCAAGTTTATCTTAAAGATGTATTTTTAGAGGTATTAAAGTGTTAATAAACAGTGGCAATCTGTAAAATGGTATCTGGGGGGAAAAAGATAAATCGATGGTGTGGTTGCTTTGTTGTGCTGTTAAAACAGTAAGCTCACATGGTAGGTATTTTTCTACTCATTGTGTAATCTGGAGCAAGTTGTCAAGTGGATTCTGGGTTTTGTCATTTTATTAGCGTGTATGCTGGGAAACCTCTGTACCAGGGCTAGTTCATACTGCAATGGAACCTGGGAAGCTGGCCTGGATGGAGAGCTCAGCAAACAGACAGATCCTGCTCCACTGAAATAGATGGTTTGATATTTAGCACTTTGGGGTCGGTTGAGTGTTCATAAAATCAGTGACTTGAAAAGATGAAACAGTAGCAAAGGCACCTAGAAAAAGCATGTGTCTGGGAACAAAATAGCAATAGGTCACTTGAAACTATCAGGGCCAGTGCTAGAAGAAGGCATGGGGAGTGAGGCATCTTGGATCCAAAGGTCCTCCCTCCAAAATTCCAACCCCTATTTATGCAATTACATGTAGTACTACAGAAGCTGAGGGAGCAATAGTCTCCCTCTAGCATTAGTCTGTGCAGCGTGTATGCCGGGTCATTGAACCGAGAGCGCATTTTGCTCTGTGCTGTTGCTGCACCCAGGTTTGTATCGGCGTGCTTGTGGATGCTTCTAGAGGCTGGACAAGATGCAGACAGGGCAGCCATAGCTTTGTGCAGAGAAAAGAAAAGAAAGTTCTTGCAGTGTTAAATCCAAACTGACTAAACTAAATCCTAGATAGCTTCTACATCTGAATCTTGTATCAAATTACTACATACTTGTTCCTAGACGTTGAAAGGAAATATTAAAAAAAGGTAATTGAAGGTGATGGTGGCTTTTTCTTAGCAGTTTTCTGTTTGCAAATTGCTAGTCTCTAGACCCTTTTGTAGAATATTTTTTAAAAAATAATATCAGTTTGCTGTTTGCACACCATTTTGGCTTTTAGATGATTTCAGCGCCAAATTTAGCAGTGACTAAGCATAAATTTGGAGAGAGGGAAGCTTTATTGCCATGTTTGCCTTTGCTCTAATCTAGTCCACTGTGTCCCGGTGCAGAGGCTGAGGAGGCATAAAATCAGATCAGTTTAACCACAGTGGGGGTTCAGCTTGAGAGAGCTGTTCCTTCGCTGTCCCTTCCGAGAATCCCTGGGGCTGAGTGAATCCAGCGGCTGAGGTGTGGAAGAAGGAGACAGATACCCCTGGGCTGGGAACAAGTGCATCACGTTACTTCAGGAGGTTTCCTAGTGTAAGCATTCGTGATAGTAATTATCCATGTGCCTCTACTTTTGTTCTTAGGGGATGATTAAAAATAAAAAGCCGTATTCCCTAACATCTTATACTATATGCCTCTGTGTGGTTGTGGGTTTTGTGTGTGATTTATTTTTTTTTTTAACTCAGCATGTAGTGAAAGGAAGCAGAAGATGATTTTCTAGAATGAGAAAGTAAGGACGTTTATTCAGATTCACTCTTCCCTTGTATCTCATACTTTCACTGCATCAAAAGATGATTTTTAAAAAAAATTATTTATATCTAGGTATTATAACCTCTGCTGTATTTCTGTCCAAGGCTTGGTTGTTGATGAGGCCACCTGAAGAACTGTCATGTCATCCAATAGTTTGGCTTTTCAGGATTATTGTTTCTATGTTATGTTGTTGGTTACATAGTTAGAGTTGCAGGTCTTTCCAGGTACTACCCTGAAAGACATTAAAGATCAAGCCTGCAGGCCCGTTTTTAAAGGTATGTATTGTGAACACACAGGTCTTGATCCATACTTATTTTTACAAAGGTGTTTGAACATACTAACCCAGCCCGGCGACTGTTGTGCCTGGGGCACCTCACCGATCTCTCAGCTCAGGGGGCTGTCGCGAGCTCCCCGGTTCTGGGTGGGTGAGCTGCATGGGTAGCACTGGCTGTTCCAAGCACCTCCAGAGGTGTAACAGGATTGTCCTGTGAGTGTCCGTGTCACTGGCCTGCTTTCCCGCTGTCAATAGCAAATTTTACAAAATGCTTTTGGGTGTAATGGTCCCTGTAAGGATAAATAGAGCAGTCATGCTTTCAAAAGCTTAAATAACTAACTGCTGGCACTCACAGAATACCAGTCCTCCATTTGGGAAATACCACTTGATGACAGAGTTGATGAAAGGTCCTCAGACATCAAACGCGTCAACTATATATAAAAAAAGGCATGCTATATATGGTCATTACTCTCTTTGGGAAGACATTCCTTCTGTTGTTCTCCTTCACTTATTTTAGTCACCCATTTCATACCTCCTCTTCAACACTTGACCCTTTAAGATAACCAATCTGTGGTGATGATCCATATTTTCTCCAGAAAACTTGGAACCAAAAAGACTTGCAGTGGCAGTGCTAGGAAATCCTGATTGTCTTAACTCCTGCTTTACATCAGCGCAACTTCACCTTTACGTTACAGATGCGATTCCCGGGTTTGAGAACTTCTGAACTTTACCCATTTGCAGCTCCTGTTTATGACAGAGGTCTTCATGTAGTCACGGGGGGGTGGGGGGGGGGTGGGGGTGTTCAATCCACATTGCTCACCAGGATTTAACCTGGAGTTCCTGCTTGCTTCTTCCTGCGAGTTCTTCTGTAGCTGCAGCAGTCTGTGCACCAAAGGCAGCTTCGGCTCACTGCCTCATCTCAGACACATGTTCGTGGAGAATCAGCGTGAGCTGGTACAGGCATTTGACAAGGATCAGGACTAGTTTCAACCCTGTTCAATATTTCTGTCAATTACTGGGAAGAGCCTATCTGGATCACTGATGCTTTATTTCCAGGTAGCGCAAAGAGTGGCAGAATATGAGATAAAAAAGCAGCAGACACTTTACACAGAGAGGTCTGAATTGTTTTGCCTGTTTAAGCAGAGGGCCTGTGTGAATCAGCTTGCTTGAGACAAAGAAATGCTTTAGTGAGGGAAGACACTGTCATGCAGAACCGAGATGGTCCTCTCAGGTAAAAGCTGGCCACAGGCTTCTAGTGGAAAAGAACTGCACCGCAATACTTCTTCGTATAAATGGGAATGAGAGATGAGAGAGAAGTGTTGCCTGCTTATGTGCCTCTGTATGTTGGCAAGACAATGCTAGAATAATTCCTGTCATTCTTAAGATCCATGTTTTAGGAGGGACATTGAAGTATTGAGTAAAGTTCAGCAAGTCACCACGAAATATTTGGACTAGCAGAAGGTGGTCAGTCTTCAACCACCTGGAGCATCATCTCTTAAATTTGTCATGGGAAAACTGGGCGGCTGTAGGGTAACAGTGTTGAAGAGTCTTCAGAGAAAGAAAATATGGGGTACTAAAGGATTCTCTTTAAACTAACAGAGAGAGGCAAACTGGGAACCAGTGGCTGAAACGCTGGAGGGGTGAACTCAAACTGGAGAGTAGGTAAAAATGCTCAACACTGAATGTGGTTAAATGTTGCAATGGATTACGAGGAGGAACAGCGGCTGCACCATTTCCTGAAGTCTTCAGATTCAGCTTGGATGTTTTTCTGTAAGAAAAGTTTTAATCAAAAACTATTTATGTGCCTCAGTGCAGCGGTTAATGATGTAAAATGCAATGACCTATGATATACACGTCTTAGGATATGCAGGAATAGATCATCCCACTCATCTTTTTTTGACTTTAAATTCTATGAATTGATGGATGTCTGCTAGTGATACAGCTTGAATAAGTCTTTGTACTTTGCCCTAATTCTACAAGTCTTTGTAAAAATTTTTCTCATTATAATCTTAAGAATACCTTATGTGTTATTCTCTCAGTCTGTTAGCTACTATTAGCAACCCGTATGAATCCAGCCATTGGTGGTGTAAGAATTGCTTGGGAAATAATTTCACTTTCTCATGCAGGATTTTGATAAGGTGGAAGTAATTTCAACTTTTAACTCTGCATTCCTGAAGACCAATGTTGTGAGTCATGCAACTTTTTCATGAGAAAATTATGGTAAGTTTCAGTGCTCAGAAAATATAACCTAGTGCCTGCATGTTCAACAGCACAGAATCCAGTACTTAGTAGCTCTTGAATTCTTCTGTTCTTTGAAGGTCAGATACTGGCCACTCTAAAAAGCCTGGCTACTGCATGTGGACCATCCGTCTGAACTCGGGTTTGCTGTGGTATCACAATTTTCTGGTTTGTATTTAAGGCCACTTCCTATTTCTTTTCTGTTGAAGAATATGAAATATTAGATCCAGTTACTATTTTTTATTTTTAACATTTATGGGAAACAAGAACAGCTTGTGGGTGTCTTAACAGAATTCTGTATGTGTGAAGTAGTATTTTTCTTTTGTGTTTTTTTTAATGCAGTGTAACTTATTACTGGCATATACCTAACACTAAGCACACATGTAAATACTACACCAATTTACAGACTTGAATAGTGCTTCATTGAGTTGATACATCCTGGTACCCTGCAAAATAAGGAACTTGTTTATTAGATGTCCCCCTGTTTATACAGCACCCGTGATACTGGGTGCTGATCGTGGTTGGGGCTTAGAAACACACACGAAATGGTGATAGCTTTTGCACTGTATCCATGGCGGAAACTGGCTCATACTGCTGGAGTGTTTTGTAAAAAGTCAAGAGGACATTCGCTCTCTTGAATTCGGAAATGTATTTACCTTTCTGGTTATAAATTCTTTCAACAGCATGCCATTGTCCCCAAATAAATAACCATTCTGGCATAACTTATTTTCTGAGTGATGAATTGATACAGTTGATCATCTGTGCTGCATTTTGGTTTGTATCTTATGCATTTGATTGTGAAACTGAAATGAAATACTGAAGTTTAAAAGTAAGAGGGACTGAGTGAAGGAAGGGATAAGCTGAAAGATACTCTAACTGATAACATCATACTTTGCTCTCCCAAACAGCTTCTTTAAAGCCAGGAATTATTTCTCTATAGTACAGAATAAGGGGTGTGTTAAGTCCAGCAATCTTGACTTTATTTGTTTAAATTCTGATACAGGCTTTGCAGTAATGCTAAAGTTTTGTCATTTATCTGTATTTGAATCCCTGAACTCTTTCAAAAGATGCGTGGTGAATGAGTTACACATACCAAGTATTTATTGAAAATGGAATTGTCACTTCACTAATGTCTTGGAATCGTACAATAGCAATATGATTTGAACACTTTTGTTTCTGTGGACTTATGCTCTGGTACTTCCCTTGTCAGTCTGACAATTCCTTGCTCTGAAGTTGGAATATAAAAATATAAATGCAGCACAGAATTTCTCTTGCTGTTACCCAGTGACAGAAAAGTTTGCTGATAGAATTGCAGGAAAAATACTACAGGTTGAAGCGCGGGGTCTCTTGATCTTTGACACTAGCTGGTGGAGCCTTCCTGCTTCTCTAAACTTTCATTTTAGAATAGCTGATAAAATGATACATCTGAAAATTAAATACATTGAGCTCCACATAAAAATACCTTCTTTATTAAAGTGACTTGATTAACAGGGAAACAAATAGCTTCTTTTCCTACAGCCTTTAATTGACAGTTGTGAAAACTGAACATCTTCCCATTCCCTCTTCATTTCTTTTGATTTCATTTATGCACGCTTGCACTCCTGTTTGTTACAGTATTCTTGCAGTGACTTTGGTTAGCTTGGAAATATTTTATAGACTGTCATAATACATCTGTCTGATACTCTCTTGGGAAATGTGACAGAGAAATTATGTCTTCTAGCCAATAAGGAGCCCTGAACGGAAGCGCACTGGTTCAGGTTGGTGCTGCTCAGATGGACAGAGCTGGGGATTTGACCAGGACGTTGTTGTGATGTTAAGTGCCTCGTAGCCAGCGAGGTCCTTGAGCCCATGGGGTTGGCAGCAGTGAAGCACCTCAAGTTCCAGATCTTTCTGTAGCAGGTGGTTCAGCAGTGCTGGAAGGCAGGAGGAAGAGCTGTGAGGAAGGTGGTGGTGTGGGGAGGTGGCTAGAGCTGGCCCACGCCTCGCTTGGGTGGGCAGCGGGTGGACAGCCAGGTGGCCACGGGAGGCTCAGAACTACAGTTGATGATTTCTGCATAACTGACCTGCCTGGAGAGGATTTCAGGGCCCTTGGAGTGGGGACAGGAGGTTTCCATCCTTCCAAAAGTAAATTGTGGCCCCGGAGGGGCTGCAAAGGAAAGGAAAAGGCATCTTTGGGAGTGTATCGGTTCTCGGGCAGGTGCTTTGTCTGTGGGTAATTAGTGCTGTCCTGCATCTAATGCTGACAACTTTTTCTATCGCTAGCCGTGGTAATGTAGGAAAAGCAATGGGGATAAGAAACAGTGGAGATCGTCTTTGCTCTTAATCAGAAACAGGTATTATGATCTTCTGTAAATTACAAAGATGCTATTAAAGAATGTGCATGGCTTTTTTTTTAAAAAAAAAGAAATAAAAAAAAATCAAATGCTATTTCTGAGCTCCAAGGGCTGACAGCTGTTCTAGTTTTGCTTGGGGATGTTTTCACAATGTGGATTAATCAATGTTATGAACTAGGTCCATGGGGTTTTGGGAATGTAATTGGTTTCAGATGACACTTTGCTAGTCAATCTGCGAAACAGCCGAATGTTGACACAGCTGAACAATTCCAGCTGTTTCCACTCACCCCTTCTTCCCTCCCTGGATGCACCAGCCTTTTCCCTCTCTCGTCTCCCTTTCTTATTGTGACTTCGTAAAACAAATTTGTGATCTCGGTTTCTGTCATTTGTCTCTGCTTTGGTTTTGCTTCTTCCCAGCATGCTTTCAAAATGTACGATTTTAGGTGTGGCTTTTTGATGCCCGTTTTTATCACTTTGTGCCTGATTTGGTTTACAGATACGAACTTGCTTGAAGCATATTTAGATGTTGCGTGAAGGTGCAATTTTTAGATAATTTGATAAGTTTGAAAATACTTCTACATTTTTTTGTGAGAAACCACTTCTTCTCTCAAAAAAACTGACAAAGAAATGAAGATAACGGAGGACAGGGACAAACTGGGGGGACTTTGCGCAGAGACATACCGTGGGACACGCTCCCCTGCCTTGTGCTTCACCCAAGCTGACAGCTCAGCTTGGTAAGGCTGGTGGCACTTCTGTGCTGAGCACTGAGACCTTAATGGCTGGTAGAAATAACTCCCCAGAAGGAAGTGGCTCATAAATTGCCTATTCTACTTATACTTCTAGAATTAATTTTTAAAGTTATTTTTCTCTTACTTCCCCATTTTTTGCCCCATCATACGATGAGCCTAGGTAAGCCCTGAATATGTCATGCCACCTGCATCTGGGGTTTTTAATGCAGCGTCAGTGCCATTCCTGATTCGTGGCAATAAAGAAGGAGGTAGATGCAATGTAAGACAACGCGTGTTCATTTTCCACAGCCTTTTTCATGCTGGCTGAGCTTCAGGGTACTTGCAGCAAGGAACTGCAGTGTGGCCCAACCGGCTATTCTGTTAAAACCCGCGTACGCGAACACCTACGCACAGTCCACAACTAGGGCGTTTGAATGAGTAGGCCAAACCCACCGACGAGGGTGCCTGGCTAAGTTGTGAGAGCCTTTGGTCACGGTACCTCTTGCAATCGGCTCGTGGCTGCTTTTTTAGCAGTAACTACAGCACTGGTGGTTTTCTGGTTTTAGTGTCATTTTCCCATTATGAGGTTGGACAAATCTCAAAGGATGTATGCTCCCTCTTGTTTGTGTGACTCCTCCGATGGCAGAGTATTCTGATCTAAAACTGACATGTAAAAAATTCCAGAATCTGCTGGTTTCAGACAGCAGTTAGCTCTGCTGACTTTTTGAAATAGCAGAAAGCCCCCGTGTGTGTTGAGCCATCATAAGTCGTTATCTGTTGTATTAGAGATGCATGTAATGGAATGACTGATAACATACTTTCCACATACTGTTGCTAATGCTTTACCTACAGATGAGTTTCTCAGACTGCTACATATGGTCCATTTAGAAAAGTAAAAATACATATTGAAAATGTAATAGGAAAACAGCACCACTGTATCTTTCTTAGAAGTATGTTGATGACTGAGAAAATCGAAAATTTGTGTGCTGTGGTTTTCAGAGAAAGTCTTGATGTCCTGTTTGATTTTTTTTATTACCAGGGTATTCCATAAGAATATCTCATCCCACAGACTTTATGCTGGCAGTGGGCACTGGGAGGTTGGGTGGTTTGCTTGTGGGGAAGGGGACTTGGGAGCCATAAATTCAGTACCTAGATCTGTGCAGGTCTCTTGTGTGACTAGCAGCAAGCCACTTTGCTTCTCTGTGCCTCAGAGGCTCCATTTGTACAGCAGGATAAAACTTTTTATGTTTTTTCTAGCTTTTTCCATCATTTTTTCATGCCCCAGAGATTTTGGATTCTGACTAGCAGTTTAAACCAGTATTGAAATACTTTCATCAACTGAGAACTGTCAGGATTCTACATTCCATAATTTCTGGAAACTGTGAAAAAACCCAGACCCTATCAAAGGACTGGAGCTGTCTTTTTTCTGTTTTATTACTGAAGAGCAGTTTTTTCAAAGGTAAAGGTAGACAGCTGTTGGATCTTAAGCAAACATTTAAATGCATTTGCTACTTGTGCATGTGACTTGAGGTATAGCCCAGTGGTAAAGTGGATCTTGCATTTAATCCAAATGATATTTCAGGTAATCTGGGATTTTGTCTTTCTCTGCTGTACCAGCCCATAACTAGTTATTAGTTTAAAAATGTCTACACAGGGTTGAGGAGAGAAAAGAGAAAGTTAATGCTTATAGTAGTTCAGAAATTAAATTACAATGTCTCTTTATGCTAGGCAGACACTGAATGTATTGAAGACATGTATGCTATTCATTCGTAATGTTCTTTTCATCATTCTTCAAACAACCTGTAGAGAGTTTCTGTTGTACAGTCTTTGACAAATCTTTCTTTGTATCCCTTGTTCTCTTTTGTTACGCTGAACCGTGGAAGCGACTAGGTTCTTAGAAAGGTAGAGGGAATGTACACAACCAGTATGGTGTGGAAAGCCTGTCCATGCTGTTGATGTGGTTGAATTCATACAGTCTTAGAGCTGTCAGAAGTCCAGATTTTCCCAGTATGTCTCTTGTCTCCTGCTGAAAATTCTGTGCAAGTAGAAAAGGAGGAATTTGGTTGCTGCCTAGGATTTGCAGGACTAGACATCTGAAGCACTAGCTGCAGCTAGGCTGCCTGATGCTGCCTCTGCTCAAGTCTGCTGATGCTGTTCACACTCGTGGATCTAGTGCAGAAGTGCAGTGGCTTCGGTCCAGTGCATGCCAAAGAAAGAACAGAGTGCAGGAGATGCCCTACTCAGAAATTTGAGCATCTAGTAAATTCCCTTTTTTTTGAAATGTTTATTGTTACCCTACTGGAATTAAAACAATTTACTGGCTATTAGTCATTTTGTTGTTTCTCCAGGCACACTTGCAGAAGGAAATGCATCTTAGACTACAGTATGTTGCTAAGTGTTGTGCTTTGTCAGGTTAGTGTCACTAGCTGTAAAAAATCAGAAAGCTAAATTAACTCTTTGAGTGTTTTGTGTTGCAATCTCTGGCCTGCAATAGAAGAAGCAGATTGGTCAGTAGAACCTGCTCTGAGTGTACCTGCTATAAGCATATATTAAAAAAAACCCAAAAAACAAAAACCAGAACAAACAACCTTCTCCTCTTCCTACAGTGGAGTATCCCTGCATTATCCATTTTCATTGCTTTGTCCATCCCTTCCCACTAACTTACTTGGTCATCTAAGCCCAGATGCCTTCAAGAAGCTCCTCCAATAATACAATTTTCAGGAAGGAGAAAGACTTCTGAAAAAGTTTCTAATAATCAGTCCATTTCCAAGTTAGTCTTTTGTAATCCCAAATCACCGGTTACTTCAGCAATTTAGGCAGAGCTATTACATCCCAAATTACTAGAGATAAATTTTTAATCTGTAGGCAGGGAGAGTAGTTTTCCTTGCCGCATGTCTCTCCTGTTAAGTTGCTGATGGAAGTGTGGCTCTGAGGAGAGCAGCAACACCCTCCATCGATACCTGCCCGTCATTAGTTTCTCTGGGATCTGGGCCGAGCCTGTAAGATGTTTCTGACGGTCTGTGTTTTCCTGTGTGTCTTTGTATGTCAGTCTGGTTCTGAGCAGGGGCCCCGGGGGCTGTCACAGAAGTAATGGGGTAGAAGGTACCGATACTACACTTGCTGGTGTGCACTCGTTTGTGTGTCTTCAGCTGTCAGGAGTGCAGGAGTGAGGCAGGACAGCATGGCACTGCCTCAGCACGCGCGCACATTCCTGATAGCCACGTGCAGCAGCGAGGAAGCTTCATGTCCGTTCCTTCCCTTCCCAGAGGCTGTGGGGAGCAACACACTAATATGATCCTCATGTCTTAAGATTATTTTCAACACCTGTGCAATGTTACTATTTCACAATAAGTTAGAAAGGGACCTTATATGAATTAAGAAAGCTGTTTTCTGCTTTCTCAAGCCTTATTTCGGTCTTTTGTTTTTGCTTTAAGGAAAAAGTACACCAAGCAACTTGCATACATTTAATGTCATGTGGCAGAAGTTTCTGCTTAAGCATTGCTCTGTCTTCAGAAGCAGATTCCTGGTATTTCTGTCTCCTCCAGCAGTTTGGTGTCAGCTGATGCTTATTAGACCCTGTTAGAGCCCTGAGTGCACCAACTGTCCTGACCAGCCTCACCGGGGCCCCAGCTGCACCCCTGCCCAAGGGCCCCGGGCTCCTTTTAAGCTCAGGTCTGGGGTGCATCAGCAGGCTTTGTGTTTCCCTTTCTCTTAGAATTTAACAATGCAGTTATATATAACAACTTAACAGCCTTCCTCAAAGAGCGATAAGAAGAGATAACAGAACATTAAGAAAATTTCCATCCTTGATTGTATCATCCTGTGCTGGTAAGTTGTTGACATTGCGGTGTGCTGTGCTGCTGAATTTTTGACTCACATGAAATGCAGTTTGAGTCAAACTCCTATATTCTGTTGCTTGCTATGTTTTGGGGTGGGGGTTTGGGGTATTTTTTCTTTCTTGTAGTACTCCTCCAAAAAGGAAAGCTTAAAAAGCAGTTCTGAGGAGCAGATAGAATAAGTTGCAATTCCAGTTGTGCAATGAAAAGTGGAAGGTCTTATGTGGAAGGTGAGAACCTGGGCTGGCGTTGCAGTGTGTGATTCGGGAGGTACGGTGAGAACAGGAACCTGGGCTCTGCTGCTGGGACTGTGGTGGGTTTGCTTCAGCCCACTTAGTACCTAGCCGGTGCTGTTAAAACACGGTGATTTTGAGAGCTTCACAAGTGCATCAGTGAACATTTAAAATTAAAACTTTTTTCAGGAATACCAGAATCCTGTGTTGAAGTAGAATAAAGACTGACAGTTTTGATGTTACACTTAACAGTTCAGATTTGTAATGCATGAAACCATACCCGGTGCCTACTGTGGCACCACAGACTCTGAGAAAAATGATCATCAGAAAAATCTTTGCTGCACTGAAGTTATCACTGATAGAGATGAAATCAAGGTCAAGATACCACAATGTGTGGGAGGAAGCTGGGTGAGAATTAGCAACTTCATCTAAGGCTTTATATCTCAGCTCGCTTCCAAGTTGTCTGTCTTCCTCTGTCTCTTAGTGACTGCGAGAGCGCCATGAGAAATTGTATCATATATATAATTTCCCCCATTATGTGAGATCTCAGGATCTTTTTGAAGATAAGTTCAAATAGATTCAAGCTGATTCAGAAAGGAGGCCATTTAAGAATTCTTTACTTTTTCAAGTGGTTCACTTAATTTCACATGCTCTGGAAGGAGGTGAGAGATGGCTTCAGGTGGAGGAAGGCTCCTGGCAGGCTGTGAGACACGTTGTTCCGTGAAGGAAGTTCAGGCATGGTCGAGCCAGGATTATGCCGTGTGAAGAAGTTGTACGTAACATGAAGGCAGTGGCAAGTTTTCTCCTCCCTTCTTTTCTCTCCCCTCCCACCTCCACTTTCTGGCATGTTCTTTCGTATCTTTTGAAAGCCATAAAAATGCCATTGGTATTTGTAAGGTAGAGAATCCACTGTCTTTGGAGGCTGGTTTGTATACTGGGACGTGGTGGTTTGTCTTTTATGTCCTGGTCTTGTTCCTGGCTGAAGTAAGACCTCTCTGTTGTCAGTCGGTCTGCCTGCAGGGTTCCTGGGTCAAGTGTGACCAGTGTGACCTGTTGTTTCCTCGGTGCCCACGTGCAGACCTCCACTGTTCAGAAAGTCAGAGTCTGTGACCCAAACCCCGGGACAGAATTTGGGGCTGCTCCCTGTTTTGTTGTTGACCGCTCTGACACAAAGTCGTTCCTTAGGGAACATGCTGCTGTCGGAGGGTAGGGTTTTATAAACTTGATGTGGTCATTTCAACCTCAGAAGTAGGGTGTCACATCTCCTACTCTCCCACTTGCCTGTACAGTCTGCTGTGGATATTCTGACCTTCTCTTTAACTTGTTCTGGCTGTGATTTTTGGTTTTCTTTGTTTCTTTCCCTGGCCCAGTCTAGCCTTTTGTCATTTCCTTAAATAAAGCGCTTGAGTTGTTAGCAGAAGGAGGTGCTAACCTCCCAGACTGGTGCCATACCTGCCAATTCAACCTCTTTCCGTCTCAAAAGTACAATTTTCTTCATTGCTTATTGCCAAAAGATGATGCAGGTGGCCCCAGATTACCGTAGCTCTCAAGTGGAGCCAGGAGCACCAGCTCAGGGTCCCTCTTAGCTGCCTGCCCGTGAGCCTTGCCCCGAAGCAGAGGGACTGACACCAGCTCCAGCACCCAAATCAGAATGGCTTGTACAGGGTGGACTGGGGTGCATGGCTGGATTCAATAACATCTTGCTCTATCACACTGAGCGTTTGTATCCTCACGCTGACATTCACTGATGTTTTTTGAAGATGATACTGAAAGCATTTGAAAAGGGAGTAAATCAAACCTTTAGCAGCATTATCCAAGAGAAGATAAAGCACGTTTACTTATGATTGTTATGAGTAAAAAGAAGTTATTAGAGGAATTCAGCAGGAAGGAGAACCCTCCAAATGAACAGTGTTTATTTTCCTGTTGCTTTATGTGCTTTGTGACCTTGTGGGATCCAGTAGTGCACCATTTTGATGACAGTCCATTTCAATTTTTTGCTAGTGCACTGGTCACAGCTCCCCGGATCAGGGGCTTGGTGTGGCCAGATACACTGCGGGTGTCCTGTTAGCACAGGGGGAGCTGCCAGCCAGAAACTGGGCTGGTGTTTCTTGTTATGCCCAGAGTGAAGGCCAGGAGTGGATCTTTTTAGGAGTGCTTTCAACAGAGACTCTATTGCTCCAGCAAGACCCCAACCAGAACACAAGGAGAGTTCAGCGTGTGTGCTTGGGAAGAAGGGCAGGAGTAGTTGGTGTCCATTAATCCAGATGTTTCTGGGTTGTTAGGTACTTACCTTTTTGTGCAGGCTTTTCAAAGGCTGATGCTGCTCTTTTTTTGTTTGTTTGTTTATTGCATAACTCCAATAGAAAGGAATTCCTAAGGCATGAATGCTAAAAAGGAAGGAAAGAATAAGTGCTGCCAGTTAAATTTTCATGTATTTATGCCTTATTATGGCCTGACAGTCAGAAATAATATTCTTTTCCTTTCATCCCGATTTTCTCTTTTGACTGTGTATTAAAAAACCACCAGCAGTAACAAAGTGTAAAAGATTGAATTAAATCCTAGTTAGAATGACTTCACCTTAAATAGTGGAATATCTTAGATCTCTTTCTCTTCCGTTTTTCTTTCTCTCTGTCTAGTCTACAGAGACTTGGCAGTCTCAGATACCCTTGGGTGTTCAAAGGTAGATCAGTCTGCGGCAGGGCTGCCTTTGATGTTTTCACCTACAAAAATGTCACATCACAACCTGCTCTGTTATTTCACATTGAATGTGAAAGATTCACTAAAAGGTTAATTCCAAGTCTTGTTGAATTTTATACGATTAAAGTCAATGCCTTTTCAAGGATGCACCTCGAATGGTTTTAGAAGGATGAGAGAAGGGGCGGTTTCGAAGTTTCCACTGCAGCTACACAAGCACCCGATATCTGTACTTGTGGATGCATAACCGCTCCACGCGGGAATGTTTCACCCTCCACTCCCTATGAAAAAAGAAGATTGGGAACTGCTATAGAGACTTTAAATAGCGCTGATTTGGTCTGTGTTCAGTCTTATCAAAGGAAATCCTAAAGGGAGAGAAACACTTCTATACAAATCTTTTGTGGGAGATTTTGTAAGGGTAAGGATAATTATGAATATCTGTTCAGATTTCTGGAATGATTTGTAGAGTGATTGCAAATACCTGGCTAAACTATTTTTGAAACACTGATTTTTCTTGGTTCTTCCCCTCCCTTTCAAAACTTGTGTTTTGAAGCACTGCTGTATGTTTGCAGTGAACAGAGGGTTTAATTTCTTTGTTGATGCAATAAATTTCACTGGTGAAGGCTAAATGTACTGGATTTCAAACATTTTAAAAAAGAAACGGGTTTTTCTAAAACATTTTTCAAACTGGAGAACAATACTTGTCCATCAGTCATACCACAAAGAGTGCATTTGAAAGATTGTGAACTAGACAAATGCTGAAGGAATAGGAGATGGAGGCTGTGTTTTAAAATAGTTTGTAGTTTGTTGGTTGGGGGTTTGTTTTTTGTTTAAACAATTGCCAAGCCAGTAATTAAATTTTCTGTTTTCTGTCAGTACAATTAAATCCTCAGACTCGGTGAGGACACTTAAAAAAGAAGGCAACCTTCCCCCCTCCTTTTCCTAACACACTCCCCCTTTTTCGAAGCGAGCAGTCAGGTCACTCACTCCTGTTTGTGGCGTAGCAGAGGCTGGGATTACATGCTTCGTCAAGCTGTGTTCTTAAAGGACGTGCCACATTTCCTACTGTTTTAACACAGGAAATGTCTCTGTCACCAGGCAGCTCTGCTTCTCTGTGCATCCCCTAATTGCGTGTGAACTGAAGGTGCAGCTGGAGAGCACTTCATATCTAATTGGTGTGTGAAAGCTGAGGGCAGAAAAAACAATTAGGAAGTCATGGTCAGCTTCAAGAAGGGCTGTAATTGAGGCAGAACTGAAATTAAAAATTGGATTGCTACTGAGCTGCAGTGAAAAGGCTGTGTGGCAGAAAGCTGTAAACAGCAGAGCAGCTCAGGCTCCAAAGTTCCACTTGCTGCAGCGCCTTCGGAGTCGCCAGCTCCCCGGCGGAGTGGTGACGTGGGGACCTGTGTGCCCCAGGCACACCTGACGTGCAGCTCAGCTTCCCGAGCACTGGGCATTTTTAAGCAATGTCTGTGGGTTACGTGGCTAAACTCGGTGTGTTCCAGGACGTCTCTGGTTTTGGTAACGTCCCTGTTAAGCAGTTAGAGACTACTGACGGCTCTGGAGCAAGGGCTTGCTGCTCCATTCAGCTGCCCGATTTCTGTCTTCACTTACCAGCAAATACAGGAGAGGTACTGGACATACTCCTGAGCACTGTTTTAAACTCACCTAGTCAAGAGTTTGAAGTAATTCAACAAAGGAGTTCATCTCACTGTTCAAACTGTACCGGTTGCTGTGTACGCCAAGTGATAATGAGGCCATTGAAAAATCCTTTTCTTGCCACTTCTAATAATTGGATGTAGGTTTAGTAAGGGTGCATTAAAATGTGCTTCACAGTGGCTCGTTGCTGTTTTACTGTTTGGCTGAAGGGTAGTAAACTCTGACAGGTTCTAATCGTTCCAAGTCACAGTTCAATCTGTCACTTTTATAGTGGCATATGTGGTAATAGCTGGTTTGTATCAGTCTTAACGCTAATGGTACCGATGTAAACTGAGGGGGTCGTTGTACAAAGGGAAAGGTGGGGAGCGGGATGGGGGAGCTGCTCGTAGAGGGAGGGATGCGGTCCCGTCAGCCTGGTGCTGCCAGGAGCTGCAGGAAGCTTTTGGGGCAAACCAAGAGGAAAAAGAAGACAAAGAGCAATCCTGAGCAACTGGAAAGCAAGAAGTGTGTGATGCATACTAGCCAGGAATGTTCTTGGTTTGTTTCTTTTTCTTTCCCCATTGTTCTGATGTCAGAGATCGCTCTATCCTGTCATTTTGCCGGGTGTTTGCTTAAGGTGGTAGGTCAAAGCTTGCACGAGGGAACTTCAATGCTGCTGGGAGAAGCTGGGGAGCTAATGAATTAAAAACGTTGGTTGGGAAACAGGTGGGCAGCCACAGAGGGGGGCTTAGCTAGCAGGTGCAATACCACTGAATAGTTTTCTTTCTGTTAATTAGATTTAAAGTGGTCACCAGCTCTATTTCTTCAGACTTTTGTGACCTTAGTCTCCTTCCCTAGAAACTTTCACCTCTTGCTTAAACTACAGAGAAGAGTGGTTTGGGCAGCACTCGGGTTCTATGGCCATGGCATGGTGTGTCCTGTGCTGAATGGCTGCTGCCTTCCTGCCACAGCCGGAGCGATCTGTAGTTTAGTTGTACAGTTACAGATTTTGTCAGATTTTGTGTGTTAACCCTGTCAGGAATGCATGTAAAAAATCATTGTTCTACATTTTCTTGTTGGCTCATTTAGAATCCTTTTGGAAAAAAGGAATTACTGAATATGCTGGTGTTTTTCTTAGCAAAGATGATGGGTTTGATGGGCTCTATCCTCCAGCTCTGAGGATTTTTTTTTTTTCTTCACACAGAGTAGCTATCTCTTGTGTAAAAGAAACTTTGTGGCATAAAAGGAGGATAAACAAAGTCATAAATAGTTGATGGGACAATACCCACCTTCTGAAGTACTTGGTGACAGTACCCTGCTGATATTAGCTTGATCCTGTCGCCTTCTTGTTTGACCACTGTCTGCCGTGTTTGCCTGACTTGACACTCCCCCTGTGCTTCCCTGTCCCCTCACCAATTTCTGCGATGCTCAAAGGCTGTTTCTGTGGCTGCAAAGGCCAGAGAAGGGGGGATGCCACCTACTCTTTTTAGCTTTTTGCTGCTTGCTGTCTAGTGAATTACATGCACAGCTGCGTAGCAGGTCAAGGCACTGAGTTTTGCTGAGGCCCCTCAGTTCTGGCTTTCCTTCCTCTTCCTTTTCCTTCCTCCTGCTCTGGGCTGAGAACAGTACATGACAAGCATCACTAGGTGGCATAGCCACCCTGGTGTACTACCCAGGTTAAACCACATTTGTAACAACTGAGGTTTTGATTATAGTTTGAAATAATTCCTGTCTAAAAGACACGATGCCCTGGTCTTTGTAGCACACCTAACACTTGCTCCCTGGGCTCAGGCAGAAGGCAGGCAGGCGTGTCTCAGCCTTGTGCAAGTCGGACTTGTCCTGAGACATCTGGCCTGCTAAGGCCAAACAGGCAAAAGCCTGAAGATTTTGCTTACTTGGGGGGAAAAAAAAATTTGAAATTATTTTTCCAAAGCTTCTTGAAATGTTGTTTTACCAGACTCGTACTTTAATCTTGCTGTTGAGTTACCGAGCTTCTGTGAAGGTCTGTTCCAGCCTTTTGGAATTTATTCCAGGAAATCCAGTATATAATCCCAAATTTAAGTAAAACACTTTATAGTAGGTGCTTATGGTTTAAGCACATGCTTAAGTGTTTTCACTGGGGAAATGTAGAATAGTGATACAAAGCTTGTGCTTAAACTCCAGTATCAGTTCAGTGTATTGTTGGGCTGGGACTTCTCTGAGTATTTATTTGTGAAACTGGTTGGGGGAACTCCACTGAAAAGGTATATGAAGGTTTCTGTATTGATTCTCATTTATAGAAGTCAAAGTGTAGGATGGACTGTATGAGAGAGGTAGATGGATCTAAGTCAGGTTTGGTTAGAGTCTTTTTCAATTAGAACGTCCTTAGTCCTGAGGACTCAGAAGGTTCTCAGCAATTGATAAGTGTCTATTTTTAAAGTAAACTCATTGAACTGTGATGTGCCAATTCACTTCTCTAAACCAACGTGAGTTTTCAGGCATGCTGATTTGTCAGCAGTGATTTTAATTGGAGTGGTAGGGATTGTCTTAAGAGTGGAATACGAGTTTGAATTTACAATAAGGGTTTATGATTTAAAAGAACAATTTTTACCAGCTTAATGATGTGGTGTGTGGGTTGCATTCATACTTAGCTGCTGCAATTAGGTGTTTTCAAGTACAGTAACAGCTGTTTAAAAGATTGTTGCCGTTTGAAAATAAAGCGTGGCTTTATTTTATTTGCATTTCTAAGGAAAGATGCTATGAGAGTGTCTGGTTGTATTATTATTATTGCTATTGATGTAGCTGGAAACCCATTCTGGTCACCAGGATCCCCATCAAAATACTCCAAGAAAATCAGAGTAGTCTGGTAAAATACGCCTCAGAACTGTGAATTAAACATTGGCGATGTTTGTCTGTAATAGAAAATGAAGATATTTTTTTTTCCCCAAGGGTCTCCCATTGTCAGAATATTGCAGAAATAACAGATTTATTTCCACTGTGAAGAAAAATCTTCTGCATTGTAACAGGAACATTTGTGCTGAGACAGTGGACAACAGTGGTGACGCTAGAATAGGTTTAGGGAGCCTAACGTGTACATCCCCTTAGAATGTACCATTCTGCACATGGAGATCATGTGGAAGTATTTTAGATGGACACGTTTGCATTTTCTCTGGGTTCAGTCCCATCTCTGCCTCTATGATAGATATTTCAAGAAAACACCAGGATAATCTTGGATCCTTGCTTAAAATAATGCTATAGGCTTCCCACACAGGAGAGAGTTGTTGAAGGGGGTTTTTGTGGCTCACACTGGGACTGACGTCAAGGTTCGCCCACAGCCTGGGACTGGAGAAATTCTGAAGCTGTGCAGGCAAGTAGTTCCTTCCTTTTGGGCAAAATAATCACAAGCAGGTTTGGCTCCCTGGCTGTGATGCACTAGAGACTTTTGCAGCAGAAAAGGAGCTTTTCTAAAATCATTGTGTGAAAATAAAAGTGTCCTTACTGGAAAGCATAGCTCTTCCCTGTGCATGCCCCTTGTCGATGTTGTTTGGGTTTGGGTTTTTTTTGACATGTCTTGAAAGAGATGGTTTTCTTTCTGTGATCTGTCCATTTGCCTCCTTCTTATCCCTTCTGGCCTGATTTTATTTCTAGATATGTACTTCTGTGTGTGCTGGTGAGTACGTGCATCTAACTATGTTGATCTGTACCAGTCCTCTCTGTTGATGTGCCTTGTATTTCTTCGCATTGTTTCCCCTTTTGATTAGCTACACAAAGCAACTTAGCCCAAACCATGCCACAGGTCAGTGGGGAAATGTAGATGAAATCTTCAGGTTATTTTTTCCTTGCATGTGCATTAAAAAATAGAAAGAGTTACAGTCCTGGAGACACTTGTTCCAAAGTGTTCTTGAAATGAGAAGTTAAGAAACAGACTCAGGAGAATGTATTTTCTAGACCTTACTAGACAGCTGAAAGTTAAACCCTCTTAGCATTAATCCTGCTGGAAAGAGAAGCGTTTGGTTTAGAAATGCTGATTTCATCTTGACAGTGAATGTGATGTGGAGACGACAGGCAACACCAAGCCAGCCAGACATCCTCTCTTCCATGGGTGCAGCATGGAGGAGGCAAGGACAACGCTGAGGGCAAGCTTTCTTCTTTTCCTTCTTGCAGTGGAGAGGTCAGGTTTAGGTACACCATCTGCTCCTGCTCCTAGCATTAAAAATTCCTGTGTAGCACATAGCAAAACCCAGCTATGAGGAGTTCTTAAGAGTGAAAAATTTGCATGGGTGGTGCCAGGAATTGTTCTCACTTGGGATGCAGAATTGCTCACACAAGCAACTTCATAAATTCAGTGTTGGTACCTGTGCTGAATTCGGTTGTTCTTGCTTTGGCTTCCCTGAGTTCCTTGAGGTTTAAGTTCAGCTAAATCTGATTCAGATGGGAAGGGCACCAACTAGCTGTCACGGCAATCACCTCCCTGCATCCTTCCAGATTCTACTTTTGTAAAGTTTTCAACAGCTGAGTGAGTGAGGACTTAAGTCCCGTAGCTCAGAGTGGTAGATTTTACCTTTACTTTTTAATTCGTTTTGTGTGCATGTCACTACCGTATCTTGGCCGGCCAGAATCTTGATGGTGTTGTGCAGTCCCTATAAAAGTACCGGGTTTGAGCAAAACCAGCAGGATCTGAACTGGTTATGGTTTGATTGGGTGATACCATAGGTTAACATCATAGCATATGACAAACAGAACCTGAAGCTTAGCTATCTCTGTGAAAGTAAATATGAGGTAAACACTGCGCACATTGCCTCTCTTAATTAAGGAAAGTACCTTGAATATCCACCAATTTGCTGCCTGTCAGAGCACCCGGGAAGACAAGTCATTTGCACTTCTGGACCTGCAGGACAACTTGGAATTTTGATTTTCAGAGATGTCTTCATGCAGTTTTCTGAGCTGAAAAATACTGTGTGTTTGTGTGGAGTGTTGTGGACTTGTAACTGGAGGTTTGTTCTGGAAAATCAGCTTAGATGTGCTGGCATCAGTTTTCCCCTGCTAGGGAGATGAGAAGGACTAGCAGAAAATATAGTGCTTTGACAACCCTTCTGCTTTGGGTGTGCTGCTCTTTTTGCTTTGTTCCTCAACCAGATGTTGGGACCCCTCATCCCGTGCCTGGGACCTGTGCTGTGCCAGCTGGGTTATGGGGTGTGCTCACAGCAGTGAAGCTGCTCTGCCGCTCGTCAGCGGGGGCCCTGGGGCCGTGGTTAGCCCTTTTAGACAGGTGCAAATTACATTCATGTTGGAATTAAAATAGAGGTTGATGCAAAAGGTCAGCACATGGTTGTTGACACCAGAAACACTGTTCTAGCTTGCACTCTACAAACTTCAGCTGGTAATTACATTTGTATCTCTAAAAGATCTTAGGTTTTACTAAATGCATATCTTATGCTTGGATTTTGTTAGTTGTTTGCTTCCTATTCTGTCTCGTGAGAAAAGTGTGGGATCAGACCACACAATGATAAGAGAGAATTCCCTCAAAACCAAACAAAATAAAATGGCCAAACATTGGAGGAGCATCAGTGGACACTTAGTGTCCTAGATATCAACATAAATAAAGACAAACTTCCTTAATGCTGGTGGTCCCAAAACTAAACAAGCAAACATGAGTATGTCCATGTGGTCTTCTGTAGGGCGTCTCTAAAACCTTGCCATTTGGGCAAAAATCCCCTTTAAGCAGCAAGACCCTGGGGCACCGAAAAGAGAAGTTCCTTCATGAGAGATTCTGTACGCTGGCCATGGAAGGACAACCTACAGCAGGACAGGCGTGGGAGGAAAAGCTGCAGCCAGAGCTCTGGTATGTGTGTCCAGCACCCGTTATGGAGCTATCACTCTGCCTTCCCAGCCCCTGGGAGGTACACATTCATAACCTGTGGCTGACCAAGTCCACACATTTTTCTGTCAGAAAAACAGTTTCCAAGTAATAGATATTTTGAGACTGCTGCCAACATCTTTTTTCCCCTTTTACAAACCATAGCAAAGTTTTGAAGCTTCTTGTTGTCTGTAGCACATGATTTTTGTCAGAAACAATCTGGAAATAGTCAACTCTACCCAGAAGCCTAAAACCAAAGGAACACTCAGAAACATTTCAGAATTTTTTTTGTTATACTGTAGGTTGGTTTCATACTGTAACACTAGTTCAGAGTGGCAGGAATGCTCTTGATGACAACAGTGTTACAGTGTAGAAGTTGGATCATTATTTAAGAACCTGCATTTGATGTAGTCCACTTCAAACATTGTTAATTTACTTGTATATGCACAGTAAGTCAGTAGGGATTTCTGCATTTTAGTTAATCAATTAAATACCAGAGAAATCAGGAACAACTTCTGGTTTTGCTTAATCAATTAAAAACCAGAGAAATGAGGAACGACTTCTGGTTTTGCTCAATCTTGTGTTGGTGGTTTTAAGTCTGTGTGTTGCAGTTACATTGCTTGTAGCATGAGGATAATAATGCTTTCCCATCTCTAAAATGTGTTTGAAGACTTGCTCTGAAAAAGTGCATTCATAAATATAGGATATTTTAAAAAAAACCTAGTAAACACAAGTCCTGAGCATAAATGAAATGAGAAAAGTGAAGGTGAAATTTATGAGATTAATTGGAGAGAGGGAAATGGTGTGTGTTTTTAAAATAGTATAAGGGGAAAATACAAAGTAACAATTACTTGAGGAAAAGCTGGGAATGACCTGTGAGATGTCCCAATGTTAAAGTCAGTTTGGTGAAAAGCAACCTAACGCACAGCCCTTCCTCTCTTCCTTCCCTCTCCCAGTTCTTACCAGTATTTAAACTGGGAGGAAGACCTCTGTGTTTGAAGGCTTCCAGGAGAAGTATGTAACCAAACCCATAAAAGTAATTATGGGGTAAGCAAAAATCAGCAGCTTCTTGTTAGGGAAGTAAGAATGTCTATTTTGGACAAGGCAGACTCTCAGGTACACGCCAAAATGCTAGATAAGATGTAGAATCAAAAAGTGGAACTTGGGGCCTGGGAAAGCTATTGATAACATGCTTGTTGGTTTGATGTGGCTGGAATTTCACTTAATTTCTGATGGTTTAGAGGTTCCCTCAATGTTAGTGACTTACCACCTGTTTAGGAACTTCTTTAGGCCTAATTGTTTAGAATTTTTTAGCTTTTTTTCTCCTGATGTAACAGATTCTGAGCAGGTGTGGGGACAATGCTGGTACAGTGCATTCTGGATGCAGGCGCTGAGCTGACGGGGTTTCTGGTCTCCGACTTGTGAAAAACACTTGGTCACTATTAAGAGACACCTTCAGTGGTTTTATTGGTTTATAAAGACCAAATATGTCTTTCGAGCTATTCCAGCAACCTCAGTGCGTGCACACACTGGCTTATCTTCTTTCTGATTGTGAGCGCTGCTTATGTAAATAGAGGTGGCCATAGACACAGACCTTTTTAACTTTCTAATATCCCAGGTGTGGGAAATCAGATGTCACGTTGCCATGTTACCATTTGCAATGTGAGATATGAGCGTGGTGTTTGTAGTGAACTATGTAAGGAGACAACAGGAACAGCTAGGAAGGGGAGGTGATGAGATACAAATTTGTGGCAATGTACCCATAAGCAGAGAGAGAGTAGGATGGATAGAGACAGTGTTGTGAAATCGGTAGAGCTGGTGGCTAAATTTATGTTGTGAATGAAATGACAAGTCCTGTGTAAACCCGTGGAAAGATGGGAGATTTTCAAAAGGATGTAAATGAGCGTCGAAGAAGCATGAATAAAAAACCCAAACCTGGGATCTCAAGGAAGGGTGTTATTGAAAGAAAAGGAGTGCACATGGCTACGCTGGAGATGGTTGACAGGTTGAGGAGACTAACTGCGCAGTTTTGGTCCTGAATTATGGGCGAGTCTGTGCTGCTACTAGACCTGGTCCATGGAGGGAGAGAACTCATTTTGCAGTTCCCGTACTGCATGTGGCAAGAGTTCTTGTCAGTAAAACACATGTGAGCTCAGAGAGGACACTAAGGTGATGGTCATGAGTGAGGTCGGTATTTCTGCTGTGGAAAAGATTAAGGCTTGACTTGTCTTGGAACAGAGACAGAAGAGAAGATGAGACGGAGGAGCAGAAGCAGGCACGAAGGAAAGATAGCGGGCGCTAGAAAGATAAAGTGATCAAGTATTGCCATGGGGAAAATGGGTATATTGGAGGAAGAGAAACAGTTTAACATGTCATTTATCTTTGGTAGAAAAGGAGGGTGACATTACGGATGTGTCAAACTGAAAAGAAGGGAGATTTTTACGCTTCCCAGTGTTCTTTGAAGAAGTCATTAAAATCCTGTGCAGCAAAACAATGGAGATAGGCAGATAAGAGTCAAATGAAGTTGAAAGACAACCATGATGGTGATGCAGGATTCAGTGAAATCAGAGAGTTGTTTTGCAGGGAAGCTAGCCAAACAGAGGGAGTGTTTATACTGGAAGAGGTCAACTTCAGTTTTATCATTCTGTCTGTGTTATAGTAGCAGAAGGGCATGGTGTGAAAGAGAGGGTGAGCCAGATCTGAGACTGAATCATCTGACTTTTCTGGTCTTGCAATGCAGTGACTCAGTGATGTCAGTAAAAGTTGAGGAAATATAGAAAAGCGAGGTCTGGGATCAGAAAAGACTTTTAGTGCTGCTACAGCCTCTACTCATTTGACCTGTCACCATGGCAAAATTATCATTGCGTGTGAGAGGAAGGTGCAAACTTGTTCATCTCTTTTTAAAAAAAGCAAAACAAAACACAACCAACCACGCACACAAAACCCCAACCATGAAACAAAAAGCCCAACAACAAAAATCCTAGCTTCTAAATGGAAACTCTAGGTTATCTGTGGTGGAGAGGTTGCTGTAGCTGTGTTGGACACACAGCATGAGGGAGATGAGGGTTGCTGTGAATGGTTAAACCTTTCCAGCTGCCCTAGCAGTCCTGGCTCCTACATAGATAACTTCTGAAGTTTTAAGGTTATGACAGTTGGTCAGAAATCAGTTTTCTGTTTGTAGGTGTGAAGAGCTGCTGCAGCTTTATCCCAATTTCTGTCTGCGATACGCATAGGCACTAATGTGAATTCCAGCGTCTCCCCAAAGCGTGGTATAGCAAGAGACTTGGCGTAGAAATTTTTTCTAAATGTCAAAAGAGTCTTCCTCAACCTGACTGTTGCACAGAGGAGGTGTGGTGTAAGGGTGGCTGCTGGAGCCAATGGCCGACTGGCTAGTGGTGGTTGATGATGCTGATAATCCTCACTGGGATTATGCTGGGGCACTCGCTGGGGCAAGCGGTTGTGGCTGTCAGGTGTTGTGGTCAGTGTGTGCTTCCTGGGCTGTTGTTGAGATGTTACCAACAATCGAAGGTGAAAAATACATATTTTTTTTTTTTTCTAAATTCGTATTTGCTTTTCGTGTGTAGGTAAGTTTGGCCAAGCTTGGCTTTTAATTAATGAAAATTCTGTTGTAATGAAGATGGAAATGTGTAAAAGAAGCGCAGAAGGAAGTTGTGTGTTACTCTTGTATGGCTGGCCACATGCTAATTGATACAAAGTGTTCGTAACAAAGACGTTTTTTCACATATGTCTAAAATATCTGTCAGCTGATTCAGAAAATGTGGGAAGTAGCAAACTAAACAGTCTCCTTACAGTAAACTGTCCTTTCCCCACCAGGAGAGGAGCTGGGGGATTTACAAGCTGAACAGAAGTGATTCTGAAATTGTGAAAAATTTGAAAAAGACCTCTTCTGCTTGTCTTTTAATTCCCCAGCTGAGCTCTTTGGACTGTGAAAGTAGAAGCAAACTTGTGGCTTAAGAAATTTAGTCTTGTGTTTGGGCCTTTAATGGGATGTTTCTTACATAGGCCACTAGATTACCTTGTCTAAGTGGTTTCTTTTCCCTGACCGCATAGCAAGTAGCCTACCTCAGGCAACAACAGAGAGGAATTCACTTTATCTGCCATTTTGGATGCTTAACTTGTTGACTGCATCGCAGCTGGCCTGAATTCAGAGCTACAAAAGAAGTAGGCCTCAGAGTGACATATGAGTAAAGAAGCCCTCGAAAAGCTGAAAGAAATGTGAGTAAGATTTGTGAGACACCGAGTCCTCATAAAACTTGTAGCCCTGGTTTTCGTCACCGTTCAGAGCATTCATTTTCCTGCTTAGAAGTGAATGTTAAGTGAGCTCTCCTCCTTCACTGCCAAACAATCACTACTGCTGGCTTCTCGATATGCTTTCTAGAGTCTAGGTCCTCTTGTAATATACAAATTGGTGTAGCTCTGCTTGACTGCAGCACTGATTCACAGCACATAGTGGTTTGAGTTGGGGCTGGTTGCATTTCCCTTTAAAATGTATGCTGAGTCCTAGTTTGAATCTTAGCTTTGACATGAGTCTTGAGGTTTAGCGTTTGGATATGAATTTACATTTTATGAATATTTGCTGTTGCAGTGAGTCAAACAAAAGTCTCAATGGAGAGGCCAACCAGCACTTTCAGAGTAAAAACCTCGGGTTGGGACCGTGCTTTCCGCCCGCCCCAAGCCTCCTGATAGCCCACGTTGCCATTCAGTTGTCATTTACTTCTCCCTGGGTTTGTTGGCTTCTCAGCTTAGAAACAGCTGCCATGCGATGTGAATGATATTTTAAAGTCCTGTGTTTGAGTTCTTGTGATAGCAATGTGCAGAGAATTGGCAAGCTCTCGGAAACAAAATGGCATGCTTTATTTTGTCACTAGAAGTATGTTCAATCTGCTATTTGATTCTCTGTAGCATTTTGATTAAGAGCTTCAGTGAAGTTATGTGAAAAGTGAAAATCCTCTTTATTCTTTCTCTCCAAGAAAATGAGACACACAACATTGTCAAAATATTTGCCTAATCTTGCAGATTTGGATACTTGTCGTAGTTCTTCTGACAGATCAAAACAATGGTCATTAAATGAGAAGCAGATGCAATAAGTATGCAGGCAAGCTTACTAGGATAGACTGAGGGGGAAGGGGGGGAAGCTGCCAGCACTTCCTAAGCACTGGGGAATAAAGAAATATAAAATCTTTCCGTGCTATTGTACCCCATAAAAAATCGTTTTCCTTTAGTAATCTAGGCATTGTACTCTTCTGCATTGGTGTTTTCATACGTTCTTGTGCAATACTGACAAATCCGGATGGTCCTTTTGGCTTACTTGAATTTTTTCCTTGCCAGGAAAGGCAAATGCCAAATAAATGCTTTAGCATGGTTTTTTGTTTGTTTGTTTTGAGTTTTTTTCGTTGGGTTTTTATGTTCATAGTTTTGCGTGATTAGGAAGACAGACACTGCTCAAAACAAGACCCCGAGAGGGACCCTGGGAGCTGTACGTTTTGTATGGGATGTATCGAGGAGTGTGCTGCTTCTTCAGCAGGTCGCTAGGAGAGCTCTGGCTTATGGTTGCAGGGCTGTCCTGCGGTCTCATCAGGACATCGGTGCAAAATCTGCCTTAAATTATAGACAGAATTAGAGCTTTCCAGCTTTATTATTGCTCCAGTTATTTACTCAAGCCGCAAGAATTAAAGATCTGCTTTTAAGAAAGAGAAGCGAATCATCATTCAGGATCTTCCTTCAGTGATCTGTGTATATTTGAGCTCACCCGTGTGATTGCTGTTAGTGTTCATGTTTCCTTACGTGTCCTTAAGGTAGCTGTAAGTTATAGGTGTTACCTGGTGTGTGCTAATTCTTGATCCTTGAGTTAAAAAGCAAAACCAAACATTAGCAATAGGGTTGTGTAACACTTTGCAATTCAAATTCTGCGTCTCTCTGCTGCCCCACCCTCTAAATCCTTGTGTCTCCTCTAGGTTTGCGCATAAGCATGTACATGCGCACACACACTTACACATACACAAGTCTCTTTCAGCAAAAATATTTTTAAAACTGCTGCATTTAGCATACAATAAGGATAGGGTTATCAGTGTCAAAACAATGTATTGCTTAGAAAAATAAATGTAATAGCCTGCCTCAAAGATAGAGCAGTAGTGCAATGTATTGTGTTAGAGAAAGCCCTCATTTCTAGGTGAAAGACACTGTGGTGTGATGCCTGAAAATCAGCCCATCTGACTTGGTTTGCAGAAACCTGCCCTGTGTCAGGTGTGTCCCCGTTGTACACCAGTCCGTCAGTGTGCAGGAGCTCAGATCAGACAGCTGTAACATCTGACTGCAAAGACCAAGCACCTCTTGCCTGAGAGTTTTACATTTTTTAATGTATGCTGGGTGTGTTCAGGACTTAGATCAAAATGGACTAATTGCAAGGCTTGGTTTGTGGGCTTACATCACACAGACTATGGCTTGAATTTAGTTGTGTAGGATGAGTTGTACACAAACTCACTTGTAGGGCTCAGGAAGCGTCCATCCATTTGGCTTGTATATTATACTGTATCCTTGTCTTGTCCCACAGTCAAGTACAGCTGCTTGTAGAAAAGGTATCTTGTTAGGCAATGTCGCTGCTTGAATTTTGGGGTTTTTTAAACTCTGAAGAGGGGAAATGGGGAGGCATTTTGTTGCTGGGTGCTCATTGCAGCCAGTGCCATGATAGGTAGCAATTTCCTAAAGGGTGTTTTGCCTTGATTTCAAGGGCATCAAGTTGTCTGAGAGAATGCGGTATTGTTAGTCCAAGGTTTATGAGATGCAGAGCGTATTAAATGCTTCCATTGCCCATTCACAGGTGCAGTATTGCCAAGCTCTAGATACAGAATAGCTAAAAGTGTTTGCCATCATATTTGACTCTGGGTGTTGCTGTAGTATTTGCTTTAGTCTCTTCAGTTTCTTATTTTTGCTGGTTTATAGAGGGTTATGCACAACTGGCAAGATATGAAGCAATGTGGAGATTTGCAGTCTGGATTCTACAGTTAGAATGAGTTTCCCTAATTACCTCTTTAATTCGTGATTCTTCTTGGATATGAGATAGTTGGAGTCTGAGAACCCGTGTGATACCTGAAACAGCCCATTTTATATATCTTTCTGGGTTAAAAAAAAAAAAACAACAAAAAACAAACAAAAACCAAAACCCACTGTGTAAGGTAGAGAGAAAAATTTGGAAGCAGCTAGTTGGATAATAATTCTCTTCCTGTAGCTCTGTGTCAATGGAGAAGCAGTTCTTCTGGCCAAAGCTTAAAAACAGTCAAATCAACCCAATACCCGTGTTCAAACATCTGGAAAAAATATTTATAATTCTTGAGAGAAAGACAAAAATGTTGATCGTTAACTGTGGTTAGAGAGACTTTATTCACACACATACAGCTCCAGTGTGAATAGATGATACTTAACTGCATACAGCCTAGTGTAAATTTTGGATCTCTGTTAAGGATTTGCATGTGTTTTTCACTCTGGGTCTGTTCCCACTGACTAGCTGGGGCTAAAAGTACAATATGTTCAGAAATGAAGTTCTGCCTGTGAATGACCCCACTCGACATCATCTTCCCCCCCACCCCCACCCCTGTTTTTTTTTTAGTGGGTGTCTCTAATATGTGGGTTGTTTGGTTTTTTTCCCCCAGTATAGTGTCAATGTGAGATAATGTGTCTCATCCTTCTGCTGGCTGGAACATGTAACTCGGGTTTATTTTAGGCATCACCCGTGAAGTCCCTGGCAGAGGTGGCTGTTAGCACTGAGGGACACAGCCTGACGGAGGAGCGGAGGCTCGCTGCAGGCACTCCTCAGAAAGGCCTTTAAACACAGATTGAATGAAACGGTGACATTTGGAAAAGGCTGGCTGCATTTGATGGGCATGGAATTATGCCATTTTTCACCTATTGCCGTTATAATATTTTACTTATTTTACTCAGTATCTGTTATTTTTCTTAGCATATGGATGTTTCTTGTACATAATGATGCATTTTAATACCTTCAAAATGTAGGAAGAAACAACTGAAGCACCAAAAGTGATCTGAATTTCACTCTTATTAGCTTTTGAGGATTTGATTATGTATCCTGAGTTGTCTCGTGCTTCTGAAAATTAGACCACTGGTGTAAGTGCCTAAGCTTGAACTCCTGACTTACTCTTCCTGGAAGGGTAAATTGCAAGAGAAAGTTTCTCTTGATGGAGCTGGGAGTAGAAGCTCTTCTAATGAGGGCTCTAACAACTGAGAGCCTCCCATTCAGCATCTTCAGGTTAATTTCAAAGTTGCGTATAAAGCCAGTCAGTCATAAGTTAATGTAAGAGATACGAGGAATAAGTGCATCTGAGATGCTATTCATTTTTTTTTTAATTGTAGCTCCTCTGTACCAGCTTCAGCTAGCTTGTAAAGGGACTGTAGCAAAGCAAACTGACTTGTATTAATATTTTTTAATCAGTGAAATTAAGCTGAGGGCCAACTTGGAAGACTTTGGTTCTACAGGAATAACATCTCTGATTAGCTTGGGGCTAAATTACTAATTCCAGTGAGGGATTTTGAATTTTTCATTGGGCTTAATGTGCAAAGCCCTTAAATATTCTGTCATATTTAGTAATCTGAAATACTGGGACCCTGTGAATCTATGTCTAAAAGGCTAAACCCCACAAAAATAATGCTGAAGTTTTTGCTTTAATAGTCTAAACTAAACAGATGTTGCCTTTATTGAAAATCTCTGAAACACTATTGAGCAATCGTATAGTATTTGAATATTTTTAATGTGATGAGTTCTTCAGTGTTAAGATTTCAGTGTAATTCGGTACACACAAACTTGGAGCATTGACACCAATTACATGTTACCAAAGCTTTAACATTTTCTGAATATTGTACTGTAATGACGGCAACGTGGTGAGATACATATCTGAACAGCAAATTGAAATAGTATCTACTGAAATGAATATAAATTGAATTCTAGCTCATGATTAGCAATCTGTACAGCTGTTAGCTTGAACTGTGTAAAATCTGGGGCTTTACAATTCAGTAGGGGGAAGAAGTGGACAATTTCAACAATGATAGAGGCGTTGGTGAGCAAAATTAAATGGCTGATGATAATTGTGATAGCTTACAAAGAATGATGTTATTTACAAAAGCTCCTTTATGCATGGAATCTGACGTCTTCTCCCATGAGCTTGCTTATAATTCATATTCCACTTTAATATGCCTGCAAAATGTGCTTTCTTTCTGTATACGTATTATTTTTAGGCTGTTATGTTTCCTTGGTGCATACACAATGAGCCTGAAATCCTGTAGGAATGTGTTTAATTTGAAAGTTTTATCCTCTGGGCCTGGTTAATTCAAATACGAGGCTCAGAATGGTGCTGCAGTGCTGGCAAGAATGCAGGAATGGCAAATCGTCTGCACAAAGGCAGCAGAGCCCGTGCGGTGGCGATGCCTGTGCTGAAAGGTGCCGATATCCTAAAGGTCCCCTCTCCGAAGCTACCCTGCTTGCTTCTTTCCTCTGTCCGTCCTGTGCACTAATAAAATGAACATTTTGTCAGCTTTGCTTTTCTTCATATCCTCAGCGTTGTTTCTGGGGTTCTCATAATTCCAGCCTTCCCAGATACCCTCTATCTGGTGGCATGGTACGTAGTGGCGAGCTGCTTGACTTCATTGCTGGTGATGCAATGCCTAGACAGGATTTGAGGAGGGTTTCTTGGTGTCTTTTAAAGCTGGAAAAAACTGAACTGTGGCCAGTATTAACCCCCATCCCATTTTTTTGGAAGGTGGAAAGAATACGCTCGCTGAGTCCATCCTACTCTGAGAGCAGTAAACTACGTTTGCGTCCGTAGGAATGCGAGAGCTGGAATTCCAGCGTGCAGCCTGCTGGAAAGCGCTGCTGGCTCGTGGGCAGCAGAGGGGAACGGGCCTGGTGACGAGGGCTGGGGGGAGAGAAATGAAAGGCATTTTTTATAATACTCCGGGCAGCGTATGCAGGATGTTATGTCTGGCTTGGACTGGGCTGACGTGGTGCCTCAGACTTTTTTCTCATAATGCTGGAAAAATAGATATAAGGGAAATACAGAGATAGAAATGGAACAAAATTAAAATGAAAAGCAAGCTTTGTATTTCATGGTGAATAATTTGCAGCATCTTTCCCCAAAGAAATCAGGCTGCCGCTAGAGATAGGAAGCAAGCCACATCAAATTTTTGTCAGATTTATCGTCCACTTGAAGATCCAACTCATTGCAGCCCCATTCCAAGACTTGGGTAAAGGCATGGTTGTGGGCAGCTCTGCGGTGGGCTTGGGGGGTGCCTCCAAGCAGCCCAGCTACTAGGAGGATTCCAGGTGTGTGCTAGAGAAGGGCACACAGCAGGCTGGAGAAAAGGGATGAGAAAACTCGTGGCTTGTAGCTGGAGGAACACCTCTAGGCTTGTGCATGCTGGGGCAGAAAGGGAAGGTGTTAGCCCTCCCCGCAAAGGGGGCATGCGGTTACTGGAGGGTCGTGTGTCCTCTCCAAGTGCCTCTGGAGCGTGGGGAGGATCTTAGTGCTTCTCCATAGCTGCTTGTGAGCAACTAGAGTTTAAACTTGCTCCCTTTCCCACAAGGGGATGCAGTCAGGTTTTTCTCTGGCCTGGCAGATGCTAGACCTGCCTTCAGCTGCAGCCAGTGCTCGGACTGGTATGCTTTTTGGTATATGTCTGTCTGCCTTGGCTTGCATGTTAACATGGCACAATGCAGATTGCCTTGCTATGCGAAATCTGCGTATACAGGCTGTACGCAGTCCTTGCCCTCCATGGAATTCACCACTCCACCCTAAAATGTAGCCTTTTTGTTGTTGTTGTTTTGTTTTCAGAAACAAAAGGTTTTTAAAAGCAAAGAATGTGTGTGTATGTGGGGGAGATGCCATTCCGTGCTGTATACCTGATCTGTGACTGTGGGCTGTCAACTGCCTCATTTATTTCAGTATATTAATAATGCAAGTCCCTAAGGCTGATTATTGTCTCTGGAGTCTGCTAAGTGCAAGTGCTTTTCTATTCCAATGAATTCAGTAATCAAAGGCCCACTGGCAGGGCCAGTGCCAAGCAGCCCCTGGCTTAGAGAAGATAAGCCATGCTTTCCCCCCTGCCCCCTTTATTTTGGCTGAGCCTTACACCCAGGAATTTTTGTGTCCCTACTCCTGACTTTCAGATGCAGTCCAGATAAAAAATGAAGGCTTTCTTTCATCATTTTAAATATTAAGAGATAGAAAAGAATGAAACAGCCGCGCCATTATATCTGCATCTTGCTTAAAAGGTATGCGCTTTGGCTGAAAGAAGAACGGACAAAATATTCGTTGGCGTTCATCACGTTCTTCAGCTTTCAGAAGTCATAGGGAAGGAGTTACTCCCTTGCTTCCCTAGGAGCGTTCACTGGGATTTCTAGCTCAAATTTATTTTGCTGAGACTTTGGAGTCAAGTTTTTATATATAGTTTTTGATGTAGGACCTAATTAGGCCTTACACATCTTAATACTTTTTGCTACATCTGCATTAAAGATGGCATTGCATGTATTTGCATATAATTTACATTTAAAAGGTAGCCATGCTGTGTGCAATAATCATTTCAACCAAGTGCCATTGACAGTCAATATTGTGAATAAGCATGCAAAATACCTGGGGTCTATAGGAATAAGCATACAAAAAAAAAAAAAAATGGGTGCATACAGTCTGCTTTCTCAAGCAGTCTTGAGAAATCTGGATTTCTTTTTTAGTGTCATAAGTTTGTTGGGATATTTCCCATAAACAAGCGAGCAAGAGGAGCTTAGAAATTAGAACTGCTTTAACGAGAACGTACATGTGCAAGACTGACAGTGCATTCCAGTACCCACCAAAACTCACCCCAAAGCTGGGGCACATGCAGCCTGCTATAGGTCTCATTGTCAGTCAGGAAGGGGGCCCAGGTGGGCCTGGAACTTCAACTGGGTCCTGCTCTGAATTTAAATGGTAGCTAAAAGCAGATCCCTGGGAAGGTCTGAGGTTGTTGGATTTTAGTTCTGGCACGTAAAAGATGGTTTACCAGTTTGCTTTCAAAAGTACTGCTCATGGTCAATGGTGGAAAATCCTGAGGTCTTTTTGGTGTTTTCCTGTGGAAGCATACTAGGGTGTTCGGTCTTTCACTGATTTCAGATCCAAAAAGGAATCCCCAAATGGCAGGAAGTCAGCAAGAGAGACAAAGTGAGATACCTCGCAGGGCAAAGAATCTCTGTGGGTTAACGCCTACACCAAGCATTCAGTCCAAGACATACAGATTTACATCTTGAATCATCAATTTAAAGAATACGCCAACAGAAGTGTCTATGTTTTACTCAGCAAAACGCAGTCTGGGGTTTTTTTTGGTGTGTTTGGGGTTTTTTTTTTTTTTGGGGGGGAGGGGTTTTTTTGTGCTTAGGGGATTGACATTTCTCATTTCATGATTATGATGATGTCAAAACCTTTCCAGACTTTCTTAGAAAAGCATGAAAAGAGCTTGGAGTCAGCTGGTGCTTAGGCTAGTAAAGATCAGACAGAGGCATTTTCTTTTTAGACAGACTTCAGATTTGATTCTCCGAGGTGGAAACTTGGAGTTTGACTTTTGTGCTACAGATGAGCTGCACAAACCAGCAGAGTCAAATGTTAATTTATGTCTCAGCAGTTAAGTAATAGGAAAAATCAAGAAGGATGAATAAAATCTGCTACAATCTCTCATCTGCAGGCAAATAATTTTACTTCTTTGCATTTACTTATCTGACTGCTTTCATCTGTGTAGACATCACAGGCAGTTGAGGTTTGGCAGGTTGGCAAGCTGATGAATTAAGGATTTGATTTTGCAATATTGAAGTTAACTGGAGTTTTTCCATCGTCTTGGTCAGATGCCTTAGAAGCATGTGTTCCCCCGTCAGGTCAGGAACAGAACGGATCTGCCCCTTTGCAGTATCCCGGATGCATGGGAAGGGATTCTAAGTCATGCAGCCTCTTCAACCTTGTACCACTAGTTTCTTTAGTCTGTGTCCTCTGCAGACTGAGCGCAAGTGCATTCCGCTGAGCAGCTACAGACTGCCGTGCTGTTTGTGTAGCCGTGTGCCATCGGCTGAGCCAGCACACGCTGCGCCTGCCAGCAGTCTGCGCCTTCGCCAGCTGCGGCTGCTAAGGCGGGGTTAACTGCTATGCTGTTGGGGTAACTGCTGGGGGAGGATTGCCGGGTTTGCCAGCATAGCAAAACCGAGGGTGATTCTGTATATACAGTGCCTTAAAAAGTCAAATACACTTCACGTTAATAATCACGATAATGCAGACGAAAGGACTGTGGATTGTCAATGACGTAAATGTTTACATCTCAGTGAGCACGTGTGAGTAAAGATTTGCAGCGAGGTAAATATTTCCGAGAAACTGAAGTCAAGGCAAGGATTTTGGCCCATTTAGAACTTCGGTTCCTTCCCGCTCACTCCTCTGCACTACGCTTCAGTTACTCTGAAGCCAATGTAGCACACGATGAGGTACGCAATACCTGCTCTGCCTTTAGAAGTTTAGGACAGCCCAGAGTTGTGGGTCTTGACTCAGCGCCTGGATCTCTAATCTTCTTTTGTGGCTGTGGGAAAACTTGCCTGAAAGCAGTTGAGTTTGCTCCTGAAAAAAAAAAAGACTGCATTGTGTTTAAGTAATTTAATTCTATATTAACTTTGTGCTTCCTGACATTTACAGGTTTTTTTATAACATCATCTTGTCCAAGGCAATCAAAGAGCTTTTTCCATAGGGGCCCTTTTCAGACAAAAGGCTTTCAGAGCAGCTTCTCTGTAAGTGCATTCTACACCATATGAATTCTGTAAAAATAAGTTCTGAAAATGATTTTCATATCTACTTAGTAAAATATGAGCTTAGTTTCAAAAACCATGAACTCTGAAGTGTCCCCTCCTTGGAGAGTGCTCTTCTGAGGTAACATTTCTGCTTTTATATTTACAGACAGACATTCTAATTATCTGGATGATGATAATGAATGTGTTGCTTATAACCTATTCTATGAGGGTTGAAAAAGCTGGAGGGGGATTGTAGATCCTGCTCTTGTCTTAAATGATGAGAAACTAAAACATAACAGAAGAATGCAGAAAATAGAGCATAAAAAATTAATGTGTTACTAATGAAAATCTTCCAGATTAAGCACAAAAAGGAGAGGGGAAAAGGAAAAGAAACTCCCATAGTAAGGAAGTGCTACTAAAATGAGAGGCTTGAACTCAGCTCAGAATGCTCTATGTATAATTGATGATTAGAATTTATTTTGATTGTGCTTCTCTCCATTCTTTGTACTACTAAAGCTTAACTGCGCTGTGAGATTTGTCATGAAGGAAATGAGTGGCTTTCAGGTTTCTTGTTTTGGGTCCTGATGAATACAAAGTCGTGGTTTTGTCACCTGGAGAGTGGTTTTGGACTGTTAATTAGCACGAATTGGCTATAGCTCTTGATATCAGTTGTAAATAGTTACACTTCCATTTAAATTGTTGTCCTTAAAGATCAATTTTAGCAACCCCCTGAAATCAATTAGACCCTTCGTGTTATGCAAATGTTGTTTTAGACTGTCAGCAGACTCAGGCAGATGGCATGTATGAGTTGATAGTTCTATTGCCTTTTTCTGTTCTTTGGGGGGGGATTTAAGAATGAGTAGTGAACCCCAGAAGTTGGGGGAGGGGTGGTGAGGCGATTCCCAGAAGCTGCCTGAAGACTTCAAAATAGTCGCCCCTTGTACAGTGGACAAAATGAAGGTCTTTTAAAGTCTTTCTGTGGAAAGACAGAACACACAGGAGAGGAGAGAACCTTTCCAGCCTCGGCCGTGGAGGCCTCTGTGGCTGTTCAGATGGTCAGGGGCTGCGGCACTGGCCGGCGAGGAGGGGCCGAGGGAGCTGGGGGCATGCAGCCCGCTCAGGAGGAAGGGACAAGGTTAGGGTACGGGCTGGGATCTTCCTGCATTTTTCAGCTGTCTTAGGGAGGGCTGTAGGGAAAGAGGCAAACTGTTCTCAGCTGTGCGTACAAAAAAGCACAACGGGCGGCAGCCTCCGCTCCGCTCGCAGCAAGGGGGATTCCCACTGGCTGTGCAAGCAGTCAGGTGCTGGAGCAGGTCTCCCAGGGAGGGTGCTGGATCTCCGTCCCTTGAGACCTTCAAACCCAACTGGCTGTGGCCCTGAGCAGCCGGAGCTAGCTTGGAATTCAGCCCAGTCTTTACTGGCCTATAATGAAATATGGTTTTCTTATTACAATTATTATAAATGACACGTAACATTTTTCAGTGTCAGGTGCCTCTTTGTGAATGTAAACCACTGTTCCTACTGCAATTAGTGGGTTTTATTTGGACTTATCACTAAACAGCCTTTGGTGCTTAACAGCAAAGGAATGTTGTTGTTGTAGCACATGTGCTCCCAAATGTTGGAAATATGGTGGCATATGTTCTTTTAGTGCATGTTTTAAGAATTACTATTAACTTCTTCTTTTAAAAGGCAGTATTTTGGAATTGGGAGAAATTATGCGCAAGATCTCATAAATTTTTGTATCATTTTGTGCACAATATATAGATTGTTTAGAACTGATGCCGTTATTCTGTAATCATATTGCTTGGCTGTTACTCATTGAACAGAGAACTACGATTTTCTCAAATAGTCACTCTGACCCTTGGGCAATTAACATACGGCTTGTCAGCTAGGTGTTCGGGAATCTTTAGCATACTGTCTCTAATGCAGACTGATGTGCACTTAATTCTGGCTGAAAAATGGAATGTGTAGTGTATTCACTCAATCCATCTAGCATGCGGGTCTCCGAGCTGCTGATAGATGTGTCTGAGGAGGGGACTGCAAGGCAGTGCTTATAGTATAGCTCTAATGGGAAGTCAGAGAAATCTCTACAGTGCTTTGCTCTTAAATTTATGCTCTGAAATGATAGAAGCGGGCTAAGCTGGGAACTTGTAAAATACTTGGCAGCCTGCCCATTATAAGTCAGGCAGTATTTTAGAAGTCAATTGAAACAGGGAGGTTTCACATCGCTGTCTTCTACTTCTGGCTGTCTAATGCTCAAAATTTGCTCTGTGTTTAGCTGTGTAGATTTGCGTTCCAAAATTTAACGTTGAAAGGAAATAACTTACAAAACAGAGCTCAGGCAATGAGAGTGCTGTCAGTTTACTGCATCTGTTGGTCACTCAGGTGAAGCCTCAGGACGCTGCTTGGGTCCTAGCATGCAGCAGCTGTGTATGGAGACATCCTTAGTAAAAAGTTCCAAGGGAGATGAGCTAACAGTGTTTGCAGTTAATGTGTTGATTAATCTGCCTGCTTTTATTTCTTTTCCATTCAATTGTGCAAATTAATAAAGTAGTAAACTTCATCGTGGTCTGGACTGGTACAGCTGTATCTTTCAAAGCGTATCAGCAACTATATTAAAATGCAAAGTCATGCTGGCAAAGTTTGTTGGTGGGTTGGCTTCCAGGAGTCCTGACTGTACACATAGGAACGGTACATGTCCCCTTATGCTGACTGTGAAGGGACTTTGGTTTTCATTATCAATTACACACCTCAGCTGCACAAAACACATTTCTACTGTTACGTTTCTTTTGTTTAATGAAGAGGACTTGTGACCAGGTTCTGCCCTGGCAGAACGCTAAGGGAATCGAGACAGAGATGGCTGCGTTGGATCTTTGAAATCTTCCCTCCGTTCATTGTGTCTTGGTGTTCCGTGTTTAGTCTTATATAGGCTTTGAGCTTTGAAAAAGGCCTTGTAATCACTTTAATGTAATTTTATCCTGTTACCTGAAAAAAGACAGAAACTGTGGCAAAGGGCATGGGCTTAGCCATCAATTAATTTATCGCACTGCAGTCATGCATTGAAGTATGTTTACTGTAGTGGCAGACTGGTGATAAGGTTGTACTTTCACAGAGCTCCTCAGGAAGCCATGGATTAAGAAGCTGCACCAACTGCGTTTAGCGTTGCTCAGAACTCAGCAGTATGAGGCTTTTAGCACCGTGGATAATGGACTTGTCCTTTTTGCCCACGTTTTTGATGTATGCTTCAGTTTTATTAAGATCACTTTGGAGCTGGCTTGAAAGAACTCCTGCTTGATCCTTGCACCTTGCATTGGCCTTGAGGCCTTTTCCAAACAAATGTCCTGACTGATGCTTGTTGAGGCATTTGCAGAATCCAGGATTATGCAGAAGTGTAAGTAGCCTTGAGGAGGAGAAAAGGTCACAAGCTTACTCTACAAAAACAAGAAAAAAAATAGAAATTTTTCTTTGCCTTCATGTTTTCTTTGTTAACGGGTGTTGTATCTTCTATGCTCAACATAAGCAAATTAATCTTTTCTCTGTCAAGAAACACTGTCAATATGAGCTTGAGTATAACATGTAATTTACATAATGGAAGAAAGTCTCAGAAATAGAGAAGAAAAAAAGGTTGTTTTCTTGTGTGTTATGAGGTGAGTGTCTGTGAGACATTCAGAAGGGCTGAAAAATTTCTGTGTTGTGTCCTGTGGCATCTGCAAAGCAGGATCCTGCAGGCCAGGGGTTGTACAGAGTCTTGGGACATGGCCATACACAAAGCATTCTGTGATGCGCGTCTATTTAGAAAAGGAAGCATACAGACTTCGTGGCCCGCATCATAGAACACGGCACAAACTCCCCAAAAGCAGACTATGATGCAATATCACAGGTGAGTTTGAGTTAGTGTGATGTTAGGAGGATGCGTCAGATCAGGTCCCTGGTCCCATCCGTTGGTCTCCAACAGCACCATTTCAGATACAGAGGCCCTACACAGCAGAACAGTTCATCTCGCCCCGCTGGCGGGGCTGCATTAATTACCTAGACAAAGTCCAGGAGTTTCTCCTGAGTTCTTGGCCTTTGTGATAACCTGTGGCAATGTGTTCTGCCAGCTGTTGTGTATGTCTGGCTGGATCTTTTTGTGTCCTTTCTCATGTGAAAGGATAAGCAGGCGTATATTCTGTACCTTTCAGAAACTGCCACTGTTTTATATGTATTTCTGTCCTATCTGATAATTAATTTTCAGAATTAAGGTGCCCAGATTTCTTAAGCATATGTGAGGTTTCCTACAGTGCAGTTTCATAACACAACCTTTAAGAATTTGGGATTTTTTTCCTGCTGCAAGCAGAAACAACCCTTTGTAACCTCTTTTCCTGAGTGACAAACCTTGAATGAGGGAATATGTTCCTTAAAAGTGGTATCATGATACTCTGGGGGCTTTCTAGTTAACACCAAAATGTAAAAAAAGCACAGTATACCAAACTTGTTCTGCTAGAGACTGGGGTTTTGCCTCTGGTTTCGCTTCTCTCCTAGGTAAGTGTTCTTCCTCCCTCCTCTCCTCCTCCTACCTTGCTTGTCCTGCCCCCCTCCAACCACACTGTGTATGAATGCCAGGGCCATGTCATTCTGCTCAGCCTTTCCTAAGGTGCCCGGACTTAGGGAACAAGGTGGGCTGTACCTGGAGGCTGGGGTGGGTCAGGCTTGTCTCCTCTAGTGCTGGGAAAAATCCTGCTTACCCATGTCTCTTCTTTTGTACTTGACAACATCTTCTCAAAAATGTCTTCTGCTCAAAATTAGAAGCTAAGAAGAGCGGTGTTACATGCCAAGGGAGCAGGGGATGAAGGACACAGAAATCCAGGCATCTGTTAATAGCTCTGTGACCAGATTGTTACGTGACTTTGTGAAAGGCTTACAACCTGTCTCTGTGTCTCTTCTGCTACTGGAAAACATGTAAATAATGCTTTTCTTACCATGGCTTCTATAGCTGTATTGGGGCTTAATTAGTAGATGCCTACAAAGTGTGGGGAAAAAAAATGCTGTGTTTTTCGGAGTTAATTGCGGTGATGTGCTTAGCAATGCCAGAAGCCCATAAGCTCGCCCTTCTGAGAACGGTCTGCACTGGCTGCTGCCAAGTGTTTTCTTCAGGTTGCAAATTTATGAAAACTCACAGCTGAATTTCTGACATCGAATATTGTAAAAGATTAATCAAACTGCTTATATTATGATGTCTGTGTATTTCAGAAGCTTAATAGTTAATCCAGGATCTAGCAGAGGTCTAGTCTCTTTTCTTCTATCCGGTACTACCTGCATCCTGAAAGGACAACAGATTAGATCACCAACTTACATGGAACCCCTTGTACTGTTGTTAGTTTATTGCAGATGTGTGTGTGCAGGTGAGATAAATGTAATTTCAACAGTTAATTGGCTTTCCCGTTTTGAGAATGTCAAGTTGGGCAGATCTGTTGGTTGTCAGAATCCTGCCAGAGCTTGCGATCCTCATTGCTCTACAAATGCATGTTTGGGTCCCCTGTGTTACCTCTGGAGGTTGTGGCTATGGGTGGCTGGGTTCTATCCTGGCAGCAGTACAGCAGGCAGGTGGATGCTGTTGGGGCCATGGCTGAGAACAGCATGATGCGTGGCATTGACCTCTGCTCCTGTCAGGGCAATGTGTGTGCAGGAGGAAATGTGCCTTTTTTCTAACCCTTCCCTTTGTTGCTGAATGTCACTTCCCATCCCAAAGCACAAACCTGGGCACACGCCACCCTTCGCGCTACTCTCTGTTTCTGGTCTGGGAGTGCAAGCCCAAGTTTTGGATTCCCACAAGTATTCAGGGGTCAACAGTTACACCCGTATGAAGCAGAGGAAGTACCTAAGTAAGTAATTAATATAGATGTTTCCTCTCCGTTTCCAAGTGTCTCTTCTTGGCTCTGCTTATAGAAAGCACTGGAATGCATCAAGGTATGCCTGTTACCTGTGCTGCTACGGCTACTTTCAGGGAGCGGCAGGTTTCTTGAATAGGTGAATAAAACAAAAAGAAGAGGAGGGTTTGTCAGATGCTCCAGGGTTCTCTTCCAATACAAAAGTCAAGAAAGGCACAAATTAATACAGTGGAGAAACCTGTGGAGCTTGCTGTAATCCTTGTGAATCAATTTAAGAATAGTCTTTTGAGTTTCAACCCAAAGACTTTGTCACTGGTAACAAAGGTTTGCCGCCTGAGGAGTCTGGTGTGATGATCACTCACTGCTAACTAATAGCTACTGTCTGAGCTGTGATGTGTGTGAGACTGTTCTTGATTTCAAGAGGAGGAGGAGAAGGAGGAAGAATGGCAATGCCGATATGACCCATGTGCTAACAGGGGTGGAAGTGGTGTCTTTTAATGGGAACCACTATATAGGATTTCTCCATACTAAAAAAACGTAACAAGGGGTATACTAGGTCAGATCAAGCCCAGTATCCTGTCTCAAACAGTAACCATATGTCTAAACCTTTTAATATCAAATCAGAAGTAGTCATTTTAAATTCAGGAGGAATATTCTGAGGAAATGGAAACTTCCTTCCTCTTTATGAAACCATTCCTCTAATTCCTTCTGTGTTGGTTCTTTTAGCACATTCAGAGGCTCTCTGATGTTCAAGATTAAATTAACAGGATTCCCCCTGCTGCTTCTATTGAATTCAGTTAATATAATGAGTTTATTGTTAAATTAAACAAAATAAAGCCTGCCATGTGGCAGAAATACCACTGAGATCCCATAATTTCCACCTAATAACTAGTGTCTGTACTACAGTTATATCTTAAATGGCAGAGAGTATACATCTGTCAGACATGTTAAATACTTTTCATAAAAACTTTGGGCACATAATCAGTCATAAAAACAATGTGCCTGTGACATAGAAGCCAATAATTTAATCTCTAGTACGGTAAATTAATTTCTGTGTGGCTTGGTTTCTTTCCCTCTGTATGTTTAAAGGTTCTCAAGGTGCTTCCATGACTGGGATTACGTGTGCTGTCTTAGCTGGGGCTAAACCCAAATACTTGTGAAGGCTTACGGCTTCGGCTGCTGCCTCTGTGAGACGATTCACTCTCATGTGACAATACAGATGGGTTCTGGGAAGGGCTGGGCCGTACCTTGGGGCCGTACCAACCCCTGCCATCCCTACTTGCTCAGCATCTATATTTTTATGTTCTTTTTTACACCACTGCAGTTCCATCATATCATAAGGAAGTTTTGTCTTTTTTTTTAAATTAGATTGTTTTGTTCTACCATCTGTTACTTCTCTGCCCATAATGCTCATTATTCATAAAGTCTCTCATGGTTTTTAGTTTGTGTGTGTATGTCTCCTTTTGTGGCCAAATGCAAAAGCTACCTACAAACAAAGTGTTTGTGTAGTCTCCTGTTAATTCAAGCACCAGAGCCCTGAGGTCGTAGGACGATATCCATCAGTGACTGCAGGATCTCTACCAAGTGAGTGTCACCGTGGAGCATTATACTTGGTTGTTGCTTAATTTAATTTCACACATGCTTGTTCTTTTTTTCTGCTCTTTTCTGTGACGTGCCTGTAAGAACTGCAAAGATTTTTAGCCTTGGGGCTTGTCCAGACCTGGAAAAATGCAAGATTGAATTTTGCTGTTTGTTTTACTTGGTTCTGATCTCAAAACAAGACAGGCAGGCTTGTGGGTTTGTAGACTTGTTTGCATTTTAGAGAGGGGATTGCGGGGCTTGGATTTTGGTCCATCACTAATTGAAATCCCATTAAATTTAATGCCTGCTTTTGATGAATTTAAACTGTTGTTTGGTTGGTAACTTAACTCTGAGACACGGGGCTTTGGCACTTCAATAAATGCTTGTGAGGCATGGGCCTGTGTGGATCAAACCCCGAGATGATTGCCTAAGCCCCTATGAAATGAAACTGCTGAGTTACTGCTGATGCTTGCTCTTAGATGAGAGTTTATTTAACGTTTGGAAATGAATGTGTAGCTAATGTCATTACCATTCTCTCAGGCTTTATTTTTATAAAACATACTAAAAAAAACCACCACACCACACCAAAACACTACTTCTGGAAAGTTATTTTTCTTTCCTGTAAAAGACCTCTACAGGTTAAATACATTTTATGATTCTCCATCGTAATAGTTGAGTGGCACAAACTATTAAATGTTAACACTAGAAGGTTGCTATTCCAGCTGCTAAACCGTTTGAAACATTAAATGCGATACAGGAAGTCACTTTTCCAGTCTCTTAAGCATTTCTAAATGTTAGATGGATTTTTTTTTTCTTTTTAATTCTTACCTCTCTTGCCCTTCCCAGAAATGCATCTGCAGCTCATCTGCTCACAACAGTCTTTGCAACTGAGGCCTGAAATCTGTGGCCACCAGCCAATCCCTGTCCCATAAGGCTGAGGTAGCTGAAGTCTTCTCAGAAGCTGAAAGAAAATGAAAGCCTGTATATTTATAAAAGCAGATCTCTGCAAGAGTCATTTTTGTTTAAGCGTGAATTATTTGCACACCACATCCAAGTGATTCAAATCCTCCTGTAAGGTTCTGTTCTCTTCTCAACAGGTTCAGTGCTGCTGAGAGAAGAGTGTGCAGAGTCAGAACACCAGGGTCTGTTGCTGACGTGGTCACTGATCTGCAGGGTGGCCATGGGGGAATCATCTTGCCTCCATTTGTCTCAGTCCCCACATGTAATGGGGGTAATATTTTTGTCATCTGATTATGTGAAGACGGCTTGTTGGGAGAAGTAGTTACAAGCTGGCTTGTGCTATGGTGATTTGGAGTGTAAGGTTAAAATCACAAATGCATGATAAATTGCAGCAACGCATAGAAATTTGTTATATGGCATCCTCAAAGGAGCCTGGATTCCATTTGAAATACTAAATGTATTAAATGTCTGTAAAGTATTGTAAATTCTTCAAGGCAGACATTCATCCACCATACACTGGTACAGTGACGAGCTCAAGTGTAGCATTGGCATGTTCCCATTAATGAAGCAAGATAATTTTTTCTGGTGCAGATCTCCAGATAAGAAGAGGCTTCTGAGCCTGCTGGTAAACTGTATAGGTAATACAGAGAATTTTAGAGTATCTTAGTGCTGAGAGGTTCAATTGTTTTTTATTTGTCTCAAAAACTTTCTCACCAGACCAAGTCTATCAAACAGCCTTGCCAAATTCCTTGCTATTGCCATGGAAATCATACTGGTTTATTGCTTGAAAATAGCATACTCGGTTACGTGGGCTGTGATGAGATGAGCATTTACATAGGAAGCCACAGTGCGCCCTCGGAACAGAAGGAAGTTTTGAATAGGGAATGTTTCACAAGAGATCTTGGAGCTGGGATGCCTGCCTGCTGACTGGCCGAAAAGACCTGCATGTGCAGCTACTTCCATCCTTTGGTGATGTTTTGGCCCTTGAAAGAAACTCCCTTGGCCCGATGTGGTCGGGCAGAAGTGGCCAACAGGCCCATAGCTCTGTTTCTGCTTGGAGAGGGAAGGTCAGGTCCTTTCCTTCCTCTCAGGATTCAAAGAGCTTTACTCTCCCCCTCCCCCCCCCCCCCCCCCCCCTCGGTCCTTGTTCATTAATCCTATGTTTTTCTTCTCTCTTTCAAGCCTTCTTCCTCAGCCCTTCACAAGGATTGCTCTATCTGGCTTCTTCTACCACGGAATTAGGGAAGGAGCCAAAGGCATTGTTCTTTGTTTGTGTGAGGCTTTGAAGGCGAGGGGGTGTGGCTGGTGTTTTTCCTTTTCTTTGTGGATTTTGCATGTTTGTTTTTCTTCCTGTTTGGGGGGCGAGGTGAAGTAGTAGGTGCAGCAACATCAGCAGGTGCGATACTTCTTTGAGGGAGAAAACAGCCTGAATAGAGGGGATGAGCGCAAGGGGGAGCAGGCGCAGGGCACTGCACGGCCTCCTCCCGGCAAGAGGCCCTTAGCCCAAACCGGGAGAGACAGACGAGAGCTTCCGAGCCAAACTGGGACTCCTGGCAAACATCAGATCAGGCTGAAAATACCGCTTTGAGTTAGAGACAGTGATACAGTCAGAGGTGTGACAACCCACATGGATCAGTTTGAGCAACTGTGCTGGGGAAAGTGTTGGTTTTATCTACTGTTAAATAAGACAACACGTCTAGCTGTAAGACAGGAGGAAGGATGGAGTTGGTATGAGGAGCAGAGGGCATGAAGAAGAAAATCCCGCTCCAAGGTCACCTTTTACCACAGGGATGGGAGATTGAAGAGAACTTTCTCGCTGCTTTTGATGGCTAAGGGCTGCTGCAATCCTGGCAAGTCTCTCAGGAATGGTTCAGGAAGATCTGCTGCCATACCTGAGGCAGACGCTCATTTATCTGAGACGCTGTGCTCCAACTGCTAACAACCAGCTCAAATTGGCTTATTTTTTCACATTTGTCACAGAGCCAGCTGCATTGTCTCAGCTGTGTCTCTCTGAAGAGGGAACTACAGACCCAGAAAAAGTTTTGGAGTCATTAGTCTTGTGTGTTTCTTCCCCCCTCTTCTTGTCCTTTTTTTAAAACTATTTTTTTCCCCCTTCAACTATGTTTATAACTCTCCTTTCCTTTGTTACCTTGAAATCTTGGACTTTTTCCAGTCACTTTTCCTGCAGGTAGATGTTCTGTCCTGACAGTATCTTGTTATAATAACTACTGATAAAAGCTGAAATCACCTAATTCTTACATACTCTGAGTCCCACTGGAGTATCTGCCCTTGTTAAAGTCGAATATCCTTACAGCACCAGAGCGAGTTCTCTGGTGGAGTTGGAGGGGGAAATGAGGTAAAGTGGCTGATAAATCGCTCCCTGTTGGGGTGGTGCTGTTTGAGTTTTAAGTCTCCTGAGCTCCTAGCTCTCTTTTTCCCACACAAGGATTTCTGTCAGGGCTTCCACAAGGAAAAATTCTACCTGGAATGTCAATGAACCCCTGCTTGTGCTGCGTGGCAGTAATACCAATAAGCACCAGCACTGCCGCTGCGGTCGGACACCTTCCCTTGCCAAGCACTGGTTGTCTCCCAGGTCTGGGATCAGTGGCAGCTGGCTCCTGGCTTGCACCAGAGGAGCGCTTTTGTCACTGAAGGGCTGAGTGTCCAGTGTGGTAACTACCAGGTGGACAGTTGTAGGTGTTCGCATGTCACTTCGTGATGGGTACAGGTATTCCCAAAGACATTTCCAGGTTAGGTGGTTTGTCCCAGGTCACCATGCAGGTTGGTGGTAAAGCCAGGAATACTACAGAAATGTTCCGGGCCCCAGACCAAACGCTTCTGGGCGTTATCTAAAGCTTAGAATATGCCGAGTCTCTTCTTCAGCTCATTTTCCAGGGATCAGCAAGTAGCAGTCACAAGAGTTAATCAATAACAGGAACATTAATTATTTTATGCTAGATAGCATTTAGGAGATGTAATTCCTTTAGTGTTGCTACAGTTAGGAGTACATTGCTTTTTCATCTCCCTAGTAGTTTGTTAGGGTTTAACTTATCTCTTCGTGGATTGCTGAATATTCTCACCTGTGAATACTCTTTAAGACCTGGAATGTCCATTGATGACTTAAATGTTTTTTTAGTGATGCTATTTGGCTTGTTTCAACCATGGGAAAACCAGTCACGTTTGTTGTCCATAAGGTCACTGTGGAGCAAACCACAGAACATGTCTGTGTTTGTAGTATCAATAATCACTTCTCAAGGAAGAATTTTAAATGCAAAAACTGTATCACTGTGTGCAGCCCCCAGATAAGTAGGGTGGACTGGGCTGCTGCTTGGGTTGAAGACATTTTCCAAGTTGTGCTTTTTCTCCTTTTCCCCTCTCCAGTAAACTTGTGTATCTGTGCCTCAGTGATAAGACAAAAGCCACTGCATTGCTGCAGAAACCCTTTTCAGGGGAGAAGTCAAATGAAAAATATACGTAAGGAAAAAAAAGTTTATTGCTTCTGTTCGTAACAGACAAAACCCCCTCCACTTCTAGACAAGATTTGTTCAGTTTCTGACAATGAAAGAGGCGTGAGTGCCCCCCTCCCCAGTTTGCATCAGTTGCTCCAAAATTGGGAACTAACTGTTCAGTGTTTGATGGTAGAATGGAAAGTTCCTACTTGTCTCTGTAGCTGTACTTGGAAATTTCTAACAGCTCTTTTTGGAAAGAGCTGTTGTCCTGCTTTAAAGCAGCAACATTTCCTATGCTGTAATAGCTGGTGAGTGAGGTAGTGGTAGAACTGACAGAGTGATCATACTGGTTGTGTTTAGAGACAGCAGCTGTACAGCTGGAAGAGTTGCTAAAACAAAACTACTAAACTAAATGAGTCTCCTAAGCACGTGAATGGATTTGCTTCTGAGCATTTGCCATGGAGGATTTATGCTGCACATAGTTACAGGTACAACTCAGATGTCACTGTCATACAGTCAAGCCCCAGTTCTGACATCACGTCAAATGGCCTTTAGAAAGGTGTGCTATGCAGTTGATAACAGAATTTTCTCCATGTGGAAAGCACTGTAAACATAGATGCCCAGAGCTCCAGATTTATTGGTAATGCAAATCTAACTAGAGGAACAGTAGCAGGAGATTCTGTTGTGCTGCTTCTCATTTCATTTCCATGGCAGTTGCGCTTCAGCAGCACTGATGTACTTCAAATGCCACTCTCCTGTCCTAGAAAGCACCTAACGCTTTTCTTTTACAGTTCCTAGTGGCTGTTTTGGTTTCCTCGTCTCAAACTCTTGTAGGTAAACCTTTTATAATTTATGAAGATAAACTTAGACCAAGCACAAATGAAATGTGCCATTGTTAAAACATAAAAATAAAAAATGAGGTAACTTTAAGATGTACATACACACTGACTGTGTCTGTTAGGTGATAAACAATTGCATTGTTACAGATGTGCTAAATCAGTAGTAGGTATGTAGAGGGATGGCTCCCAGGTGATTGTTTTAGTGAGAAAAGTCCTGAAAATCATAATGTTTCAACCCAAATGACTTAAAAGTTGTGGAATACAGCTCAGTATTGTTGGATGTACTCAACAGCCAACAGTTTTCTAGTAAAGATCTCTGTTAAGTAATGGGATTTTTTATTATTTTGTTTTTCTGTGGTTAAGTACTTAACGAGATGATCCTTCTTGGACCTTTCTTATTTACAGTAAAAATTGAATGATTCTACACAAAATTGGTAATGAATGCTTACATTTAAAGAGAAAAAAAATATTTCTTCAGTAAAGTGAAATTCTTCTTTGACAGATTATTTTAAACAACCTTTTATTGTAATTAAGGTGATCCTGAAAGCTGCTGATTTTCTGAATGAGTATTAATAAGGATCTCATTCTGGAGTTATTCTCACTCTTAAGTATATACTTGGCAGTCTAATCTATGTTTCAGTTTCTTTGCTACTTTTATAACCTGTTGCTAGAACTTGTTGCACCTCTGGAAAATCACTCGCTTACAGGCTGTTAGTGATTAAGTTATTAGCCAGCCAGAACATACAGTGAATACAGTATGGCTTGAAAGCCATTGCTAACAGAAATGGTGGCACACGTTAGCTGTTAACTGAAGGGTTGTGCTTCAAGCCCACCCAGGGTCGGGTTCCCCTTTCCCTGCCCATGGCAGAAGGGTTGGAACTAAATGACCTTTAAGGTCCTTTCCAACCCAAAGGGCTCTATGGTTCTATATTGTAACACCAGTAATGCAATAAAGGGACCTGTTGTATCACATAAGTAAATTAAAGTTGTCTTACAATGTAAATGGACAATGGTGTGGAATGCATGTGGGAGAACACGTGCATCTGGAGTGTCTGTTGAAGGGAAGACCTTGGCAGCAGCATTTGCAGGGGGCATCTGCTGGGCACCCCCTCCTTCGCTTCCCTTTGGGATCCTGCTGGGGCAGGGAGTGGGACCGGGCAAATGGAACGTACTTCTGCCAGGTGCTGGCAAAGGGACCCGCACAGCCGGGCTTGGGTGCAGCCTCTTGAGGGCAAGCATTTTGCTTTTTTGATAGTGCCTGGAAGAGAACACCCTGTTCTTATTACAGCCCTAATTATTGGCAAGGATTTGTACTAGGTTCTGGGGGAATTGTCTAAATCCCTTTGAAAAATCAATTTCAGTCTGTTCACAGTAATGTTTGATTTTGTGCTTGTCCCTGTTATGATTTCTGGTGAAGGAAATCAGTGCAATTTAAGATTCAGGAATGACAGAGATTAAAAAGATTTAAAACATTAGTGATATGGAAACACGGCACAAGTCTGTGCAGCCAGTAGTGCAGGCAAATGCTATGTATAAGCGATACACACACATGGTAAAGAGCAAAATGTCATGGAAACAGAACTCTGGGAACTCCTTAGCAATTGACTCATTTCCAGACGCTTAATAATGTAATAGCCTCTGTTCAAGCTGACTTTATGAGGGACTGCTAGATTAAAAACATAATTGCCACAAATGTGTGATGGCTGTGCATAGACCTCCGAATACAGACGACAGAAGCGTAACCCTTGTATTAACTGCTGTTCAACAGGACATAGTGCCTTTCTCAAATGCCTTTTCTAGTTGTGTGCGTGTAGCTTGGAACTGAGGGTCAGTGGGCTCTTGCAGAGCAGAACCAAAATGCAGGGCATGTAACGAGATGTATGCATGCTGGGGTGGAGAGCTGCTTCAGGCCAAATCCCTGCTCGCCAGGAAAGCTGTGACTCTAAGGTGGCCAATAACACCCATTTTGCTCATATTATTTTGATTACTTGAGATGTGGTGGCACCAGCGTAGTAAAGTTGTATTGGGACTTTCTTGTGGGATATCTGCACTGCCCAGGTGGCTGAAACTGTAGCAGCTGCAGTCGCCCCGGCCAGGCTTGCCACATTGCTCAGCGCCATACACGGGTCCCTGAAATTCAAGCCCCGTTTGCTGGAATGGTGGAGTCCAGTTTCTTCTTCCACTTTTTTCCTCTGTGTTGGGATGTACGGGGTTCTCATCATTATGAGAAATTACTTTATTTAATAGGAAACGGATATAATGAAAGTTACATTAGAGTAACACAAACTATACTGCAAAGACCTGTAAAAATTAGCTCTTGCCCAAACTAAGAACTGTCAAATCAAAGGAATTATTTCTAATGTATCTGCTTTTAGTAGCACCTACAGTCTTTTATGCACAAAGAAAGCATGAAATCTGCTTCTATTTATAGTGTCACCTAAAGTCCCCTGGAAAGAAAAAGGCTGTTTGATTACAGGCTGAAAGAGTTTGCTTGATGTAACAGGTTTTTCTATTTTCTTAAACATGTAAACTCTGGGGGAAAAACTTGAAGCACTATAGTCTAGTCATCTGACGCAGGAATAGGCTCAAGACTTTTGGAACTCTAGCTGTAAATAGGATTATTTACCCTTTCCTACCTCGCAGGATAAAGGAGTTCTCAGAGCCTTTGAGGATGTTGTATCTTAAATAGATACTGAAATGTTACATTAAATGATATCAAACTATGTGACAGTAAACACAATATAAGAAATGTGACCTTGAACTGCCTTTGAGAATGTAGCATTCTCTGGGAAAAAGCTTTTCCTTTTTCTTCTGATATTAAAAATAATTTGTGTAGTGGAGATATGCTGTTGAGTTGCTCATGTCAGCATCCCAGCACATAGATTGTTCAAGCACAAGCTTTCACCAAATGCCTGGGAAATTAACATTTAAGGGAGAAAGTAAGTGTAGTGAATATTTTTCTCCCCCTTCTCTTGCAGAAAATCGGTTCTGCCAAACAACATGCAGCTCTGTGTAATCCCACTGTTCCGTGGTCAGGATGTCAGCTGGAACAGTGGCAGAAGGGGAACTTTAAATCCTTGATGGCATTTGCTGGGAAGTCTTTTTTGAAGGTTATTTAAGTGTTACTTGCTCATGTATTGTGTTTGGGTGGCAAGGGTTTGGTAGTGGGGGGCTGTGGAAGTGGCTTCTGTGAGAAGCTGCCAGAAGCCTCCCCTGTGTCTGACAGAGCCGATTCCATCCGGCTCCCAGCCGGACCCGCCGCTGGCCAAGGCCCAGCCCAGCAGCGATGGCGGTAGCGCTGCTGGGATAACGGAGTTAGGCAGGGGGGCAGGGTGGGGGGACCACAACCTGTGCAACTGCAGCCGGAGAGGAGAGGGGTGAGACGGGGTGAGAGCAGCAGCCCTGCACCCCCCGGGCCAGCGCAGCAGGGGCAGGCGGTGCTCCAGGCACAGAGCGGGGATGCCCCGGCAGCCCGCGGTGAAGGCCATGGTGAGGCAGGCTGTGCCCCCAGCCCGGGGGGTAACGGGGGAGCAGATCCCCCCCAGCCTGGGGAGCGCCCCACGCCGGAGCAGGGGAAGAGTGTGAGGAGGAAGGAGGTGCAGAGGCAATGTGTGATGAATAGGTAAACAACCAGTTGTTTTGTTTATTGATTTTAGCCAAACTGAGCAGCAAAGTTTTATTTAGCAGTGTCACACAGAACCTGAGTTTCAAAGACACTCAGATACGTAGCTGGCCTTTAATTCTACAGGTGTTGTGGGTTTGGGTTGTCATGAGCCATGAAAATAAAGATCATTTTGCAGTGTAATGAATAATGTGCATTTATAAAAATACTCCTAATGGCAATACTCTTGGGTGTTCAACCAGCACAGCCTGGCTTTCTTTTCCTTTCAAAAACATAGACAATACAGTAGTCCCATAGTCATTTAAATACACTAAATCTTGAAGTAGCTAAAATATAGTTAAATGGCTTGACATTCAAATAAAGCTTGTATTTGAGCTTCCAGAAACCAGCTATTCTGTTATCTTTCAGATCTTGGAAAGCAGTGATACTTTATAGTCCAGTAAATTCAAGGGAGACATTTCTAAATGACCAGTTTTAGAAATGTAACCAAAAAAAGAGTTCTGTATGACTTCTCTTCAACCTAAGTTGAAAAAGTGTTTTATAACTTGATGCATTCAATATAGTAAGCAAGCAACTCCAAATGCAAAAATACGAGGTTTCTCTGATTCTCCCATTATAATTTGGAAGAGTTTTTAAATACGTTCTGTGATTTTTAAGTATGTGAAAACTGTTCTGAGAGGAACATAAAGTATCCAGCCAAGTGCTTGTAAAATTTGCTCCAGATACTTCCTACCCTATGGGTTATGATCTCTGATCTTCTTTGTGTGTTTAACTTACAGGGGAACTATTTTACCATAGTTGAGTTCTGATTGTCAGGATTAGGGAATATTTCCATGTGAAAAACACTGAATTTCAGTCAATCCCAAAACATTTGGCTACTTGTAATTAGCTGGGCTGTTAGAAGAGCTTCAGCTTGTTCAGATCCAGAATCCAGTGCTGTGTAAATACATAGTTCTTCATAAGCTGGCATTAAGGTATCGCAGGAGCAGCTTCTGTTCTCAGGCTGTGTTGCCAAGATGGATACACCCGCCGGTCTATAGGTGTTCTTTTTGCTTAGGTTGCTTTTAACATCAACATTTTTAGTAGATGATAAGAAACGAGGATCAGGAGAGCCTGTTCCTTGAGGCTGAGGGCTAAGGGACCCCTCTATTTCCAAAGAAGTTTGTGTTAATGGTTTCTTAACAATACCTTTACACGCACTTCTCATGCACTGTTTCCAAGTATCTTTCATGATGCCATTCCGAGTAGAAGGTGGATCTTGCCTGTAGTTTGGAGTAACTGTGCACTTCAACCCTGATCTGCCATTGCAGATCCTGTTGTGGAAGAACAGATGAGACTCCTGTCCTTCTCTGCAGTTCAAGACTGATTTTTGAGGTACAGAGTGGTTCAAAATTTATTTGAATTGAACCTGGGTTTAGATGATTGCGCAGGATGCCTTTAAAAATCAGTTTTGGCCTTGATAAGAGGGAGTGAAGGAAATGGGAAGAATCTCTTACGCCGTTTCTAACAGTCAGAGTGTTTTAGCAAATCTAAGCCTGATTTATATCAACGGCTGACACTGGGGGGGTCCCCATGAAGTTTCTATACTATAAAAAGAATACAAGCTGCATAGATTTCATACAGGTGAAAAAAAGGGGCATGTAACCCCTGCCTTGATAATAATCTGCATCCATTAAACAACAACAACAACAAAAGTCCCACGATTCTCAGCCCATGGAACACACCAGAGCAGCCTGAGTGGCTACAGAGCTAGTAGGGGTGGGCTGTAAGGAATCGTGGGGATCCCTGTCACAAGAGGAAGAGCAGTGGAAGGGAAGATACACAGCATCATAGTATCCACACGTGTCGGTGGCCAGCAGAGCTGCTGAATATCATGGGCTTTTTCATTTTGTTTTTTCAGATAATCCATGGGCTACAGAACTGAAAATATCCTCATTATGAATGACAAAGCTAGTTTAGATCAAATGCAGAGATTTCTGAAACGGATTTCTCTCTCTTTATGCAGAACTATTGGTAATTGAAATGTTCTTTTCCAGTTGAAAGGAAACATGGTTACTAATCAGACTTAATAATTATGCAGTACTTATTAAATAAGATATTATTTTCAAATAGCAGGAAATAGCCAAGGTACAGCTTTAGCATTGGCTGTTTATGGCAACAGTAATCTATCCTCCTGTGACTGCCTGAGCAGCCACCTGTGTTTCCCCTGCTGGAGACGAAGGTGGTTTCAAGGCTTCAAATGCTTTTACATTGAAATCTGTAGTGTGACCGCTTCTCTTATTTATGAAACCATGGGCGAGTGAATCATGAGTGAATCCACTTGTAATGTGAATATTTGTTAGGAATATTAAGTCATTAGCAAGCTGATTCTTTCCTAACACTTGGGGATGAAAGTGTATGTTTGTAACTAGGTTTATATTTCATGTTACAACATTTGCAATGAGTAAAAGCATCACACTAATTTTTTTTTTTTTCCATTCTCCCCCTTTGGTTACTCATGGTAAATGGCCAGATTCGACTATGGGAATACAGGACTCTGGTTCCCACGACAGTGTATCGGATCATATGCACTTACTTAAGGAAGATGCGGGTGTGTAGCTCTGAGTGGCTGGGGGCTGATGGGGCCTGGCCCCCTACCCCCTCCTGCCAGCGCCGCAGGAGCGCGGGTCCCAGCCAGCCCACCGGCCACTGCAGCAGGAGAGGTGGCCATCGGCTCCCGAAGGCCTCCCCATTGCTACAGTTCCCCCCACCGCCCCCCGCGCTCTCCTCCCCGGTTAATCCAGCCACGTGCCTGCATGCTCAGCAAGGGGGATTACTTTAAGTCTGCATATTTTCATCTTTCCTGGGTCCAGGTCAATTTACTGGCTAGGCACAGTGAGCCAGAAACAGATCGGCGTGGTGTGGTGCAGAAGAAGGCAGCCAGCTGAACTTTCATAAAAGGCAAGGCATCAATTTGAGATGTTACTATGTTTACAGGTTCTCCTGCTGGGTAAGTCACAGGAAACCCAGGCAAAATAAACAGCCAGTTTTACTCTTTTTTTCCTTCCTTGTGGCAAGGTGATTATATTTAAGAGAAGCGTAGGAATTTCCATCTTTCCAGTGACACCATATGAGAACCCGCTTAGCACTGAATAGTGACAGCAAATGCTGAAGTGGAAAAAATATTTTCATCCATCTGCACTAATCTTCTTTTACTCCAAGATTTAACGGGGCGAGGGGGGGGGGGCAGGATGAGAGAGAGGAATCAGAAAAATCTTAAAAGCTTGGCTTAAGCTTTTAGCTTTGCCAGCTCATTCCCTAGTCAACGAAGAGAGTGCTAGTCTTATGCATTTGTGGTGGGGGTATTGGGATTTTATTAATTTGAACACTGATGCCTGCAGACTTTATTACCAAAAATAAATAACTATATAATGGCCTCCAAATATAAACAGAGGAAGGAAAAAAGTCATAACTGAACAGAAGTGATTCTTTTTTAAAAACAGGCTGGAACACACAGTGTACAACTGGAAAAAGCATAAATTAGTAACTTGCGGTTGATGCACTGTAAAAGTATCATGCTTATTTCTGCTGCTACATAATTTAGGCCTTGTTATGCCATCAAATCTGTGATCACTCGTATTATTCTGAACTGCACCGATCTCTGTCTTTGGAGTCCTGCTGAACTGGTAACAAATACAGAAGGGTTTTAAATGTTGTGACTTACTCTGTCTTTGCTTTTACCTTGATAGATGTCATGTTTTCAAGGACTTTTTTAAATAGGAAAACCTAGAGTATCTTACTCCTTTTTAGCATTGAATCACATCTGAATGTCCTGTGCTTGCTTACTTAGTAATATTCTTTCCTACTTTATTGTAAGGCCGTCCTTGCAGACATAAGGAAGTGCTACATTTTTTAGTGCTGCATGCAAATCTTCTCTCAAAGCTGCAATTTCCCATTCAGAATCTTCAGCAAAGAAGCAAAAATCAAAAACAAATTTTTAGAAAATCTGCTGATGCCTAAGAAAGATCCTGTTGCTGTGGTATATAATGAATGGATAACAGAATTGCTGGGAAAGAAAAAAAAAATGAGAATGGACCACTTTGCAGAAGTCGGTCTCTCTTCTCCCTCAGGGTGGGTCAGCTAAAAATACTGCCATGTTTTTCTACTTAAACAAAGGCCCAGGCAAATAACCAGAGGTAGGACAACAGGAACGAAAACATCCTTTTGACTTAATCATTGGCAAAATAAGCCACCATTCCATATATTTTAAACGTTGTTTTAGTTTGGATTTTTTCCTTTTTCCACATCTCTGCTCCTTTATTGATGTTAGCTTTGGGGGATTTTTCTGCATTCTATTCTGTCGCGTGTATTTCACTGGATATTTCTGCTTCCTCTTTCCTTCTAGGGAGGAAAAAAAGATGTGCCTTGAAGAAAGACGTGCCTTGAAATTTAGCTTTGAGGCTCCTGGATTTTGGGTTTGGGGTTGGTTTTTTTTTTGCTTAAATAGTGGATTGAGTTTTCTTCATACCCACTAAGTGAAATGGCTCAGGTTTGATGGAATAAAATAGCAAAATAGATGCCTCAGTGTGACACATCTAGAGAAAATAAAGCAGCAAGGCAGTGTAACAGCTAGCCATCAGATAGACATGAAACTTAAATTACATGAATGTGGAATTAATACTGATTGTTTTTGTGATGATTTGTTTTTCAAAGTAATAGTCAAGTAGTTGTCAAATGACTTATGGATTTTCCCATGTGCAGTAAGTATTTGAGCCTCAGGATTTTGGCATCTAAATCTGCTGCAGATTCCATGTGTAGACAGAGAGGTCATATTTGAGAAATCTGTTATTTCAAGTTACTCGGTTTAGTTGCAATCTTTAAGTAAAATAAGGTCATTATTTTTGTCAGCATCATTAATATGATGTGTTTTAACTCAGGCAGCTTTGGTGCAAGGCAAAATAATTTATAATAGGTTATGCACTAACAAAGTGGGCTGATCTTAGCTTCTTCTGAATTCTCAGGAGTCTGAGACTGCGATGTGATGACAACCCCATTACAAAAGGAAAGCTTCTGTGCTGTTGGCAAAACAGAGCCCTGGGACCTGGTTGGTTTTACTGTACTGGCTACTGGTTGGACAATTTGCATTGCACCACTACCAAGACGTACAGGTTCAGGGTGCAAATGAAATTTCTTTTCTGTTTCTTTCTGTGCAATTGGAGAGATATGAGAAAACATTTCTCGCTTTCATGAAATAATACCTGCTGTTTAATTTACCTTGGCTTTAAAAGTGTCAACAGTTAAAGTGCTGTTAGCATTGTGACCCACAGTTGGTGGGCCACATTTTCCTACCGTGTATTTTCATATTGTTTGGTGCAGTAAAAATGGTATCTAACATAGGATATAGTATTACCCAGTGTTTCCTTTCAACACACTGCTCAGTCAATCAACTGGTCCCACCCAACTATAGTTTTCTAAGAAAGTTAGAAATAAAATGTTTTTCTTTGAATCCTTGGAATTGTAATTTTGTGTTTATTGCTGTTTCCCTCTGAAGAGGAACGTAAAGAAAACTGTCTTGAAAGCCAGTTGTTGGGTTCCTGTAGGCCACCACTAAGAGGTGGATCACGCAAGTGCAGCAAGGGAGCATTAAGCAAGACATGTAGGATCTTTCTGATTCCTGTACTTGTAAGAAGTATAGGAATAGATTGCTTGGAGGGGCTCTGGATTCATTGTTAGAAGCTGATAAAGGCAGGGCAGTCTCTCAAGGACAAAGATGCTGTGGATCCCAGCGTGGGGCTGGATGCAGGTTACATAACATCTTGAAATCCCTTCCAGTCCTATTTGTCTGATTGTACACCAGCAAGTAAAGGCTTTTGCCTCCCCCCCCCCCCCCCCCCCCTTTTCTTTACCACCCCCTCCATCCCTGGGAGGCTGTTGGCCCCTTGGGACAGGGATGTTGATTTTTCTGCTTGTTATTGTTGCCCAGAGAAGTGGGGTTGCCATCCTTACAAGACTAAAACACCCCTGCAATGCAAGTTACTACAGCAGCAGCTCATTTGGTAATTGAGAGACTACACTTTACTGATACTTAACCATTACTCAGACATCACTTATGCCATCACCCCAGCCCATCCTACCATCACCACCTTGCCTGCCTTTGGGTGCCACTTGGAGTTCTCAGAGCAAAAACTTTGTCATACATTCAAGACTTCAAGATCTGGTTGTGCAGTAATAAGTGTCATTGCATTTGGCAGAATTTGTATCCAGGACATAAACAGAGGGGAAAATCGGTGGGGTTTTGTTTCTGGGTTTTTTGCTTTTATTCCAAACCAAGAGCAGGTGAAATAATTATTGGGGGTGGAGGTGGGTGATATCAGCCAGGGAAAACAATCTTGCTAGTAACTGCCATGTCGTCTTGGATTAAATCACTGTTTTCAATATTTGTTAGCTTTTTCTAAAAGCTTTGTGAACATCTATTCTGATTTCTTTTGGTTCTAATCTGAGTCTTTGTGCTTTTGGGACAAATAGTCTGAAGGTTGATGTTTTGCCAAAATGCACACTAGAGCATTTCCAAAAGGAATTAAAATGAGAACTAACTAAAGCCACTTTGCTTCTGAATGAGGAGTCTTTCAAAGAATTTAATGATCTTTAATACATAGTAATTTTCACTTTAGTTTAATTTGATTTAGCTTGACTTGAATGAGGCTACGCAGACAAGCACCAAGTCCCATTGATTTTCCGTGGAACTCGAGCTCTTAAAAAAAGTATTTGCAAAAATGATAAGGGTGTGTTTGAAAATGTTGATTGCTCTTGTCCTTGGCTTAAAAAATCCTTCAAAAATACCATATTTAGCTTTCATAGCCCCTTTGACAGTCAAGCAGAATTTAACAAATCCGCTCCTAAGATTTTCTTTCTCATTGTTATGGGACACATGATGGTCACTCAGAAGCTGATGATGCCGCTGGCTTGGAATTCAGCTCCAAAAGCTGTAGCCCCCATATGTCAAAGGAAGTTATTCTCATATGCATAACATAATCACGTTGCTGGAAGAAATAATGTAGGAGAGCCTTGGTACAACATTTTCACTTGTTGTACTTGTAAAGATTTGCTGGATCCTGATTTGTGTATTTACACCATGGATGGAGATCTCAGCTGAAAATTGAATTCTGTACCTACCATACAGATGTGCTGTCTGTTTTATATTTGCATGGTTGTAGGTGTATGGAAACTCTTCTCACTGTTGTGTTATCATTAGCAGTTATTTTGGTGTTTATAATAGTCTTTGTGGTGAATTACGCTGGAGTAGAAGTTTACAGAGCTACAACTGCTGCATGATAGATTAAGGAGGAAGCAACGAAGAAGTAAGCATCACAGCAAATGAAGTTTGTGGCACTGTGTGTAATAAGACAGGAAATACAGTTAGCTAACAGTTGGCCATGGATAATTGAATAATTGGTCCTGCATATGGCTGGAAGGCCATGCTGTTAATTACTAATTTCTTTCCAAGATATAGAGCATCTGCTTTCTTTGTTTAGTTTTAATAGTCAGTGGTTGACAGAACACCTTCTGGGTTGTTTGTTTTGATCCCCAAGATACTTATCAAAGTCATTTCTGTTCTAATAAGCCATGTATCTGAGTGCAGCGAATTGAGGATTATTTGTGAGTTATTGCTCTCTCTAGTGTTGTTTTCTATGGCAAACACAGAAGGTAATAGTGAACAGGCTTGGGAGGTACCTTGAGAGGTCATCCTAGCCATTCCTCTGCCTGAAGGTAGGAGCTTTATCTGGGAAGCATTCCTGACTGACAGATGTGCGCCCACCTTCACTCCAAAGAGGGACACACTGTAAGTGCTCAGGTAATCCATGGCAGGTGTTTGTGACATCTGATCTAAATCTGCTTTGTTGCAGTTTAAGCTCCATACTTTCAGTGCTGTCTGTAGAAGTCAGGGAGAAAAATGTGATGACTCCTCTCTTTGGCAACCTTTCAGTTATTTGGAGACTCCTGTAATATCTGTTCAGTCTTCTAGTATCTAGACCATAAATCAAATAGTTTTTTTCAGTGGTTCCTTATGTCCATATTGCTTGCTTCTTTTTTTTCTGAGCTTTTTCCAGCTGAGCAGCATCTTCCTTTCAGATGCTTAGAAGCATCAGATCCTCCCCGAAGAGTTCCTACCCAGTCCTTTTCCCATGTTTTGTGCCGTTGTTTACACCACCCAAGCTGAGTATTTTGCCTTCATCCTTGCTGAATTACCATTTCTTTTGTATCACTCTCCAGTTCCAGACCACTTGAATTCTCATCTTCATTCACACTGCTTGGGACCCCTCCCACCTTTAGATGGTTTGCAGACAAAGTAGTTTCCTTTTGTGAAATACTGCTACTAAATACTGCTAGTAAGTGGCTGTTTCCTGAAATAATACCAATAGATGACTTGGTCCAGCTGGCAAAAACACAGGCTGCTAGCGTGCCAACATTTCTTTCTTCTAAGGAGAATTGTTGCCCCCCCTTATATGTTCAGGCTTAGATAGCTGGAATCTGATCCTTCTGACCTTTCCATAGGTTTAGTTTTATACGTTTGTTAGTGGTCTAACTTGAACTGGTGAAGGCCCTTATTTGCCTAACTAAGCTTTTAAGCCAGGACAGAACTGACACATAATTCACGTGCAAGGAACTATATGTCTGGGTTTGGTGTATCTTTACTTTTTTTCTATTGATAATGCTAGGTTTGATCAGTTGTATAAATCTGTCCAGGGCTAAGCTAGATAAAGTCATTTGGCCTCAGAGAGCCTCCTCAAGTTAAAATAAGGCCTGTCAGCCCATTTTTGCCCACTCTCAAGGGACTACTCAGTCTTCAGCTCTGGGAGCCCTGACCTATACTTCTCCCACCTATCACTGCCCTTGTTACATTGCCAGTAGTCCTTAGGGTAAATATACTTGTGTGTTGCTTCTCAAGACTCATAACTTAGATGTTTTTCTGCTCCCTTTTTTTCTCCAGCTTGGTACCATAGATGTCATATAGGGGAAAATACAACTTCTCCCTTCCTTGACAGTCCAGGGAAATTATCTTTAGGAAACCACTTTCAATACATCATTTGAGCGGAGGAATATTTCACAGATGATTACTCATTAAGAATTTAGCATTTAGTCTTAATATTGGCATCATCATCATCCATGAATTAGAAGAACTGAAAAATACATGATGTATGCTAGTTCGAAGCACTCCTTTTGGGGAATTAGGCTCTTGACCTCAGTGAGAATTGAGATGGGCTCCTTAACTGTAAAACACAAAGGTGAGAAAAATCAAATGAGCTTTAATACCACACTTTTACTATGTGTTTGTATGTACGCTTCTATTGTGTAACAATTACACTTGTAAATGCCATGTTACTAAATTAATGTGAGTCTTCATACTTTCTATTTCTAAGCAATTGTCTTTTCTTGATAATGCCAGGGGAAAAATCTAGAGTGTGCTCCTTTACCACCACAAGCATTGCTCCCTGCCCGCACAGAGTTCTTTCTTGCTAAGACTGCAATAAGCTTAGACAAACAAAGAGTGCTAAAGACCAGGTATTTCCCCAGCTTTCTACAAGGCATCACTGAGAGTAGGAAAAGAGAAGATTTTAGGTGTCTTCAATTAATGTTGCACTGATGAGGTGGCTAGAAGAAAGCAAGTTACCGTGATCTGTTTCTGTGCTTCATGAAGGAGATGGGCTTGTGAGTAAGAAAACCTGACATTGGTCTTTGATTATCATCAGCTGGGAGAGAAAGGAGGGGAAAAAGGAAAAACAAACCCAAACCCAACCAACTAACCAAAACCTCCGAAACCTTGAGCTGACGTATTCATTTAGACACTCTTAAAAGTAAAAACAAATTAAAATGACTTCATGACTGATGATGAGATTAGACACAGTTGTTATCTGGGAAAAGCATGTGTAGAGATGTTAAATGAGACATAAAATAATAAATGAGACATAAAATAATTGAAAACACTCCTCATAAATTTAATTTAATTTAAAATAATGCTATAAATTGCTTAAAAGAAAAAAGAAAATCTGGTGAAGTCTTCAAATCATTAAAAATGTAAAAAATACAGTCAAGAAGGTAGTAATGCCAAGGTTTTATCAGTGGCTTAAGATGGATTGGTTTTTCAATATTTAGTGGTTTTTAGAACCTTTAAAGTAGTAGTCATTTGCTTGAGTGCTTTAGTTGTAGCAAAACTCTGTAGATTCCAGACCTTCTTACAGGGGTTTTTTCATATTGTAGTAAATGAGCAGTTACAATTAATAAGTGACTTGTTGGAATTACGGCACGGTTTTCTATGTAGTTCTAATTTATACATGAGGCTTCTGAATATGAGAATGGACACAGTCTCAACTGTATTATTGTAATAAGCCTTCAGAAGCAAACATTGTGATGCAGCATAGCCCAAATCAGTGCTTTTCGCCTGTCTTGCTGTCTTCTTTTGTCTTCCTGGTGATTGAAAGAGGCCCAGGTAAAGCAAGGTAGAGTATACAGTGTTCTGTATATACTTAGTATATAGCATATATCCAGATTGTTACAAAACCACACCAAGTATCTAGTCCAACTCCCTGGCCTTTCTGTCACTTGTAAATAGTCTTTGATAGTAGGGCACAGGGCAGCTTACTTGGTGACTGGCAGCTTTTAATTGTACAGAAACATACATCCATTGTTTCTCTGAAGGTGGATGATACATTTAGGAAAAAAAAAAGACATATTTGAAACTTGCAGCTGACAGTTCCTGCATTCCAGAAGTAATTAGCGTGGCAGCTGATAGGATTTCCCACAGCTGTATATAGGTTACTGACCACAGATGTGTGGATATTGATGGCATGATTAATGGATCCTGTCTGTTGTCAACCTTTGTATGGCGTTAATAGTATTACAAAGAAAAAATTACATGTTCTAATGTAATTCTATTAGTAATTAGATGGGAATTAAGTTGTTAAATAGTTATTAAAATTTGTAGAAGTATCTGCCAGCTCTGCTAGCATCATGTATGGGGAATCAGGCCCCCAGTACTGTAAGGATTAATTTGTGATCTCCTGCATATATATCATCTCAGTCTCAATTTAGTAACTTCCCTTACTCAATTTAGTAAGCTCCCTTACAGTACTACAAACGAGTTTAGTGTTCTCTTGAGGCCTTTTTGGATATGACAGCTGTACAAAATGCAGGCTCTAAGAACAGACAGGGTTTGCTTCCTGCTTGAAGGAAAGGAAGGAAACTTCTGCCTTCTTCAGGCTGCCAAAGTTGAACTAGGAGTGGAAATGCAAAAGATAAAATCTATAGGGCAATTTCATGGTAAATGCTGACTTGAAGCAGCATCAACCTTATCACTTAGAACTGAAGGATGGTCTCCAGAAAATCTTCCATCCTGCTGTTATAAATTCACCTCAATGAACAACAAACAAAAGGTTGCAAAAGATGGTTGTGACTGATTGCTGAAAAAGTTGTGGTGTACTGCAGCCGGCAAGGCTCCTGCTGGCAAAAGACATAGTATGTATTGCTACAGGTCATATAATGGTAAATGAACGCTTACTGCCTCTGCGGCACGTGGATTGATCATTGTGTCCACCTCCAAGCAGGTCTGGCTTTGTTTTACAAGTAAGTGTATTTGCCCCTGCTGTGTTGAAGTCAGAAGATGAGTTCAGGTATACAGAGCTCAAAGCGAAGACAACAGTTATGTGTACAGCAGCTAGTTCCAGCTTTTACAAAATTACCTGTTGTGTGTATTTTTTAAAAAATGACTGTGTATAAATGTACATAACTTTTTTCTTGCAAATGTGATTTTATTTTTCACAGGTCAGTGTACCTAGAATGTTATTCTAAGACAACAGACAATATTGATTGCCAGGCACTGACTTCACATCTTAACTTGTGGTCTGATAAAAAGGTCTCTGTCGGTAAATACCATTTAGCTTAATACATCTTAGCTTTCATAGTACACTTGAGAAAATTACAGGTGCAAGAAAGCCCACTTCAAAAGTTATGTTTGGAGCCTGAGGTGCAGCTCTTACCATAATAAAATGCTGCATCCATTGCCTAATAATGGGAATCTGATTTGGCACCCTTGTCTTGGGTAACTGCTTAAGCTACTAGACTGCTAACTGTTCTAAGGTAGCACTTTTGCAAAATTCTCAGGGCTTTCATCTTTCTTCCAGTACAGAATGCAAAGTATTTTCCAGCTCTTCATGAAATACAGCTCTTTTTTTTGTGCCAGCCACAACTGCAACTTCTGGCAAGAGTCAGTTTGGACTCCAGTCAGCACCATGATTGGGGGAAACAGAGCAGTGGCCTAAAGCTAGTTCTGCCACCCACTCCAGAGCTGTGTCAAGCACGCTGAACGTAAGCCCTGCATGTGTTGTGCATGTGCTCCCCTTAATTACGTTTGACAGGGAGCTGAGAGATACCATGTTTTGATGGAAAAGGTTTTCTTAGAACACTGATAATATTTTTTCCCCACTTAAAGGCATTATTTGTGCATATCCTTCATATGTGTATATACATAATATGTATCATGCAAATCCAGATATATTTGCAGAGATTGAGTCTTTCAGCTGATGGAAATTTTTTTTTTCTTCTTTCTCTAGAGCTCTTTGCTCAGGATCTTACATTCATGTTCTCATATGCTAACATGGAGTGTATTTGCCATGAGCAAGTATTGCATGGACTGAGGTGAAAACAGCCTAGCACTGAATTATCAGGGGTGTATAAGCAGCTGATGCCCTTCTGTCACTGGAAAGCAGTTTTTCCTCAAACTCTGCCAAGTGATTTTTAAAATGTATTAGGTAGGAAACATGAGCTACATCCAAAACATCTTAGATTTAATTACTTTTAAAAGTTTTTCTGATGTGAAACATCTCCTGCAGGATCTGCCTTGTAGGAAACTGGTAGTAAATGATCTGGCGGAGCGGAGACTAGAACAGACTAGGGCAACCTTTAGAACAAAGCAAAACAAAACAAGTGCTTGCCTGGATCTATGTCAGTGGGAGGCCACTGTGACCCTAGAGCAGTTAATTTGTTTAGCATGTTGCTGCTGTTATGCTAATTAGGTATTTCTTGAACCAAAAACTGTCAGCTAGAAGTTTCACAACTTCTTTTTCATAATAATAATAAAAAAAGGCAGATGAAAGTTTCTTGAAAGTGTGCAATTCTAGGCTGCCTGTGTCTTTCCCTGCACTTGGCTTTTACAGCCACTACAAAGCTCGTTTTCTTCTTTTATGAAAAACGCTGTGGTAGCACTAGGTCACCCTCAAAAGCACAAAACTAACAGAACTGTATTAAATAATAAGGTTTTCAATGCTTGAAAGAAATTGATAGTTTTGATGAGGAAGGGCCTCTGCTTGCAAGCTACGTGCTCTAAAGGGACGCTTCAGAGAGGTGGAAGAACGGGGGGATGGTGGAGCCCACTGACTTTTCAAACCTGGTTAGGCTGATGAAGTCCTAAACTGATTCCTGGTATTATCATGGCTTTCAGGACTGTGGGAGTTACCAATTGTAGTTTGCCATAAAAGCAGAAGTCTATCTATTCCTGGAGCAGGATGATACTTGTGTATGTATATAACAGACTTGGTATAACAGGCTTGTTTACTAGTTATGAATAGTCACCATCCTGTGGACACAGAAACTGTAACTTCTAACTCACTTTTAACATGTAGGGAAGTACGTTATTCAGAGAAATTGCTAAAATCTGTGTGATCCATTTTAGCAATTCGGTTTCTAGAGACCAGATAATTAGCTCTGTCCTCAGAAATAATCTGAAGAAATATAATGACTGTTAAGGCCATCTTAAATAGCTTCTCTGTCCTTGGAAAAAGATTATTTTGTCAGACTAAGAGGTAAATTTTTGGGGGTTTGTTACCTCTTTTCAGCCAATAATTCTTATATATCAGAGTAACTTTTGGTTTGTTTCTGCTGTTGAGCTTTCTGCTGCTCCTTCTGTATCTCACTTAGAAAACTGGCAGGTTTGTATCACTCCAATATGACAGTTTGAGGATTTTTGTATTGGTACTGTAAAATGGAAACTACCCTCAGTCCCAGTGTTGGTAAAACTGGGCCAGTTTGCATTCAGAATGTCAAACTATAGTTGTTGGCAACAATGAACCCTTGTGAATCGTTCAGACCATTATACACAGTGTTCCCTCTTACAGGCATCAAGTCCAGGTGCAGGCTGAATCTGCCCTTGCTTTTGCATGCTGAAAATTTCCAGTTTGAATCTGTGAGTCTGTTTCAGGCCTGTAAGTGTTGCACATTGTGTTTGTCAAGAAAGACACTAATCTGTGGTTATGCTTTTGATGTATAATGTTGTTGTGGTGTGAATCTGGAGGAATGTAATTGTTTTAGCTTTTTACGCCACCATAGCCTCTATCTGTTTTCTGAATCTTACTGTTCTAGAGAACCTCCCCTTACTCAGTATACTGTCTTACAAGGCTGCTTCACGCATCCAAAAATGTTTTTAGTAGCCATGTATCCAGTTCAGCTTTGTAAGAACAGCCTTTGAGCTGGTGAATCTTAATTTACTTAAAGGACTTGGCCATGAGAAAAATTTTCTACGTAAAATGTGCTAGCAGCTATCAGTTGCCCTACCTATTGGAGGCAAGTGTGAGGCGAAAATAAAGCTAAGTAAGACTGCAGTAGTGGTAATTACCTAGGTGCTTGTTTAACCAGGCAGCAAGTAATGAAGTCAGGGACTGTAATGTCACATCAACTACATTACCTCAATTTCTTCTCTTGCAGACACAGGGAGGTTAAAAATAATGAGCCTGTCTGCCTCTCCCCATACCCCTGAGCACACTGAATCACAAGCACCTTCTTTCTAAAACAAATTTATATCTTGCTGCCTCCTTCCCAACAAAGGCTTGCCTGTGATGAATACCAGACTTCACAGCATATTTGTCAAAGTGGTGCACCTGTGAGGGTTCCAGCACAAGATAAATTTTGGCAGGCCGAGGGAGTAGAGGGAGGTACTAGGTGAGGAATAAATCTTTGTGTGTTACGCCAGACTGCGAATGAGCATTCTCCTCCTAAGAATCGGCCCTCTGACAAGTTATGATAAATTACACTCTTTGTTGACACCTTCATCGTGTTATTTATGGCTCATTAATTGAACCGAAAAGGAGACTTGTAGCGCAGCAGGGGTATTGTACAATACTTTTCCAGTAGGCTGGAACTCAAACTAAAGAACAAAAAAGGGGAAGAAAAAGGTAAAGTAATATATGCATGTGTGTACTCTTCACTGAAAAGAACTAGCTGCTCTGAGATACCCATCCAGAATTGTAGAAAGTGCTCTCAGTCCTCTCAGCAGCATTCATTTCAGCCCTCCTGGATGTCCCAGCAGGAGTGTGTATGTTTGTCTCATGCTTTCATCTTTAATTCTTATGCCTGTGCTGCTCTGCACATTGCTGAAGCGTAGGATTATCAAATCCCATATGAAGGCAAGCATCTTGCCTGTCTTTCTGGACTTGACCATCCCTCACTTCCCCAACCAGCAGTCTTCCCTGCTTTTTCCTAGTACCCTGTTGCCCAGAGTGAGATTCTGACATAATAGTGGACAAAAAGGAAGGACACTGATGTGACACTGAGTAAGTGTAACATTTCTATACCAACACAAAATGCTATTCTTTCTGGGCAATATAGGCCTAATTCAGAGAAGCCCTCATTTGGGGAACCTTTGTGGATCCGAGCTTTCTGCCACCTAAAGGTTAGGTCTTTTGACCAAACACCCTATTGTGGTGATATGGGCGGGCATTTTCTCTGAGAAGTAGTGTAAACAGGAAAGGGAGAGGTGCAGGATCTGAGCGGGTGGCTGTCTACACTTGTTATGCAAGAGGTGTCCACAGGAAATGTAGCTGAAGGGCATGGTGGGGGATGATAAAAGGAAGAACAAAATCTTCTTCAGCAGATAAATACTGAGGCAGAAGAGCTTGCTTCTATGGCGAATTGTAGTTTTGATGCTGAGCTGTTTAAAATCTGAAATTGTTCTAGCAAGCTATCTCCTAAAAGGAAATTAAGTAAACAGACTCATGTGAGTATTTATCATGCATATTTTAAGATGGGAGTACCTGCAAAGCCTGGCCAATAAAGGAGCATGACCATTCAGCTCCTTGCTGGAGAAAGCCATCTGAAATCCTCATGTTTCTATGGCAGTGTGAGCAGCATTACTCATGCACTTGCTGCCTTGGCTCCTCTCTCCCAAAGGAGCCAGGTCCTTCTGTAGTGGCAAGCTTGGAAGTTTCTCAAATTAGTCAGTGAGTGACAGGTCCCTAGGTAGTAATGGTGTGGAAGAGGGAATAGTTGGGCTGGGTGTCAGGAGATCCAAGGTTTTCTCTGACATAGCTGCTTAATCAGCTTTGTAGGCACAATCAAGCTTCTGAACTTTGTGGCTTTGGTGTGTGTCTTTTTTCAGGTGTGAAATAAAGCTTTACTTTTCCCATAGCTAGAGACTGAGCAAGTAGTTCTGCAGGGACAGAATTTAATTAGGTAACACTGACCATGGAAATGGATTCCTCTTCTGACAGCTTTCCAGCCTTCCAAGTGAAGCCCAGGCGCAGCTCCTCTATGTCCCCCTTTAGGGGTTTCCTGGGTATAGGGGCAGCCTCTCCTGCCTGGGGTGAAGGCACCGCACTCTGCCAGACTCCTGGTGGGTGACACACGGTTCCTGCGTGTGCCGCTGCTGCTTCCTGGAAGGCTGGTCGCATCCCTGAACAAGTACGGCCTTTGGGACTGGGACCCCTCTAGCAGTCTCCATAGTTTATGTTTCACCTGCTGTACTGGGCGCACAGGCTGCAGGCAGTGCCATTTGCAGAGCGGTGACCACTTTGCAGGCACTGGCGGGGTTTGTGGTAGCTCTGGCGGGCAGGGGGGGCGGCTCGCTGGCAGCCCTGGCTGGCAAGCTGGCATGGAGAGGCAATGGCCGGCTGCAGAGGCCCACAGCCCCCAGGCCTGACCTAGCTGGTCCTCCTGTTCTTCCCTCAGAGGCCGTGCAATGCTCAGTGCCGCTGCCCAGCGCAGCGTCCAGCATTGCCTCCCTCACTTTTGCTTTCCTCTTTCTCGTTTATGCCTAATGTTAATGGGTTAATGCAGCGTAGTAGAAGCGTGAGTGGGGAGGCAGTGGGAATACTCTATATTTAGAGCGCTGCTCTCTTATCTCCCAGGGAATTTTCACCTGCATACAATGGAAAGAGACTAAAAGCAGGGGGGCCGTGCCCACCCCCCGTGCTGCCCTAGCCCGGCCCGCCGGCGGGAAATGGCGGCGGGGGGCGGCCGAGCTACCTGCTGTTCGCGCCCGCTGCCAGCCGCCCTTCCCGCCCTCGGGCGCGGCCAGCCAATCAGCGGCGGCACCGCCCCGCCCGACCGGAGGGGTGTTGAGGTGAGGCCCTGAGGGAGCAGCTGGTGTCGGCGGGCGCTGCTGGCCAGGGGGCGGCGCGGCTCGGCCCTGCTCCGCTCCGCTCCCCAGCGTGAGGGGCTTGCCCCTGCCCCTGCCCTGCCCTGCCCCTGCCCCTGCCCTGCATGGCGCCTCTTCGGTTTCCCCCAGCCGGCAGCAGCGTGGCTGGGAAGTGGCGGTGCCTCTCGGAGCGGTTAATTCCTATCTACAGGTCTGCCTAGTAACGGGTGCTGTTGTTTCATTTCCCTGTAGGGTTTTGCTTTCTTTCGGTTCAGGTTAATGTAAAACCAATACAAATAGGTCTGTAAACATAACAAAGGTGAACTAAGTCTGTTGTTGTTGTTTGATCCAGGGAATAGGGTCGTTAAAAGTGAGGGAGAATCAGACCCGAAATACCTATTGCTGTGTTTCGAATGGCAGCCCAGCCCAACGATAAGTGGCAGCAATCTCTGACAGTTATATTTCCATGCCTAATTCCTCCCCAGTTAGGAAATGTAGTGCTGCTAATAAGGACTTGGTAGCTGGCACAGCACCTGGACCAAGAGGGTTTCAGATTATCCGTTGATCAGTTACCAGGGTCCTTCCCCCACCCCACAGCAAGGGGAGACCTTGAGGGAAAACCTGCACATACCAGTTTGCTTGGGTTTGCCACCTTCTAGAGCAGTAGTTCCACACTGGATAGGTTCAATGTTTAAAGACTGAATAATGGTTTTATGTTCTGACCTGAACTGAAATGTATTCTGGAGGCCTGGTGAACTGTTTGCTCAAGGATCTGTCCAGTGCTGGAAAGCATCCTGCCCACCTTTTTGCTCACCCTCCCTCTTTTCTTGTTCCTTTATGCAGTAACTTAAATGTGAGTTTGAGTTGTTTGTACTGTTTGTTAAATGTGAGTGTTGTCTATAGGCCTTTTTCTGTCCTTCACACCCTAGACCGTATTGCCAAAATATTAGCAGCTACTTCTGGGAGCCAGGAAGTAGAAATATAGTAGGGAAATAAGTTTGCTGCGGCAACTTTCAACTGTTTTGAAACCAGCTGTAACCAGCATCCAGTTCTACTGGACCAGGGCAGAACCACCTCCAGCACAGCATCCTGCTTCCCCCATCTCCATCCTTTGACTGAGATGGGTGCTTAGCAAGATCTCTTTTGTTTTGTCATTTTGTAATTGTGTCCTTCCTGTAGCATTTTCTTCCCAGCCAGCTGTCTTTCTTTTTCAGTTACAAGGGTATGTGATTAATTTTTTTACAGTACCAAACAAATTGAGCATTACAATATTTTTCATAGTATTCACTGACAGATGATCTTTTGCACTTAATTTTTTATTAAAACCTGCTTGTAGTAACGTGGGCCACATTGATAGCAGAAGAAACAGATCCATGAATGAGGCGCTTTGACTGAAATAGCATTGAGGAGCCACTGCTGCTTCCTCATCACTCCTTCAGTCTTCCCTGGCTCTTGCTTTTCCAGGATTTTGACTAAGTACACTTAAGAAATTTTGGCTCGCTGGCTGCAACACCATTGGTATACATTTGCAGCATGTCATGGTGAGTATGGTACAGTATCTGTATGTGATGAGATGCTGTAGTGGAACAATTCTAGTTTAACATTGTGGTCAAGTTCTTTATGCCAACTTTTTTCTTCGCTGTTGGTGGGACTGAAAGGTCACATGTGGTATCTTGTCTCTGTCCCTAACAGGCATGATCTGAAAATACCTTTTTGTTGTTTATCATGAGTTTTCTTGTTGTCTTTTGCTGACTTTTTCCCATTTTTATTTTTTATATTTATTGATCATATTATTGGGACATTTGAATTGATACTCTGCATATTTGCATGTGCCCATTGCTTCATTTCCAGATGTTCATACAAAGGCTTAACCATCACAGCATGCGAAGACAGCACCATCTCTTGGGCTTCAAATACTGTAACCATGTGAGTAGGCTTCCCTGAATTAATTCTCTCAAATGAGACCATGAACTGTGAACTGAAGATAATTCAGGAAAAATAGTTTACAGAATTTATGTAGTCTAGCAGGCCTTTAATTCCTGGACTACTTATAAATAAATGAGGCAGATACAGCAAGCCACATGTTCATGATCTCAAATATTGAAGCTTTTTTCTACAGGCTTACGCAGCTACAGCTGTGTTGTTGTGTCTGTGACACAAGTAGAAACCATGTAGTGTGTGGTAATGAATACACCAGAAAGAAGGGTAGTAGCACTGGTGTCTGTCTTCAGATTGAACAACTAAAGTTTAAAATAATAATAAAAGAATATTATACACCAAAATTCTTCAGTGGAGGGGTAATGTTTGAAAAATTGTGTCATCCTTGATAACAAATAGGAGCGGGCAGAATCAGCACCTGTAGTCAGCTCATGGGAGGTAAGTGCCACCCACACCAAAAAATGTTGGCTTCATCTCCAGCTTTCCGTGCTTTTGTTCTTTGTCGATTACAAAGCTAAAGGAGGAGGGAAAAACAATCTCCAAGTCAGTCTTACATAATACTTTGTTTTGCAAGGGTTCTACTAATCATGTCAATACTGAACCTCTAGTTTTTGGTAATTACATTAGAAATGCCCAGTTTGTACATAGTAATTCCAACTATAATTACCATGAAATTATATAACTACAAATTACCTTGTCATGTGGATGGCCTAAATAAGCATGTACAGTACCTGCTCTGTGATAACAAATTAGAATTACATGGTTGGTTAACTAGCAGTAATATGAGATTTTTGAAGTGGCCAACCAAGCTGGCTAGTTATGTGGGGAGAAAGTGGTGGTGGGGGGGGGGGGGCAGTTCATGATGTTTGGTTTAGATTTTCAAATAATAGATTGTTTCTTTCCTGATACTTTCTTATGGGAAAAAAAATAAATCTGACTTGGGGTTTGTTTTTAATGGAGATTTATGTTGTGTTGGATCATTTGCTTGGTCACTGCTAGCTGCTGTGTTTGTTCACCTGGGTGCCTGCTACTGCCTGTGGGACACTGCTTGTTTGATTCACTTTTTATTTAGTGATCATAACTGAGCGTGTTAGAGAAAGATTGCTTTTGGTTTTTTATCAAAGAGCATTTTGTCCATTTGCAGCAAAAAAAGTTGATGGAGAAAAGAGCTGGAGAGATTATATACAGGTACAACCTTTTCCTTTCATTAGTTTTTATTTGAGGAAGGGAAAAAACAGTCTGAAAGTCATATACATCACAAACCAGATTGTTCACTGTGTCAGAATCCCCTTTCAAAACACCCATACTGTAATTCTTCCTTACAGATAAGATAGGAATAACGTCAGTCTTTCTCACTTGCACTTAATCTCTAACCTGACACAGCGGGGAGGAGAGGCACACCTAAAACACCGCAACGGCAACAGCGGGCCGTTTGAAAGCCTAGCCTGTCGAGAACTGCAGTGCTCCAAAGTCAGCCCGGCTGTGGAAACAGGCCGTGCAGGGGGCTGGCGGAGGGCTGGCGCTGCTGGTAGCCCTCCTTTATCACGACAGCTGAGGTGCAACCTTGGCAAATACTAAACCGGTGATACGTGGCGTTCTGCTCCAGGGGCGGCGGGGTCCTTTTTGTAGTCACGCAGGAACAAAGTGCCGAAAATGGCTTCTGCGTCTCGGTGGCGAAGGTGCGGAGGAGGAGGAGGGCTGGCGGGGACGTGCGGCCGGGGCCGGCCGGCGCGGAGGGCGCTGCCCCGCACGCCCAGCAGGTGGCGGCACCTCGGCCCGGCCGGCCCTGCGCCCCCGCAGGCGGTGCAGCCCTGCCATCGCGATGTGCTAAAGGAGGGTTCGGTTCTCTGACGGGGCCTGGTTTTGAAATCCATGTGTGAGAAGACTTAATCCGTCTCTTTGATACACTTGTTTCGGGTTTACTTCATTTTTTTTAATCTCAGAATATATAGTAACCTGACTAAGGGAAAGACCATGTCACTCAGGAACCTATAGTGTTTTTATTGAAGCTTAAAACTTCCTGCTCTCCCAGTGGTAATTGAATCTTCATGCAAAGGTCCTGGCAACTGTTGTTTTCATCGGCAAGAACCACCACAGACGAATGTGTAATTGAGAATAAAATGTTTGTCGCTTTTCACCCTAAGCCACACTACTTGCAAAAAAATAAGCTTTTTCCAATTGACTTTAAATTAATTTTCATGCCTTGATTTTTGGTTTCTTTGGTCTACCCCTAAATAAATTAGGTAGTCACTTACATGAGAGGGAAAATTCTTAAAGAGATTTACAATCTTAACTCTTTGTTCTTGTTTGTCTTCCATGTTTCTTGAAGAATCTCTTCCTTATCTAGCATCCTCTCTTCTGAAGGTTATGTGTTTATAGAAGCAAGTAGTTCTAATTAAAAGTTGCCTTGTTTACATGTAATTAAAACTCCAAATGCATGGCTTCAATTCACAATAATTTGTTTCTGACAGCCTCATTTGTTAGTCAGTAGTAGTGGCAGACAAAAACTAGTAGTAACAGGGTTACAGTATCCCCACAGATGAGTAGTGGGCCCTAGACTGATCTTTGGAAATGGTGGTCTTGCTTGTCCTAATCCAGAGCATGACAGACATTCCTTTGAGTCAGTGTATCAATTACTTATGCACTTTTTGTTTCAAGCAGATGTGAATCGTGCTATATGCAAACATATATCAATGTTAAAGAAACACAGGATTTCTTAGCCTAAAAATTATTCAGGTGGGGTTTTTTTCTTGTTTGTTGTCTGTCTTCTGCTTTTCTCATAGCAAGGTCCACTATGTCTTTTTCTGTCTGCCATTCAATTAAATACTGTGCAAACCAGTAGGAAGTCTTCAGAGATTCATGCTGGAAATATGTTTTAAACAAATGTCCTTTAAGGTGTGAATAAACATGATAATTGGGTATATTCCAAACTGCATAGGAACTCTGGCTAGCATGCAGTGTTTATGAGCATGAATAATTATAATGAAAAGCTTTCCATTCTCAAGTTCTCCTTGTTCTCTTCTTTGTGTCATCTCTAAAGAATCCATCTTTCAGAAGGTGCTGACTGGGAACTTACTAGTAGAGCAGTTTCTCATGACTGTTGTTTGGTAACTGGCACATCTCAGAAAGCTGCTGTGAGAGTTTGTGGTAATTTTGGTTGCAGTGAATGAAGATAATTCAACAATAAGCCAGGTTTTTTTAGCTGATTAGGTGCTTAAACTCTCAATAAGGTTGAGGATTGAATTTTGGTAGTTTCCAGTTTAAAAAAAAAATTGCATAATTATTTACATTATTTAAGCTATCAGAAAAATGTTTTCAGACAGTCAGTTTTATTGCAGAGAACTTGTTGGATTACCTGAGCTATACTCAAAGCTATTAAGAGATATGGAGGAAAGGTAATTGATTAATGGGGTTTTAATCTGGAAGAGGCTGGGATTTTTTCATCACTTGTTAGTTTGTTTTGAATTTTTTGTCCAAAAATAACTGTTAATTCAGATATCTGCTGGTGTGATGTGTTTTTCTGTGCAAACATATCTTAGTTCATTTAATATGTTTTTAGGACACATGCTTTTAGTCTGTCCTGGTTTCAGCTGGGATACAGTTAATTTTCTTCTTAGTAGCTAGCACAGTGCTGTGTTTTGTCTCTGATGTGAGAACACTGTCAATAGCACACTGATGTTGATAGTTGTTGCTGGGTGATGTTTATATTAAGTCAAGGACTTTTCGGTTCCTTGGGCCCTGCCAGCGAGAGGGCTGGAGGGGTGTGGGAAACTGGAAGGGGACACAGCCAGGACAGGTGACCTAAACCAGCCCAAGAGGTATTCCATACCAAGGGATGTCTTGCTGAGTATATAAACTGGGGGAAGAGCAAGAAAGGGGGGGGACATTTGGCATTATGGCATTTGTCTTCCCAAGTAACCGTTAGGTGTGATGGAGCCCTGCTTTCCTGGGGGTGGCTGAACACCTGCCTGCTGGTGGAAATTTGTGAATGTATTCCTTGTTTTGTGTTGCTTGCCTGCACGGTTTTTGCTTTACCTATTAAATTGTTCTTATCCCAACCCTTGAGTTTTACATTCTGATTCTCCTCCTCATCTCCTCAGGTGAGGGGCAGTAAGCAAGCGGCTGCATGGTGCTTGGTTGCCAGCTGGGTTTAAACCACAACAGTCACATTTGCTCAAACTGAAAGACTTTGCTATTAGTGCTCCTGAAATCAGGAAAAGTCCCCCTGAGAAATCTAAGTTACTTGTTTAAGACTACAAGATTTTGTGTGATTGTCATCTGAAGAAGGTTTTTTAACACTCTGTTCAGTCTTCATTAATCTTTCAAACCGGTAGCACAGAGTTCCCCCTCCACAAAGTTAATATTCTAGTACCTGGGGGTATGTTACATTTACTTGTTATCCCAAAACTTTATCCGTACAGATTTAATAGAAAGCTTCTTACATCATAGGACTGTGTAAATAACTGTACAAAACATCCATGGTTTAATAATCCCAAAGTAAGCCAAGGACATAAAACGTATTTCCCACTGATGCAGCACTTTCCCCTTCCAGATGTATTCAGCGTGGTCTAGTAGTTATTTCTGTAAATTTAGTGCATCAGCAATCCTATTAATAAAAATAATTTTCTTCTTATTTGACTTAGTTTCTTCTTAATAGGAAGCAAGAAAGTTACTTGATCTGTTTTGAAATTTAGTAAACTGTGATAATAAAATTATAGTTTAAATATGAACAGGGAACCTAGTAAATGAAAACGGAAACAGAAACAATGATACATCAGAGCATTTCCAGTTGGTGTGTATCAGAGGACTGATTCTGTCCAGCCTCCTGTGGAATGGGATGGCTTGTCTGACAGAAATACTTGCGTTCCTTGACAATTCTGTACTGTATACTGTGCCAAAACCATGAATCACTTCTTTTCATGCTGGAAAACTATAAACAGCAAGCAACTGACATTCTTTATTCACTTTGCAAATTGGTATAATCTGAAGGTTACTATCTGACAGAGCTCTGATAAACAGCTTTAAAAATAGCAAAATACATGTTAACTGTCACAGAAGGAGTAACTAATACCTGGCCATACGTTGTTTCTACAGTACTGATACTTTTCATGCTCCCCATTTGTTCCTTGTTTAGATCAACAGTGTTACTCTGTATTTGTTCTTCTACTGGTTAATTTTTTCCGGCTGTCTCTGTGACACTTATCTTGGTTTTCTACTGTGTTTTCAAAAGCAGGCGAACAAGTTAAGGACACTGACAAATACCAGTCATCTGTTACTGCTTTAGCATAATATCTGTGGTGTGAAGGTTGGCATGACTAGGTTCATAGCCTTGACATATTTTGAGTAATGCTTTTCCCAGCTGAGAAGCTTTATAAATGTACTCCAGAGTTCTTGCTCAGTATATAACCTTATTGTTTCAGAACTCAGTAATGATTTGGATATATTCAAGGATTTTATTGAGAATTCTTTTCCATATAAAAGAGATGAAGATAAGTCTCATCTGTTGAATTTCTTGAAATTATTTGAAGTTCTTAGTGAAGCCATATCATAAGAAACTTTGAATTTGTCTGCATTCTTATTTGGGTTCTTTTCTAATCCCTGTTCTTTCTGTGCACATGATTCTCTTTGCTGATTGCTTTTGGTTTTGTTGAGTTAGAAAAGAAATGCCATCTTTATTCTGACAAGTAACTAGACCACTTTTCAAAGAGTGTGCAGCCTATGTCATACAAGCACATTGTCTAAGTTAGTGAGAGTCAGAATGGTCTCATTTTACTGCAATGCTGTGAGAGGTACTCCTGGAAGTCATAGCATGACAAAAGGCTTGGCAGCTCCTGTAGAAAGAGAGACACAGGAACCTGAGGGAGTGTTCCGAGGTGACTGCTGTGCTTAATCCAAGATAGCTCTGTGCTTAGGGAGAGATGCTCATCACCTGAGCTAAGTCTATAACGAAAGTATGCTTTAGAGAGGCTGGAAATTGAATAGCTGCCTACTGATGAAAACAGGGTTATACACATTTAAAGCTTGACTGTAATTCACTATGTATTACAAGATGTTTCATTTAAAAACTGGGACACTGGGTTTTCTCTGTTTAAAGTCTGTGTTAGGAAGACATAATTATTAATGCTTCAGAAAATTATCAGATGCTCAGAAATGTATGTTAACTTAGTGATGAATCAGAAAAATAGCTGAAGTTCCTGATTTATTCTGCAGACTTAAAATTAGTTTATGTCCTTACACAAAGAAGAATTCTCTCTTGGCTTCATGTTTTTAAGGTAGTTTTAGAATAACCAAGGAATTTTCACTGTTTTAAGGAATGCTAGTAAGTCTTCTGCAGTTCAGATAAGTTAACCAGTCAGTTGCCTTTAGGGTTGTGTGTTGTCTTGGTAAGTGTGCATGATGAGGTTTTTAAATATGTGGTATTTTGAGGTATCATCTCAAGGAAACATGCGTTTCTGAAGAACTCAACTTCTGAAGCTGAAGTTAGGCAACTGATATGGTTCTTCAATGCAGTATTTTATTAGCAGAGATTTTAAAGAGAAAATGTCTGAACAGTTGGAACTTGTAAGTTCTATCTGGCTGAAAGGTGTGCTGCATCTTTAACCAGTAATGTAAATATTTTAAGTTGATTTCCCTTAGGGAAGCCTGAAGAAAACCACATCTCAGTATGGAGTAGCATGTTACACTTCAACTGTATAATATGAATGGAAGTAGCTAGGGATGTGCATTGCTTCTAGTGGGGGTCCCTTTGAGGCCTGGCATTCAGCTTTACAATTAGAACAAAACTATAATGTTATCGTTGACAGTTTTGCATTCCTGTTGATTACTCTTGAATCGAGAAGAATGCTTATAACTCATCACCTTAGAATTTGTTAGTTCATATTGTTGCATCTATTGGAAAATTCTCAGGAAGTTTAAGGATTACACCTGTAGAATTTAGGCTGCAAAAAGAACTGGGCTGTAACAGTATATATTGATTATAACTTTTTCAAAAGTTCAATTGATGTATTAATGAATGTATCTAAAATATTTTATAAAAGTTGATATGTAAATGGAACAGCTCATGAAAAAATCTTTACAATTTGTATTAGAATAAATGCTTAAACAGTAGTACAAATAGTTCTTTAAAATATGCACGTTAAGGCAGTAACTTGTGCAAATTCTTCAGATTTCTAATCTTTCTTTTCCAGTAGGTGTTCAAGCGTATGGGTTGCTGGAGCAGCCAAGATCCTAAAGAAATGTCTGTTCCTATTTTAGAGATACCATAAAAATATTGCAAATGCCAGTGCTTCTGGTATCTGCGTTAGATTAGAAAATATGTAGATTTTCATGTGTATAGTCTGTCAGACAGAATGAATAGGCTTATGTGGTACATGTTTCTGATTCTATCATACCTATGTAACAGTGACATTGACCACTTGGGAACACATATTGCTGACAGTCTCTCGTCAGTCAGTGGCTGCTTGAGCTTGTCTTCCCAAGATCTCCAGAAGCAAGTTTTGTTTCAAGAGAGAGTGTGTATATTACACATTCATATAAGCTGTTAAAAACCAGAAGCCACAAGGTCTAAAGTTTTGAATTCAGTTCTTCCTATTAACCAGAAGTTGGTATTGTATGCATTAGTATTTGCACCAGAAGTACTTGCATGTGATTGAAGACTGTCTTTTACATGATTCCTCTGTGCCAGAATTGCTAAGTGAGGCAACTAATCACCAGTGTTGAACATGGAACCTGGTGACCTGTTCATGATCAACCCATAGATTTTCTTTTTAGTAACAGAAAGAAACAGCAAGAAAGTACTTCTTTTAAATTGGTTATATGTTATTTTTTATTCTATATTGAACTCTACATTTGAAAGGTTCTGCATTGCAGTTTGTACTCTTTTGAGAATTCTGAGATGTTAATGATGAAAGTAGATTGCATGAGCTGTTTAGGGCAAAAATCCAGCATAAACTTAACATTCGGATCATGAATTCAGTTAGCTAAATCTTACTCGTGTGTTTGCTTAATTTGCTGAATCAGGGTATGGATAGCATCTACAAGTTTGTTTTTTACAAGTAGCTGAAGACTGGTACCAAAAAAACCAACCACCACAAGTAGTTGCATATATATATATATATGTATACCAACTTTATGCAGTAGGCTGCTGTACAAGTAAGTGATAACAGTGCAATGATGCACTGGTAGGCTGGCTGCCTGCAGTGGATGGAGCCTTTCCATGTACAATAGCTAGTCTTACACCGTTTCAAGATGAGATTTCCCTTTCTATATAGGAAATACTGCCAATTCTGTGATAATGAAAAAGGCTCCAATTCAGTGAACAATCACCTTCCCTCCCCCCCTTATTGACCCGCTTGTGACGTAGAAACAAAACTGTTGTTAGCTTGTAGGCTACATCAACTGTTCATTAATACTTGTGATGGTACATAATTTGCTGACCTAAAGCTTTTATATATTCAGTTCTGGAAAGGAATTGCTATGCTGAAGTTAGAAAACTGAGTGCCAGAAACTGTTTGGACAGTATTTGAAAAACATAAACTATTGGCAAATAAGGGGGGTCCATTCATAAGATAAACATGTAAGTGATTTTTCTGTCTTGCTATTGATTAGTGCTAAGGGCATACAATCCAGAGAAGCCTTCTAAATTTCAATCAGAAAGGCATTTGGGGAAGGCATGCTTATTGTTCCAGTCCAGGAGGTGAATGTGAAGTGTAATCATGCTGGCACATACCACTGGTCCATTCTCTGTGTATGTAGCAAATCCTCTATTGTTTCTAATGCTTATCAATCGCAGTTATTTACTTCACAGTAGCTCAGAGTGAGTTAGATGCTGCCTTCTGTTAGTGATGTAAACTCAAGTGACAAGTCAAAATAAAAGACTTGTCCAAATTACTTTAAGACAATAAACATGATGGCTCCTCATTGACAGCATGTTAAATATTAATTTTTCAAAATGTGAGTTTGAAAGGCTTTGACATGTGTCAAGATTCTGACTATTTAAAACCAATCTTCCACAAAAATTTCTTATAGACTGAAAGAGCAAATGTTGACTTGTATGACAAGCAAATAAGACTCTGTAGTCTGTCTGTATTTTAAAAAAATAATTAAACCTATCTCTAGTGTATTCCCCAGACATAAGGTGGGCTATTATTTGAAAATACATAGCTAACTCAAAGCTTGTTAATTGCCTTTCATTCATGCTAGTTGAACTTTTCTAAGGGTACTGTCCTAGCCAATAATAATACTAGTGAAATGAGAAAGGAATCAGTGTTGTCACTTTAAGAGTTGCTAAATGCTGTATTTGCTGTGAAAGGTACAGCAAATGCATAAAAACAAAAGGGAAGAAATAGAATCTGTGTTTCTGAAGAAGGCAGCACTATTCAGATAACCCTTCTGAGATGAAGGAAAGTATATTTTCTAAGATGTTCTGATACTAAAACTCTTACTGCTGTTGAGAAAAATCTCTGACAGAGGATTTAGCTTTTGCTAATCCTTAAAGGACTTGTTTTGACAGTCTTTGTAGAAGATTTTCTCAGCAACTTCTGATTTGTTACAAAAGAGTAATTACTGATTTGTCCTCAAGCACCTTTTTGATGCATGTTTGTTAATGAAGTTCATGTACATACAGGAATGAGGAAGAAAAGCCAGTCAGAATTGTTTACTATGAAAAAGCAGGAAGATTTGGATTTTCCTGGATCTCCAGTTCTCTTTCTAGCCCACAGGGTACTTAGAGTCTGGATTTCATTTAGTGTGTTATGCGGCCTGCTCAGCAGTTTGTGGAAATGGATCCTGCCTTCTCTTTACAGTGGACTATGTAATTTTTTTTGCCCTTTCTAAGCATGAAGACATTTTCCCTATGTTCAGAGTAATGCCTGCTATTAGATTTCAATCTATTTTCTAGTAGTTTTCACAGCTAACCAGAAAGTCCTGGTTTTACAGTGGTTATGCTAGTTAAGGGGAGCAAACCAGCTCTCTTGAAACGCCTTTGTTTTGCTTGTTCCTTTTTTATGAGGAACTCGAATATCCATCTATACTTCCTTTTCAAAATCAAAGATAGTACTGAGAATCCACAGAAACAGCTTAGCTCTTTCTTCCCAGTTCTTATCTTATAGGTTCTGTGGTTTTGCACATGTGCTGAATTTACAGAATAATCTGGGAAAATAGTGCTGGATTACCAGTACTGTCTGGGCCTAATAAAAAGTTCTCACACTGTTTAGCTAAAAAGATCTTGCATCACGTTCACGTGATTTCCCATCATTGTCCTGCCAAACTGTGTTGTTCCTGATTTAGAGGAACTGTCTGTGTAGTTGACACTGTATTTAATTGATCTGTTGGCTTTGCTTCAGAAAACAAGTGTGCTGTTAACCAGTGTTAATATAGTAAATTTATTCCTTCTCCTCTGAACAAAACCAAAAATTATAGAGCCTACTGGAGTGATACGAAAACTATGTTTCAAAGGCAAGTCTGGCCTCTAAACCTCTGTAACTTATTCCAGCTATTTGTTTTTAAGTATTCTCCTTAATTCTAATGAATGTACTTGGTGTAAATCAACACAGTTTGTGCTTGCTGCACAGACTATCCAAACCGTTTCAGTAGCAAATCACGCTACCTTCTATCAAACACAATAAGGTAATGTTTGTATTCTGGAGCATATAGTACAATTATTGCTGTAATAGTGCACGCCTCTCTATAGTTAGGTTTCTCTAAAATTTAAGAAAAAAATACCCAGTTTGGGGCAATTCAGAATGACTGCCATTAAATAGCCCAAATCTCACTCACAACTTGAATTTCTCAGTGACCCAACAGATGATCACTGTAACAAGTACTGTGCTGTTTGAATTTCAGTTCTGCAGAACAAACAGTTCTGTTTCTTTTGGCAAAGAATGGGGTTAAATTTGCAACAAAATATGGTAACTTATTTATAATAAAGGATGATTTCAGTAATAAAGCCTTCCTGACATACTGATCTAAGGCCAAAGAACCGAGAAATTAACTATTCTACCCTTTGATACCATTATTTTTATTCTGCCCTGACTGCTTTTGGAGAAATAGTAGTTTGTTACTTAGAGTAACAAATCTTACAAGAAACAGCTTGCAGAGCTCGTTCTAATAAAGTTGTCTAGAAATCTCTTGAGGAAACGAGCTTCTGGTAAAATACCAGGTATTTCTCACTTCTGGCAGTTCTGGAAATGTTCTGGAAAAAAAGCTGTTCCTGAACTAGTATGGGAAATCACTGTGGTGGAGCTGGAACACAAATATGCAAATACCTGCTTCTGAGTAAAAAGTGAAAAAGTAACTATGATGAAAAACTGGCATTTTAGGATCTTCAGGTACGATTTTCTGAGTCTTAGGAGGAAGTTAATAATGTTGAGGGGAAGGGGAGAAGTAGGCTTTATTTTTCTTTCGAGACATACTTGCTTTTAAAAGGAAGAAAGCAATTAGTGCTTTCTTTAGGCAAATAGGGCTCACAGAAAGGCCTGTTAAAGTGCCCATGAGTGGATTTAGTGGGAAAGAGCTAGAACACCATGTGCTTACTTCACATGAACTTCATACAGACAGGTGGGAAGAGCTTCCTGTTAGCTGTGCCTTCTGTATTTACCACTTTAAAAAAAGCAACTGCTGAATGTAGATGAGAAGAAATACATAGCCTGTCCCTACTGGACGAAACCTGTCATTTTAGGAATAAAGCAGGGCCCTGATTCCACAAGGTATGGACTATACTGTCTCTCAGCTCCACTTGACAAGAATTAGGATGAAATGTAAGAAGAGCTGCAGATGTGTTACCAGCTGTTTCTGTAAAATAAGCTGTGGTGTGAATAATGTAGTAGACTGCAACTTAGCCATGGTAACCTCCAGTGATGCTAATTAATTTTGACCCCTTTGTTTTAATTTTACCCCAAAGTCACATATGGTTGTCTAATATCTTAAGGAGGGAAGAGGTGAAGAGGATGCTGCAGCCTACCTTTGTCTAGTTATATTGATAAAATGTGAAATTTTATTTTTAGATAGGGGAAAATTTGTGGAAATTTATGAGGAAAAAATGTCTGACATATAGCTCTGTTTGCAGAAGCCATACTATGTAGAGGATGCCAGTGAGCTGGCTGCACTATCAGAGCTGCAATATATCAGTTCCTTACATGGTCAAGATGGACTAGTGGGGAATGCATGTAACTGAGAGCTGTAATTGATGATCATGAGCATTGACTCTGCTACTCACAGAATCCTTGCAAAGAAACAATGGAATATGATTTTGCTCCATGTTGCTCCAAATTATGGGACTCTCAGTAGTTTTGGAGTCTAACTTAGTCTAATTGCTTGATTCCTGTATTCTTGATTCTACCCCTTAGATACATTTTGCTACACTAACACAGGACACTGGGATATTCATCAAATCTATGCTAGTTTTTGTTTATGATGGGTGCTTTATTGTTTTACAATAACCTCAAATACTTGATGTTCAGAGCTCTTGATGCTGTGTGTAGTTGTTTCATTATAAATCTGTAGTACAGTGGTTCTGAAAGTCAGTCTTGCCACCTCTGTGCCATTATAACAGATTCTTTTCAATAACAAAAGCCAAATTAGAAGAGACGTTTATTACTGCACAGAGGCGTTTCTTGAGTGGTTTGACAGTTGTTGCTTGATAGTCCAGCCACCCATAACGAACAGCCACAGATATTTTGCTTTCATACTATCTTTATGCTTAGCCAAAGTTTGCAAGAACCTAGCTTTCAGAGTTGCAATTGGACATTTTAAATTATTTTTCCTTCTGTGTATGAGACAAAAATTCTTCATAGATGTGCCAAATGTTTACTGAGACCATAAGGGTCTAACTGTAAATTATTTCACTGTATAGTACTGTTCTGAGAATGCAGCTTGGCTTCCTGATTCCAAAGGTTGGTCTGCATTACCTGTTCGTCCTTCTGAGAGTAATGGAAGTGATTCTCAGGAGTTGAGGGAGATGTGTATAGCCTTGCCTTACCTTCTGGTCGTGAGAGTCAGCTCCCATGGGTTTACAGCTGTCTGCTCCCTCCTTCTCTGCCAGTGCTGGGCTTCTCTAGTGCCTGATTACGGTCAGCCGTTTGATCCTGAACTGTATAAAGAACTGGATGAGAAAAATAACTTTTGATCTGTGGTTTCTTGAACTTGAACGACATTAATTTTACTTCAATGCACAAAGCTTCTTTTCCATGTCTTTTTTCTTAGTGCTTTTGCTTTTGGTGTTTGTGGTGTTCACCAGGCTATTAACAAGTGCAGTTAATTAAGGGCTTGCTCCTTCTTACGCTTGTTATTCATGAAAGTATATATCCTGAGAGAGTTGCGATGCAAAGTTAGGTTTGAACTTAGGGGTCTCCCACACTACAAATAAGTGGGTTGTCACTAAGTCACAGGTGCTCACAGCATGATAGTGAGAAACAATGCAAGTCTTGTGGATTCTGATAACATTTCTAGTACACAATCAATTCAAAGCAAACTTTTGGTCAGTTACTTCTTGAATATTATACACTAGCAGATCCAAGTTTAACTGTCTTAATATCTATAAAAGTATTACTTCTTATTGTCATTACTACTATATACTGATTTTAGTAATATGTGAAGCCTAAAAATGTACTGATATACCTTTTAACATTTCCCACAGTACAATGTGTCTATAATTTTCCATGTGTTCCCATGGTATTTTTAGTTAGAATGGTCTTTTTATCATGGGAAGAAACAAACAAAAGCACCAACTTGTGTTTGCCACATCAAGTACTCTTGATTAATTGTGTTCAGGAAAGGAGTGAAGAACTTCTACATCTATTGAAAAATTTTGCGTGTGTCCATCACCTTGATATTTATGTTAAAACAATTCTGATGTATCTCATGATGTAAGAAAAGATGATCAGACTGAAAATGAAGAACTAAATAGCAGTAAATGAAGGAGTCATACTTCTTTACCCCCTATCTCCGCTATAAATAAATAAAAAGGAATAAATTCCTCAAAGTTAGAGGGTATAAATATCTGTATAATTTTATAGTGTTCTAACCTTAATTAGAGATTCATTTCATAGACCACCTTTAAACACTGTGGGGAAAATAGCCAGTATTTTCTGTTTAATAGATTTGATTAAGCCTACTTTCACTATTATTTTGAAGAAAACCGAAGAGCATTGTGGGTGGACTTGAGATTTAGTTGTCTGACCGATGTTACAGTTTCAAGTCTATTGACAGCTAATTCGATTAGGTTCAGGGACAGTAGTGGAATGTTAAAGTTCTCAAATATTTCCCTGCTGTCTGCGATGCAAAATCTGTATTATTTTTTTTCTAAGCAGTACTTAGTATCAAAACTCCAGATGTATTCATGAATGTGCAATCTGAGAGTAGCAAATAAAGATGAGACTCTGCAAATGTTCTGTTCAGTGGGTAAATACACATTTGAAAACATGAATGTGACAGCAAATTTCTTCTAGGTTTTCATTCATATATGCGTAAGATCGACTGAAAGATTGACCTTTCACTGAGGTCATGCTACATGCTTTGTGTACACCTAGATCAAATGACTGTCTATGTAAAAATGTCCAAGTTCAAATTCTTTACTCGTATTGACGTATGTGGCCACATACAAAAGTTGTTTATATGAGTGGCAGTGAAGAACTGACTGGAGGGGCCATGTGAGTCTTGATTTCAAGGAATTTGCACCCTGTTTACTTTTGATCCCTTTCTGTCTCTTGCTTCAGTCAGCTCCCGCTGGTCTGCTGTGTTGAGAATGCTTTGTGGCACAGCTCAGCTCACAGAGGTCTTCCCTGTTGTAGGTCTTTTCAGATTGCCTGATTTTCTCCCTATCATGCCATCTTCTATTTAATCTACCGATCTACTCTTTATCTTTCATCTTCTCAGTTACAGCTTTTCACTGTGTATTTTAAATCTAAAACCTTTTATTATTTTCTTTTAGCAAAATGCTGGGCGTATTCTTAGTTTATGCATTGCTTAGATGAAACAGAGACATTTCTCTGATTAACTTCCTTAAATGTCAAATTATTGTGATCTTGTATTAGGAAATTATTTCTCATATTGGAAGAGATGCCTTTGCCTGGAAATGAGAGCTATCGGAGATTATTAGACAAAAATGCAGATATACGGGATGGCCTAACTTTAGTCTCAAAACTTGTTTAGACATCTGCATCATTACACTCCTCACTGTTATGGGGGGAAGACTTGTATTGTTCTTAGTGCTTGATACAAAAGAAGTTCTCCGGGAGGGACAGATGAATAAATAAGTGAAGGTTCCTTTCAAATGGCTGTTTAGTTCATATCACATTTTCCAATATTGAGACTACTGGCTGGATGTTACTTTGTACATCAGTTGATGCATCAAAATGTGTAAGAATTAGACAGAATTGAGAATAAATCTTGCAAAGGATTCCTTTAGCCCTGTTTTCAAAACTGATCAGACCAATTTCGTTGTTAGTCTTGGTGTTCTTTCCTTTGCCCAACTCGTTTAGAAATTTCCTTACCCTGACTACAGCAAAGCAAGAAAGAGAAATCAACTTTTTCTGTCTTTACAATGACTACCTATCAAGTCAGAATGATGAACTTTTAAAATGCCTGCTTTCATCTAATACTCCCTTCTATATGTATCTATATGCTTCTGTAAACTCATTGTTGGAGGCTCAGGTGTTTATTCTTTGGACAGAACAAATGTAGGATACCCATGTGTCAAGAAAGCATCTTTTTTCATCCATTTAAGAACAAATATTTAACTTCCTTTATGTTTTGAGAGGGGCTCAAATATCTAGTCATCAGATGTAAAATGAATAAGTGTCAATGTCTTGTGAATTAAAAGAATAAAAGGAGACATATGATTAGCTAATTATGCTATTCATACCTTCTATTGGAAATGACAAAATTTAACCTTAATCTCTAATGGAACTGACAATTAGTTCATTTCGTAGAGGTAGTTACATGGGGTCAAGGCAAAAGCACTGGAAACAAACTGTAATGTTATGTTTGTTTAGAGATCATTTCTCATTTTATGAGTAATTACTTTCCAGTTCATTGAGTTAGTCCATAAACTATTAATTACGTTTATGGACTAGAAAGGCTGATAATGTTGGACAGAGGTTGTAATTGGGCCCTGTTGGGGAAGTAAGGGGAGTTAAGGGGAAAATCTTCAACGACAGAAAACACTGTAGGTTTGTATCTTGCACAACATTTTCTTCTCCAACCCCACCCCCCATTTTTTTATTACCTTGTTCTGCCTAAGAATTGTATCTAGGTGAAAAAAAGGTGGAAGGCATTAAAAATGTCTTTGTGAAGTGTAGTTGATAAATGGTATTGTGCATAGTTTGGATGGCTGTGCTCTCTTAAAGAAAGTAGTGTTCATAAAGCATTTAATATATCATGTAGATCCAGCCTTCAAGTACTATGGACTTCGTATTGTGAAGTGAATAATAGCTACAGCTTGCTAGGGCAGCAGTTCAATGCAGGTCATGTATTTAGAGCACATTGCACTTGAGAGCTGAACTCAAAAGCTTAGCAGCAGACTTCCTGAAATCTGCTTGAGTGGCCTTGAACAATATTGAATCAAAACTCGGAGCTCTTAGTTTCAAAAAACTTTTTTACCCTACAAAAGCTCTATGCTTCTGAAAATAGAATGAAGCCAAAATTGTCAAGATACTTACGGAATTGCCAGACATCCCCAATTGTTCCACCCCTATGAGTTACTGCTCCTGGGAGCATCGTTATAAGTTTAGTCAGTATTCCAACAGCTGAAGTATTGTATATGATGTTTTTCTGAAAAAGTCATTCAAAACATACAGCTACGCAGCAATAGTTACCTCTGTAGGTAAATTATTATAAATTCTACCCAAGGAACATTAAAGGTCTGGAACTGCCCCCTAGTTCTTTCTCCATTTGTTTTATTTTGAAGTATCAGATTATGGCAGTGTCCCAGTCATTCTAGCTTTGCTTTTGTTAATATAACTTGAATTGCAGGAAATGACTGCTTCTGCAGAGTTAATTTGACAGGAAATGTCTAGTCTTGTATTTTTTTTTATTATAGTTTCCAGATTGAAATGAGTGTCTACATGCTTATAATTTCCCTTGTCTAATCACGTAATTACCTTGGTCTAATTTTGAAGGTGGCCAAGTGTAGTGGGAGAAAAGGAAATTTCAGAGTGTGTAACACTAGTTCTGAGGACAGCGCTTTGATTTGAAAAACTAAAATACATGGTGTTTGCGCATGGATCTGTATGACTGCACTTGATTTTTATAATGTAAAATTATTTAGCAGCAATAAAGTTTGGTTAGTAAAGCTACTAAATTAAAAGTATTCACAGAAATGTTGTGTTCATGTTCAGCATCCTGGTCACATAGCTGTGCCTGCCTATTTGTGATGGTATCCCTGAAAACTAGGAACAAAACCCAAGAAAACACAAACAAAACCTAATAATATTCAAACGTGTTTCATCAGGATCATAGAATCCATGTACTTTAAATAGTAACAACAAATACATTACCTGGATTTGGTGTTACAATGAATGTTCTGTCCTAGTGTTTTAGTATACTTTATCGTTTCTGAGGGCTGAAGGCTGCATCTGTGTAGATTTTTATAAGAAAAGTAGATTCATGGTGTCTCAGAATAAAAATGTGTATTTCTCCCTGCACAAATAAAAATAATTCAATTACTTGAAAAGGTTAACCAAAACAAGGAATAAGTAGAGATTCACTGAACATTTGAAATGTAATTTTAAGATGAGTCTGGAAGATGTTCTTGAGCAATTAGGCAAAATAGCAAGTTGAGAGGATCACATATTGTAAATGAAGTGTAATTTTATTACAGTTGTGCAAGAATATAATTTACAGCATGCATAAATTCTGATGTCTTACTCCTGTAATTTGTGTGTTGTAATGGGTGCCATGCTTGACATGGTATAAATACGCAAAATACCTGTTCATAAAAGGGACACGTGTGCCGTGACTCGGGGAAGGGGTTCCTGGTTTGTAGTATGATGTTATATGGTATTCCAGGTGGAATTTTTCTGACTTGTTGAAAAAGTCTTTGTTTACATATCTGGAGTCCTTTCATCAAGGAATACAATATGGCCAACTTCAGCCACAGATCTTTAAAAATATATTGATTAGCTATGTGTTACAGTATCTTTTTAATTTCATTTGTGTACATTAGAGAAATGCTACACAGTGCACCACTATGGGGTGGAGCCTGGTAGCTGAAATTTGTATGTGTGCAGTTAGACTTTTCAGACAAAGACTATCCTTGTTTCAATAATACTTTTTTGTTATTTCAGTTTAAATCATGCTACAAGCATTGCTGATCTGAACGCGTTCTTGCTAAACCTGCCTGTTTCTAGGGTGGGTCTGCATAACTCATCTTTAAAATAATTAAATGACAATGCCTTTGGGGATGCTTTGCTTGAATAATCCAGGTAGTAATAACTGGTCTTGAGAGAAGGAAAGATTATGCGTGAGGCTTGTATAATACATAATTTCTTTATGTACATATGGTGCAATAAATTGAGCAGCCCAAAAGCAAACGGAAACTTGTTCTATTTTTTGTGTTTTCACTAACAGTTGATTGTAATTATTGTTGTTAGTGTGTTACCTGCTGAAAGTCAAAACAAATGAGAGTTTGCTGCTATTGTCATTTGTAGAGCAAAGTTCTGATGCTGCATTTGGTTGTGTCTAGTTAGACTGCCCCAGTCCTTCTGAGCCCCCCCAGTCTTCTGCCTGAGACAAACAGCAGTGCGTAGTTGTGGTGCTTTTAAAATGTCCTATTCCAAAAGTCTGAATTTCATTAAATAGTAATAAAACTTGGCCTACTTAAATTAAAGGCATATCTCCCTTTTTTTTCTTTAAGCAAACACCTGCTTTCAGGAGGATGGATGATGAGTATAAAATGATGATGAGTTACAAAACTCAAATATGACTTTAGCCTTTCTTTAGTTTTTATTATCTTACCTGCTATGGCTGAGGGAATACCAACTGTTGTGCTGGTTGACCCAATAGTCAGCAGGTTTAATACAGTAACAGAACATAGGTTTGTCATATGGATGGTAACATGTTCAAGTATCTATCTTAAAATTAGCTGACTTTGTTAAAACAGGATTTTTGAAGGCTATTGATAGAGAACACTGGATACTACTTACTTGTTAAGTAAAATTTAACTTGGGAGGATTATTTCATTTGGAAATTTAGTCACAGCAGCACATGCAGCATACTGTTAATCTGTTTGGTTCCTGAGGATGACAATGTAAAGTAGATGCCAAAGGACATCTCATTATTGTGAAGCAGTGGGCTGCTGATTCTGGGCTGGCTGGCTTTTTCACTGCAGGCAGTAAGGAGAAGATGAGCCATCAGAAGTCTTACTCAGTTATAACATGAAGTGATTAAATATTCCCTGCTGGTTGTTAGTTTCCTGGCTAAATAAGTATGCTGGGCTCATTTCTTATTTCTTCTCAACTAGCTGTACATCCATTTCCACCTTCCTGAAACCTTTTACAGGTCCAGGGACAAATAAATCACTTTTAGTATATTCCCAGGACAGTCTCAACTGAAAAAAGGATATCAACATGAAGGACAATTGCAGTGTTGAGCTGTCATCCAGTCCCCACAGGTACCATGAAAAATTACAGCCAATAAAATAACATTATTCAAAATGTGACACCACTCTTAAATTTACCTTCTGCAACAAACTGGTTCTAGAGAGAATTTCTGTCCACTTGAGTACAAACTATTCTTCAAGTGCTCAATAATAGATTATAGATTGTGTTATTAATTTGTAATAGAGTAAATGTTTTGCTTCAACAGTCACTTTCAGGAGCTCAGACAGTAATTTTCTCTGCTTTGTTATCATCTTAAAGACATTTCTCATAATGAAAAGAAAAAAGAAAAAAAAAAAAAAAGGAAAGAAAATGTTCTGGATTGAGCTAAAGCTGTCCAAAGCCATGAAATCCGATGTGAAAACAAAAATAGAAGTCTGAATTCAGCCTGTTATGCTTTAGTGAATGGTCAGTGTACACAAATCTGAAATGTGAACGCTGAAAGTCTGAATGTTCCTTAGAGTGGACCACAACACTTAAAAAAAATTACTGTGATTGTGAGTGCCAGCCTAGTGATTAAGAGGTAAGTTTGTCTTTATCCCAATTTTCTACCTCATGAGCACAGTACTAATAGATTGAGTTTTCTGTGGTGTTGCTTAAAACTGGTTCATAACAAATGCAAGCAAAGTGTATACCTGCAATTCCTAGAATTTGAACATGACTCTCATACGCTATTTATTCATGTGTGTCCCCTGACAATGCGAACCAAAAGCATCATTAAATTAAAGGGATTTGTATTCCCACATGGTGAGGTGAAAAGACTGTTCTGTGAGGATCTACTGTATAAATATGTTGACAGCAACTGGGGAGATTTTTTGTCCTACTATATATTATGTTTTTCTTAATGGACTCTAACAGGCAGACTGTCAATCATTTATATGTCTGTATTTTGGACATAGTTGCAATCTTGTGCATAATTCACCTGCTAAAGACTTTCTTGAAGAGGCTTTTGCAAAAAGCTGATGGCTCCTGTGATAGTGGTACAGCCCTTCATGTCAAGGATATTCCTCCATTGTTTACTGTGGCTGTTTTTAACAGAGCCAGTTGCTGTAGCTCTGAGTATATTACTTTTCCAGTCTTACTGCTACACAAATGTGTAATTCTTAATACCAGAAATGGACAGAAATTGGCACAGAGAAGAAAATTCTGAATTCTTACTGTGCAGGTTAAGGTCGTGTAATGGAATAGCTTGCTTTATATCCGGTATAATATGTCTGAGTTAAGAGGAAATACATTGGCGCCACTGGTGGGCTACTAAGTTCATAAGTAAACTGCTGTACTTCAGGTATGACAATTATAACTACTAAATACATGCTGACAGTAACCCTTTACAGATAATCTCTCCTTCCCTGGTGAGAGGCAATAACAACCAAAACAAAGTATAGGAGAGCAAAGCCTGAAAGAATGAGATGTGACGCTGAGCTGATCACTAGAATGTACTGCAGTGTTCAGCAAAATGGGAATGTACCTTGGAATGGATAATGTCTACAAACTAAGCAGTTTGAGCTCCTGTACAGAAAAAAAAGCATTTACAGCATTTTAGAAGCATATAAATATTTTCCATTGTTTTAAGGAATCTAGAGATATTTTCTGTCTCTTCCTGCTCTCATCTTTCATCTGTAGTTCTTTTTTCTGATTTTTTTTTTCCTACTCAGAGCAGAAAATGCAATGGTTGGGTTTGGGTTTTTTTGATAGCAATTTTTATTTTAGCCACAAAAAGTAGTTAAGCTGCTGTTATTAAGGAAATGTGGCATGTCATTAAACAAGTTTGGGGTTTTTCTTTACGTGGTACTACAAGGTATTCACCCACTTGTAAAAGTGAATAATATAAGGGGGGTTTAGGATAATTGACTTCTGTTGTGATCAAGGTAAAAGCTGGTTTTGTAGGACCCTAACACAGTGTCTGTGTTAGCTTCAGCTGTCTCTTGTCCCTGACAAGTTCAACCATTAATCTAAAATTCACTGAGTTTGGAGCTCTAATATAGGATGTGCTTTAAGCCGCTGGAGGACTTGTGTTCTGTTTCTTGGGAGTTTGCCTCAATGCTGTGAAGGCATAACAACTGTGTACACTCAGGAATGTGGCAGAGAGGTACAGGAAACATGTGTGTTTTGCAACATGTTTGGATTAAGGGCACTTTAAGAAGCTGTGCTACCAGTGTTACCAGAGCCACCAGTTTGTTTAGTACAGGTTTTATTTAGTTCTTTGTAAATCATTAGAAAGAGCTGCAGTAAAAGCAAATTGATGCAAAAGATGATGACTTTTTCCAGGACCCTTACATCAAGGCCCTTTGAATTTCTCACTTCCTGGTTTGTATGGAGCATCATTTCTTCACACAACATCCCTTACATAGGCAAACACAAAAGTTCATGTTTTAATAAATTTCAGACAATCCTGAAGGGAAACTAATAGCACTGAAGCAAGTTATCACGATGTGGTGAATTATAGAACTGTAAGAAGTGCGGAAAACAAAATAAAGTTTTTGTTTCTTTCCATTGGTAGGAAATGAAGAAGATATCTCAATGGTTAGTTATTGCCAGGACCTTGTTGTTTGTTACAGTATATTTTTTCAAACCTGCCCTCATATGGACGAGAGTGATTCCTTTTGAAATTACTTTACTGTCAACTTATTTCTAAGTGGTATCCGTCCTAGTTCTGCTTTTAAGTGCAAGTTAGTTCTACTGTAAGTGTCAGCACATTTCAGTTTGTTATACTGCACAAAATTGCTCGTTGGACTGGGCCACTTGTTTTCTGTTTCCCAAGCTGTATTCAGAGGGCAATCTCTATTTTCTGTTTGGCTGAACTGCTGTGTATTTTCATGCTGAAATGATGCCACTGTTTCCGTTAGAAATAAACAGCAATAGTGCTAAGCAAATACAATACTACATGTCGATACTGAGACCTCGTAAAGTACTTGTCAGAACTGAAAGTCATGCTTATTTCCTTGTCTTTGAAAACACTGTAGCAGACTGTTCACCAACTTGTGATAACGGATGCAAGCTGACACAGGAACACAATTCTAGTAAAGGTCCAAGGTTTTACCCGGGCACCTGTCTTGCTGAATAGACATGATTTTCCTTCAACATTAAGCTACCATGTGTGCAAGATTTAGAAGGAATGCTATGAGGGATTAAGGCTGCAGTATGGGCAAAGTATCCTATCAGTATTTTTAGTGGAGAAACCAGCTACAGGCATAAGTTGACCAGAAGTTATGTGGCCTTCAACAAATGCTTTATAGGTATACACCTCAGCTGGAAGAAAAATCAGATTTGCTTTAGTCTTTTGTATTAAAAATCTCTTAAACATATTTGCAAGAGGTTGTGAGCACACAGAGGACATTTATTACAGCTAAGCTGATGTGCCTGTGTGCCAGAACCCTCAGTTCCCAGTCAAAGTGCAAACTAATTAAATACCATCCATAATTTTATTGGTGTGGAGATCTTCATTCATTCCCCTGAATGGGTGAAAGACGGGATAGAAATGGAAGCTAGTTGAGGATTCCACAGTTAAATGCATCTGGATGAAAGCCAAATCATGCTGTGCATTTCTTGTAATGCTATGAACAATCTGAACATAATGTTATCACCACTCATTTCAGGCAGTGTTATTTTGTGTGTGATGAAAATATTCCAGAGGACTCTCATTAAGGAATAAGAGGCATGTTGAGTTTACAAGGCAAGTGTACTACATGGATAAACTGTGAGGGAACCCAGGTTGTTGTTGAATAGAATAGATTGCTTAGAAGCTTTGCAAATTCTTTCATGAAAATTGTTCCTGTTGAGTGACTGTGTGGAAGTGTGTTGGGACCTGTGGATGAAGGCTGTTTGAAATGGCTTCAAGTTAGGCTGCAGCCAGTCATCAGTATAGAAGGGCATGCCAACAGAACTGTAATAGTTGATTTCAATTGTAGCATTTCTTTTCTCTGTGAAAAAGCTAGACACTATTCTAACAAAGGACTTTTTCGATAATGGGATTGGTTGCTACTCTATTGGACATATGCAGTGAGCGAAAGCAGAATTGCCACCAGGGACTGTCCTTGTACCTGTACCCTGAGTATAAATCACTCAACCCTTGTGAGAAGTGCTATCAATTTCTGCAAGCTGGGAAGCAAGGCAACCTGACTTAGTGTACTAGTTCAAGTGGGCTGCTGTGGTGAGTGTAAACATAGTTCAGACACTCTAAGGATGAGAGGAACCACAGTGACTCTGACAGTTTACAAAATTAAACTGAATAGTTAGGTAATCAGGTAATGAAGGCAAAACCTTGTCCCTTTATTAAATCATCATTATAGTAAATTTCTTTATATAAGTAGATTGATACAGTCTGCTTGAGTATGAAAATGCTTTTAGCTTGATAGTCGATGTTTTCCCCAACTGTTCTTCCTATCACATATCAGCTTGGAAAAAATATAAAAGCATACTGCCTGTGCACATGATGCATTTGGTAACCAGTTCTGTTTCCCGATACAGTAACTTAATGGAAAGTCACGTAAAGACTCATTAAAATAGAGTGACCTTTGAGAATTGCCACATTCTACTTCATATATGTATCTTGGTAAGATGTTCATATATGACATAGATTTATCTAAAATGTATAGCTATGCATATATTTCAGTGCTCAGATTATTGGAGTTGAATGGTTTGAATAGCTGAAAAATTTTGTATGAATTCATATTTTCTATCGGGGGAAAAAAGTGTAAAAATTAAGCTTTTTGGTTTTATTTTCCTATGACACTGTTGTGAAGTTTTCTAGTAATACTCTGCATGTAAGCTGAATTTTCTGAATTTTCATTTGCAGCTGTTTTGTGATACAAATATGTATGCATGTGTTAAATACAGTTACTGTGCCTGTGCAAGAACCGTTAGCTTTGGGGAGCTGCTCTTTATCTCCTCACACAATGTGAAAGGAGAAAGAAGAGTTCATAAAGCATTGTCATTTCCCTTGGATACAACTTGCTCCAGGGAGCAGAGAGGAATGTGAAAAACAGGTGTCTCACAGATTTCACCAGACATTCTCATTCTGTTCTTTTGGCTCAACAGATGAGTTCCATATATCCATAAAGCTTAACTCTGTTCGACTCTGATCTAGCTCAGAAAGACCATTACACTGAATAACACAATATCCTGTGCAGAATGAGTCTGAATATCATAGTATGAGACGATGTTTAGAAATACTTCTTTTCTTCTTGCATTGGAAGGGTTAAATATTCTAGTCCTGTGTAGCCTTTTAATAGTTTGTTATATGTGTAACCTACTCTTAATGAGGGAAGAATAATAGGTGTAATATATTGAGGAAACTATTGTGATAGCAGCTTGATTATAAAGCTGCATTTTGTAGAAGTAAAGTCTTCTACAGGTTTTTAATGCATGACATAAAGGGAATGGGAGTAGAGGAAAAGAGGATGTGCTCCTTTGAAAAAATAGCGGTTTTTTCTGGGAATTGCTTTCTATATGGACCTTAGAGTTCCTTAAATAGAGTTCCTTCAATACTTTTATTATGAGTAAATTGATTCTATATGAAGCATACAATCCACATACGCTACAGGGGGAAAAAGGTAACTGGAAATAAATCGGTAGCAGAAATGTCAGTTCATTGCCAGCCCATCAGTAAAATAAGTGTTTTGAGTCCTGGTTTGGATTCAAAACATCTATTTTATTCATTGAATACGAGACCAAAATTTTTATCTCCAGTCCAAACTGAGTAATACATAGTACAATTGTTCTTGTGTGTGTTGTGTTTTTACTACAAGTATGGAATGCATTAGGAACTCACAAGAATGTTCTTTCAGCACAGGTACAATCTTTATCTTGGCCAACGAGTATGTAAAAATGAATCATGTACACAACCCCTGTGGATATTGTAAGTCACAGAGCATGGAGCCTACTCTGAGCATTTCTCTTCCAATGAAACAGTGTGGTCCCTTGAGGGCTGTAGTTTGGAGCAGAGCAAACTGCTTATTGTCAGCCTGCTGCTGAGGAGGGATCTATTTCACACTTCCAGTCAGACCTGATGCCACAGTAGTTCCCCATTTGTCCTTATGCATGCCTTTTACTGAAGGGGGTATAAGTACACACTTAAAAGCTGTAAGGAACTGCCACACTTAGAAAAAATTGTATCATGTCCAATTACTATGTAAAACACCACTATCCAGCAACATGCTGTTCAATAACATGCTACCACATGCAACAGAATAAACAACAAATCACTACTGTCAGAATCCTGTATATCTATTCTCAGTATTTGATTATGTCAATCTTTCTCAAAACATAATATATTTTTGGTTTGGTTATTCAAAGGTTACTAGACTGCACTTCTGGTTAGTCTGATGTTGCACTTCAAAAGTTACTGCTCCCCACATCACTAATTTTGGGTTATGCGTTTAATGATTAAACATTTATTTATTAGTATTCTTATATGTTCCATTAATTACTTTTGGAAGAAAGTGTTTGTGGGTGTGAGAAGTATGTGGGTGCTTCCATGTGTGAGGTCAAGATTACTACTGAGATTACTTACATCTATTGCATATGGATGTCATGCATGCAAAGCTGAAATGTGGGGGTGTGTGACAGTTAAAAATCTGTCTGCTTTCGGAGTCTGATAGCTGCACTCAGCAAAACCCACTGCTTTCTGGTTCTCTGGGCAGTGTGGAAATTGCAGCAAAGCTTAGTTTTCCATGGGTTCATTTCTTTATTTGGGACTTAGAATCTAACTCCAAAACATTAACATACCTTGAGACAGCCATAGTTTTGTTCATGCAAAACTCAAAGCTTTGCATGATTTCTGTAAATCAGCTCAAAATCATGAAAAGTTCAACTCTAGTTCATTCAGGTTGGGAATATCTGTGGTTGCAGCTTTATGATGATGCGTACAAGCAAGAAAAGCACTATAGTTACAGATGCCGTAGGGTATCACTAAATTCCAGTTTTGAGTTCATTTAAATTAATTGCCTTTCTATAATTGTAACACAACTTTATCCTGGACATGGTGTGCTTGATTCTGATTAGGGTTTCATAGGAGGGGGAGCTTTGAAGCTTACCATACATAAAAAGCCCATGTCTGACAGATGTATTCACACTGAAAAACACGTGTTCGTCTCCTGAAACTGAAATACTGCAGAGGCAACTTCGTATCATAGCACACTGCCACCAAGACACCAGCTCAACACTAACAGTCAAGGAAATGAATGGTTAGTGGCCTAAAATGTCTTACCAGATTCCCTTTTCTTCTGCTAGTTACTTCAAACATGATTAGAATTCTATTTTTTTCATTGTTACTGAGCACCTGGTGTAAACTTTACTGAGAAATTATTGTAGCTGGTTGCAAGTCAGCTGATTAGTTTTGCAGTCTTCTGTAGAGTGTAGAAATGTCTCGTTTTATATCGTGTGACTTTGTTTTATGGAAATCAAAGAAACCTAAGGGAAAAAGTTGGAGTTGTGCCACATCTTAAGATTATTGATTTTACATTGAATATGCCTAGACTACTTTAGGTGCCAGAGCAGCAGTAAATTCTAAGTGTGGCTGAAAGTACCTGACCTTTAGAGCTGAAGCTAACGGCCAAGGTTGTCGTATAGTGACCTTTTGAGTCACAGTTGCTCATTCTGGGTAACGTGATTTGGGCTTTTTATTCTTTGCCATGTTTTTTGGTCTGAATTTGAGGGGGGTTTTAAATGGTAAGAGTATATTTTGGGAATCACTTTCACTCCCAACTTCAGTTACTGAGTTAGTAATGCAAAAATGTCTGAGAGCATGGATGTTATAAATGAGCTTGCTGCCAAGATAGTTTCAGACTTTTGTGTCTGCCCTTGTTGCAGAGATATGGAAATAAATACTTGGCTTAATTGTCAGCAGTTACTATAACAAATGAGCCCCAATTGTTGTGTGACTTTTACACCTTTTCTCAGATGTGAGCTCAAGTGAAGGGCAAATTGATTTTAATATCAGCTATGTTGTCTATTCTGATTATAATTTGCTTTTGTCTTTTTTGAGGTTTTAGCCTTCTCTATTGTTTTCTGCATTTTGTTGTACTTTGAATTTTTAAACCCACAGATTATCCAGTGCTCATCAACCCTTGTCACTTTGACACAACTCCCTGCTCCTTCTCCCACCCCCCACCCCCACCCCGCCCCCCAAGGGAAAAACCCCTGAAAATCTAGACTGGTTTTGTTTTGGTGATTAGTTTAATGCTTATAGATAAATAAATGAAGTAAGAAAAGGAATGACTAGGTGAAAAATACTTTTTCATGCTTTAAGGAATAAACAATGACCACATCTGTAAAAAAGCCAGATTTGATATGACAGAATTGCAAATCTGACCATGTGTAGTGTGGTTGGAGGAAAGAAGTTAATTTTCTTCTGAGGTATTTAATGCAAACCTCTGTAAGACAGGACACCAGACTTGGGGTATCCTGTCATTTTACAGTAGCGTAGATAACCTAATATTTTCAAATTAAATCTATTTTTTTTAAAATTGCTCATAGAAACATAGCTAACCAGACATGTAGTATCTTTATCTTTCTGATGAAAGAATGGTCAAATCTCATCTCGTGGTGAGAGCCATATTTGTGCTGCTAGATAGGCACATGCTGTCTTGTGTCCTTGCTTCTCTTTTACCTGGCTAACTACTAATTTTTAATGACGGCTTTATCCTAGATGTTCATAACAGTTTATTGCATCACAGGAGAATCTGAAAACTTTCCTAAAAACAAGAACTTTGGAAATGCTGGCAAACACTGACTTAGCATTTTTTTCTACAGTTCAGTGTTTCTTCCAGTCTATCAATTTCTTCAGCCAAATGGCAGAATCAGCTGAGCAGCTGATTCTAGTGTTCATGTAGCAGATTGTGATTCTGCAACTAGCTTTTTGAAGGCTTGTGGTGCTTGAGGAGGAGTAAGTGAACAAAATGCCTCTTATAATGCACCTGTACTGTAACCTGTGAATCTCTCTCATGACAGAATCGAGGCTGATGTGAGAGCTGTAAAAGTATGGAGCAGGCAGTGGGGGGGATTCATCTTATGGGCCTTTAGATGTCAGCATTGAAAACATTTACGTTTGAACTACTTAGATTTTCTTTGTAGTCAGCAGAAACAGGTAGGCACTTCTAGACCATAATTAATTTACTGCATTGGTAGACATTTCAGGTAAGTCAGTATATCGTATTCTAGAACGCTCCATGTTTACTGGAGCTAGATCACTTGAAGCCTTGAAGACTTTTTTACTTAAGAAGTGAAAGCATTGAAATTTGAAACCCTATTTTGTCTGGTTTACTTCTGCCAAACAGTTTTGCAAAATGCTAGAACTACGTTCTGTAGCAAAACTAGAAGCTCCCTTAGAGTTGTGGTACAGGCACACTACAAACGCCTATGGCAAAGAGAGATTGCCAAATCTGTGCTATGGATTGTTTGCTGCCATAGCTTTGCCACCAAACCCATCTGGGATAAACCCCATTGACACCATAAAAAAAGTGCTTTTGATGGTGCAGCTTCTGTCAGTTCCCTGAATACAGTAAGCTGCAGAATTATAAACACGGTGGTGTAACTGCCTCCGTGCTACTGTTTCTGCTGGTATAGTACTGTTACAAAATAAAAAGGGAAAAAAATCACACCTCTAACCAACAGTGCTAGATGGGCAAAAGTTTCTCAAGTAAGCCAGGACTCATTCGGGAATAGGTGTAATAGAAATCTCATAGTATTAGTCATTCTTCAGCTCTTTCAGCCTAAATTGAATAATGTGAAAGTAACTAGATGTATTTCCACTACTCATGTTCTAAATCTAGCTGGAACAGCTTATGGTAATTTTACATCATACACACAGAGAGCTTTGGTCAAATCAAAACATAAATCCTTTTCCTCATTTCCAAACTAATCTATACACATACAGCTATGATTTCTTCAGCCCTCTTGCAAGCCTTTTCCAGTTTAAGTATGTCTTCTCCTGCTGTCTTTAAAAGGAAATGAGAGGGTTGCACATGAACTATGTAATCCCAGAATGTTTGTACTGGTACATGCTATCCACAGAGCGCTAATGACCCTTCCAATATTACTTTGAACCTGCATAGTTCAGGAAAGCTGTGGGTGGCAGTTCTTGTGATTGAGCCCTGTAACAGTTGTATCTATGGAGTTTTGTTTTGTGGTTGTGGGAAGAGAACTACTGGAAGTGATGAATGTTTCAAGACCATCATAATTGATTAATATCTTTTTCTCCCTTCATCTATTCTGTTATCACTGCAAACTGACTCACAAAAAGACCCCAGCTCAGACAGAGATATACTGATAAAGAAAAGACCCCATCTGTATCTTCTGAAGTGTTTAGCAGCCAGGAGGTTGCACACACATAATCTTAGTTATATTTTCAGTAATACTTTAGTAGATCACATTAAAATGCTTGCTTCCAAAAATTGGCCTTTTACTTGAAGCTAAGAATTTAAAGACATTTAGGTTGGAAAGCAAATACTGATCTAAAGTGGTACTTCTATATTGACAAAATGTTACTGAACTATTTAACTAAAAATTTCTTCTGGTCTGTTTCAGCTGAGTTCTCACTGCCCATACATGACTATAGTACAAATGGTGTTTTGCTGTTTTCTGAGCCTGCCTGGTTTCTGCAATTACACTCAAATGCTATCTGGTCAGCTTTTCAGCCACAGAGAGTTCAATGAAATACTAAGTTTATGGTATGTTCAGTATACTAATGTATACTTAATGAGAGACAATTGTGCTTTCTCTAAAAGCTGTCAATCATAGCTATATGGGGATTTCAACTGCAGCAGATGCAAGATTTGAACAATCTTATTTTCACATGTCAAATAAATAAAACGTTTAAAACTTAGTTTAAAATGAGTTATTTAGGGTGCTTGCTTTGATCTTATCAGTGTTGCAGAGTCCTGTGATCAGTTGTACAGTCCTGGACCCCTTCTTTTTTCCCCACTACTTGTCAGCTATCTGACACCAATATCATTGTGCTAGAAATCTGGTAGAAACAGCAAAGCTTTCACAAAGACGTTTCTCAAAAAATGGTTTATCTGACCATATTGTTATCAGTTCCATTATGACATTTGGTTTGTGGTTTTAGGGCCTCATACCAAAAAGCAAGTAAAGGAGCTTTGCATTTTTTCCTGTATTCAGATTCAGTAGCTGCAAAATCTGTTGTCACACTTAGAAATTTCCTCAAAGGCCAACCCCGCTCCCCTGCCCCCCCCCCCCCAAAAAAAAAAAAAAAACCAGAAAAAAACCAGCAGTGAAGAAACTAGAAGTTACCATCCCTTACAATTAACTTGCACAATAAACATTTTAAACTAATTTTTAAGTATTTTGGCTGGTTATATCAAAGGAATGCCTATCCTTTGGTTTAGTAATATGACTTGTTAGAATTGGAAGTACCTTGTGCTTGTGTCTGTTGCATGTTTTGGCATTTCAGTGGAAGTGTAGGAAAGTGTAAATCTAAACTCATTTTGTCTTCAGTGCAGTTTTACATACTGGAAATGATGCTGACATTCTAATCACCAGTTGCTAAATTAATGGAGATTAAATTATCACAACATGCAGAAGTTCAGAAATTTTGGAAGGCTTGTATAGGAAACAGAAATGATACTGTTTTTCCCCAGATCCAAATAATCCTCTCAGTTATATGTAATTGTGACTCTAACAGTCTGAAGAAGTATTCTGATAGTCCCGTCAGACTAGCCCTGCCTAAAAGACGTTGAAGCTGTGTTACTGAAGGTAAGTGCAATGTCGGTTTGCTCATTTTCAGAATACTCTTGGGACTCCGGTTAACGCTTACAATACCACCAAGAGGTTTTGTGAAGTCATGATTTAACATTTGAAGAAAACAAAACAGTCTCCGTTAATAATTTGCCTCCTCCCACACACAGTCAGCAGAAAAGTAAGATTTAAGCACTCCAGCTTTCCAAACACACTCTACCTTTGCCTTCCCCCCTCTACCCCCTCCCCCACTCCAAACTGTTCAGTCTTGCAGAAATTCACCTACATTCTTCCTTGAGCAGTAAAGGAAATCAACAGTAGTTGGATTGCTTACTGTACCTTAGAAATTTTCTCAGAAAATACAAAGTTTCACAAAAGCAGTTTGTTTCTTGTTATTTGCTTCCATCTAATGTGTTCTGCTTTTATTATTTATATATCAGGACCAAGGTTCTAGTGTGGTAAGTGCTGCAAACATACAAAAAAATGGAGCTCCTGTTTTATAGAAATCACTATTGAATTTACTAGGCAGCTTGGAAAAGACAGTAATTTTGTCCCAACGTGAGGATAGGGAAGTAACAGGAAAAAACCCTTACAGTTATATGGTGACTAGTATTTACTGGGTGGTGATATCTCTGTGATTGTAGTCATGTTCATATATTTTACCTATTGAATCATACATGAAAAATAACTATCCCATCCATACTCCCTAAATTATAACCTGTTTTAAAGTTGATTTAATGTGTATTGAATGTCTGATTTATGCACATATGGGGAAAACCAATCTTCCAGGTGGTGGATTTGGAGTTTGGGTTTTTTTAGGTTGGGTGGTTTTTTGGTTTGGGGTTTTGTTTTTGTGTTTTGGGCTTTTTTTGGGTTTTTTGATGCATTTTTGATGCATTTGCATCAGTTGACCCTACACTTCTTGTAATAATGGTAATTCAAATGTTAGTAAAAGTTTCCCATCCTTTTTGGATATGGTACTTGACTCTTTGGGTTTGTTTATGAAGATGGTAGTGTTAAAAGAAGCTGTCTGTTTCTTGAACAGATGTGTATCTTAGCAAATCATAGTAAGCCCACAACACAAGAAAAAATGTTGATGAGCTGTGATTTATATGCCATTAGTGTTATGTAGTTCCACTTTTAGTGTCAAATTTGGTGTAGCAGAATTTTGGCAACTTGTTTCCAGTTAAAAACAGTTACAACTAACTCAGTTGTACACTTCTGGTTTTTGTGTAAAAACCAAAAGATGCAACAATTCTCAAATGTTCTGATCAGCAGATAATCATGCCGTTTCACTGGAAGTAATTTGTCCTATGATTTTTCCAATATTTCTTGATAGCAAACAAATGAGGAAGCAGATAGACATCTGAAAATGAATGAGAGGGCCATCCTATTTTAATTTTGAAAGTCTTTATTTGTTTTTTAAGTTTATTTGTAGAGCTGAATTAAATGTTTCTGTCAATTCTTATTTTACTGGGACATATTTTTCTCTGTCACAGTGGAAAAATGAAAGTTAGCGTTTCTTTTCAAAGATGGCAGCATTACAAACCTGTGACTGGCATCTGTTGTTAAAGGGTGAATAAAACGACATAGACCATAAATTCAGGGTTCACACTAGTCTGGCTAGAAACGTTTTTAATTGTGAGGATGATCTGCCCAAATGCTCAAAGATCACCTTGTATGGAGTGTCGTCTCAACTACCTGTTTTTCTCAGCCTTTGATCCCTCTGAAAATTGTTGATGACTCTCAATTTTGATTTATAATCTCAGAAAACTTTTTAAGGGCAACAGGAAAGACTGAAACTTAAACACCCCTGTATTTAAGAAATTAGGATTTCTAACATGTTTTGTGTTTTGGAGCTTTAGGTTTACATTTCCAGATATTTTTATGTAACAAGGTAAGAAGATGAAACTTACTATATGCTAGGATAGCATGAAAATTTCATTAGCAGTCATAAACCATACGAGTTCTTCCCAACTGAAACTAACACCAACCTTCCTCATAGCTTGGCAACAAATATGTAAAGGTAGTATGGGGATTGATGAGTTTTTCCTCTGTCTCTCCCTGCCAGAGAGGAAACATAAATGCATTTCACCTGTCTCCTGGTGTTCTTTAAACTGCTAGTAGCTCTTAAAGTCTATTCTGCATTTAAGGTAGAAGCAAAACCATAAAAGCTGGTGGCTATTTTTGATTATGCAGGTCACATACATGGGAGCGGGTACGTTTTGTGTCTTTCTCTCTCTGTCTTCATAGTTTTGGCTTGCGATCCTGGACTCCTTTTCAAACACAGAAACACCAGCCGTAGGTTGTTAAGTTTCTTTTAGTACTATAATACAGCAGTAGGAAGCAAACTCAAATACCTGTGTAGGGTGGAGAAATGAGTAAACTCTGTCAAAGCTGGAAATGGGCTTTGCAGTGCCGTAGAGATGCACAAATTAGCAATTTTTGCTTTCAGCATTTGCAAAGACTAAGATCAGTAATGAATCACCTCACATTTGGTAAGCTTCTTCCCCCCCCCCCCCCCCTATTTTTTTGGTGTATTGATCCTTTGGCTTTCTTTGAATTTTGGCACTGTTGCAGGTTCTAATTGGGTGGGTTCAGGGTTTTATGGGAGGGGGGAGAGTTTGAATTGGATGGTACCATTCAGATATTTCTCTTCGGATTTAGTAACAAGATAAATGTAAACTGAAAAACACCTTTCTCTCTCCCTTCCCCCCCCCCCCCCCCCCCTTTTAAGAATTGTTTTTAATTATACTTACTGCACAGATTGGATACTTCTCTGAAGTAAGCAGTCTTGCATTCTACAGTTTCATTTTAGATGATGGATTGCATGTTTTATTTTATGTTTGTTCACTGCCTGGCACTATGGATACAAATACCAATCAGTTGGAAACAATTTAAAAATGGAACAATATCACACATTTTTAAAAGTGTCTAAAAGGGAGGAAAGACAACCTGCTTTTAATTCAGTACAGTAAAGTACCTTCTAAAATGTCTGTCTTGATGCTGTACAGTAGCCCACTCTGAAGAGGGAGTCTGTCATGGTTAACCCTGCCAGAACTGTGGGCTGCTGACAGGGAGAACATGTTGCAGTGGCAACTCTGCCATCTAGCAAGAATAAAATATGCTCACTTTCTATCCTATGGTTGGCTTTATGCCTATGTCTTGGACAGCTTTTCTAAATCTGTGGAGAAGTCTTGTTGCTTACTCAGAACTTCTGATGAAAATTTGTGACTGGTTCCACTGGGGTAAGTAGATTGCGGAAGCGAACAAGGATTTCTTTGACCTGTTTGTTCATTAAGCTATCAAAAAGTCCCTAAAATTCTAAAGCAACCTAGCGTCATATCAACTCTCAGATCCAGCCCTAGGCAATACGCTTCCAGCCACGCTCTTTCTGTACACTATCCAGCACATACTGAGAATGAGGGAAGGGAAGATACTTGCACTTTCTTTCCATCCTCCTTGTTCTTAAGCATTTTGGCTCCAAATCTACTTAATAACTTATTAGTTTAAGTAGTAACTGCAGGATTCAGCTCTGTGTGTTTGAAAGCCTGGGCTTCATTCTCAAGGTATTAATATAAATTCAGAGCTCTTCCATAAACTCAAAGATACATTCCAGACTTTTCAGACAATGATAGATTCTTGAATTTGACCTACATGGGTTTTTTTAGTTACTGTTTCTTTAACCAGGCTTCTTAGAAGTAATCTGTAATCTTAATGCAGTTTGACACCTAGAAAAGTTACTCTTCCAGTGGGATAATTGATTGAACTTGATTTGTTACTACAATTGAAATTCCTAACTCAATGTATCCAGGATCAAATGTGCTTTTCTTTTGTAGCTGTTTACTTCAGTTAACTGAAATTTATTAGTCGGCATCTGGAAATGCAGAAAGGCTATTGCAGTTGTAGCCTCTGCACAGCTTTGTTGTTGGTTGTTTTGGTTTGGTGTTTTTTTTTTTTTAGTTCAGTTGTGGTTTTATATTATAAATTGAGGATTATGAGATGGCTTTTAAGGTCAATTAAGCAATAAGTGCCATTCCATCTTCAGCTCTTAAAACTGAGTGCATGACTAGTTCCTTGGATTCAGTGGGGCTGTTTATAATTGTTTTGCACAAATGCTTTAATGGTTGAGGCCAGGTAGCCCAGATCTTGTATCTATGAACCCCCAGGCTTTGGGTTTTCTAGCCTGGGCTTGGTTCTGCTTGCATTCATACTGGTGTGACTCAAGTGAAAAAAGCAGATTTGTATAGGAATCAAACAAACCTTCCCTCCTTAACCCCCCCAGCTTTCATCTCAACTACCTCTAATCTGTGCTATTAATAAGAAGTCAGTATTATACTTTATATAATGGATGAATGACTCAGTTGTACTAAATCACTGTGGGCTGAAAAATTCACATCCAAAATCTAATTAAATATTTTGCGTCTGATTCTGATTGTACTTACATGATGTGAGTCTGACTCCATAGAGATGCGTTAACTTATTCTGGTTTTATGAGGCCAGGGACTGTGGCCCATTGTTTGAGAGAGTGGGATGATGGTTACAGAGAGAGCCTGTACTTCCAAATTCATGGGTGTTGGTACTTGCTAAGTCACTGACATGTTATCTGATACTGGGGAGTCTCTTAACTGCTTTTCCATTATAAAGCAAGGATGAAGATACAGTAAAACCTGAGAGAATTGCAGGGTGTAATGAATTAAGCTGTAATAAATGCTGTTTGATCTGTGGATCAAAAGCATCATAAGGGTTAAATGACTTGAATTTAAGTGAAGAGGAGTGCCTATGCTTGTAGTGTAATGTGAAGAAAAGTTGGTACTATTTTTTTTAAAAAAGGTATCATCTCTGAGCCAGAAAAGTATCAGCCAGTTTTCAATAAATTACACCCGTCTCAATGGGGAGCAGGAGTAAAGGAAAGAGAATAATCCTACTCCATGTTAACTCTCCCTTTGACATTTATGTCAAATAAGGTTTAGTATCAAGACTTGTTAAAGTAGAAGCCAATTTTTTTCCTTTCAATGTAACACAACTAAAAAAAACCCTGATTTGGAACATGTAGTTGGTTCAGGGTTTAGAAAATCTGCATGCTGATCGTGTCCAGGTCAGAACTGTTAGACTTAATGAACCAGAACCCTCACTAATCTGGGTTGTAATTTGCACCACTATATCTGGGAGTTTGCACTACTTAGCCTCCTAATACAAGTCTAGAGAGAATTCCTTTGCTAGATTTTCTCTTGAGAGCTTGTGGGGGTGGTGATGGTGGTGGTGTGTCAGGGCAGGGAGGAATTAAACAAATCTCCAGGTAGTCCTGATGTCACGATCATTATTCTGCTGTTATTTCTACTTGCCAGGCACTATTTGAGTTGCGCAATTTGGAAAGTTGAGCATCTGCTTTGTAAGTTTTAGGCATCGGCATCATTACAGATTTGTTTATGGAGATTAATTCTGTCTCTTTGTGTGTGAATTGAGGTGCAGGGAGAAGTTTATACTTTCTGTAGAAATTATAGGAACACCTTTAAGAGTAAGTAAGGAATACAAAGTAAGAAGAAAATAACGGGATAAATGTAGTATTTAGGCAATTTCAGGAAAAAAATTACTCATTTGCTAAATTGTTCAGTGAACAGAAGTTTTAAAAAATCAACAGAATCACTATTTGTTATTTTTCTACAAAATAATCAAGTAGGATTGGTGCCATTACATTTCCTTACTACTTATTTGTATTTCAGTAATGCAGCTATGATCATATCTGATATAATAATAATTGTAACAATGTCTTCGTTAGATGATAGCTACTGAGATATGTTTTTACAGCTATGACTGTAAAAGTTTGTTGGTTTTTTTTACAGGTAGTGATATGTGTGAGTTTGATGTTTTATGCACATTAATATGGGAGTAGAGTAACCAGTAACATTTTTAGTATGTACAGTTACATGGGCTTTGCTTTGATTCTGCTTTGGTGTGTGTGGGAGATATAGACTAGTTAGTTTTTAACATAACAGTGTTATGTGCAATTTATATGTGCGAAGAAACATGCACCAAAGTTTGTAGGAAGAGCCTTGTCTTCCTAGACATGACACCAGTTATGGACAGTGCCTTGACACCTGACTGTCACATCTTAAATACAAGAAAAGAATGGGTTTGTCCCTCTTTGAAGCTCTCCAGCCCTTTTAGTGTGAATTGATAGTTCTGACCCTGTTAACCTGTGAGTAACGTACACAAATCTGCAATTCACTGGATGTGGAATGAATTTCTTTACATGAGTTCATTATCTGGTTGCCAAAGCCATTTAGGTTCAAGGCCTAACCCATCTTCCATGGGATTAGAACTGCTTATTTTAGCAGTCGGGGGAGCTATAGGCCAACAGGCAACTGGCTGTTCTGCATTAGAGCCCTCTCAGGCTGCCTCAGTGCAGCTCTTCCACTTTGTGTACATAATTTGTCACTGGAGTAGGTCCTTTTATATGCCAGTCTTGAATCCTGTGCCTTGAGCGTTCAGTCTGTTTTTCAAATGGGCATGTTTCGGTTTGTGTATTTAATCAGTTACCATTTCACAGAAATTGCAGTGCTTGTCTTACATGCCTCTCTGAAAATCTCATCCCCTGTACATTAGGAGGCTGGAATAGTGTTGTTCTGTTTATGCTGAAGTCCCTTTAGCGCTTTTCTTAATCAGAGACACCAGGCTCTGTGGTACTGTTAAGTGCAGTATGGTCTGTTTGTAGAGACATGCTTATGTGTGGTTTTGTACAACTTGCTGGGTGCCAGAGTTCTTCATTGCAATTTCAGTAGTAACACGATAAGCAGGAAGCTGTATATAATATGAGAAAATTACAAGTTCATCAGATATTTTGCCATATATTCAAGCTGCAGGAAGACTGCAATATGTTAATGTATTTTGTCAAACTGGGAAACCAAACTAGTCATTTGATATTACATGCAAGCTTTTCTGTATAATCTGTGGAAGTGTGTGCTTTTATAGGGCTGAAGAGAACCTCACATATTTTTCATCTTTGACGTTAACGTATCACTGGTGTAAACTATTGCAAAGGCAGGATGCTGGTGGTGTTTGCTTGTATTAACAGAACCCCCTCCTTTGGTTGTTAGGTGGGGTTTCCCAAATGCTCATTCTAATTCTCAGCCAAGTTAATCTGGCTTCTATAAAAATGGTTTAATGCTGATTGCACACACTTGGATCTTAACAGCTTCTTCAGCTCATCAGTCTCTCGCCAAATGCCATGGAAAGGGATGGTACAGACAGCTAAGAGAAGGAATAGAGACAGGAAAAGACTTTTTTTTTATTATTATTCTTATCTCAGTCTGCATGCAAAGTCAGTTTCTGTGTGAACTGTAATAGACTGTGATCAGCAGTGGAAGAAAACAGTTGCTTTGACTTCAGCTTTAAGTTCAGTGTCAAAGTCAAGTGACTGAAGTTTGAGTGTTGAATAAATTATTATTTATCAGATTATTATTATTACTTTGGAAGTCTAAATGTAAAATTCTTTAATTCCATTGCTTCCTGAAGCTCACCATCCTTTGAGGTGTTCAGAATTAAATTAAAAATGAAGTGTCTCCCCAGCTGGGGCATCTGTACCCAGCAGAGAGTACAAACTGACAAGGAGGCCTTATAGAATGGTATAGAACCACAGAAGACAAAGTCAGTGACTTAAGAAAATACCTCTGTGCCAGGACATTCTCTAAATTTCTCTGGAGAAATCCTACAACCCTTCAAGAAAGTTGACCTCATTTGCATGTTTTGATTAGATTGCTATCAGGCTTCTTCTGAGAAGAGAAAAGTAGTTTTCCGAACAAGTCTCAGGAACTTCTTTGTGTCAGAATACATTGCTTATAAATAACTTCGTAACTGAAGGGTAAGATTTTTGTGTACTAAGTCTCTAGGGGAAACATGTCCAGAGTATGTTTTATCATAAGGAGGAATGCTGTCTGTCTGTATTCCAGTTTAATGAAAGCATCATCAATATCCAAAGTAAATTCCTGAAGTATTTATTAGTTAACTAAATCTCTGATATTCTCACAGCTGGGAAACTGTTTCTTTAGAGAACCATAAGTGAAAGCATAACTTAGGGGCATGTTTCATAGAGATGGAGAACTGTAAGACAGCTATGCAATTATACAACATACAACTATATGCTGGAGAATCTTTAAAAAGTGAGGAGAAAGAAAGAAAGAATCTTATGCCCCCAGGCAAGGGGAAATTCTAGAGGAAGAAAAATGAAGTGTGAAACCACTAATATACTTAGATATAATGATCGACACAGCAGAATTTAGCTATCGTGAAGACTGCAGTGTTCACTGCCCTTTAATAGGTGTCATGAGTATCTTGAATAAAGATTAGGAGAGGGTGTAATGAAAATATTAAATATATACAGAAGCTCAAAGAGAAAAAGGTCAGACTGTATTCAACATTGTACTGTCTCAACTGCAGCAGCCTTTCTTCTGGATACTTTTATTCACAAGGTTAGGGTCTCTGTCAAAGCAGTGACAATAAGTAATGATCGTAAGAGACTTGCAGGTGTAGCAATGTAAGTCAGATCAGTGCCTTAACCACAATATAGCATCTAGAAGGAAATGGGAAGTTTTAACAGTTCTCACTCTGCCTGCATTTCTGCATGCTATCTAGAAATACGGAGCAGACAACTACTCCTGTCCAGATTAAACCATGGAACCATAAGTAGAATGCAGGAGGAATGGATGTAAAGAGGGGGAAGACTGCATAACCATTATTTAACTCTAATATCTAATCCATTTTCTTACTTTCAGACTGTTTGCATATTGAATTTAACACAGGCATGCAGCTGGTATTGTAGTTATTACATATTGCTTAAGTAATTCCAGTGAACGCTTTTTACAGCTATAAAAATGGGTATATTAACAAATAATTTTTCATTTAAATACTATAACTGCTTTCAAAAATAATATTGAAATGTGACCTTTTTTATGTTAGAAAGGTAGGTTTAGTCAATAGTGACTTAAGTGCGTTTTTTTCTTTATTGGCTTTTACTTCATACACTTGCATTTTCTAAAATGCAGCATTGAGACACAACGATAAAGGGAAGACAGCTCTCCTAGTATTAGATAAATGCAATGGCAGGAAAGGGAATGTTAAATATGAGAGCTAAAATTAGCTGAATTCATGCTTCCTGCTTTATATATTTAAAGATAACCAAAGTTCTTGGCCACTAGGTTTAATATGTTGAGCTTTTTTATATAGAAATACAGAAGAAATTGCTTTTACTAATTTTTAGTGATATATTTATCTTTAAAAATTGACTCATTTGGTTTGTCAAGAAATAGGGCTACATAAAATAACAATGAAGTTCTAATATTCTCACTTGCCATGGTAGTATCACTCTTCAGAGGCTACTGGGCAGTAAAAGCATTGCTTGGTTTGTAGCTCAGGTTAGTGTTTTGCAGATAAAGTTTCATCACTAGTCAGTTGGCATTTTCCATTTGAGAAGTAGTGAACTTGGTTACTTCTGACTTCACTGAAATCAGTACAAATGAAGGGTTTTTTCCATTTTTTTTCTTGCTTTAATTTTTTAACTTCAGTCAAAACTCTTGAGCTCTTTGTTAAGATGTAACTTTGGAACTAAACATAGAAGAATGATTTTGCCCTATTCAGAAATTCTATTCATAATTTCTTTGAAAACTCTTGAGTACTAAGGTCTGCAAAGTTGGTACAGTGGTTGACCTTTTGCCATCACTGTAACAATGTAGCTAAATTGTTTGTAAAACTGGATGGGGGTTAGACAATTTTTTTTTCACATTTCTTAATTTTTCTTTACTTGAAAATGCCTGCTGAAAATATCCTGTTTAACATGGAAAGTCTTGTGTGTTTGCTTCTGGTCACTTGCATTATTTTGGTTAGGGAAGATGAAGTTACTGAACTATATAATGAGTTAGGAACTATTTTCAACTTGATGGGTGTTTCTTTTTCTTAAATGCCTTAAAAATAGAGAAAGAAAGAACAGAGAATTCATACTTCTGACAGCTTTGACTTGACTTTTCTAAGAAAAAGGGAAGTATTCCAAGCAGTATTTCACCAACCAAAATGCTATTAAAGATGCATTGGCTGTACCCCAGGCTGTTTAGAGATGAGCCACAAAACCCATAGCTGAAATAGTTGTGCAAGTGAAGGTAAATGAATTATGCTGCTTTTCATTCTCAGTACTAGAAGGTGCTATGGTTTATTTTGGCCTTCTACCATAAAAAGCTAGAAATTATATGGAATACAGAATTATTTTGTCTTCTACTTCACAAGTTACTTGCCCTTCTACTTCAGTATTATACAGTTGGGGTGGGGGGATGTATGTGTTCGGTTGTTTTGTAGATTATTTTTTTTAACAAGGAAGAGTCTGCATTTACTTTCATAAGCTGTAATTCTGGATGTTAGATTGGGTTAACAAATAGCTGGATGTTTACAACCGGAAGATCCTGTTGCTTTCTTTGGGAGTGAGGTATCTTTTGAGTCGTCGTCAGTGTAACTCTGAGCAATGGACTAATTCGTGTGGCGGGTGTTCCTTGGCTATCGGGGGTAGAGTTCAGCTATGCTAGGATAAATCAGTAGGTCTGAATCCTGTGAGCTGGACAGCCTTACTTGCATGTTATGCTGTCGATTATGTTTAAATAATCATAGTTTGGCTGAAATCACAGTTTGAGCCATGTCTTGATTTTCACAGCCAGGCAAAATGTATTTTCTGCCAAAACCATTTAGTTGACTGCAAGTAGTCTCTTCCTGCTCCCACCTGTCCCCAAAATACATACAAGACAAAAACTCAGAACCTTAAATGGCAGGGGGAGAAGAGGATTGCTGGTCAGTTTTATTACTTTTTGCAATTAGAGATTAGTTTAAACCTTACGTTATCCTAAAGTGTTGGAAGATTTGACTCTTCAGTCTCACCTGACGTTTTACCAATGTGAAAGCAGGAGTGAGGAAAGCACAAGGCATCCTGTGGCTAGCCATTACTAAGAACAAACAGAGCCAGGGGTGTTCCAGAGCTGCTGAACACATTCCTAGTGGCTCAGACCACCTTTTAGGAGGGTCATATTCTATGTCATCCTTTTTCAGTTTGAGATAAACTCTGTGCCATGCATTCAGTCATACATTCAGTCTCAGTTCACTGTCAGTTGGAAAAAAGTATCAAATCACCAAAAACATCTTAACTGAAGTGAGTCAGGCTGTAGTGGTATATAGCTTCCTTTGTACTCCTACAGGTTCAGGGGGCAGAGGCTGAATTTCTGTCCTTGCATAGTTTTGTGGGCATGCAGAAAGGTATTTTGAAGCATCAAGTCAGGGATACCTTTGTAACATTAGGTATCAGTTGAAGCAAAAACGTAATAAATTTGTCCAGCAATGCACATCACTGCATTCAGAAGTAAATTGCATCGGTTTCCTCTGGAATGGACAAAGAAAGAGAGAATGATTAAATGATGTAATGGTAAAGACTTTTTTTTACTTTGCAGCTATCAAAACAATAAGAACCAATTCCCTTGGTTTTCTACTTACCTCAGTGAATCTGTTCCATTAAACAAAACAAAACAAAAAAACAACCAACATTGTTCAGGGCAACAGGTGATGGAACACCAGGAGTTTTATAAAGTTAGCATGCAATAGCTCCAAGAGCTATGGGCTGTTCTGTTCTTTTGTAACTTTAAAGCTGAATTACATCACTGGAAGTCTTTATCTGTCTTTGCTCCTTATGCCCTCTCATATGGCAAGTGTCTGCAGTAGTAAACAAGGAAGGACATCCTGAAAGATTTTCTGTCTCTTTCTTTTTTTGTCAACAGAAGTGTTTGTTGTAGTAGGGGTGGGTTTTTGTTTCTTTTTTTATCAGCTGCCAGTGAATGGCTCTTTAAATTTTAAAGGCTGGGGGAAGACGCTGACATGTTGCAACAAGCTCAGGTATTCCGCTGGGGGTATTGATTTGTATGTGCCTGTTTGTCACCTGTTCCTCTTAAATGCTGTAGGTTGTAGAGAAAAGTTGGCAAGGATTTTAGAAATCTTACCTATTTGTAACATGTGCAGTGGGCTCAGCTCCATGAAGGAGCAATTTCAGATTCTTTTTATAAGATTTCTGTGAATGCCTATCACAATTCCTAGTCAGCCCAAGTATAAAAGTGAACTATAAGAAATAAACACAAGACCTTAAACAGGTTGAGAATAAGGACATTTAAGGTCAGACTGTTTCACATCTTTATGCCATTAGTCTTTAGAGACATCTGTAATTCAGACAGTCCTAATATCCTTTGTGTTTTTCAGTTTTACATTTTGGCATCATATTCAGAGCAATTTTCCAGAACATTTAAAGAGAGGAAAATAAGGCGTTTGGAAACAGTACTACAGTTTTGCTGAACTCCAGGGTCCCATTTGCTTTGAGAAATATTTAAGCAGCTAAAATTGTTTCCTCTTATAATGGCCTAATTCAGTTTTAGAACAAGCCAATGAGACTTTTTTTTTCTTCTTGCAATTTGTATAACATTCAGAACTTCAACACCCATCAGTTAACAAGGAGCCTCTGACTTTTGATATTCATTATGTATGTAGCAGAGTACATCAACAGAAGATTGTTAGAAATTAAAAAGCACATCTTCTGGTTTTCTTTCATTAACTTCACATGGCCTTAAATGAGACCATTTCTATCCTAAGAACTTAAGAAATTGCCGAAGTTGAGATGTATGTAACATGTGAAGGTTTTTTCCAAAAGTGATGGTCACCTTATGCTATATAATGGAAAATTATTTCTTCTATTTATCTAAGCTACAGAATCTAGCTAATATATTGCTTCTGTTCTGGTGGGGGGGTTTGTCATTTATTCCACTATGTTTTTGTCAAAGAATTTGATTTAATTTTTTTTTTTGTTAAAATGCAAAACGTAAAAGGAGCTGAATTTCTAAAGAACTAGCCTGTTTTCCAGCAACTCTGCAAAGGCAGTTCATTCATTAGATTACATTCGTAAAGGCCCAGCAAGCTGTGAGGTTTTCACACAAAACCTTTTCAATATGAATTCAACAAATCAAAGATTTCATTGAAAGTTTAATGTGATTTTTTTTTTTCCTTTTCGTACTCCGAGCAATTGAGTGTACCTGCAATTCAAGAAGGTTGAGTTTACGATATACATGCTTTTATACAGACCCTACTGTGTCCTGACACTGTCTCATTAATTCTTCCCTGTCTCTTTGAACACTGTGTGTATCACGGGCGGGCTTGTTGGTTTAGTCAGCAATGGGCTGGAGCCTTACTGTAAAAGGGGAATGATAAAAGGTCCCATCTTAATGTACATTGAGCTGCACTGCCACCCTGACCCCATTCATAGCTCTCAAAGCTGAATAAAAATTTTAGCTTAGTTTTCTGACCCTCTATACTACTTGCAGGAGAGCGCAAGGAATCTCTTCCCAGCTCCAAATGTGCATTTTTTTTGAGCTATACCATTAACCTGACCCCAGTTGTCATTGTACCTCTCTAGGGTGAGCAGGACAACAGAAGAATTGCAGTTTTAAAGGCCTTCAATTCACTAACCCTAGCATCTACAGAAAAAGTGTGTGCACTAACATTCAAAGGCTAATATTCTTCCTAGAGAGGCTAAAAGCCCACTGATAGTTGCAGTGGCTACAGTCTGTGTGTGGAAAAACTTGTGATCCTTGCTGGAGAGTCCGAGGTATCCAGGCTAGAGTCCAAGCCATCAGGCAGATCATCACATTGATCTTATTTTCTGGCAGTTGTATTCTCATATGACATTACTTATATTAATAGATCTGATATATTTTGAAAATTTTTCAGTGTAGGGTCAGTTTACTTCTCAGCACAGGCAACTCCAGCTCCACTAATTTATAGATACTGTAAACTTCTTTAATTGGTAACAGTCATATTTCATCTAAACATCAAAATAAACAATGGCGAAAGGAGGTTTCTTTGCCAAACATAAATATGGAGACGATGTATACACGAAATGTCAGAGAGAAGAAAAAAAGCCAAGTTTCCTTTATATACTATGTGAATATTTCTTCATCTAAGTAGGCTGACTTCTAGCCATGAAGAGTTAACATTCATGAGGAATGTGTGGAAACCTTACATAACTCGTTCAGTCTCATCTCATGGGTGTTTCTCTGTACACTCTGCCAGAACTAATTTCACGGTTTTAAAACAACTCGTGGTACAAAAAGAATACGTAATGAGTTGCTGTGAGATATGATTGTTTCCCATTTGAGAGATAGAAAGACCTGTAGCTCTCCAGGACTTATTAAGAATCATTTCTCAATTAAGCATGGGGTGTATAGTGTAACAAAGGCTGTGTGGTTCCTCTTGAATACATCAGGGTTTGGCTGTGGAAAGCATACCTATTGCAAGAATTTGAGATACTCTTCCCCCTCCTCTTCCCCGGCATCTTTTTCTCTTCGATTTTATAAATTCAAAGAGACCGTAAGCTTGTGTAGACAAAAACACTGACCTGGCATGGTCTGTCTTATCCTGCATTCTGAGTCCCTGTCATATCTTAGAGTTTGAAAACAGACAAAGCTTTCTGGTGCTGTCAAAAAAGTCATCTTTGAGAAAGGAAGCAGCATCCAAACTGTCAAGACCAATACTTGCTCCCTCTCAGCCAGTGACGTTTCACTCCTGAAGCCTGCATAGCAATAAACTACTTGAGTTATCAAAAGACATAGTCTACACAAAGTGCTGGCAAAAGCAGAGTCTAGGGAAAGAAAGCTGGATGGAATGGGGTATTGAAAAGGAATCTGTTCATTTTGAGATTAAATAATTACGGGTTGGTAAGTTAGGTTCCCCCATCCTAGGAAACACAGAAAATAATGTTATATAAAAACTATATTATACAAAATGGGGGAAAGCTCTAGAAAATGTGCCTAGGATACAAGCCAACAATTCATGGCACATCTAGTCTTAGTTTGAAAAATGGCTTTTTGGCTAGTGAAACCAAAAAAAAATATGAAAAGAAATTTGATTAGTTTCTTCAGAGACAGTGCAATATGGACCATAACACAATGTCTCCCCATCTCTGCATTTCAGGCTGATTTGAAGCAGAGTTAAAGTTCAGTTTGATAGCCTTGGCAAGGTCTCATACCACTTTTTGAGGCAGGAAGTCAAAGGAGAATGAACTGGCTAATACTTGCCCAGATCTTTCCAAGCTATAAAGCATGGTTTATTTCAGAGTATCAGAGTCACTTCAGTTGAAATCAGTTAGTGCAGCCTTAGATGCTAAGAGAAATTCATGAGGATCTTCGGACCTCCAAAATACTTCAGCAAAGCAGCTGGGATGACTAGTAAAATTTCACTGCCCTAAAAACATGATTTAAAACAGAAATGTGAATGGATTGGGGAGGATCTCCTCCAACATAGTACATGGTGTTACTGTACAGATGTAAGACCTGTCATTTCAGTCAGCAGTCCTGAATGGAAAATGCAGTGTGATGACTCACTGTTTTTTGCATCTTCATGTGCTAGGAAGATAGAAACAAGGCAAAGAGTCCTTGATCTATTCCCTTACTTGCCCTACTATTCTCTAGGGAGAGTTGTTATGGCTATCCCGTTTGTGGCTTGAAAAGAGAGGCAGGATTGGTGGGATGCTGCAGGGATGAATGTTTTTTGTACTGCCGCATACCCATTTTAGACACAAGGTGAGGCTTAAGCTGCAAGGAAGGGTTATACTGTTCTGTCTGCTGGGCAGAAATGGTGAAATGACAGATGACGTGGGTGGCAAGACTCATGAAATAATTTAGATTAACCTCTCAAATTTTCTATAACAGCAGTGCTGGAAGTCCTGCAAGTTCTTGGAAGAACTCCAAGAACAAATTTCCATGCTTCTTATCCCAAATGCGCTAGTGATGAAGGAAATTTTACTTCAGTAAAAATAATTTGTGTCCCAATAGGAAATAGTACCTTTTTATAGGAAAATTGTTTTTTTCACCTGCAAAACCTGTCGTTTTTAATGTGGGGAAGAACAAGAAGATGTAAGGCACAAACACACATTGATTCTCTTTTTAGAAAACCAGTGAGAATAGGGATGCAAATTAGTTCACTGTACAGATCTAATTAATCAGCCTCTCTTCTCTTTTCTTTATTCCAGTTACCTTGAATTAGAAGTCATGTTATCCTTTGGGCTCCGACTGACTTAATGTTTTAGAAAACTGCCTGCTACTAATCTGACAAGGAAGTCAGAAAGGGCCAATACTCTTTGTATTGTAGTTACTCCGAAACAATGACTGATTTTAGTTAGGATGGTATTCTGGGGCTATTTTACTTCTCATATTTCAAAGCACAGCTGAAAATAAAGTGAGTGTGCCCTGAGACATTAACTGTAACATATGTCGAAGGAATGTTATAAAAAGATAAACCAAACTGTTCCTCAGCATTATCTGAAGACAGAATCTAGATTTGATTATGATTTTTGACCCCTCCAAGATTCAGAGATGTCTGAGCCTGAGGGTTTTTTTGATGGTCTATTTTGCAGGAAAGGAGGAGAAGGAAAGATTGTGGTAGAGTAAGCATAAAATTATTCAGCAGTTCCCTGTTACATGCATTAAGAAGGCAGAGTTAGGCACTGAACTATTATTTCAGTCAAATCTTCATTTCATTTATATCAGTATTTTGTAAATAATTAATATGACATTTAACTGGAATACAATAATAAACTGCATTGCAGTCAAAAGAAATGGCTGTAATACCATGTCCTGTTTTGAAATTATTTTTCACTTACTAGTCAAGCTGAATATTAGTGCTTCTAGGTAGGAGGTTATTAACTATATTTGCTCTTTGAAGAGAAAAGAGCTCCTCATAAAGGTGACTTCAACAGCAAAGAAAGATTTCACAGTGGTAGCCAATTTCCTCAGGGAACAGTTCCATCATTGCCCAGTCCAGTGTAGCTTTACTCTTCTACTGACTTGAAGGTTGGGGCAGGGAAGCACAGGAGGCCACTGAGACAGGAACAGGGAAAATTTCAAACATCATAGAGATGTTTTAACTGTATCAATGCCACTAGCAGGTTTACAGGATAGGGTGGCCAGAAAACCATGCAGCTTAATGGGGCTGAAATCCTAGCCCTTCAGCAAATCACTCAAGAAAGCTCTTGAAGTTTTACAAAGTCTTTTCCAGGATTTTTCCTTCATGAAAATAAACACTGAACATTAGCTATTCAGTCCTCCTCTAGGACCTATGAGTTTTCTTCCTTGCCAGCGTACATGAGAGCTGTTTGTGCTGATGACATCATGCGCTTTTGTGAGTGGAAACCTTTTTAGTACAGTAGAATTATTGCTTAGTGTTTAGAATGGCTGAGGAACTGGGAAAGAAGCATTAAAAGATCACTTATACTCACTGGCGCTAGGTAAAAGATTTAAATGATTGCCTTAACATAGAGGCAGAAGTGGAAGAGCACTAGTTTATTAATTTTGCTCATTTGCTAAAGCTTTGTGAGATTTTTGCAATGCAACCCAGCTGGACTTGCCTAATTTTTTAACTTCGAACAGAAGACCAGATAAAGCCCAAAGGAGGAGTTATACTGTAGCACTTACATGGTGTGCAATTCATAATTAGACTTAGTGAAGATTTCACTTTGGCCAGTTGAGCGGAAGGCAGGATATTTTTATTTTTGGAGCTAAGGGCTTTGCCTGAGTATTGTGGTGCAACATGCTGGAAAAGCTGGGCATGATTGATCTATGTGGCCAGCTTTTATGTGTTCAGATTAATTCAGACGAACACTTATTGTTCTGGGCACTGAGGGGGTCACAGCTGCTTTTAAATAGCACTGACAGGTCACTGCTAGACTCTGAATAAAATCTCAGGCTCTCAGAATTTCCAGAAATTTTCTTCTGAACTTTTATTTTTATATTAGAATCCCAGGGTCTTTCATGCATCTTACCTCCAAATTTGACTTATGGCCATAGTCCACAAAAAGAGAACTGCTTGGCTAAATTTAATCCAGTGAAGAGAGCAGGAAAATCTTTTAAGATGTCTTCTCTAACACAGTTGTCATGTGCCCTCTCCCCCAACCCTGCCCCCTGTCCTCTTTTTCCCTTCCTTTCTAAGTCATGAGAAACATTACCATCACCTCTAACTTCTCTTGGCCAATCAAAGAATAAGTTTAAATTTTAATACCCCTCTCAAGCTATAACATTTAAGGAAGTACTGGTTACAAAATGTGTATTTTTTTTTCTAGTTCTGACAGGGGAAAGTAATTTTACATTCTCTTTTTCTTTTCCTCTTTTTCACCCTGGGATGCCAGTCTCGCAAATCAATATTTCATTTTGAAGGAGCCATGTTTGATGCCAGTTCCACTTATTTGCTTTGCAGTCACTGCAGTAATGCTTTGTAGCTCTGTCAGTATGTAAATTAAACCAAGCATAGATAGCTTTGTGTTGCTTAATGTTCAGCTGATAAAAATTAATGTGGTGTGAAATGAGCATTTTATCTGACTGCAGATATAGTGCCGGAGTTAATTAGACTGGCAGAGCAAAATGTTATTAAACACACAGGCCCCTGATCATCAAGAGCTGGGTGAACCTCAAAAACGTGGGTATGGGTGGGCAGTGTAATGTAAATTGACTGAGGCAGGCTCAAAGCAAACATACTGAGAATGGTGCGCTACTTCAGCAATAAGACATGACAGACTGAGCAGTAGTGCTGATGAATGCATGCCTTGGGTGCACAGTGTAAGGTACAAGGCAAGCCAAATGCTTCGAGCACGCTTGGGAAGTGCATTAATCAGCATTAACACACGATCTACAGTGTCTTATTGTCATTAAACATTGCCACTTCTGAAGTTCAGAATTTGGTGACAGTTAAATGATCAGTAAGCCAAATCAAATAAAGCAGCAAAACATTTAATTCAGCATAAGTTATTTCAGTAAAAGTATTTTCATACATTTAGTTAGTTCTCTTGGCAGATTGCCTTGCAGCGCTGGTGTAGTACATTGCTGTTTTCTGTAATTAAAATGAAAAAGCACTAACAATGGTATCTTTTATTACTTAAACTATTCCATAAATATTGGCTCACTTCTGTTGTATGAATGTGGACCCTGTTTTCATATTCCTTATTCTCTGTTTGTGCAGATGAGTCATTTTATGAAGAGAATCAGATACGTTAGAGTGTTGACATGAAAAGCTGTGTTGGATGCAACCAAACATGCTGCTTTACTTTAGATGCTGTGGTTAGGTGAGTTTCAGAGACTGGTATCCAACTTCCCTAGCATTACTGCCTAGGCAAGATGGAGTGAGTCTAATGGTTTTAGCCAGTGAAACTCACAACTATTTATGTTTTTCTGAGCACAACACTCATTAACATATGAATGAAGACTTCAGGCTGTGTTGTTCATATTCATAGGAGCCAACACCCAGAATTTCAGGTGTCTCTGGATGCTTAGGTAATTGAGTTTAAAGGACTCTTTAGAGGCAGAACAGAAGATCACCTGGGTTGTTGAAAAGGTTTCCAAAAGGGCCAGCTGGCCTTGGGGGCTGGGATATGCTTGAGGATGTTGCTGGGCAGTGAGAGCTCGGAGCATGCTTTTCTGCCTGCTTGTATCCTGTGAGCCCTAGAATACTGCTGAACAACCTCAGTTTTACTTCCTAGCAACCTCCCTCTTAAATAACCTCTCTTGGTAAGCCTAGGAGTCTAACATTGTTTTTACCTAGGACTTTGTCCTCGAAGTACTCTGATAAATAGTATTTCCATAAATCTGATGTTTATCTGTAATCAAGGTGATCCATTTTGCGCACTATATCTGTTTATCTTTTACTGCCTTTACTTCCTTCTAGTTTGCTTTTGACAGTACTATGTAGGTTTGTGCTCCTTTAAAAGAACACGCCTTTTGTTTTCCAGTTATTAGTTCATTTGTCTTATGCTGCTCTGATGTCCAGGTATTCCTGCAGGTTGGTAGTACTGTTTACCTCTTGGCCCTGTCATATTGCAAATTGCTTTCCTGGGGCTTGCAAACTCATTACAGTATAGTGTAACGCCACGTTATCATTGTGGTTGTCTGCAGCAGGTAAGATGAGTGAATACTATTTCTGAGTGTTTTTAGGAGGAGCTCCTCGTGCTTTTGCTTTACATAATACTAGTCATTGAGAGTCCTGCTATACTGCTTCTGAGTATTTCTGAACAGCACGGACAGGGGAGACAAAATATTAGGAACAGACAGCAGGACCTCAGCGGCTGTTCATAGAACTATTAAAAGGAGCAGAGGGTGGTCAGTACTTAAATGGATGCACAAAATGATATCCCCTATTAACTGCGTAATTTGCTTGACAGTAACTGGAATTTCCAGGTAGAATTGAAGAATTTAAGCTTTTTGGCTCAGTCTCAAAAGATTTGTGAAGGTGACTGAGGCATCCTCTGAATGTTACTACAGAAACCTCCCAATAGAAGGTCTCAGGATGCTTCTTTTGCTATACATGCCTGTTACATCTAGGTGTGTTTGTGAGAAGGAAAGGATGATAGAAGGCTGTCTCAGTATTTGCATGCACTGCTTTGGCTTCTTTATGCCTTAGTGATTTTCAGATAAAATCCGAATCTCCACTCCATTTATTTATTTAAAGTATTTACCACTTGAAAGAAATTCCCTTCCTATTTTCAACAGAGTTGAATATAGAAGAGAAATACTCAGGAAGCTGAAAGACTGTATTGATTTCAAAACCCATGCCATTGTCCTCTCCCCTTCAAATGTCATCATGTAGTGTAGCGCATCTATTAGATCCTTTAGAGAGATGCACATTACTGTTAGCTTCTTACATGCATGCAGCTGAGAGTTTACTACTGGTTCAGAATTTCAGGTATGCTCTCTGACATTCCTCCATGCTCTCAGATACGCAGAAGTATAAGAACAGTATTAATTACCATCCTAACCATGAATTAAGTAATCTGTAGAATTAACAACATCTGCATACTAATCTGCAGTGATTTAAATTCTGGATCCTATCAAGTTGCTCCGTTCTGTTTTTCATGACATAGAGAGGTACTCAGTTCTTTTTAAAGCTGCATTTTACTTAGTACTGTTTCCTTTATGATTCATTCTGTCCTGTACAGGGTCCTCAGTGCATCTAGGAAGACATCCAGTTGTTCAGAACTGTTTTTGTCATCTAACCCAAGAGACTAAACCTATATCCTTAAAGCTACTGTGTGACGACTTTTGCTTTCAATTTTTCATTAATGGCAGATAAAAATTAGCCCCCTTCATCTACAGTAATCTATATTTGCTGACTTTTACTACTGTAATGCCCCAGGCCCAATTTTCAAGTATACTGTTTTTTGCATATTTGTTCCTTTTCATACAGCTGTCCAGACTTCTAACTGGCACAAGTTATGAGTTACTAGGGCCTCAGTTAGTTTGGAATTTTGAAAAGATATCCAAAAATACAGAAGCTCATCTTTTTGGGACTGAAATTCTCTATTGAGAATCAGTCTCTTACTGATTTTCCAGACTCCTTTTTATCTAGAATTAGACAAAACAAAAAATCAAGTTATCCAAACAAACAAATCCACACACACACCCCACTCCACCCCCACCCCCCAAAAAAAACCCCAACCAACTACCCCCCCACCCTCCCATAAGAAGGTAACTTCCCATGTTCTTCACAGTACCTGTTTCTGGCTTTGGTCAAGAGAGATGCAAAGTAAAATAAGTTACCTCTTCTACTCCAGCTTTTAAAGGTCAGATTTAATGATAGACTGAGGTTACAATTTGAGGGGTTTTAACTTAAAATTAAGATAGCTCCTACAGTGATTTGTGGGATTTGCAACTAAGATGGCTGTTAAATAAAAACATTTTTAAATTTATTTATATTTATATGATATTCAAAGTTTGAGCACCCCTTAATTGGCAGGAAAAAATATCTCCTCTAATTAAATTAGTTACTATATTTTTTTCATTTAGTCACCTAACAGTATCCATGCCTATTTATTTTTGTAGCTACTAAAACAATAGAAATCAGTATAGTCGACCAAGCTGTCACCAGTGTTTTGCAAAGCTATTTATAAAGCTCCTGTCTCCAGAGAAATATTTTAATTTTTAGCTGCCTTCATAATTTTGATTTAATAGAAGAATCTCAAATCTTGCCCTTACTTTGTGAAGCCTGAAGTAATTTGGGTACAAGAAACAGATTGTGAGATGTCAGACTTTTGAGGTACTGATTTTTCTTCCCCTTGTCCACCCCTTCTTTTCTTGGAGTTACTTAAATAGCAACCCAGATTAGTAGTGACAGAATTTTGTTATGTTGCAAACTATCTGCGGTATGAAGTAAATTACTAATCTTAAATTAGCATTTAGGTGGCACTACCAAAATCCCTAACACCCGAGAGAGTTTTGGGAAGGGGGTGGGGGGTGGCTTAATGTAATTCTCATTTTTGTTATTTTTAAACTGTTTTGGTGTCAAGGATGCATAAGACCAGATCTCAAACTGGAGTAAATTGATGGGATTCTGTTCACAGCAGTTAGCTTGTACTAGCTCAGGACCTGAATTTGTCCCATAACAGAATTTGAGGGTGTGTCTAGACAAAATAATGTTTGATGGGGTCATCTGAGAGATTTTTAATCATCTGTATGTGTTGCTGTCCTTCTTGAAGTGATCGGTGTACTGTAACAAAAAACTACCATCCTGATAGAAATAAAGCTATCATTTAATTTAATTTATTCAATCATGTTACAGGCTCTAACTGAAAGACTTTTCCTTTTTACCATTCAAGGCTTCCATCAGTGAGATAGATGTCAGTGCCTTGGTCTGGCAAGAACCCTTTAATTCATATGCAGCTGCTCATTAAGTGTAGTTGAGGAATGCAGATGATAGTGCTCAGTATCTCTGTCTTTAAACTACAGCTGAAAGTGTGTATGCAAGTGGCTGAGGTCAATTCACAGCTTTTTCTAATTGCGTAGATTCAAACTATGCAACGTTCTACCCTGGCAGAGCAAGAGAAACAAACTTCTACAAAATTTACAGTCCATTAGAAGATTAGAAAGTCTGGTTTTGTAACACTCGGAACCATAACGCCTTTGAAATGTGGGTTCCTGCTTCTTTCTGCCTTTGTGCGCTTGCCTCCCAGCTCCCAGGGTTATATAACTGTGACTTGACACTGCAGCCAAGTTACCAGTAGCTCTGGAGTTCAGCTTGCTGGACTGTAGCAAGTGTGAATTCTCCTTAGTCCCCTTGGCAGTGGTGCAAACTGCATGAAGGAGCACACTTAGAGGATAAATGGATGACTTAGTGTTACAGAGCAGCTGTATTTAATGCACTACGCTGTTGGCTGCTGACTTCATGCCATCCGAGTATTGGTAAACGTGCTGAGAAGAGTACAGAACCTGATCAGTAAAATTAATAGCTCTGTTGTGTCAAACTGCATTTAGGCCTTGCCACATTAACTTGGAGTTACTGTACTCAGTATTCACCTCATGGAAGCAGCAGCCTCTTCCAACAGTGAAATAGTCAACAGCATGTGGCCACACAGTGATTGGATTGCAGACTGAGTTTTTGTTTTGTTTTACTTGTTCTTCCAAAGCCTTAAACCTTAAACTCAAAGTTGTTTCTTCCAATCTCATTCAACTGAATTGCTCTAAATGGAAGTGATTTTTACAGGCAAGATAGTGGCACATGTGTATGGATAAATCTGAAATAAATGTTAATAACGGTATATTTTTGTAGATATTTGCTGAGTATTTAGTATTTGTTAATGTTTGCAGTGCTTATTTTGAAATTAAGGGCTGTGGCTGGTATAAGGTTCATGCTAATTTTGGTAGGTATCCCTAGAAAAAAACCTTAATTTACCTTGTGTCGCCTCTCTAGAACATTACAACTTCTTTTTCTGTACATATTTGTAGTAAAATATGTAAAACCTGCCTTTTTAGAAATAAGTTAACTAAATATTAGGCCTCATCAACTTTATCAAGCCTGTCTAAACAGAAAACGCTTCCGTTTACAGGAAAAACTGCTTAAAAGAAAAAATCAGCAGATACGGGAAAGGTAAAGTAGGTCTGTGTTTCAATAGCTTCTTGCTCCGTTAACTGTCAGTCTTAACCCAGAGGGTCACAGGAAGTTCAGAAGAGACCATGAAGTTTGCACTAGCCAGGGTTCAGCTAACTGCAGATCATTTCCAGGAGTGAGTGGCTCAGCTCCTCCGCTATTCACTTGGGCACCTAATAAACATAGCCTGCGTAGCTTGCTCACATCCTTGCCCGTGCAGAAAGTGTCAGTCACCATGAGCAGCCAGAACTAACTAGCTCTGTGGTCCACATGGAAATGGTCACATCAAATCATTTCAGGTGGGCACAGACCAGTGGACCCCAAAAGGGCCACATTTATAAAAAAATAAAAGTACCACATGTCTGTCTCTGAAAGTTCTCTAATCCATTGCCATGAAGAGGGCACTTCCTGCCTAAATGTCTCCAGAAGTCATACAGTGCTAAATACAGTAAGTGGGGAGAGCAAAACTAGAGGCTTTGTTCATTGTAATGCAGCTCCCCGCTCCTTTGTCATATATTTATTGAAATTAGAGATGGGCTAAGTAAAAGCACTTGACAGCAGTGCAAAACCAAATACGTATGTGAATTTATGTCTCAGTATTAGCGTAAGTAATCATTTCTGTATCCAGCAATTGCATGTGAAAATTCTGGTACTAGATTAGATTAACATTCTTTTGTGTAGTTTTCTTTACTGTTTTCTGTAAACATTTGCTAAATGAAATCCAGAAGAATTGTTGTTGTCCATCACAAATACTCCTTACACATTCATTACCTAACACTTTTTATTAATTGTTTAGTTCACATGTATAGAAGTACTGTGCTAGATACAGAACAGTGCAAAATCAGACAAGGTGAGTTTTGTAGTGATTGATGGCTTAGGGAATTTGGCTAAAGCCAAAGCTTTTTGTGTACTCAGATGTACCACTCTGTGCGGAGGGATGATTTCCACTCAACTTTAGAGCCAGACCCCTATGTGCTAGCTCCTGCTACTAAGCGAGAATTAGAACAGAACTAGAATTTCAGTCTTTCATATCCCCGATGAGTAGATACGGGCTAGGCATGTCCTAGTGTTTGTTTAGTTGGAGCTGGTTTACTTAGCAGAAATCATTAATGATTCAAAACATTGGGAAACATACGCTCGAATTCTGCCTTAACAAGCGGTGAGTGATCTGATGGGGCCTTAATGTTGCAAGCTGAAAACTGTCCTGTTGTCCTTTTAATTTCACCTGGAGATAAGGCTTCTCAGAACACCAAGGTGGCACCAGAAGTTGCCAGGTAAGGTACAGATTCTGAAAATAGGGTGTTGATTAGGATAAGCCCCAAAGTGTTTGGATGCTGACTTGAGATTGGATCTGTCAGCCAAAGCTCTAGAACTTAAAAGCACAAGCTTTATCATCAGATTTCCAGTACCACCTTCTTTGATTGACACTAAGATGTTGTAAACAAGCTTTAGAATGTCTGCCTTTTGTTCTCCAGCTTGAAGCATGGTCAAATTCCAGAGATGCAAAGACAGGCAGCATGAGGAGTCTGGTTCCAGTAATAAGGCTCTGGCTTTTTTTTGGTTAGTTGTTATTCTCAGCTGAAGATACATTTTAGATTTTTTGTGGAAAGAATCCAACCTATTTTTCATTAGTGCAAATTTGTAGTCATTTCTGTATTTTTTCAGAGGATTTCCAGCTGTGAGAACACATCGCTTTTAGCAGTCCCAAAACAATGACGTATATGTCAGTAACTGTACTGGGTCTGTATAGATCTCAGAACCGTGGTGTTCTGCAATGCTAATCTAGGAGTGAGGAGATTTCTTTAAAGATGAAGACAAAGAGGAAAAACAGACCTTGGTTTGCTCAAGTGAAATAAAGGATTTACCTGAGGCATGGCACATTCAAACTGTGTGGCAGAGTTTGGTGCAGAGATCCATAAACTAGCCGCCGCGACTGTACATTAGACTGCCTAGAACAAGAAGCTATGTATTTTCATCAGCATGACACTACAAACTAGCTAACTGGATGACCTCAGGAACAGATTATCAGTCTGGCTGCAACTATTTCTGTGACTGAGCTAGTATTTCTGCAGGCTTCTGTGCGATCAGAATGTCCAGGCAAGAGGACGCTGTGAAGGTTTTTTCTGCACCATGCTCCAGTTGAGTCCATTCTTACATCTTGTTATCAAAGCATTAGATAGGCTGATCGGTATTGAGGATTTAAAGAGTTTAATAGGTAGGATAAGCTTGCTAACAAGTTGATGATGTACTTTGAGTGGCGTCACCTTATTTAGGAAATATATGCCATCATTTCAAGGGCAGCTGAGGTTTCCTTTTATCCATTTTGGAAGAAATCTGTTGTCACTTTCCCCCACATGAATTTCCTGCTTCAGTCTTCTGAAAAGTTTATGGGTTAACTGTATCAACCAGTAAGTTTCATAATTTCCTAGCCTGTTTGTTTGGGGTTTTTTGCTTGTTGTTTGGTTGAGGTTTTTTAGTGTCTGTCAGTGGTCCTTTTTATTGCCACCATTTGTGGTAAACAGCAAAATTTACCATTTGTTTCCCACAAGAGCTAAAGACAAGCATAAAGCTTGGCTTATGAGCTGTTTTCTAGACAAGAAATGGGTTTTGACATTTTTGAAGTTTATATACCCTATCAGGTGAGCTTTTGATCCCCTTTTCTCACTTTGAAGCAAGACATTTATAATGAATTAAGCTGAAATATACTATGCTACTGGATGACATGACTGATGTGGTTGGCGTGACAGGTAGTTACTCCATTGAAATGTTGAAGATGGCTTTTAAATTAATGAAACTGACATGGTATGAAGGTTGTAGCCTGCATATTCTGTGGAACTGTCTGGTGTCTTAACATTCTTTCAGCTTCTTTTGCCTCCCTGTAACTCTAGGGGTAGCAAATTTTGGAAGTTATGTACAATGCTTGTCAGAAGCAGCTTTTTTTTGTTTGTTTTAACGTTCCACCTCTGCTAGCTAATTCTGTTATCAGTTCTAGAAAACAGCAAGATGCAAATGCAGGTCAGTAGCTAGATGACTATGTACTATCAGCTTTGCTAAGTTAGGTCTGGTTTTGTGAAGTCAGATCTGTTTTTGAATTAGTACTTGGACAGATTTGTCAATGAAGATTAAAAGAAGCACAGTTTGAATAAAGTTTATTATATCCAGTTATATACTTTACGACTAATGAAGGACAAAGAGACGGAGTGACTCTGTTTTGGAAAGCATAGCTTTTCTGGTTGCATTTTCAAAAGGCTTTCCTGGAAGAAAAAACAAACAAACCCTCCCCAAAACAAAACCAAAACCACCCATGGAGCATAATCCTGTCTGTTAGAGAAACTTTGAGACATTGCCTAAGTTAACAAGCCAGTATTAGTCAAGCTGTAAAATAGATTAAAAAAAAAATCCTTGAGAAATCTGAATTGATCTCTGGATTACATCTGTTCCCACAAAATGCACTCCTTGGTAATTGTTCTGTACTGAAGGAACAAACTCCTGTGATACCCATCAATATAGCCTTGCGGTATAGCATGCATGTGTTAGGCACCCCTTGCTGGAGGCTGTACTTGAGCTCTGTGTCAATAAGGGTCTACACAACAGAAGCTTGTATTGACTCTTGGATTAATTTTAAGTCATTTCCTATTTCTGAGCTAAAATTCAAGAGTGTGTAAGAGTGATGTGGTACTCCAGGCGTGCGTTTGTTAGGTTGTGTTAAACTGTTCCTGGTTTAATATTTTTAAAGACATTTTAATAGAATGTAAGCGCTGACAGATGGAGATTTGTGGTACATTTGTGTTTTTTGTGCACGTGAGATAGCAGTTTGAGTTCTGCTCCTCCAAACTATTTTAAAACAATACACTGATAGATAAGCCTCCGGAATTTGCACCCCGCTTGTTTTCCCTTTGTTTCTAGGGAAGTGTCTGTCTGCTCAGCAAAAGAAAGTAATGTTTACAAAAGGGCTGTTAACCTTCACCAGCTTGAGTAATGCAATGGACGAACGAACAGTTGTTGAGTTTCAGTTTTATGCACATTTTACTGCATGGGAGGTTTGGATTTTGATGGTCTCTGCTTGTTTTCCAGAGTGGATTAAGAACACTACTGTGTATAATGCTCGCTGTATATTGCACATTTTAGCCTCTAGCTGAAACTGAGTATTTATTTAATAAATATGTCTAGCTTGCAATAAGCTTTATGTGGGGCTGAAGCTTATTGATATTAGTGGTCTCAGAAAATGAGTACAGCTGCATGAGGTCAAATGAACTGCAAATGTAATTTGTTGGGGGGGGGGGGGGTTTGATTTTTAGAAGTCTGTTCTATCTAAGCTGCTATATTATTTTTTTTTAGTCAAATTGAACCAATTTATCTTTAATTCAGGTAAAACAGGACATAACTTTTTAAATCTACATTCCAATTCAAAAGAACTGAACTCAGCAAAGGCAGAAGAGTTAGTTATAAAATTTCATTTTTTGTGTCTGTGTTGCCACAGTGAATAAGGTTTGAAAGGGTAGGGAGTAGCGCTCAATTCACTGAAGTGTGACAATTCTTCCATGTCAGTGATTTCAAGCCTAAAGGGGATGACATCCTGTAAGCACATTCATCCATTTGTGTTTATTAAATTAAAGCCTACGTGAATTTGCAACAACAGGCTGTTCATTAACAGGGAAAGAGACTATTGCTGTCCTCTTGGGACTGTTTTGGCTTTGATCCATTGATCTATTCTTGCATTGACATAAATATTAGGGGGTTGTTTGGTTTTTTGTTTTCTTTCTGTGAAAGATGAGAGGATAACCAGTAGAAAATGATTTTGTGCTGATCATATTTGTATCTACCATATACCATAACTAGCAAATTAGTTATAAAGTATAATAAAATAAATAGCAAACAATGCACTACCCTGAGGGGAAAAAATCCTGGGTTTTTTTTCTCCGATATCTCTGCTAGAATTGTGCAAGTGTGCTTGATACACAGGTGTTGGGGGGAAGGGAAAAAGAAGTAAACAAGGCAGTGTTATCTGATGTATCGTTTAACACACATGTTTCAATAGCACCCAAACATTCCCAGGCAAAAGCAGTATCTTTTATTATGCAGCACCCTGAACAGAGACATGAAAATAATAGCTGTACTAAATGAAGCTAAATGTCAGACAAAGGCAGAGAGTAAATCTAAGTTGCAGTTTTTCAAAAGCTTCCCAGTTCCCTTCTCCCTCTTTTAACACAACAGTAATGCATAGCTGTGTTACCAAGTCATTGCCTGTTTCTGTTCAGCTGGGCAGAGGATTACAGGAAAAGGGTAACTGGTCTTTCTGACCAGTTGATGAAGTTCCTGGGAAAGGGTAGAAAGGAGAAAGCATTCAGATGTTTCAGCAAGAAGCTACAAATAGTTGTGCAGAACAGGGTAATAGGTATAGGGGTTCCAAAGACGGGATATTTTAGTTCAACAGAGGATATAGGTGAAAGATGAACGTATAATTTGAGGGATACAGAAATGATTGCTCTAATTCTTCAGGGTGAAAAAATTGTCTGAGTGTAGCAGAAGGAGAGAGAGAAAAGATTGGTTTTGGAATATAAATTTTGTAGTGAGAATAAAACAATTAATCCAAAGAAGAGAGGAATGAAGTGACAGAGCAATCATGCATAAGGGTTGGGGGGTTGGAGGGGGCATTATAAGTATCATCTGGAAGTTGCTCATGCTGAAGAGCAGGTGTGGTATCCTGCATGGGAGGGTCAGATAGAAATCAGTATTTTGCTAAGGTAAAAAATGGATATAACAGGGATACAGCATGGTCATATAGGCTCGTTATTGAAGTTGAAGCTGCAGCAAATGGGTGTGTGGGATTAAATGACACTGTAGCCAGTAATGAGTCAGAGAAGAAGGCAGAGCCAACAGAAAACAAAAGCCACATGAAAAGGAGGGTGCGTCAAGCTATAGAAAGCATAGTTCGGTCAAGTTAATGGGGCTTCCTGGCTGTGGTTAGTAGTAGAGGACCTCCTGGGTAGTTTAATGAAAATTGAAAAAAATACCACAAGCCCATCAACATCAGTAAACATTTCTGTTAGAACTCAAATTAGCGTATCTAAAGTGGGTCATATAAAAAAAAAACAAACAATATTAAAGACCAAGATAATTAGGCATAACATTGAGAATTCAGTCTGGGTGAACTGAACTGAATACTCCCAAACCAAGTCTTAGCCTGTCTTTCTAACTCCTCTTTTCAAAAGTGCAGGTAAGAGTATGTTTCAGTTTTAAATCTGGACCTTTGTACCTTCTGGTTAAAACTCAAATTGAATTGCACTAAGATATGTGCTGGAGAAGAAGGGTTTCAAGTACAGTAAGGTTTGTCAGTTTATGCCTACCTATCCTTTCTTGGTTTGGGCGCTACATAGATGTCAAAGAACTGAAGCAACTGAAGTTTGAAAAATGTTATTCTGCTACCAAAAAACAAACGAACAACAAAACCACAGAAAATTGTATGGATCCAAGATCCTTCTTAATTATAACTGGGTTTTGTGCTGTTCCATATAGCCAAATGTGAAGTTCAGAGCCTGAAATCCCTAACAGCTATAGTTTGGTAAAGCTATCTTTCATGCTATTTTTTCCAAGTTTTCTGAATTTTCCCACCTGTTATGTAAGAAGGAGTCACAAACAGTGCATACTGTACATCAGGATTCAGCCTCTGGTGTACACAAGGTCAGAATCACTCTCTGGAGGTCCCCGTACCTCTTCACAGCTCGCAGAGGCAGCTCAGGCTGCCTGATGCAGGTCTGAAGCACCCAGCACCCTGTAGGGGGGCAGTGCCTGTGTCTCTCCAGTGTGCTACGCAGGGAGCTAAGGAAATGTTTCAGTGCAAGTACCTTGGTTAGGTAGGTGCCTGGTGTCTGGGGAGACTGCGTGTATACATCTGGGGGATGTCTTTTGTATGTGTGAAAGGCAATGTGTTTGTGCAGCCCTTTTTGCTGTTGACTGTTAGGCTGAAGACCAGTTAGGTCAGCAGGCTCTGCAGTGCGCAAGGATCATCCAGAGAGCTGCCAGCTCTTGACTGAGGGGGAAGTTCATATGCTGAGACCTGGGCATTTCCAAGTGAGGGAATTATTTGTAGCAGATTTTTCACCTAAACAAAAAAGGCAGCAAAAGCCTTTGCATATGGCTCTCGGTGATGAGCTGATAGTGAAGCTTGCCTTTTTGCCTCTTAAGAAAATTATATAACTTATTACAAAGAAATTCTGGGAGTTAATAAAAGGAAGCACTGTCAATGTACAAAGGCTGTGCCCAAAACAGGAAGCTAACAGCAATCACAGGAACAAGTGGCTGGTCTCAGATTTGAAATTCTAAGGCCTTGAACTTCACCTGTCAGATATCAGCCTTTTTTCCAACCAGCCTTGCTGAGTTACTTGTCCTGAGTTTGTAACACATTTGCACTAGATGCAGAACAGCTGAATTGCTCAGAGAGACCATTAGCACTTCTTTGTCATTTAGTGACCTCTCCTTCAGGGTCATTTAGTGACCTCTCCTTCAGGATGCTAGGCTAAAAAATTCAGGGAGCTAGAAATCCTGACTTTATTCCTCTTTAGTATTTTCATCTAACATTCTTTCTGGTTTAAAAAGAGGGGAGTTTTAAAAAAAAAAAAAAGATAGAAAAAAACTTTTCCTTTGAGGTGGGGTGATGTGCATCCCACAGTTATCTCATTGTTCTGAGGTAAGCTTGGCTTTCCAATACCATTATTAGTTAATTGTTTTGAAAGTGATACATCTTTGGACATAGGCTATGTTGTTGTGTGTTAAACCCTATAGTTACTCAGGAGGTTGCCTCCTCTGTAATTTTTTTCTTAATTATAAATGTTAATGCCAGTTTACATGATGCTTATTTACAAGCTAGAGTAAGAATACCTTTCTGCATGTCTGTTTTTCTAATGCATTGAATTTATATGATTGGCAATGACTTTATTTTTGCAATCTATACATCAAATAAAATAAGCATGATGATTTTGCAATTGTTTTTATTACTAACTTACAAAACAGTGTCAAAGTGAAGTATAAAAGTTAGACTTTCTTGATTACTCCCTCAGACTTTCATAATAAATGGAGAGTTTAGATTGCCAGAGCTAAGGAGGTTAATATGTCACTGTCCTTACTGGCTTTCTTCAAAGTGTTAAAGAGGTTGGTTTGGCTGTTAAAGGGCCTTTTTAGAAAATGGGATTGTGGTTCACATTCCAGACCTCCCCTAAAGCTTCTGAAAGTGTTGGATATGGGATTTTACATTTGTGTATTCATAAAGCATAGTTTCACATGAAGAGAGGAAAACCGTGTGGGTTAAAGACAGAAATGTGAATACCTTGGATATTTAAGGACGTGAACAATGAACTCTAGTATAAATGAGTCAGTTCAGGTATTAGCGATCTCTGAGAAAAAGAAAGCAGATTTCTTTTTTTTACATGTCGGAAAAGCTTTTGAGGACGCTCTCAACCTGGTGCTCTACAGTGGTTTTTGGTCTGGGTCGGGTATGAATGTTTAGTCTCTGGGAAAGAACTGACATACTAAAATGGGGAAAGGAGGAAAGAGCATATGCAACAAAAATACCATTTCAATTTACTGTTTTTTCCCCTCTTTCTTTGCAAGATAGGCTGAGGCTTTGTAGTTACCACTTAGAAACAATAACATGCAACCTGGAAAAAATAAGGTTCCTTCTAAATGTGTTTGTGTTGGTGTTAGATAGCTGACTTGTTTTTATCCCAGTGCCTGTAGTAAGGCATACTTCTACCCAGTCAAACCATGAAAACAAAATTGATGCTGTGTCAGCATCTTGGCTGCAAATAACACTCAAAACAGATTATAGGACGTGCTAGGAATACAAAATAAGGTTAGAAATAATGCTTCAGCTGTGAGTTCTTCAGGCTGTGGAAATAATAGAGCATAATTTAGTAGAAGAGGAACTAGGGAATCAGCATACACAGGAAAAAAATGAAAGGAGCAAGAAAAATGAAGGGAAATGGAAATAGATATAGGGGAAGCTTGGCAAGACCTGTCAGTAGAAAATTATTACTCTGACTGTATGGAAGGACCAGAAGGGATTTAAAGAAGAGCTAGAAGTCATTCTCAAATAAAGAGGGCAGTGACTGATCTTTATGAGAACTGCACTGGAAGTCCTGAAGAAGATATGAAAATATACATAGAATCTGTGTATGTTTGTTAGCAACTTACGAATGAGCCCAGAACAGTGCAGGCAAGGGCTACGGGCCCTTTGCAAACTGTCCCTCCCTTTTGTGCTTGCTTTGAGAGGAGAGAGGCAGTCCCTCATGAAATCACATACTCTTTTTCAGCCAAGGTCTGTTGTCAGTCTTGAGTTATCATTACCCATAAAAATACTTAGTAACTTTGAATGCTTATTCAATTACATTGTGCTTGGTTTTTTTAGTTTAGTTGATATATTAAAGATACGTTCTTCAGTGTGACCCTCCTGAGTACTGTGGGAGGCTATATGTTGAACTAGCACAGCACTGTATATAGTGTCAAAGTGCTGGCTTTCCAGATGTCACAGACCTCATTTCTACATATTAGGTGAGATGTGAACCCGTTGTTTCAGACAACCTTTTGTTTCAGAAAGATGCTGCAGAAGTATGCAGCACAGCATCAGAACTGGGAACTACTCGCCATTCACAATGAAGCACAGTTCAGGTTTTCTGTGGCTATTCCCTCTGTACTCCTCTGCTCTGTGTACAAATGTCCTCTCTTGCGAACTGAAAGCAGCAAGGTCAGTGCGGTGGATAAGCACATAATTGATTTTATGCCACTTGTTGAAATGCCATAATGAAGAATGAAGCTGAAAATGTGAAGTGGAACAGAATAATGACAACTTTACTGCTTTGAAAAACTGTTACTGGAAGTGTGTGTGCTTAGTGTCGTTCTTCACCATCGTATATCAGCTTTTCTACTATATATTTGACCACAACCAAAACAACTACTCCAGCATCTTTCTTGTCTAGAGCAGTGTGGGGACACAAATTTTTAACAGCAGATTATCACTTCTTATTAAAGCAAGCATAACTTGAACTGCATTTTCAGGAAGCTTTGATGATGAAGCACTGTATCCAAAGCCCTACCCTTTCTTCATTACACGTTTCCTACCTGAGGAGCATTTTGCACTTCAGTTCTAGTCCTGCCAATAGTGAAACAAAGACAACAAATAGGGAGATGTAAACTCAGCCTTCAAACAACACGATCTTTCGACAACTACCATGTTAAGTTTAGAACACCTGAAATCAGTAAGAAGCCTGGTGGGAGCACTGACATTTCTGAATAGGGTTCAGTCTGTGAGGAGCAGAGTCTTGCAATCTATTAAACAACGTGTTACCATAGTCAAGTCTAGATATCACAAAGGGAGGGATTAATGTACACACATCCACACAGGAATCTTTGATGCTTTCAAATGCTCCTCATCATCTGAAAACCAGTCAGCAGGCATCTCCTACATATTTCACAGCAGTCTACCGATCTGGGCATTTCAGGATGACAGTAGGAAGCCTTTTGAAATTATAGTGAGACATCTCAGTGTGGCTTGCATTCAAAGTTCTAATATCTGTGGTTTGGGGTTTGTTTATGTGGGTATATATATATGTATGTACATCTACAGATGCTGAGCTGATCAGGACAAAGCTAGCTAATTTAGGATTAAATTTTGGACTTCAATGTCATGAGTAAATAGCCTAGCCAAAACCTCCATAGTAGTTTCTATAATATTAATACTCTGTAGCAGCAACTGCGTAATAGAAAGAGTAATTGATATACTCATCGGTGGTAACAATGATAAAACTACAACAACATTTTTAAAAGGCAAAAAAAATCTGATTGTGTAACTGCTCTCCAATTCAACTTTTTCTTTTGCTTTATTTTTGTTGGGTTTTGGTTGTTTTTTTCTTTCAAAGGAAGTTTGATTCATTTTTCTGGATGCAGGTAATTTTGGGGTAGAAAAAAAATTAAGCTTGGATTGCCTACCCAGCATCTGTAACTAGCATGAGGAATAGTGATCTAATTCTCTTTGGTTTTATTACCTTTAACACTTAGTAAAGTAAGAAATAGAGAATGCATGAGCCTAAGGTAAAAACTAACCAAATAGCACTGCAAAATATTTGGGCTTCTAAGCTTAGTCTTACAGTTGTTCAAACTAGGGGTAAAGTGAAAGGTAAAGTACATTTAATTTCATCCTCATTCTATTCTTGCCCATTAAGAAACATTCACCTCTTTTGCTTCATCAGTGGTGCAGAAAGTTTAAAGCATGCCTGCCCAAATTAATTATTATTCTTTTGTACTCTTTCCTGAGCATTACATTTATTCAAATATGAAGGAATAAGAAAATGCCTATTAAATTCAGCAAGGTGTTTTTCTTATATTTAAGGCAAACGTGTTGGTCCTTAAATGAGGTCTGACATCGATCCAATTCCATCTATGTAATGATTAACTGACAATTACACTACATCATTTAATTGGCGTATAGCTGGAAAATCTTTAAATACGTGTGGCAAGAGAAGTCTTTCTTGATCCGCTTTCTTGATAGCTTTGATCCTATGAAGAGGAGACCCTGTCAGTACCTTTCCTTGTAACCTACTGATATCATGAGTACAATACAAGCTGTCATCTTGTGGTTCTGGTAGTTCACTGTATTACCGCTACTCCATTAGTAAAATATAAAATTGTAAGCATAAAATGTAAATTGTTAAATTGAACTGTAAGAATATAAAATGTAAAATATCCTGGTTTAAAGAGTGGCAGATAGAAAAGTAGGAGATAAAATAGAAATAGGAAAAGGAGAAAGTGTAGCAAACAGTAATGCTGGCAAATACAAAGTGATTGGAAGTCAAGGCGTTCATTTCAGAGAATGAATGGCTGCAGAGCTGTGTCAAGTGAATGACTCTCCCTGTATGCAGTATAAGTAAATGAATTAATAATCAAGGGAAAGTCTTTTTAAAATATGTTCCAGATGATAGCTTTAAGTGAGTTTGATCTCTTTTAGACAGTGATGTCTGGTGTCTAATTAGGTTTCTATTCTTACAGTGATGGATATGAAGTACTTTTTGAATCTATTTGACCTTCTCAGCCTGGGGAGAAAAATTATTTCCATGCCTCTTAATTTCACAGGAGTTTTGCATTTGTTGCCACAGAGAACTCTCACAAACAGGGAAGAAATTTTAAGTGGTTGAGAGACCTGCTTAACTCTGTGCGCTAGGCGCGGGCTTTATTACCACTTGTTTGCCTGTGGAGTTCTTCTCCACCCTGTACATCTGTTCCAGTATGCGTGTTATCTCTTTGAATTGGGCTTGGTGGTTACTCACAGGGAGCCTCTGCACTTGCATCTATCTTCTGCATTTCTTAATTTCTTTTGGAAATACTCTATTCTCTTACCTTATTAATGTTAAAACAAAAAAAGAAGGGGAATTTATTGCTAAAGGCAGCAGAATAGTGAACTTCTTGGTGGAGTACTGTGTCTTCCCCTGTGAGTGAAAGCTAAATTAATTCTGAGGTGCTTTCACTCAGTGGAAGTGTAATGAGAGACACCAGCCACCTCTTCATTAATAACATGCCAGTCACATTGGGAGCGGCATACAAAGCCTGCTGGGAGAGCAGTACCACCATCAGCAGCAGGTAGGAAGCAAAAAATAGGCTTAAGAGAAAGGAACCACAGGTGGAGATCAGGGCTCTAATGTTACAGGGTGTAAAGTCATTTCTGTCTGATGAGCAAGAGTGACTCAGCCTGGCTGGAAGGGCGAAGTCAGTGCAAACTTATGCTGCTGTAACATTACAACAACAGTACTGCTGCTGCTCAAGAAGAATTTGCAATCGTTTAGGACACAGAGTCATTTTTTCTGAATGCCTGTTTATTTTTATTACCTGTTCACAATATTAAGTGTTTTATTTCCTTAACAAAACTAGGAGGGTTCTGGGTTCTGTAGCCCAGTTCCAGAGGTTTATGTGTGATACTGCTGTATTTGTCAAATATGAAGTGCTGGAAGAATGTGAGCATCATCTCTGCTTCTATGAGACTCCCATAGTATTTCTGCTTCCTTACTATCCTGGATAAATTCTTAAATTGAACTCTTAAGGGTTAAGTTTTACATAGCAGCCAGGTAAGAATACCGATGGTTGGTTCCTATACTTTCTCCTTTCCACTTCTCCAAAACCAGACAAGCAGTAGAGTGAAAATCTCATAGCCACAACCATAATATTAATATTTAGGCTTGTATGTTGAACTCCAATGAGCTTTGGACATTGCTAAGGTAACCCTGATGTTCTGCTGAATTACAGCAAAAAACCACAGAGGACAAAGTACTTCTGCTTGTATAGTAGCAGGAATAGGCTTCATGTTCTGTTGGTCCTCCTGATGAAACATCTGCTGGCATCAGCTGGCAGGAAGTCTCATGGCTATTTAATCAAAGGTCTCACTCCTCTGCATGGTAAGATAGCTCTAGTTTTCTGTCTGTTTTTACTAGTTTTCTGGTTTCTGCATTTCTCTGTTTTGGTAGAAAAATGACTGCATTAGGCCTTTGAAGGAAAGAGTAAGCTGGATCAGTACAGATGCAGACTGTGCCCTAGAAGATTACCTTTCACTTCTGTTTCCCCGTGCCTCTGCAGATATTTCTGAACCTGTGTCCTCAATCTTCAGACTCTGTGATTGGTCCTAACAATTTTGGATTTCTAGGTTAGTTGTCCAGTGTTACATACATAGGTTGAAAAAATTGGGTAAATTCGGGAGAGAACCACTTTTCAGATTCTGTGGTGTGGAAACTCAGATAAAACCGGTTTTGCTCAAAATCAGATGCGTCAAAATGGCTGCTGTCACCTCCGTGAATGTGGGTTATAGGGTGTATTTTTCTAAACCATTCTTTGACTCTTTGAAGGTTTAAATACTTGAAACACAAGAAGCAGAGACCACAACTTAATAAAATGTCTGCACATACAGTTAGGCATGGCTCTGTCCTTCAAAAATCAGGTAGTGACAATTCTAATCAGCAAAACAGCATCTTGAATGTAATTTTCTGAACTCATTAGCAGAAAGAGAAGATACAGCCATGGTTTATAACACTTCAGTGTTTTCTTTTTTGGAGACATAATCTTGAGTCAGCTGCTACAGAAATTGCAGAGACTAAGGAATGAAGTAGGTTTATTATTATAAACAGCAGAAGCATCAGATAAAATGACATTCATTAGATTCATTTGGCTCCTGCTGTCTGAGGAAATAAATACATGGTTCCTTGCACTGGCAAGTACATGTACACATTAAAGGATCAGTGTTGCCTGTCTGCTCAGGCAAACCCCGATGTAAGTCAATAGGGATTTGTCTTGGGTGTCTTCAGTGTATGGGGGCAAATCCCATGAATGGGCAAGTTGCTGAGCAGCTAGTTCATAACATAATTCTGCTTTGTTTCTATTAAAAATATTCCTAAAATCACAAATCTAATAATATGACACCCTCTTTTTGGATGTTTTTTATTGTGCATGATCCTTAGCCCTACTGTAGTCAAAAGAAGTTTTAGTATGAAAATTCAGTCATGTGAATAGTTGGTTTATAAAAGCTCTGCCTCTTCTTTTCAGGTGTCCAAATCATGCCAATCTCATGTTACTTTTGGCGCTGTCTGCGATACTTGATAAAATGCTTCCAAATGGTGGAAGTACTGGTATATATTTTATGATTTCTGCATTAGCTTCTGATGACCTAAGAAAACATTAGGCACATGAATTGCGTATTACAGCACAGTGCCCTCAGCTGTCACCTTAAAGTACTCTCATCCGTCTTCAATACATAGGAGTCTGAGGCTGGAGTTTCTCCTATGCAGAAATTCAAAACAAGTAAAGCTAGAACTCAGTATTGTCTTGTGCTTATAAATCAGAAAGAATAAATACACAGTGGTGCAGTGGTTACTATGAAGGAGTTGATCACTAAATGCAGGCTGGAGTGTCTGTAAAGTATTGGTATTCAATGCAAGCCTAATGAAAATATTGCTCTAAGTACCTTGTTGAAATTTCTTCAACCCTTTCCTCTACTCTCCCTCCTGCCCCCTCACAAAAAAAAAACAAACCAAACCAAACAAAACAAAAAAAACAACAAAAAAAAAAACCACACAAAAAAACAACCAAAAAAAACCCCTGAAGGCATGATCTCTACTTGCCTTTGGGGTTTGAAATAATAGAAAGGTTTAAAGTTTGTGACAGAAGTGGTAGTGCTCTGGACTGGTAGATCTTTGTTTTTAAAATTGTTTTCACAGTTACTAGAATTATCTTTTCAGCCTATGATAAAGCAATATAGATAGCCATCCAAAAATGGCCTCTCTGCCTGATTTCTTGCGGTTTATCCTCAGCAGCTTTTTGTTGTAGGTTTCATGGCTATTGTCATAGATTAGCCTGTATATTCTGGCTTTACATGCAATGAAATGAGTTGTGAAAGCTTCTTGTGACTTGACTGTGTTATTATCAGCCAGCTGTAGCCAGTAGTGTGAACTGCAAGTTTTAAAATTCATGACTACTTGGCCCAGGAGAGGTTTGGAATTGAGAGCTCTGGCAGATTAACTTTAGCAGTTTAACCGGAATTGTTCAAGATATTTCCACTCTCCAGACACGAGTCACAAACCAGAACTGGTGGTGTCTGATCCACTGCTACTCTTTGCAGCCCAGCCCACCAAAGAAGATAGGGTCTAGTTTTCAGTTTATAGTACTGTACTAAGCCAAGGAGTATGGCAGTTTGGGAACGGGTTTGTAACTCGATTAGGTATCCCTGCCTAGGTTTCCGTGATCTTCACAGGAAGAATGGGACAGTAACATGCAGATATCCTGTTTGAATCTGCTCCTGAGCCTGTCAGAGCCCTGAAAAAAATGGGGGTTTGATTTAGGATTTCAAGGCAATTACTAAGTTTAGTCTGTGACCTTAAGTGGTATTTAATGCTGCTGAAAGCATTCACGACATATCCATACTAGTAGCAACTACTACAGATCTGGGGAGGAAGGGGCACTCCCTCCTCTAGCATTGTGTTAGTTGCTGGAAGTAGCATTAGGCTTGACTTTAGAGTATACTTGGGGCAAGGGCTTTTGCTAGTAGCATTGGTAGTAGTAATGTGATGATCAAAAGACTGCAGTGTAATGTCTTGATGTTGAAAAAGTGTTTCATCAGCATATGGGAGGAACTGGGTGCACTGTTGAAGGTGAAGATGGAGAAATTCATTAAGTTCTGCAGATGACATTGTTCTGTATCAAGAAACGTAATAATTTTGTAGAGGATTCTTCAGCCTGACTAGTAGTCTTTGGTACATTGATTATAGGGTGTCCAAGCAGGGGCAGAGAGTAAATTTATGGAATTTTAAGTGTCTGTCTTTCTGAACTATTAATTATTTGGCACTGCTTAGATATCCAGCAATACAAGCATGAAAAAATAATGTGTTCTGTTAAGAAAACCTTGGTGACAGATCAGTCTAGGTAGCATCTTGGTTGTGTTTCGGATGTGGATAACTTTGACAGTACTGAAGACTTCATTGACTTAGACAATTTATGAATACTACAATCCCTTCTCTACTCTCCCCCCCCATAAAAGTCCATTTCATTTTATACGGAGAAATTGTGTAAGAGGCATGCCTTTAGGGCAGTGTTAAAGATAGGAAAATACCAAGCAGTCAGAACAGAGGAAACCTAAAGTATGTCTCCTTTTTTCTTTTCCATGTTGTGCTTTGTGGTGTGCTGCTGTTGGGTTTTTTAATATATCTTGCATAGCGAGAGCAGCATAGAATAGTGTGTGCGGTGTTGGAGTCAACATTAGGATATACAAACTTTCTAATGTTTAATGTTTTCTCTTAACATAGGCAATATAAAAATCTGTGAGCAGACTGAACATCTAATAAAGGTGACCACAGGTTAGACTTCTGTAATCCAGTAACACGATGGGCAAGTTTCATGATTATAGAGTTAAAGGAAAAAAAGTATTATGTTTCTTATTATGTGTAAATCAGATTAATGCTAACTAGTTGTCTTAGTTATGTAGAAATTACAGACATGGGGAAAGGAAAAGCAAACAAATTACAGTATGTCTGTGCATTTGTACTTGCATTTCATTAAAGCATTATGATGTTGATAGAGAAGAAAAACAAACAAGAAGGAGCAGGAAAAGTAGGTTTAGATTTTACTTCCAGCATGACTACCTTATGTTGTGTTTACAACGCTTCAGGAAGGAACTGCGTAGCCCTTGCCTTTGTGTCATTGTCATCATTTTTCACTATGATCACTGATAAAAATTTTATATGGAGAGTTTCTGTCATTTCATATGCTCTAGAAACAAGAAAAAGACTGTCTTTTTACCTTGGTGAAAAAAAGAGACTAAATGCATCAACATCTTGTGACATTGCACACTTGAACAAATATAGTAAGTAGGTGGCATACCAGACAACTTCCAGCCATGCAGGGTTATTTTGAGAGCTGAATGTATGTATGATCGTACCTACATTGGAGGATGCTGAATTTAGGGACATTAGAAGTCTGCATGTTTAACATTGTAAACCTAATAGAAAGCATAAATATATGATGGAGTTGTTAATCAAGCACGAGAAAGATATTAAGTAACTAATGGCGTTAGGCCTCGATTTGCTTGTCATGATAAAATTTGAATGTTTGAAAGCGGATACCTTTTTAAAATACTGCCTTTTTCAAAGTGCAGAAAGTGTCTTAGTACAGCCTGCAACAGTGGCATGTAAATGCACACCACTCCTAGTTATTGTGCTTACCTCAGCTTATGAAGCTGGCAAAGCACAAAGGATGCTGCTATGGCATGTCAAGGTGTAAACTGAAGCTGTAGTTAACCCAGAAGAAGTTATGTTAATTTGTTAATTTACTCCCATTAAAATATTTGGGATGGAAAGTAGGTGTCTGCATTGGAAGGATGAAAAGAAACAGATAGCAAGAAGGCATCATTTGGGTATTTGAGAGAAGTTGGACTCAGGTCCAATTTTTTTTACCCATCCAGCTTTAAGGGGTAGCTGTTGAAGAAGCATTTATTTTTCCAAAGGACAGGTAAATATTTTGTGGATGTCTTGTACATTAAGGGTTAGCAGCGATCACCAACGAGCTGTGCCAGCTGTGCAGTGTGGTAAGCCTGATTAATGGTTGCTTTCCTGCATCAAGCCAACTATCAACAATCCATATAAATCTGCCAGTTACAGGCACTGTCTTTGTATGTCTGTCAGAAGACTGTCTTAAAGTGCTAAAAAATGATGTGGGTATAACCCTATAATGTGATCCCCATCTCAGCATCCCAGCAACAGGGAATTGTTTGCACAGGAGGTGAGAGGGGAACCATCCAGAGTTACTGAATGCCAGAGAGCTGAGATGCGTAATATCAGGCCCCTTGGGCTGTACATAGGTGGGGTTATTCGGTGCCCCCACCTTGATTTAAAGTAGCAGGGGCTTACTAGTTGTATTACTGTTGGCATTAAGGCATCCTCTTAACAGAAGTAAAAACTCCAAATAAGTCCGTGCTCCACATATTTGGAAAAATATTCCCAAATTGCCTGTTTCTACTGAAAGTCTGTGTGCAGTGTGGTTTTATCTGCCATCCTCTGTCAGCTTTCAGGTGGCGATAGGTGCCTAGGAAGCTGATTCACCTTGATGGCTCTCTTTATAGAACATGCTATAAACGGCTTGCTTTGTTTGCAGTCTCTCTCACTCTCGTTTACAAGGTCAGGACTGATGTTTTGGTTGTTTTCCCAGCAGTGTTCTACTGACCCATTTTGCCTTAATCCCCTGATGTCACTGAAATAAACTGGGGAGGGGGAGCTTTCAGAACTCGAAACAATTTCCTCTGCTGTTGTGCTCTGCTGCAAATTAATTTGATACTATTATGTAAGCGTAATCATCTACTCTAATCACATCACAAGATTGGGAACAGACAGAAATAACAGAAGGGAACATTCTGGATAGTGAAAGGGAGTCAGTGGAATAGGCAGTTGGTCAGGGCCTGAGCTGGAACACTCGGGAGATTCAGTGTTACCAATACTCACTTGTGCCAGTTGTCTCTTTGCGGGCTGTTGAAGACATTGCAGCAAAGAGTTGGAGCCTTTTACTCACTGCAGTCTACTAATACTATTCATGAGTTTCTGTTCTGGGAGGAAAGCTGCAAAGTGCTGGATTTTCTAGTGAAAGTTGGTAGAAAAAAAACCCAAAACCCAGCATTGTTTGATCTTGTTCTTCGTATGTTTATCTGCATTTGTATGAATTGAATATGAGATCTCACGCTAACATTCTGTATCCCAGTGGTCGTACTTCTCAGTAAACAAATTCATAAATGTGAGTAAATAGGCATATGGGCCTATACTCCTCTCTCTTTGATTAATGTCACTATCAGGAGCTTACTGGCAGATGTTTCATTAAATCTTTTCTGAGTGCAGTTAGCTCCTTCATCTGAAATGTAACCTCCACATCTTTCATTCAAGTGGAGATCAGAGGAAGGAAAGCATTTTTCCTTGCAGTTGAGTTTGACATTTATAGGTTTTCTTTCTGCTACTGATACTCAGTTGTGTATAAAGTTTTCCTTTTGCAGCCTATAGCAGAACCATCCAGTGTGAACTGCTCAGGCAGCGTTTGGGGACCTTCTACAGGGAGCTTTGTGTGTACAAAGTGTACAGACTTGGAACCCCACTTTGGTGGTTTTCTCCTTTTGGTTTAGATGTAACAAAAGTTCATGTTGTGTAAATGCAATGCAATCTGCGTTCCAGGTTGGCCTCAAAATGAGTGAATGCAGATGTTCTCTGCAGCGTGCTTGACCTCCTTAGCTTAATTTCCTCTGGAAAAGTAAATGGAAGTGGGAGACTTACAAAACACAACAATATGTTTGAAGGCATGATGGAACCTACATCTGAGTGTGATGCCTTTTCTTTTATTCCTGATATTAATACCGTAGCATTATGTGAACGACTCTACGGCTTTACTTGGTTTTTTGGTCCTCAGACAATCATCCCCACCAGCCCCAGCCCATTGAAAATGAAGGCCCTGAAAACTTGTGGAGTTTCTCAGAGGTTTAAGAGCAGCATTGGGGTCTGGGGCTGGAGTCCAAGCCTTTCTACTTCTGACCTCTTCATTAGAGCTAACTGAACACCATTTACCTTGCCAAGTGATTATGGCAGAGTCTAACATTTTGGAGTCACTTGACCTTATATTCCTCTTTTTGCTTCGTTTGATTTTTAATTTTTTTTTATTAGGATTGGGAGTATGGCAGATAGTGCACAGAAAAAAGAATGCACATGTGCTTAGAGGTTACATGAGATTTTATTGGCATTTTTAAGAGCCAAGCGTGTATTAGAATAGAAAGATTTTCTCTTGCATTAAGCAGCGTAATGTGTCGGGGGTGCATAGGTAAAGAGTTATAAATGTTATTGTCTAGGATGCTGTCCAATTTAATGGCCAAAGAATTGTTACTGCCTAATTGTGGCCTAGTTTAATTTAGAAATGAATTGGTGATGGAAGAACGGTACTTTTTAGAACATTTAACTGGGAACTGACCTTTGCAAACACCTGCTGTTAGATTTGAACGAAACGAGCTTTCAGGAAGAGGCAGAGCATGGCAAGGAGAAGACGACAGATGACTGTTACCATAGGTACACAAATGACTCAAGGCTTTCTTTGCATGTGCAAGAACATGACATTTGAGCAAGATGTGGAAAACAGATGTGCTTGATGGACAAAGGAAAAGCTTCCTTGTGGGTTGGTATCTTGTCAAGTCCAAATAGGATTAGCAAACGTTGCTACCTTGTGGGTAGCCTTCGAAATAGGAGCAGGGGAGGCTGAGGGAATGTGGTGGAGCTAATTTGAAAATAGACCTGTTAGGGAAAATAGATGTATCTGTTCAAAGAATATCAATTTCTGTGCAACAAGATTCTTCATTTGCTAGGTTTCCGCTACACAGTGAAGAACATTACCATTTCAAAGGCCCGAGTAAGCTTCTGGCTAGCAGAACCACCAGCATTATTTCATTACAGTCTGTTTGCTGAAATTGAGTCTTCCTGCCCTGGTTTTGACTTTTACTCTGCATAAGTATAAAAGGCTTTATTTCTGGTATGCAGTCTAACAAAGCAATTACTGTTATTTACCTCTGTTCACTCAAAGAGAACCATTTCGCAGAGGCTGTGCCACATTTGACAAAGCCTAACAGTATTGTTACTGCTGCCTTTAATGATTTCTCAGGCTCCGGTTCACATCAAGGAATATGAATGGCTTTTCTAGACAAAACTGTGAGCCTTGACAGAATGAGAGTTTTGCATTTTAAATGGCAGTCAAAGTTCTTGCACAAGATCAGTTTTTATTTTACATGCCCCTGAAGCTATTTTATTTTATTAGTCTACTTTTTGAGTAAGATTACTTCGCTTCTGAATTTATAGTTTGTGTTGTAGTTTCCACCTCCACTGGGAAGTTAAGCCTTTAGCATTATTGAGAGTGTTTGAGATTGTGACCCTTGATTGATGGTATATTATAAAATGGACCCTACAGAATGGAGCACTTACACAATCTCAGGTGTTCTCCTACCCAAAAAAGCCTGTGATGACAGTAATTCATTATATCTTTTTCCTTTTTTTCTTCTTTTTCCACCTTAACCTTTCTTCTCAAGCGGAGTTTCACTTTCAGATCTATGTTTTGACTGGATGATCAGTGAATACTCAGGAATAAATTACACCTACCTGAGGGAAAACGTACCTAATGTCAGTGTAACTGAAGGCAAAAATACTGAAAGGCGGCTGTTACGTGGAGATCATGGGCTTGAAAATAGGACAACTGGTTTCTCCTCACCCAAAATTTGTGAAAATCTCATAAACTGCTCAACAGAACATGCCGTTAATTGCTTATAGGTATACCCTTTTGTGGAAATTATTTTGAAATAAGTGCTTTAAAGCTACAAAGGGCATGGCAAAATACTCTTGTAGATTATAGTCATTGCAGGTACAGCCTTGTGGCTAACTTTTAACAAAATAGATGGTGAGCAGAGGATGACTTGAGATTAGACAACCAAAGAGACGACAGAGGCTATGCAAGTGAAGAATTACATCACCATGGGATTTCTCTTGAATATCTAAGCATGTACAATGCCAGGTAGATTAGTACAAATCCTGCAGGGTGGTTTGGTATGCAGTCTGTCAAATGAGGCCTGTGTGGGAGAAATAGGCCAAATCTTGATGTCCTGTGTTTATGTCGAAGCTCAAGGGGCAGAGGTGTTTATCTTCGTCTGTCATTTTGCCTGTTGGGGGGGCTGTGTTCCTGATAGCTTGTATTAATCTTTCACTTACTGTAAAAGCTTTGAGAAACAAGGAATAATTGGGCTTGTCTCGAAACCATGAGACAGTGCAAGAGAGGAACAATGAAATAGACTTTTCAAATGAAATTACTTCCTGTCGTATTTTGAAAATACATTAGACTTCTGAAATTATTTGGCTAGGAAGTTTAATACTTTTTGTCAATACTTTTTCTAACAAATCCCTGAAATGCTTTTGCTTTTTAATACTCTCATCTGTATTAGAGAAGTGATTGAGAAGCTGGTGAAGAGGAAGTTACAAGACACAATTAACAGGCCTTGGTCCCAGACTTAGCTATAGTGGGTTTCCTGTTTGCTATTAACATTAAGGGTAGAGAATATGGAGTGTGTTTTATAAGCAGCCTAAGCAGGCTTGATCCTCACTCCCAAATAGTTAAATAATCTCTAGGTGAGACAAGCAGCACACCCAAAGCCAGAATTTGGCTAGGTAAATGGTTACACCTGAGGATGTTGGCTGTGCCCTGAATATAGGGTATCATGCACCCCCTATACTCACTTCAAAACTGGCTCTGGTGTGTATTACAATGGGCTCAGCCTTTTCCAATGGTTAAATTTCAGTCATCTTGTAGAAGTCTCTAATGCAGATGGTAAATATCATTGTTAACTCAGTACTACATTTATCCCTAAAAGAACCAAGGATCCTCAGCTGTTAGCTCTATCCTTCAGTGTTCCTTTTTAATTATAAATGTTTGTGTAACCAATCAGGGAGCGGGACTGGTCCCTTATGATGAAATAACCAAGTATGTGGCTCTGATCTGTGAGACTGGATCCTGATTGTATAATGGCAATGGTTTGCTAATTTACTTTTTCTTCTGAAAAGGTCAAATTCTTTTAAATCACAAGTGATTCAAGAAAGCCAAAGCCTATTCATAACTAGGAAAAAGGGAGAATTTGCCACGAAGATTATTCTCAATGAATAGTTCACTTAGGTCTACTTTGCATATTACGGAGTCCGTGGCTAAAATTCTTTTTCTTCTGTCCTGAGAGATTTTGATGAGTCTCAGTTGTTTATAGTTTACACTGATTTGCTGCCATAAACAGAGTGGCTGAAGAGCACACCTGAGGATGTGATATTCTTTTCTTCACATCTAGCAACGCTACTTAGAAGTAACTGAAGCTGAAGTCAGCTTGGAAAGCAACTCCAAAAGCAACTGAGCCAGTTACGGCAGGATCAGAAGAAAATCAGCTGAAACTGGAAATGTATGAAAACAGTTTAGTCATCTGCAGGTAGCATGCTGGGAAAAAAATGCGTTTAAGGGTGCTCAGTTGCTCTCAAGGCAACTGCATCATAGGCTTAGGCTGCCTGTAGCTTGCCTGTTTATAGCCCATGGAGATACAGTATGTGTGAGTATTTTTATTAGTTTTCCAACTGCCCTTGTCTCCTTTGGGTATCTTTTAGACAGAGAAACATAGTTAGAAAGCACAGTGTCAGTTACTTGTTGCTAATCTCATTTAACTTTCTTTGGAACATTCACCAATTAGTATCTTTCTGTCTTTCTGCCTTTCTCCCTTTTCAATATTCAAGTAGTTATGTCACAGGATTGCCAATGAAATGTAAATTTCCATAGCCTACTCTGTCTTGCATTGTTGTTTGTACGAGTTCAGAACTTTTGCTAAACAGGGAAAAATATTTCAGCTATAGTAACAAAGTTTACAATTTCACAAGCCCACAATTTGAGTGCACACTACCCAAGGCAGTATTTACGAGTTCATGCGTACGGCTGGGGATCCTCGGGTGAAAGAAGAGGCTTCTTTATGGGTCTCATTCTGTCTTCATGTGAGCATAGCAGTATGCTGGGAAAAGACAGAAGCAGAATTGTCTCAAGAAAATTTATAAGTCCTCTGAGCTTTGATAGTCGTGCACTGAGCTGGAAAGAGTATCTTATGTGGTTTCTTTGGGTTTTTTGTCCCTTGAACAACTACAGGACAACTTCAGTAAACTGAAATTCTGAGAAATGTAAGTTTGTTTGCTGGGCAAAAAGTAGGTGAACTGTAGTTCAGTGGTTAAAAAAACTCCACAAACCCATAGAAGTTAAATTTGATTGCAAAGCAGCTTTATACCAGGGTAACTCCATTATGAACCTATGATGCAAGTAGCAGGCTTGCTTAGCTTTAGGTAGCCAAAAATGAAGCAAAGGCAGCTGTAGTGGGCCTATGCTTAGGTTGCCTAACATTTTAAATTAGATTTTTGCAGGCTTCTTTTTCCCCCCTTAGAATAACACCTCCATTGTTTGCATAATGCCTTTTGGAATTCAGCAGGGAGAACACATCTAAAGAAATATTTAATCTGTATTCTGTTCAGTTTTATTTGAGTTAAAGTATTAAAATCATTGACTCCCTTTTTTATTTTGTGCTGTCAAGAAGGGATTGGAACCCTGCTTATTTTACAAATGAGTGAGGGAGGAACTGGGTTCTAGCTGTCATCAACGTTCAGTACGTGCTGAAGGTTGCAGAAGAAACACCAGGGAGCTGCCGTAGTGTGACTCCCACCATGTGTGGTTCTTGGGGAAGAAACAGTACAGGGGTTCCTTATATTGTCTGAAAGAGGAAGAGAAAAGCACAAAGTTAAAACACCTACAAATCTCCCACCTCTGATTTTTAGGCTAACCTTTTTTATTCTTGTGATTCCTTCATACCCTTAGCGTAAACTTAGCCTATATTTAGCTGATTAGTACTTTAGGCTTATTTCTCAGACAATCGCTGAGTCCATGAGCCATATCATAAAAATTTCTTCTGCCTTGAACCACGAGTTACTGTTGTACACCTTTGGAAGCTGAGGAAGGACAAGATTTGGAAATAAATGGGCCCTGGCAGGAGGTATGTTGGGCTCTTACAGCATTGCAGGGCAGCCCAGCAGCAGTAACCTCAAGAGGTGCAAGCTGGTTGGGGTGTGTGTGGCAGGGCATGTTTAAAAAACATTTCCTGTAAGGAATACTTTTTCCACATCAGCCGGGCCATCTCCAGATGGTGGAACTTACTTGTACAGTGGAGTTAGCATATTTTTTTTCTTAAAGGGTAGCGGTTTAATTATGCAAGCATTTATTTATACATACATACACAAAAAATTATCTGATAACTCCTTTCACTTTTTTTTCTTATGCAAATTGGTGTTCTAACATTGTTATTTTCTAATTATAAAACATTTTGTATTTTTCAAATTCTCTAATGGAAATTGATACCTCTTCATTATGATGGAGGTACTTTTTTTGAAGATGTGATTAAAAAATAAATAGAAAAAATCAATAGCAGGTAGTGTCTGTTGGTGACTATTGCCCTTTCTAGGTATTCTTGTTACATTCACAAAAGCAATAGCTGAAAGCAGGTGAAATAATCTTTTGCTGTGACTGACAGAACTATGTAAAGATATCAGCGTCAGGTTTCTGGTGGTATGAGGGGGCTCTATTTAGCCATAGAGGCAGAAAATTCTTGATACTTAGTCTGACTGCAGAGTATGCAGCTGCTTAAGCAGGCACCGCCTTGAGTTATCCAGGGCAGAAGTGTGCTGCAAAGTGGTAATGTAACTGCTCAACTTTTAATAAGGAAAACTTTTAACATGGTTAGTTGCATGCTGTGAGTGCACAGCTTGGGTGGGTGTAACAGAGCATGCTTGCTCAACATTCAAAGCTGACCTAAAGTTCATTTACAAGATGGCAGTTTGCACTATTTTCTGATGTTTCCAAGGGTTAGCTGTTTACTATGTTTGTTCTTAATTATTTGTTCAATTACGAAAAGAGGAAGGCGTTAGGAATGACAGGTCATTAATGAGACATTCTGTGCTCCATTTCACTGCTGTCTGTGTTACTACCTTTTAAGATAAACCAGCAAAAAGAAAAACCACTAACAAGTGTGGCAATTCCCTATGACAAAATCACTACAGCTGCAGTTGGTATTTCTGAATAAGATAGAGGAGGAGATACTTTAAATAATAATTACTCTTTAATTTCAGACCTCCAGTTTCAACTGCCTAATGGACCAGGCTGCAATAGAAGCTTAAACTGGCTTCAAGTTCAGCTTTTAGTATTATTTGAGAGGAATGCAGCTATCGATGCCTATGAATCAGTGGCTATATTAAATATTATCATATTGGAAATAATAGGAATAGGAGAATATTGAATGCCTCAGGGTGATGTGGCTTTTGGATGATTAAATATTGATTGAGATTGTACATTTAGGTTAAGATAGAGTTTCAAAAGAAGCAAAAAAAGTATTGGATTTTTCAGACAGGTCTACTCCCATTTTGGGATGTTCTATTCTGACTTGTTTTCCAGGGAGCTAGCATTCCTCGTTCCCAAATTCTTATGCAGATGTCTTAACTGACATGGGAAGAAATCCTGACATGATTTGCCCTCTGCAAGCTGTTACCATGCCTAGACAAAATTTCTTGATGCAGGTCTAAAGTCTATAATTTACAAAGTAGTTTAGGGTTTGCCTTTTAGTCAGGGTTAACGTCTTGCTTTGGAAAGAATACTTTATGTGGTTAATCAGAATGAAATTGGTGTTAATCACATAGATTGCCTTTTGTTTTTTTCTGTTCTTCTGTTTTCTCCAGAGGAGTAATGTGTTTGTCCGGAGAGTACATGCTGCTGACCACACAGCATAGTGTCCAGAGCTCTGTGAAGCTGATGTTTCCCATACAGTGTAAGCCAAAACCCTCAGGCCCTATCTTTCTGAAGTAAAGTGATTGTTAAAATATTAAAAACCATGCTGCCTCCCACGACACATGCTATGGAGGAAGCCTTGGAGACTACCGTCCTTAGATTGGCCCTGACTTGGGAATAATGCCCTCCAAATGTTAATTATCTGAGAATCTAGTGACCATTAAGAACTAATTAGCAAAGTGCCTTACAGATACACGAAGGAAGTATAGAAAATAGGAGGATAACTTCATATCAGGCTACAAAAATTCAGTTAGAAGTAATTTCTGTTATGTATGCTGCTTCATATATCTTAGTCTAAGAGGGGAGCATGTCTGCTTTTATATCTGCAGAGTATGTATGATTAGAATTATCCAAAAGATCAATGAGAAAAATAAGTGATATCTCTAGATGCCTGCCTTTGAGGGCAGGTTTCAGACAAGCTTATTTCTGGATGTTTTTATTCCTCCAGATCGGTTGTAGAGTTTGCCTTTTATACATTCTTGCTGCCAGATATTCTTGTGAGATCTTTGCATGTATCAACAACTCAGGTTAGTTCAGGAATAAATTTTGGCTTTGTACATAAATGGGTAGCCATCGTCCAAGGGAAAGTTCCTTTTTGGGGGGCTTGCTTATTTTCTGCATTAGCAAAAACTCCGACCTGTTTGTAAGTCATTAGAAATATCACAGCAATGTGTGCCCAGTTGCCCAAGAATGTAGGTGAGCCCAAGCAGGGGTCTGCTATGGAATGAAGGTATGTTGAGAATTTAGTTTCCTGGCTACAATAATATCCCACATTTATTAAATGAAATATGAAATACAGATGGAAGTCATCACAAAGACGTATGGCTAGGATTGACTGCTGAAGTGGATGCAACACAGTGATTTTATCAGAGGTTAATTTCCCTCCTAAATAGAAGAGACTTTTGGGCTAAGAAAAAGTGTACTACCCAGCACTGTCAGAATAAAAGGAAACCAGAATGACTGATGACAAAATAATTAAAATACCTAAATATTTTGTCTTATTTCTTCATAAATGAATGCTAAACTGCTATGTAAAAAGTAGCTACCAAAACTAAAATAGCTGTTCAAGAAAGACTGGCAAGAATTAGCAATCAAATCATTGTACATGTGAAAGTTATTACAGCTAAAATAAAAAAAAAATTTAGATCAGGGTTAATTATAAGATGATGCAGTAGTATAATTAGTATTCTTCCTATGGAGGATTATGGGTCCTTCTAAATGCCCTTTTTGATTGCCTTCTTCCCTTTTTTAATTTCCTCCTTGTCCTTTTTGATTATCTACCCCATGACCCTCAGGGCTCCTAAATGTAATACAATTGAAATAACATTTTTGTTAGAGGTGTTTTTTTTTTATATATATAGGCTATTAACCTCTTGCTTACCAAGCGTTAAAATATTCTTTTCTGTGGGAGCTTCACTAACCACAGAGGGACTCTGGCATCCCTGGAGTTTTTATGTAATGCAGCTTTTTGCCTGTCCTGAAGCAGTCTCTAAGGATCTGTCAGGAACCGATCTGCATGAGAATGAGCAGAAAGAGAAGAGAGAACTTCCTTGGAGTGTATTATACAGCTTGGCAAGATAAGATCTAATAGATCTCTGATGTTTCCAAGGCTGCTTCGGTGGTCTAACTATGAGCATTACGGTTTAATATAAAACACTATTGTCAGTTATCCTTTAGTATGATTTTGAGGATATTCTGTTGTTGTTGTTGTTATTATTATTATTATTACCACCTTTAAGAGCAATAGGCTGAGATTTTTTCCCAGGCAGTATGTGGGATTCAGTTACTCACTTCTTGGGAATCCATAAGACAGCAAGGCCTAAGACTTAAGTCTGGTTTGGATCCCATGAAAAACAAGGACTGTTTCCTTTTTATTTTACCTCCAAATGAACTAATACATTGTATTTTGCTGCTCAACAAACATAGCTATTTTGTATGTTTCTCTTAGGGCTAATTTTTTTTTCAAGTTCACGCTGTTGGGAAGGAACTTTGTTTGCACCTAGGCAGTCAGACATTTTTAACTTCCTGAGATGCCTTTCTGTTAATATTCTTCAGCTTCTAGTATAAAACCAATGTGTGAGGGCACCTCAAAACACAGAGTGCAAGCTGCTAATTTAACTAAGTACACCTTCTTGTTTGTTTTAATTTAATGTCCTTTACTAAAGTCAAGCAAAGAGACATCCATCTCTGTTTATAAATCCATGTCGATTTCAGGCATGAGTTTTAGGCTAGAGCTGTGGTATTTTGAGATGTTGTTTAAGGTACTGCCCACTGTCTGTTTTTCCAGGTTTGAATAAACTCACATTTCGAGCATGCAGGAAGAGCAAAGTCTGCTTTTTACTTAGCCGATAACTGGTCATAACCTTACTGTGCAAACCTGAACACATAAACAAGGAAAGCACAATGTGCTCTGTTTAGAACTTACCCTGTTTGTAACCAGTAAACTCCAATATTGGTAATTACTTGTCTGCACTTGGGGTTTGCATGAGACTTGTTGAATTGGGCCAGTCAGGGTTCCCATCTTTGCAGACACTACCCCTTCCTCTCTCTGATCTGTTGAACAAAAGCATCGTGTGCATATCTTTCACTTCTGTCTCTTTGCAGGGCTAAAAAGATAACACTTAATATCATAAAGTTTTCTCTATAGGATGATTAGCATTTTAATGCTTATGGAAAGGTCATTGTTTTTCGCTCTGCTGGTAGTGCAAGTGAACTGAATTGCACTAGTTCTCAAGGCATTCCAAGTGGGGTATTACAGCTGATGAGAGTTTTGTAAACAAATGAAATATTTAGACTGTCTTCACAACAGAGACTATATTAAGACTTTCACTGAAACATTTTGATGCAGTCTTTGTATAAAGGCAGTTTCTGTTGTGTATGTATGCAGGTGTTTTGCCAAACAGATTCAGTTAAATGGTCACACAGGTGGCATTTTAGCACAGTGGTGCTAATATGGTGGTGTTAAAACAGATTCATTAGCATTGGTAGAGAATATAGTGAATCATATAGAACTTTTAGTGAGAGTTTTATACTCTGCATTAGTTCAAGTGAAACATTGGTCAACAATTCCCTTCCCCCTTGTCATTTTCAAAAGTGAGACTCAAAAGGAGTTAAATGTGAACACACAGTTAAGTAACAGTAAAGATGTTTGATCACTTTATCGTCTTCTGCAGTGCTTGCTTTAACAAAGCAAGTATGAATGTTGGCATGGAATTGAGAGTGCAGCACATCACGGATACCTGGAGCTGAGCTATGTGATGAAAGTGGGAAGTGACTCTTTGTTTTCTGAAGTAGGGTTACTGTTGTGTTCCATGTTTTTCAGTGATGATGGTGTCTGTATGCTTTCAGTTGCTGGTAGAGAAAAATATCGAGCCGATACTAGCAAAACCATGTATTATAGACATAATGGTGGGGGCAGAAGAGGAGAAATCAAAATCCTGTTAAAAATCAGGGGTTGTTTTGTCTGTTCAGAGCATTAGATGCAAGAATGTATTGTCGCTCCCTATTCTGTGTCAAGGTGTTCATATACTAACAAGTGTGAAGGAGCTCATATAAGCTCATCTGAAGAAAACCAACCAGCAACAAACAGCTCTTAAAAATTTTCTTTACAAAGGTAGTATTAGGTGAGATGTTAGTGTTGAATGGTTCTGAAGAAAGCTATCCTAGCCAAAGATAGGAATGGCACACAGTTATTTTTCTGTGTGGAAAAAGATACAGATGATATTTTAGGGAAGATGTCAGAAATTAAAATTAATACTCTTTCGAATGAGAATAGGTGCATGTTACTGTTTATTTGAGATTTGATATATTTTTTTGAGAAAGAAATTGGTCCCGTCCCGTACTCCCCCCAAGCTTTTATGCCGATAGAATATCTATCTCATTGCTCTAAGAATGACAAAACACATTTGGTGTAAGTCATTGGATGCCACCCTTAAAACATACTTGGGTGTGTCTACTCATTTTGAAGTGTTTTAGAATGAAAAGACCAGTTTTTCAGGCTGTCAAACCTGGAAGCCTAGGTAGGAAAGCTGCTGGGAAGTTTTCCAGTGCTACATTTCAGCAGAGATCTGGGAAGTGCTGAAAAGTAGTAGCTTGGCAATGGCACTGGTAGACTATAAAACCTCTGTTGGCACTTCACAGTTAGAGATGGTTGAACTACAAAATTCTGGATTGCTGTTTACCTACAGTCCAAGTTTAGTTCCATCGCTCTTCCTATTCTCTCCCTGGCTCGGTCTCAAAATGATGTGGTACGTTTGGTTGGTTGGCATTATGTTTTTGAAACTGAAAGAAGGAAAAGGAACAAAATGTGTGTTGTTCCTGGAATACACCAGCAACTTGCTTTCAAGATGAAACAGCTGTGTGTGCAGAGCTCACAGCTTGTGTTTCTTGGGACTGGGATGCCCTTGCCTTGCTTTATTGGATTCTCTCCTTGATTCCAAAATAAGTGATGGCCAATTTCTGTTTTTCCAACTTACAAAAAAACACCTACAGCAAAAGAGCAAGAAAAAGGAAATATGGAAACAAAAGCATTACTTAAATTCTGCATTTTTAGTGGAACAAACAGGGAAAACAGTGGATATTTCTATCCGTTAAAGACTTTCTTTTTATTCTCTGTTAACCAGAACCCTAGGTTTTATTTTCTTGCAGGATTGTGAATAGATAGAGGCTTTTTTTGGTTTCAAATACAGCTACATGTTATCATGCAAATCTGACAGAATTAAAGGTTAGGTCTAGACTATGCATATGCTGTCTTTGTTAGCCAAGGCTGACTGTGGGTTTAAGTCTGCCACGTGGATTACATCCACAATGCCTGGAAAAGGGATGAGAGTGGGGGGCTACGTTCCAACTGGTCGTGTTCTGTGGCTGAATTTTTGGGTTTAGCAAGCGAGATAACTGAATCAAGACTGAACAGGAGTGTTTGGTAGTGTGGGTGATTGAGGGGCTAACTTGACAATACATTGAGCTGTCTGCTGAGGCAGTGCTGCAAGCTGATTCTGCCTTTCTGCACTGTGTTCTAAGGCCTGATACCCTCTGAGTCAGCTGATGTCTTGCCAGCCCCCAATTCAGTAAGAGGTTAGCCTGTTGCTGTTCTTTGAGAAAATGCTCACAAACAAAATTAATTAAACCATTTTGACAAGTTTGGAGGTTTGGTTTAGTTTTTTGAGTCTGTGGGATTTGGTTTGGTTTGTGGGGTTTTCTATGTCTGTCTGTGGGGGGTTTCTCTTTCACTTGAAACATTTAAAACCCTGTGATCTGGACTTGAAGAGAGTTGTGAAAATGCAATGGTGATTGGCCTATATTCCTTAAAATCTGTACTTTTAACTCCTTTCCTAATGTGCTGGTATAACCCAAACATTTTTCTTGCTTTCTAGTTTGTTATTAAATAAACAACATGCAGCGGAGCTTTACGAGGCTTGAGGAGTATTGGGAAGGAACACATACATAGTCGTTTGTCTTTGAAGACATAGTTCAAAAGGAAGATCAACATTTCACAGGAAAACAAGTCCCTCCCCATGTCTTATCTTCAGTAATCTGTGCAGAGGGCAGGCTAGGCCCAGAGTTTCCTTGTGGCCTGTACTGTCACTGCCGATTTTCCAGGGGTTCTGCAGCAGAGGAGCTAAGTTACAGCTTGGAAGGGAGATGAGGATCAAGGTTTCAAAAGGCTGAAGTCAGCTGCTTGTTGTGCATCTAAAAGGAAGGATTTAACATATGCCAGGACTGAAAATGAGTACCAAGTGTCCCTTTTGGCAGGGACACTGCAGAGCGTGCTTTTGAAAAGAAAAAACTTTCTCGGGGGGGAAGTGGTATTTCCTGTTGTTGGTACCTGTCTTCATGGTTCAGTCTCAGAATCTGAAAGATAGTCCGATTCCAGCACGCTTTGCTTGACCAACACGCGCAGATAATGTTTCTGATACCTGGGCTGTTTGCAGCCTTATCAAAACAACCAAAAAAAAGTCATAATCGCTCTGTTTGTCGGTGTACTTGTCACTTACACTATAGTTAGGACCAGGAAGGTGTTAACTTGACACGAAATGGGAAAAAATATTGTATAAAAGACAATTTTCCCCAAATTGAAACTCAGAAAAGATAAGGAACGCTGCTTAAAACAGAAACCACAAAAGCTGGGAAATTACAAATTACAGTTATTAGTCATTCTTTACTGGCAAGAGGAGGCAATAAAAAACCCCACATGTTCAAATATGGTGTGGCAAATAAAGTGACTTTTCTTAATAGAAGAGGCAGTAATGCTAGGATCTGTTCATCTCGAAAATGTTGTATACAATGAGCAGACAGCAGTGGACAGCCATTTTGAGAAGGTTTTGGCATGGACAAAATTCTTCTATTCCTTTGGTAATAATTTGTTATTACTGTATCTGTAGAGTTGCTGTCCCCTGAATTTGCTCTGGCTACACCCTGGGTATGAGAAGTGATCTTTCTTTGTGGCTTTCAAATACTCTAGACTTTAATTATGATAACATTGTTACCCACAAGAAAAAGTTGGGCAAATCTTGAGGTCTTCCCAATTTAACAGAAGATGAGACATTTTAGCAAGAAGATTTGCTTATATTCTGGATATGATGAGGAATAGCACCCCCCTGAAAGAGACTAAGTTCTGTACTGTTTAAACAATTTTTTTAGAAATTATTAAAAGCCTTGATAAGCAGAATGGTCTCTTTTTGGTGTATGGAAACATTCCAGTCTGAAAGAAAGGTAGGAATCTCTTATTTTTTTTGCTAGATGGAATCTCTTAACAAGCTGATTTTTCAGAGGGTTTTGGTTGTTGGGTTTTTTTTGGGGGGTTGTGCACCAAAGAGCATGAAAGCCATGTTTAAAAATTTAAAACCTTGATATGTTCCGGTTCTGTGGAGCAGTAGAAGGAAGAAGCTTTTTACAGTGCTATAATTCCCTATCCAGCAGCTCTTTAAATTAAGATGTTTATGACAGCTGTTTGTACTTAATGGAATGCACATAGACTTGGTCATTAATTATTGCTTTTTTTTCCAGTTATTAATTGTATTCAGTGGGTCAGGTGGTTATGAAACTGCTGCTGTCAGTGTAGTAAATGCACTTTAACTTAAAAAAAAAAAAGTAACCTTTTCCCCTCCCTGCTTCTTTCCAGTGGCTGAGAATTTTGTATGAAAAGTATTCAACAGTGAGTTATGGAGCTTTTTTTGTAATGCAGTCATTTAACAGCTTCAAGTTGGCAGTGATCCCATCCACCTTAATGTTCTTCACAGTTTGCAAGCAGTCAGCCGAGAGCAAGAGTGCGCTAGGACTAATAGACTCTAGTGTTTGAACTATGGCATTTGCGTTTAGCTTCCAGAACCGGTCTTAAGTGCCTAATAAAACCCTACAGCTTTGGTTTCATTAATTAGAGAGTCCCTTTTACTGATTTGTGGAAAACATTGGCCAACATGTTCTTTCAGCTCAGTAAATATTTATACAACTTATGTATGATTTTTAGTAATGAATACTGCTCATTTTCAGTGCATCCAAAAGAGGCTCTTTCCACAAATTAACAAATTCCTTGTCTGACCCCTGCTGAGCATGGCAATTCAGGTTAAGAAAAGGTAAATTTAAATCTTGTTAGGTTATGAAGGGTTGTGGGTTTTTTTCTGAACTCTGCTTTGCTATATCGTTTTTCGTCATATTTGCCAGGACTTTGAGTAGAAAATGGAAAAGTAAAAAAAAATCAACAACAGTGGATAGCAATTCCTAATTTAAACCAAATGGATGATATTATTGCTGAATAACTGTCAGATAACACGTGATGTTGTGCTGTGATGATATTAGTTAGGAACCTATCAGGATATATTTGTATGAGCTTTCTGGGATGTATTAGCACCCTTCAAGCTTAATCCTACTTATCCTCACCCATAGGATCCCTGTGAGGCAATATTATCCCTGTAACACTGATGGGGAACAGAGATTGAATGCCTGGCTCAAGGACACATTCAAAATCCTTGCCTTAGATGTGGTGACAATATTTCCCATCTGTATGGAAAAATACATGTCCAGCTATTTACACATACACATTTAGGTGCATATGCATATTTCCTGTGTGCACAAATGGAAGTGGGCACTGAAGCATTGAATTCCTTTATGGAAACATAGAAGATGCTTGGAGAATTTCTCCTGTGTTTTTAATTAGTTGTTAGTGGATTCTTTCAAGATTCCACCAAATTCCTTTTTTTCTTCCTTTTGTTGTCCTCCTGTGTCCTTTTCTTAACTTTTGATTCAAATATTGCTCTTGGTTGCATTTATGCAGTGCTACTGATGTTACAAAGTAATGTATTATTTTTATGTGAAGTGTCTTAGGCATTAGTTTTCCTAGGTTTCTCATTCCTTAAAGTATGTGGTTTGGAGAAAGAAGAAAACAAAAATGTATTAGTCGTTTAAGGACTGATGGAAAACTGAGTGCACATCTTCGTGGGGATACTTGGTTTGGCATAAGTATTTGGATCACAAGAGAATGCTAAACTGTCTAGTTTTCAGCATTGTGGTGAGAGCTCACTGTATTCATGTCTCTTTAAAAGTCAATTCTAAGGTAACAAACTCATGTTTTAGACTGTAGAACACATAACGTGTTTGGAGACATCCCATCATTTTTTAATGCATACAATAATCTTCATATAACTCTAATGAGCATGAGTAATGTTTCTTCATAGTTTTCTAGGTTTTAGTACACATTTATTATGTGTATTAACTAGTAGAGACATTTACCCACAGGTGTTGGTTACAGGCAGGCTGTATTATCTCAAAAGTGAGCATAACCCATGCTGTCTGGCTTAAGGCACAAGCCACATTACATAGTTCTTGCCCAGCAGGTCAGTGTATGGTATTCCATCCCATACTGGTCATGTTGAAGTTAATGGGAGTTTTGTTTGCACGTGGAGTGTGTGGTGACCCCATAGAACCATGGAATGCCTCGACTGTAAAGTCCTCTTTGAAAGCAATAAAAAAAAAAAAAAAAAAAAAAAAGCCAAAACCCACCACAACAACAAACAAAAAACCCCCACCTGTTTCATTAGTTGGTGCCAAATCTGACAGCAGACAAGTTTAAAAGAGGGAGGAATGCTAGACTAGTTGTAGAAAGTATGCACAGTAGTGGCAACTTAAATTTTCTCAAAAGCAAACAAAACAGAAGGTGAATCTTCAACTATTATCAATCAGTACAGAGCATTCATACTTTCTATCTGCATGGAACTGTATTCCCTAAATATCAAATTATAGGAACTCTAGGCACCTTGAATTAGATGCCTAAAGTTAAAATAAGTTACAATTCCCTTCTTTATGTGCCAAGGCAGTGCTGTAGCAGCTCTGGATTAGTTGATGCAGATGAGCATGGCTGATTTCCATGCTGTGGAGATCAGATCCAGTCTGGGAATTGGCAGTGCTCAGCTACCTCAGCTGATGACCCAGCGAGAGCTCCTAGGGGATCCTCCTGCTTGAGTATCTGGCTGTGATTTCTCAGTCCTTCCCATGATCTCCAGCTAAGGATCACATTTCAGCCGATCTGACTTTTGTGATTTAGTTGCTAAATTGTCTGTATTCTGCAAAGGATCGTAAATCCACCTGTAAAGACGATCATCTGTAATTTCAGATTTTTAAAATGGAAAGCTTTGTTCTTAGATGACATTCATTCTTTATTCTTTTTAAGGAATAATTCTGTGGGTATTACTGCTGTCTAGGGATAATTATGTAGATGTGTGGTGTGCAAATTTAGTAATAAATTCAATGCAAAAAGCATAATCTTAGACAAAAAGTTGACATATTATTCTGTATCATATTCAAGAGGAGCAGCTTTGTTGAAATTAACTGCTGTTAGGCAATATCTTAGATAAACTCAGTGTTTTACTGCAGGGCATCTGAGAAATCTTCTGAGGCAGATGTCATTTTCTTACCAGTTTTTCACTTGTATACCAAATAGCTCCATTCACAGCTTTTGTTGACTGTAGTTGGCAGCCGCCTTCGCCCTTTCGGCAGAGACCAATACTTCACTGCTTAAAATGTAGGAAGTCATTTAAGCACTTCAAATATTTGGATGGGAGTTTTCTTCAAATAGGTGAGACAGCTTGTGTGTTAAAAGTTTTCTTGATGAATGAGCCTGAAGAGCTAAGCTCCCTCTCACACACGAGCCCCCCCACCCCCACTTTAGATCTGGTTCATCCTCCTGTGACAGAAAGAGTAGTGGCAGAGGAGACATTTGCCCAGCTGCAGCTTGTTGGATTAAAGAGAACCCTTTGGTATCGAGTGTTGTCAATGCAGCAGCTTTTGCGAGCACTAAATTTACTTATAAAAAATTATTTTTTTAATTGCCCCGGGACAAACCCTTGCATGTCATGCTTTTGCCTGAAGAAAGTTTTTTATATGGAAATACTTTTTTCTTTTTTTTTTTTTTTTTAAGATGGTATAGAGGATGTCTAGAGTTTGTCAAGCCAACTGATCCTCCAGGGAATGTGCTGACTTTCAGTATGTATGGAGGATTTTTAAAGCAGCTGAGCAAAATCCTTTCTCAGATAAGATGCTTTCTATTTTGCTAGTTAAGAGCATCCTCAAATCGAAATAGCTCAAACATAATCAAATCTCCCTTCCTCAATCCTTTGCCTTCTCCTCCCAACCCCCTACACAAGCCATCCCCAAAAGGATAATCCTGGCAGTGATGTCATTAGAATGAATTTACAGACCAGTGCTCAATTTTCTTGTCTTGAGCTTCAATTGCTAATGCTGTATATTTGAGCTGTGTATGTAAAGGAGCCAGGTTATGCCTTTTTCCCACCCTTGTTTAATTTCCCTGGAGCCCTGAGAATAACTAATGTGGGATTATTTGGATATTTTCATACCTTTATATCCCATGCTCCCCCCCCCCCCCCCCCCTGCTGCACAGCTCCATATTGCTTCCAAGTGTTTGTAAAAGCTCTTGCTGTATTCTTGAGGGAACCATTGTCTTTAGGGAGCAGAAAGTTTAAGGAAAGAATTTTGAACACGTTTAGAGATAGTTGCAGTTTCTGGTAGGTGTTGTGGATGGTGATATAATGTACAGAACAGACTGAAAAATCATTTGTTTTAACCAAATTTCTGTTTTCCAAAAATAAAATTTTTTCGTTGTGGTGATGCTCAGTTATTTTTAATCTCCAGAGAATATTTTTAGTAGTTAGCACCAATGAATAAAGTTGATCCAAACTTATATTGGGAATCAGGATCCATCTTAAAAAAATTATCAAGTGAACTGACTAGGCAAAGAGAGGAAGAAACAGGCTGAATTTACCTATTTTGTTGGTAGGATATTGTAATACATAGAAATTATGTGAATTTTGCACAGTCATTGGAGGAATTGATGGCAAAACCAGAACACAAGTACAGGTTCCTCAAGTCTAAGTGCATACTGTTGAGATCTTAACCACACAACTTCAGCCTGGCAGGTTCAACCATGCTGTGTCAATCACACCAGCTCACTGAAGTCGTAGAAACAGGGCTCTTTCCACAGGCTTACATATAAGAAACGAGATACATGACACTGATAGCTTCCCTGAGTTCAGTGCACAGAGGAGAAAAAAGGGATAAAGTCAGCCTGAAATGAGTTGGAAGCAGGATTTTTGCTTGGGGCTTATATCTAAAATTAACTTTTTTTTTCTGTGCCAAGTTGATGTACATATTGAAAGTGGTAAACACTTGTTTGAAGTATTCTGCTGCATTTCAAGTTTAATGTACAATAAACAAGAAAACTTTCAGATCTGAAAGAACAAATGGACAAGACTAACCCAGCTGGGATGATCTGAGAGTTGGTAGGCAGTAGGCTGATTTGCAAATCACGTTGCATGAATCCGGGTGAAGCCCATGTGCATTGCAGTAGGAGGTTTTGGAATGGTGCATGCACCACACAGATTTACTGTTGTACGCTGTAAACATGAACACACGTTTGCCTACTAACTACTAACAGAGCTGCCAGAAGACGGGAGTAACAAGTGCAGAGTCCCAACTGTACTTTTCAGGTGATTATAGCTGTGGTGTGATCACTGGCTTTGTGTACAGTACACATATCTACGCGGTATCTTAGGACACTTCTTAACATGACATGATCTCTCCTGCCCTTCTTTATCCCAGCAGGTGTTTTCCTACTTTGGAACAGAGCTTTTAAGGGGACACTCTTTTGATCTCCTAGTGGAAGATCTTTCCTACTTAATGGAAAAGTGTACTGAGGCCCAAGATCATGAAAAACATATTAACCTTGCCATACAATGACAGGCATGCCAGATGCCTTAATGTAAGTGAAAAATACATTGGGGGATATCTGTGCTCTATAATTGAATACTGAAAGCAAACAAAACCTTATCTGACAATAATAAAAAGGCCTTTGTGCTACAAAGAAACTTCGTCACTTTTGGGGCATTGATTCAGCATGTCCTTTTTTACTTATTTTCCTAAGATGGTAAATACCACTTTTTAATATATGTTCTAAAAAACAAGTGGACTCCATTCTGTTTTCTGTCTTTATAATAAAAACACTTATGAGATACCTCAATGACACTAAATAGAAAATCTAAAATATACTTTAGGTCAAGGGGATATTAACACCTTATTCTATTTCTTAAAACATACAAATATATTATGAGCTGCATTTGAATTCTGGAACATAATCACCTCTTTAAAGAATTTTAGCTTTTCCACCAGTCCCTGAGTACAGGGATCTGCTGCGATTTTGACTAGTGTGCATCACCAACCATCACAGCAGTGCAGTGAGCGCTACAAAAGAGCTGTCATCCGAAACAGTGAAAGCAGAAACATGGTCTTTAATATGAAGCAGGAAAGAAAAACCTTGAAAAGTGAGTGTCCAACCAAATTTGGGGTGTAATTGTGCTAGATGAATGCAGTGAGATGAAAAATAAATTTCACTAATTTAGATTTGTAGCACATACGAGACAAGACAATCAGGCCCCGTCTTCAGTACAAAACACATAATGTTATGGATTTTTTTAACTGAGATCTGATTAAATGTATTAATTCTGATTTCTTTAAACAAAAATTACCTGATAGGGATTCAACATTTTTTTCTGTACATGAACGTTTTAAATGAGGAAAGGGTAGGCTGCCCTTTTTGACAGACCTTGAGGAAGGTCATAGTTTTCCTTTATTGTTTATAACTGGCACTGAAAGAGCAAGGTGAATGAAACAGATTTTTTTATCACTTCTATTGTGCTGTAGTATTAAATAACTGTTAAAAAGGGGCAACAAGTGCAGTATTCACAAGCTAGCTAAGAGGGAATTAGAAATTTGTCAAACTCCTGTCAAGAAATGTAGTTCACATCAGGAGCAACCAGTTTATTAATTTTGCTGGAGTTGACAGACTTTTCTCCAGAGTGTTCTCCCCTTTCCTGAAATAAGTTTAGTGATTTAAACTCAACTCTCCAGGGGTCTTGGCACTGAAGGAGTCTGAAGTGTTGAAGTGCTACTTGTGCTATATTCAAGTCTCAAATTTTGCATGAACTTCTAGCACAAATCCTTCCCTCTCCCTATTTTCCCCTCATTCATTGAAACTGATGAAGACAACATAATAGAATCTTACTTCTTTTCCTCGGGAGAGCAAAGCAATGAAAAGTTGAGATTCAACCTCAGTATGTTTTGAAATAAAAAAAAAAGAAAAGGTTACCCTGATAGGAGACTGCTTGAAAAAAGTATTATTTTTGCAACAGTCAGTCTCAGAAGAATACTGAAAGACAAATGTTCAAGCACATTGCAGCTAAAGTATTCAGTTGGGATAGATGAAGTAATGTGTAAGGAATCGTTTTTTCTGGATCAAAAGTGTTACTGTATAAATGCTTTGCAGAACAACTGAGCAAAAAAAAAAAATGGTCCTTGTTACAAATATTGATGGCCTTTCAATTAAACTTAAAATAATCCTCCAGTTATATTAAGAACCTGTTATCCAAAGTCGGCTTCATTTAATGCACAATGGGCTGAACTCATCCAAGGTGTTAAGTAGATGAAAGTCATTGGGGTGAACCAATAAATTCAGTCAGCCTAAAAATTTCCTTAGTGATTTTGAAAGGGCTTGCATCTCAGAGATATAACTACCTTATGAGACAGCTGTCATTTAAAATCCTGTAGAAATCTACAGAACAACACTGAATTCTCTGTAATTGGTGTGGACTTATCTATTCAATACTACAGGACGATTTGAAAAACCTTTAGGAAACATACATTTTCTGTGTATTCACGATGAAATCTTAGCACATATACATATAATAATGTAACCGTAGTGTGTTATGGTCTGAACTACTTTTAGCATGGAGGCCCAAATTGCATTTCTAAAATATATGTGGGTTACAGTATGAGATGCAGCATTAAAATTCTGGTCCTCAGACACATTGTGCAGCTTATCATGGTAAAGTCATGAACTGATTGTGAAAGATGCAGTAAGAAAATCCATGCTTGGAGAGTCTTTGAGTTAAGATTGCTGCTATGAGCCAGGCAACCTGGTTTATAAATACATGACTTATAGTTACATAACAACTTAGTTTCTGGTTTTTTGTCTGTAAACTGCAGATAGTGCTTGGTTTTGAGGATATATGAGCACTAACTTGATCATATGAAGTACTGCAAAAAGGCCAACCCAGTAACACCAAGGGAAATGCAAAAAGAACCAATGGTAGAGTTGCCTGTTTTTTGGTGTGGGATAAATCTTAGCATTTTGATGTTTGCCTGAATGTACTTGTCATATTTTTTTGACTAAAGTCCTCATATCTTTGCAAACATTACAACTCTACCTATAGTCAGTCACAGAAGTTACTCGGTAAAGTGCAATTACTCAGGTTGGTTCTAAGTTAAGAGAAGGAATTGACCAAAAAAGAAGTGCTTGTAGCTTGCAAGTATATCACCTTGTATGATATTTCTGCCTGTTCTCAAAAGTTAACCTGGGCTTTATTGTGGCTATATTTGGGTTGGAGATCTCCCAGAGCGACTTGTATGTCAGAGCAAATGGGGTTGATAAATCACTTGATAGTGTCCTTCCCCTGCGCCATTTCTTCCAGCTCAGCAGAGAAGCCATATCTGTGTTGTATCAGTGGGGATTGTGCTAGTCAAAATGTTATCTTTCAGATAAAACATATAGCAAGTTCCAATTATTTTGTAACTTTCCCATATCTCTTTTCATCCCAACTTTACAACCTGACCAGCTTCTTTCCATTGCCATCAGACATGTACATTTGAATAGTCTGTGGATGTATCTGTTCCGTATTAGAAATGGCTGTCATCACAGAGTTGGCCAAGCAATATTTTAGGAGGACAGTAGGAAATGCTTAAAGGCACTGGATCGTGGTACAGGCAAAGCTTAGTAGGAAGGTGCTTTTTGCATTGGCATCTTTGTGATACTAACAGTAATCTTTGTCCGTTCTCCTCACTTTACCCAGCAGTTAAAACTTTATGAAGTTGAAATTTTGTTTCGACGTGGATTAAGAGCATACTTAATGCTGTAATACTGGGTTTCAGCGAGGACTTCTATTTGCCAGAAGTTGCCTGCCATATACAATTGCCACTGGCTTCAAGGGGCAAAAACAAGTAGCAGTTTTATTTGGCTATGCAAAAGAATTACTCTGAATACATGAATAAATCATAGGGTGTTATCTCTTTTACTGATGAGTGTACAAATTAAATGCCTCATAGAAAGGTGTTAGAAGAAATGTTAGATATATTTTTAATTAGGTAAATTTTGCTTATTTGAAGGAATTAATCTGTGAACCCTCTCTCCTTTTCATGGTTATTACTGAGAACCAGGCAGTTAAGTCTGATATTTGAATTGGTAATGAGTTTTTGAATTTTTGAAATGACAGCAGTCTTTGATGATCTCTCTATTTCAAGAGAAGTGAACATATTTGACTAAGACCAAAAGGAGGGAGAATACTTGGACGTTACTTACCAGCAGGGCATGTTGCAGCATACCTAATAACCAAGTATTTTGGATGCCATATTTTATTTAAGCTCTTGTGAAAAAGAGAGTAGATGCATAGATGTAGATTTGAAGCTTGTGAAGAACTGTTCCAAGACAGTTCAGTCCTTTTCACTTACATTTTGATTCTGGGTTAGTTTTAAAGAAAAAGTAATATATATGCAACATTTAAAACTGTACTCCTGTGAAAGTGTACTTCAGAACATGAAGCATTTGTTTCCTTTCACCTGAAGAATGCTTGAGGTTTGGTGTCAGAATGACACACAGAGCCTACCTGATGCTGACAAGTCCTTCCCATCTCTAGTAATGTGATATTTAGTGTTAATGCAATTGTTACGCTAAGTGGAAATCTGAATGATGGAAAGAAGTGATGTTGCAACTGCTGATACTTCTGCAAAAAGAAATACAAAGAAATGCTACATAACTGTATGAGACAGAACTGGACAAAGATACTTCCAGGCTGTGTACAGACATCTGAGAGTGATGACTTTTAATAGTTTTAATTAAGCTGGAACATAAGCTACAGAAAGGGCAGCTGGGTGAGAAGTGTGTAGCTAGTGTAGGAGACTGTTTCCCAGATGTAAATTTTGAAGTATCTTTATGTGGCATATTAATGCTATTTCAGGTAGATTCTGCCATATCAAAGGGGGTATGGTACGATATGCTACAGATGGCTTACTGCTCAACAGTTCTGTGATCGGTAAATATGTGTTACTTGTATTACTGAATGCTGGAGGCCTAAATCTGAAATGATGAATTTTGTAGGTGCAAACACTGTATGTAAAAGCAAGTAGCTTTGTTGTAATTGTTGTGGTTTATGAATACATACAGCTTCCAGAGTTTTATAATCATGTTCTGCTTATGGACAATTCATGAACACTTCCTTTCTGGTCACAGAAATATTGAGAGGATGTTGTCGGTTGTCTCCTGGAGCATCAGTGAAAGTGTAGAAGATAAAGGGATATATTCTTAAATAAAACAGTTTTTTTTTTTTTATTGAAAGATATTATAGGGTAGAATAAGGGAAAAAAATCTACATTTGTATCTTAAAATGTATTCTAAATAGAAACACATTATTTTCCCTTCCCTGATGTAAGAATGTTTATCAGATCACTTTAAATCATAATCCAGTGTGTTTAACTGCGCAGTATTCTTAAATAATGAATTCCTGTTGCACAAAACGTAAGTAACAAGAACTACAGCTACACATTTAATAATTGTTTGGGTTTGTTTCATTTTGGTTTGGTTTACTGAAGTAAAAGAGCTTTGGCAGCCTGTGTGAATGTGTTCACATAGTAGTTCTAGTTACCTGAAGGCAAGAACTGGGGCATTGAGGCTTCTTCTATCTCTCATCTTGAAGGACTGCCTCTAGGTGAGAACTGGTATCATCAGGACCACTGCAGCCTTGTGGTTGCTATCTCAGCCAGTATCTCGGCTCCTGGGCGCCTCTGTGAGAATTTCAGTTTTGCTCTAAGGACAGTTAGATTTCCATGCACCTGGAGAAATGACTGAAAGTGGTTGGCCTGAGTTAACGCACGGGAAGATAACTCCTACCCTCAATTTTTGGTTGCAGTTTGATAATTTTCTGGATTTTATGAAAATACCACAAACTCTTTGAGGCCCACCTGTGCTTTTAAATGTTGTCAGTAGTTTTGAACAAGGCAGTCTGAAAGGCTTGTGTAAGAATGGAGGGTGCAATGTTTAAGATGTTGCTTTGACGCTACCTCAAAAGTATTCTTGGGAAGAGGTGCCTGGTGTGGTAGGTCTGGGAGTGCAGCCATGTAGAATGTAGTTTTATGCTTCAAAATGGGGGATGAAAGCCATATTGCTACCTGTACGATAGTATGGGCTGTGGGGTGTCCAGCACATGTAAATGTGTGTGTGTGTGCACGCCAAACTTGCTGCTTTTACAAATGGTGCTGTTTGACAACTCCTAACATCAACAAGCAGGGATTTTGCAAAATTGGTGCTACTTATTTGATGGCTCACATCTGCTGGGGTATTTTCTTTGTCTAAGATGACACCAAGTAGAAAGTAGAACTGTAGTCAGTGGATCAAATGGTAGGGAGGGCCAGCTGTGAGGATCAGTTCCCCTCAGGGATCTACAAACGTTACAGAGCTTGTTGCCCGTGTATCTAGTGCAAGTTAAATGAATTGTTCCCATTAGTGTGCTGGTAGGATGCTCTGGTCTTTGAATGACACAGGGAAGAAGCAGTATAGTGCTTACAGTAAGTACTACAGTGCTTGCAGTGGTGTGTCTGCCGTACTCGTGGCAATGTTCTCTTGTCACTGTTAAAACTATGTGAAACGGTGACTTGCAGTAAGGCCCACAGTTTAAGTAAACATACAATTCAAAGAAAGTCTGTGACAGTTTTTAAGAAATGTTGGGTCTCCTTATACTTTGTAGTCTGAAAAAGAACTGTAGGGGCTTGCTTGGATTTATGCGACTTTGAACATTCAGCTGGATGCTGTCAATGTATATGTGTTGCTCTGCAAGACTATTTTGAAATCCTTACTTTGTGATCTGTTCAGTCAGTTGCGTAACTAATAGTCATTAAAACAAAGCTAATTCATGGTTTTCCTATAAAGGCTCCTGCTGGAAGTATACTCCTATATAGTTCGGAGCTATCTTTGACATTTACTGTGTGAAATACAGTACAGACGTGGGATGGGTGTTTAGCCTGCTTTCTGGCTGTATGTTCTGTGGCAACATTTATCACATAAGAACATAATGGCTATTTAATGAAGATTCTTCATTTTGTTTCTCCTGATCTAAGACACTGTTTATTTGTGAGGACAAAAGAAACATTAAAGCTCAGAGGGACCTTCAGTGAGGTTGTAAAAGAATGAAGTAGTGGTTAAAGCTCTTTATCTTTTATAATGAAGAGTTCTGTTTGAATGAATCTGGGAAAATTACAGTATTTAATCTGACATCAGAGAAAAAAAGTCGGCACTCTGTGCCAGCATTCACATTACCTAGTAACTATTTGTGTGTGTGAGATCCACACATAAAAAGATGAGACTCTTCAGCATCAAATGAGTATTAATCTAAGGTTTACCTACAGCTAGGAACAAATTGTTTACGGCAGGAGATGAAACAAGGAGTTGCATGTGATGAGTTGTCCAGAATGATATTAGGGGCAAAAGCTTTGCTCAATATTAATCACTAATGAGAAGTTAGTATTTTAATTTTGGGCTAACGTAAGTGCATCTATATTAGCAATAGTATCAGAATCTCAGCCTTAAACACAGACACTGGGATCTTGGATTTGGGTTTTAAATTCTTGTTTCTTTTGAAAAAGTTTTGGTATCAAAGGTTTGAAATCAGTTTGGGTCTGTGAAGAATTTTTGAGTTGGGAAAATTCTAGAAAGACCAGGGAATTCTTTTCACTGAGAATTGTACGGATGACATAACTCATGATACTGGTGTTTTCTCTCATGAATACGGTGTAATTTTGAAAGAAATAGTCATCTGTATGCACTTTTTCACAGGCACTACTATCATTTTAAGAGATATTGGGCAGGGGAGGCTGTCAGCTACTGAAAAATGGAATCATAAAATGCCTAGATGGTACAGCAAGTTACTCTTGGAATCAGGAAGCCAGTCTGCCTTGCAAGGGCTAAAAAGATCATCTATCTCAGTAAAATAAGGTCAGAACACTTTTTAAAAATCCTTGGGCTTTGGATCTGTTTGTCTCCTGTATCCTGCATCTGTATTTGAGTAGAAAGTAAAAAAATTCTGGTTTGGAAGATTTTATGTAGCTAGTTCTGATATAACCATATTATTCTAGGAGTAAGACTAAAGCAACACCTAAAAAATAAAGCTCTCAATAATTCTCTGATAGAGTTTAGGTATAAGAGCTGTGAATCTTAGGGGAGAGCAAGGCTGGTTTTTTTCAGTACTTAAGCATTTAGGACAGTCATGATTCTTGGGACTTTGGTATATGCCTATGAACTTGAGAACAAGAGTGATCCAGACCTGCTGAAAGCCCCTTGGTTTGCATCGTGAGCTCTTTCCTTTTTAGTAAAAGTTGTGAACGAGTCTGGGAAAAACTGGAATATTATATTAAAAAAAATTATGATCATCATGTTTGAAGTTGTTTTTTAATAAAAAAAAGTTTGGGTTTTTTTGGTTTGGGCGGTGGTTGGTTTTTTTTTTTTTCATAATTATGAAAAGCTTCCTTGTTCTTACATGCCTAGTGGATGTTGTCCTTGATCCTTGCTACTCTAGCACATAATTTATTTCTCTTTTGAGTGGACTATAAGCATTGCTGTCCATTCAAACTTTTGAAAGAAAATACTAAAATTACTTAGAGGACTTTCAGTAATGTGTGCTGATCATCATTAGCAGCTCTTCTGTCAATGACAAGGATACTGTTTTGCAACATCATTTTGTTTAGTTAAATTCACTTAAGTTGTGTTTACAGTACTTGAATGGCTGGTATTTTTATCTTGGTCACTGTAAACAATGGCCTACAAAGATCACAAAATTCTGTCAACTCAGAGATCCTTAGAGAGTTTAATATAAACCATTATTAAAGTTTTTAAAAGAATGAACTCCTTTCTGAATACACTCAGATCTATTATTCTGCTTTGGTAGGTTCTCTGCAAGTGCCCTAGTGTTACATATAATCTTCCACCTTAATTGCTAGCTTTGTGTAGTGACAGAGTAAAAAAAGAAATGGAGTGACAGGATGAAACACAGTGGGATCCAAGCTTTTAATACATTTTCTTTCTGATTTTACACAATACGTCAGGCAGGAGGCTTAGAGTTTAAAATTTTAACTGGTTTTTTCCCCAAGATTTCCAATCTATCATAAAATGACTAAGTTCCTGTCATGGTTTAACCCCAGCTAGCAACTAAGTACCACGCAACCACTCGTTAACTCACCCCTGCCACCGCCAGCAGGATGGGGAGGAGAATTGGGAAAAAGGTAAAACTCATGGGTTGAGATAGGAACAATTTAATAAATGAAATAAAATGTTGTTGTTGTTATTGTTGTAACAGTTGTATTGAAAAGGAGAGAGAAACAGAGAGGAATAAAACCCAAAGGGAAAAAAAACAAACAGCCAAGTGACGCACAGTGCAGTTGCTTACCCTGCGCTGACTGATGCCCAGCCGGTCACCCAGCAGCGATTGGCAGCCCCCAGACAGCCCCCCCAGTTTATATACTGAGGTGACGTTCTATGGTATGGAACAGCCCTTTGGCCAGTTCGAGTCAGCTGCCCTGGCTGTGCCCCCTCCCAGTGTCTTGTGCCCCTCTAGCCCTCTCACTGGCAGAGTCTGAGAAGCTGAAATGTCCTTGACTTCGTATAAACATTACCTAGCAACAACCAAAACCATCTGTGTCTTATCAACATTATTCTTACTAAATCCAAAACACAGCACTGCACCAGCTAGAAGAAGAAAATTTACTCTGCCCCAGCCAAAAGGAGGACAGTTTGAAAACATGCTAGAGCCTAAATGCTGGCTTGAGGGGAGAGTATAATGAAGTAAAATAAATAGATAGATAGTTATACACACCCACATGAGCAAAGCATCATATACGTATACCATCTACATAGATATGGTGTCATCAGACCGACGTGAATCACCTGATTTTGGCACAAAAGGCAAAGCAAAGAAAACACAATGGTGCTTAACAGAAATCCTGGTGATCAGTTACGAGCTTTGCCAGTGATGCATGTGTTTATCCATAGAAACTCCTAAGGAAGAGTTTTCTTTAAGATTTAAGAAAATTGCAGTCAAGAATATCCTCCTTTGATTTTTTGCAGAGTAATGTATTCTGCCAGACAGGGAACTTTTCCCTTATCTTTCTGTACATCAAAGTATGCTTTCCCCTTGAAATATGGGAAGTTGACAACTGTACAACAGCAGCAGGGATCTGGGTTCACAGAGTTTCATTATGCTTCTTTATTTGGATGGGCAACTGTGAGAAATAGCTTATGATGTATAAAATATCTGAGTCTCTTTTTGTACTTGAAGACATTGTTATCTCTATTTGAAGTTGGCTAGTGAAGGTCAGTCAGGCTAACCACTTGCAAAAGAATATCCTGTCGCTATTGGTAGATACTCTTTTCAAAGTTCATTGCATCCAGAAAGCTATTTTTGTAAATACCACCCATCATGGTAAATTACATATTGTTAGTGGGAGGGGGAAAGGGAATGGTGGATGCATTCTTTTCATTTTTAAAAAAACGCTGCTTGTTGCAAAGAGCATTGCATAGCAACAATGAAAAGTCTAAGAAGTTAATTTGTTTAAGATTTGGTGTTGATCAGGAATGTCAAATTGCACTGCTGAAGTGATAAGTTCTGTGATAACTGTAATACTGAAACTTTCACTCACTGATAACCATGGCAGTGATATATTGTGGTATTTTCATGACATTTCCTTTGCTTTACTTTGAAGTCTAGTTGGTTAAGTCAGGAAGTCTTTCTGTATTAGCAACACTGAAGTTAGGATTGTATCTTCCTCTCATTTTTATTTTTTTTTTATTTGTTAATTAAGTATGGAAAGCTGGCTGTTTAGGATAGTGCTAACAGTGGCAAGTGGTCACACATTAGTCTATCACATTTTGAAATGAAGCCCATTAAAAATGGGATTTTTACATTAAGTAACATTTTGAAGGGAATCAGTAGGTTCTTTGTGCTCCACTCATTAAATATAAATAAATCTTTGTCTTTCAGTGGTGTATTAGGTTTAGGTTTTATTATAATAGTGGCTGTGCATATCTATGTAAACTGATGGTCTAGTCCCAGAAATATTTACAAATGAGAGCAATCCCAGTTAATCATGCCTAATCTTGTGAATAACATTACTGATGTATGTTGGACTTGCAGAATTAGTTTCTCAAGAGATCCTGTTGATTTCGAAAGAATGATGAGTTGTCTGTGTACGTCTTCTAGGATACAGCTCAGAGGAAAGGCATTCAAACATATATGCAAGTGGGAGTTAGCACTAGTCCAAAGAAAGTCAAAGATCTTGTAACTCCCCCTTTTTACATTGAGCAGTTTTCAGACTGATTTTTTTGTTCCATAATACACTCATTTCTAGGAGCTTATTGTACTTCTCGAATGTTCTGAATAGCGGAGTCATTGGCTTCCTGCATTAAAACAAACTGATTGCAGTGATGTAGAAATGTGTTGCATACTTAATACTTACATTTAAAGCACTAGTCATAACCTATCTAACCTAAGTAACAGTTTGGATATGCTGATACATATTTTGCTTGGTTTTTCTAGTCACTTAGAGTTACTGGTGTGAGAAGGAAGGCCTCTTAAAAATTCACAACTCATTTTAATGCAAGTAAAGATTCCTGATTAATTTAAGTCTAATCCTGTTGAACTCACTGGCAACACTTATCCTTGTTCCACCAGATTGCAGTTAGTCACTGTGAAGCCACAGTTCAAAGCAAAATACTTCTTTTTCACTGCAACTACCAGTGTAATTATGAAGAAGATGCAAAAAAAGCATACCTCTGTTGTTTTAAAAGGTTATCTAAAAATATCTGCATAAAACAGCTAAAAGGCCTTACTAGATGGTAATTGTTAATTATTATGGAAACATGTGATTGGAAAAACCCACAACTCATCTCAAAAAAAAAAAAAATCAGGTAGAAAAATATAAGCACTAGTATTTCCATCACTGTTTCATGTATCAGGGGAAAGTAGGCCCTCAGTCAGCGAATACAGCTAAGTCTGTTTTGTGCTGTGGCAAATCCCATTGTGAAGAGGCTGTGAGTAATCAGAAGTGACAGCATAAGCACTTTCTGTTCAAAGTGATTTTACAGAAAGCATTATTTTCTGAGAGAAGTACACATATGGCTCCCATAATGCTGAAAGAGCACTGATGTATCCATTTATTAGCACTAGTGTTGGGAGAGAAGTTTTTGCAAATGGTGTTCATATTTAAGACCTTTCTCCCTGCATTTCCCATTCCGTAAAACACTCTTAAAATTGTGGGAGCTGGCCAGTTAGGCAAGGGTGGGGCAGGGACTTTGGCCAAGGGAACGCTAGGACAGGCCGTGATGATGAAGACTGTGTCAGGAGCTGTACATGTTGTTCAGTGGTCACTCAGAAAGTCAAACAGCAGCAAAATGGTCTTCCTTGGTGAAATAACAAATGTTCTAACGACCACTGTAATGTCAAATTCAAAGGGTAAGGCAGACCTTTAGAAAAAACCTAGAGAGAGGGGCGGTTTTGCTCTCTTACCAAAGAGGGCATAAGGTACCGTTCGTGCATTTTGACATAGATACTTCAGATCTCTCTGCTTCTTCTCACTCTGTCCCTCTTCTTGCCCTAAGCTATCGTTCCGATAACAGCACTCACCTCCTTGACACATGCAGCTGTCCTGTCCTGTGAGTCAGCCAGTAATGATTGGTCTGGAATGAAAATCCCAGAAAGCTGGCTCTTACAAAATATGAATTTAAAAGATGAATTTGCCCCCTGTAGTGGCTACTTATGTAACTAAAAGGTTTTATTTTCATAGAATCATAGAATGGTGTAGGTTGGAAGGGACTTTGAAAGTCATCTAGTCCCAATGCCCCGCCATGGGCAGGGACACCCCCCACCAGCCCAGGTTGCTCCAAGCCCCATCCAGCCTGGCCTTGAGCACTGCCAGGGATGGGGCACCCACAGCGGCTCTGATGGAACATGCCTGTTTCAGTGCCTTGCCGTCCTCGCAGTAAAGAATTTCTTCCCAATACCCAATCTGAATCTTCCCTCTTGCAGTTTAAAGCCATCACCCCTTGTCCTGTCACTACAGGCCCTTGTAAAAGCTTCCTTGTTGGGCCCTTTAGGCACTGAAAGGTGCTGTCAGGTCTCCCTGGAGCCTCCTCTTCTCCAGGCTGACCAACCCCAGCATCTTTCCTCAGCCTGTCCCCGCAGGAGAGGTGCTCCAGCCCTCTGACCATCTCCATGGCCCCCATTTTTGTTAGGCTTGTTTTCCTTTTGTTCTTATTGCTTACCCTGCGTCTAGGTTGGAGGTTACAACCCTAATTCCTAACACAAGGAATATGAAGGTTTGGCCAGGACCTTTCAGTTTAAGTCGGTACACATACGTAATCAAGTTCTGGTATTCTGGTATTTGTAAATTGCTTACCAGTGTGTCACACTTTAAAATTACTCAAAGGAACTGCTCAGAAGTGCTCTTCCTAGAGGCTGGAACCTCCCAGCTTTTCTTTTCAGGGAAAAGAAATGTTCCAGTGCTCACACTTGTAGAACTTGGTGGTTCAAAATCAAAAGGCCAATAGTAACACAAGTGCAATTAAAAAAAAAATCGTCATAACGTTTATGTTAAAATTGATAGCTACATATTTGGAGTTGGCATTGTGGATTTGTGTATTTACAAAAAACTTTAATAATCTGGAAACTGTTAGCTTTGGAAGTTAGTTCTAAATTTACAAATAAGATAGCTATATTTTTCTGAATTATTGTAACCTACTGCCTCCCTGGGATGTTTCACAATAATGAAGCCTGAAATAAAAGCCTTTTCTTTTCCATAGTAATTTGGTTTTGGAAGAGGTGGTTAAAGGAATAGGAGGGTAGCAAAGGAGATTCAGGTCTCTCCGTCTTTCATGAACAGTAAGCCAACAATTCCAATTCCAAAATTTCATTACAGGCCTTAATCACAAATGAAATGTTTCAAATACTTGTACCGCTTCCAGTAACCTCTTTCTCTTCTCATAAAATTCCCCCCAAGGAGAGTAAAGCTTAAATGCTGAGGGGTCTGAGTGCAGCACCATTTATCTACCAAAGTGGAGACAATATTGTTTGTACTCAAGCATGAATTCCGATGACATTTAACAGAGTTAATTTTATCTTTATTTGGTATTATGAATTTTGCCTCATTCTGTTCACTCTGTTGCTTTCTTTAAAATGCCTCTCAAATTTCACTGGCACTGGACCGTTGTTGGTGATTGCCGCCACATGCCTGTCTCGCATAAAAAACATCTTTATTACTTCAGAAAGTATATATTTAACAGTTTGCAGATATTTGCATCTGACTTGGAATTGTGGCAAGTAATACTCATATTGAGAGAGCTGTTCATTTGGTTTTAATGAGCATAAGCTACAGCTTGCAGTTAAGGAACTACTTGAATTTAATAACATAGCAAATAAATTGTTGTACTGCTCAAATCCATTCTGTCTGGGTAGTTTGATGTGCACTAGTTAATATGAGTGTGGGAAAAAAGGGGCCTTCTATAGTGTTGTCGGTGTCTTGTTTGCATCAGCTTCAGTTTTAAAACACCAGCGTGTTGATACACATTCCAGCAACAAAATTTAAGCAATACAGCAATACATGTTTGAACATTTATTGATGAGGTGTAAGGAAAGAATACACTCTTGAAGTCTGCATGCAAAGAAGAGAGATCCTCCCACATCTAACATACAAATCATTGCAATTTTCATTCCTTTTTTATAGTGGCTGTTGTGTGTCTGATATAAAATAGTTCAATGATGAAATACGTGTCAAAAGAATTTACTCGGTGGTCACTTTGCTAATGTTGGTATCATTTCTTCCCTGCAGGTATTTCTGTAACAAAGAAGACTCATACATGTAAGTAATATCTTTTGATTTGGCCTTCTTTTGCAAATGGAATTTGTGTTAGGCTGTGCTGTGGCGCTAAGATTATTAGGTGTCGGTCTGGTCTGAGAAGGCTCTGTTTTGCAAATTCTAGTGGGTTTTCTGCTTTAGAGCAGTTCCAGTCCTCGCCTGAAATGTCGTCTAAATGAATGTACAATGCATGTGTGTGTTTGTATACGTGCGTGTGCATTTGCATATGTGTTAAGTCAGAGAGCAGGAAAAGAGAGAATTCTTTATTCTTGGTTTATTTGAAGAAAGACAGAATTCCTTATTCTAATGTGTGTACCTTACAGCTAGCTGATAATTAACCTATCCAGGAAATACAGGTGAGGAGAATGGCTATATTTTTATGTCTGTTATATATACAGTATGATTCAAAGAAAAATAAATTATTTAATTTAACGTCTTCTGTCCCGTCCTATGCATTAATCTGAAAGGTAAATCGTTCTGTGCTTGTGCTTAAGGAGCTCTTGATGAAAACAAGGAGGTTGCTGTTTTGCTCTCAACCACATAAACAGTCCTCATAAATGGCAACCTTGGAAATGGATGTGGATGTGTGCATTTACTTAGGTATACATTTATTCTGAATCTTCTTCAAAGACATCATTATTGGGGATCAACTCTCATCTACTCTGCAGTGAGTTAAAAACACAATTCCAAGAAAATGGTACAATTTGTAGCTGAAGGAGATACACTGAGTTTCTTTGGATACTGTGGAGGTTTGGAAATCTGGTAGTGCAGGAATTTTATTTGCCCAAGATCTGAAAGGAGTAGGCTAAAGCTGAGGCTATTAGTCTCATGAAAACCTTCTACCAAAACAGGTGGTAGGCTGCACAAAATTGACAAAGATATATGTATTTTAGCAGGGTTATGCATTTGAAGTATGTTCACCGCAGCTTCTAGGGTTAAAGTGGTGTCTTGAAGTGTCTTATGTTAATTGCATTCTTACTTCATTCCTGGTTTAAAAATATTCATGTAATGAAAAATCTTACTTGAGATTATGAATTCTCACCGTAGAGTTACAGAATACAGTTGCTTGATTTAAGAATTTCAAATGAGAAACTGACTTGTATGAGTTTTGAAGTAAATGTTAAATGTCACAAAATTTTAGAAGCATGATGGTCCTCCTGTGCCTAGGTGGGCTTGCTACTTAACGCATTCTTAGTGTCACATCCTCTTTGGCTGAAATGCGTATGTGGTTTCCGTTGAACGTAATGCAAGCTACAGGTAGGCTTCTGAGGGCAGAATTCGACCCTTACATTTTTGGTGAATATTTGAGCTCATGCTGACTGAGATTGACAGTACAGGAGACTGAAGTCCTCTGTATATCCGCAGGCCAGGCATTGTACAGACAGCTTCCTTGCACAGCCTTGCCCATGAGCTCAACCCTGGCCTGGAGCGACCACCCTCTCTAGAGGTGGTAAGTAATTCGGTGTTTTTGCTAGCTCAGTCTTGGGCCTCTCTTGTATAGAGGCTAATGACTGCACATGGTGGTTTGTAATGCTCCACCTGGGAGTCAGCAGAAATCTCCCTATATATTTTGTGTACAGCAGTGCCATGTACTGACCTGCTAGAAGGGTCACATCTCCAGTTCCAGTATTCCATAATTTTTGTAGGGAAGATTAAATAGTAAACACAGACCTAAAGAGTGTAGGAAATACACGCTCTTAAGCCATACCCGACTGATAAAGTGTTGTCATCGTGTATATCTCAGTGGATGCTATGTTTGAGGCTTACGATGAAAAAAAGATGTATTCATCAAATGTATTAGATGATTAGCTACTGTTCACCATATATGGCCTTTAATCTAGTTAAGACAGAAATTAGGGTCCCAGCATCTTCTGTGCTGAGAACTCTGTTTGTGCTATTCTAAGAGAACTGTCAAAGAGTAGCTCCCTGATTTTTTAATCAGTTGTCATGCAATTGCTGAAGCATGAACAAAAAAGTTCCCTGAATAATAGGAAGATAAGCTTGCCCATTAAGAAAGGATTAAAATAGAAGGCGCAATATGCTGTAATTGGCATGATGAAAATGCTGGGTACGTTTGCTAGCAAATATGTATGAGGTTTCATTCAGTTTTGGTTGAAGTTCTTTTAGAATTCATTCCTGTTATGACAAATTTTCATAGAGCAGGAATTAATGTAAATTGTGCATCTTTGGCATTTCGGCACCATGCACAATAAGCATTTTTTTTTTCCTTATTGCTTAGAATTTTTGTTATTATTGAATAGAAGAAGTAGACATCAAAATTCACAGGTTTGGAATGACTTGGGGAAAAAATAAATTGATAGAAACACTTAAAGGCAAAAATTGCAACTCAAATATGAGTTGTTAACAACAACAAATCACAAGGAATTTTTGTTTATCAAATCAATCTAGAGTTTGCCTATCACTTTCTCAGTGTAACATATCCAAATTAAGTTACATAGAGTAGGATCTCTGCAAAGGAATTTCAAAAAACATTCTCACAAACACCTTGTGAAGTGTATATACGTTGTCTGCACTACTGCTTAAGAAAGATGGATGCAGTCATCTTATTCCAGGTTTACAATGTATGGCTTATGAGGGTGTTGACTGACTATAAACTAGCACTTACTTCTAATGACTTTTTGGCTTCATTCGTGAAGTATGACACCACAAAGTTTGAGACATTATGCATTTGAAACTTCAGATTAATCCTTTTCAGACTTCATCCTTACAGCCATTTCAATTGTGCAGGTTTTGGAATTGGTGGTGGTCAGTCCCCACCACTTAGTTCTTCCTGGGTTTATTGTTTGATATTTTGGGTATATTTTACCCCCTTCTTGGCATAGTCTGCCACAAAAATGTTCTGTCAGCTGAAATTGAACTGCTGTGCTGATGACAGGTGCTCAGGTCATTTCTGAATCAAACAGTAGTTCAGGATTCATACACATGCAATATAGTGCTGAAGAAGTATAGTTCTATCATAATGTAACTAGCTAAATAAAACCTCAGAGATTTTCAGTCTTCTTGATTCAGCCAATTTTATCCCAGTATTCTGTTTCATTAGCTGCTTCTCCACATCCTCTCTTTGCCAGAGTTTGAGCGTTACAAAACCTGCCATTTTTAAACGGGGACTGTATTAGTCTTCCAGGCAGCACTATAAAGAGTAAGTTTTGTCCACCTCAAAATGCAGTTTCTCCCTCAGTAGATTAAGCAGGCTTTTGAAGTGAAAACTCATGTCCTCTGTCTATTTGAAGAACTATTCTCTCTTGGCCTCACATGGCGATTTGTTAGGTTAACCATCACCTCATACAACCTTTACTCTAGCTAAGCCAGATGGTAGAGGTCAAGTCCTATCTCATGTTCCATACAAAGTGGGACTTCTGGTGTTTCAGTTCTTTTTTTGACTCAAGAAAGGTATGACTGACACTTAGATTCTTTTCTGATCATTTAATTTGCATTAATATTTGTGACGCAACCCTCTTCCTCTCGTATTTCATGCTCTTAATAGAAAAGTACTCAAAGTGAGTGATGACTGATGCACAGCTTCAGCCTTTCTGCAAATTCAGGCAGGCATCATTGTATCAGTGATAATAAAGATCTGAAATTCTGGCAAACAGAAGGCTGCAAAGGACCTGGCATTTATACCTACTGACTTGGGTTTATGCTCAGTCCTGAAGTGTGTAGTATTTTATTTCTCCCATCTTAAATCTAAATCCTGCCACACTTCATGTAATGAGTTTGATGCCTCTCCCAGAACACTTGTGACTCAGAACTATCACACAGATAAATCGCCTTATTTTTCTCCAGATCATTTTTCTATCCTGGCGCTGACTTACTTAAAAGGTTTTGACTTGACTGCCTATCAAAGTAAGGGGTGTTTTCCTGTGGACGCACCCGGAAGGCTAATACTGCAATGAATCCACGATGTAACGGCACCTTCTTTCTCTTGCCATTTAAATTGTCATGGGCCTCAGTTAGAAGCTTTAAAGGAGTTTGATTACATAGCTGGAGTCCATATCTGCATAGACGGCCAGGTACCTTCAGTTGTTTGCTTACCTGACATTACCTGAAAAAAGACAGAGATTTTCCAAGCCTTCTTTTCACGCAGTTTTCTGTCTGTGTCTCCAGCAAGTCATGCAAGAGCTCCTGCCATCCATCGGTACGTTGTTCTGCAGCACAAAAAGAGTCAGGAGCCCTAGCTCCTAGTGACACTTGCTTGTCAGTGCAGAGGCAGGGGCCTGGGGGGTGCTCCTGCCTGGACTCGTGCTACTTCCATCATTGGGTTTAACTTTCCAGTGGCAGTGCACCTACAGATCACTGTCAACACGCAGCGTGGGTGATGGCCCTTTGTGAGCCGAGTCCAAAACTGTTTGACAACTGCCTACTTCATACAGTTATCTAAATTATCTAAATTGACTAAATTATCACCGTTTGGCGAGAAAGTGCATGTTTCTCTGGGCAGTCCCAGTGACGGACAGCCAGACTTGGTTCCTATACCTGGACGAGCTCACTTTTCAGGGAAATTTAAGATTGTCTGACCTGTCCAGTCTGTTCTCTCATGCCTTTATGATAAGGATTTCCCTTATTGATAATGGAACTTTTTAGTTGTGCTACTTTACCACTATTCTCTCCTAAATCTCTGACTCCATAAAGGCTGCTGCAAAATGGTGTTCAGAATGTATACCTCACTCTCAACTTAAACATATGTATATAGAATACTTCACATTGCTTCCTGAGGTAGAATTAGGCTAGGGCAGCTATACCTTCTCCGTACCTGGACAGGTTTGGTGTGAACTGTCACATTTCAGTATGTCACCACTCCTTGTTACCTGCTCCCTGAGCTACCGCAGATTTTGACACTTGCTTCTTTATTCTGTGTCGCTGCCTGGTAGCATGATACTGGCAGAAGTGATGTCTGGCAATTGTGCTTTGTGGATTGCATTGTGGTAGGTGCAACAGTGAAAAAGCCACTGTTAGTGATCCGTGGGTTGATTTTGTTCATCCTTTATTATCTCTGTTTGCTTATAATGCAAATAGATGTACTTGTGTATCATATCTGGTACTGTATTTTATATTTTCATAAGCCAAGATATATCCATCCAGATTTAACAGAAAATACTTATATGAAAACCCTCTGTAGATTGAGAAACCTTTGTAACTTTAAGATATTTGCCCCTTATTTCAGACTTGGGACTTCTCTGCTTTTTGCCATTTGCCAAAATAGTTATTCTAGAGTGATTTTTCATAAACAGTTATATCAGCAGGCATCTCTGTATGAATTCCTTGACTTTAGTTGGAATATCCCTTACTGACACTGAAATTATCCTTTCAGTTAATTTCTGGCAGATAAGAAATGTTTCCAAAGGTAGGCACTGATTTTAATGACATGAGCTTCTGCTGGCAAATTAAGTGAGGCTTGTGTGCTTTTATTTTTTATCACTAAATAAAAGCATTTGCATGAAGAGCTGGCAGCTTTGTTGGCAGAGGGTAGAAGCAGACCAATCCCTTCTGCTATCTGAGATGCCATACCAAGCACCTATCCCAACCCCTTCCCGCACTCCCGCATCAAGCTCTGGGACTATTACTACACGAATCTTATAGTGGGTGTTGGTCTAGAGCAGTACCTTGACTCTGTGTACTTCAGTGAGATTTACACTCAGGCTAAGTGGTCAATTCATGTTTTGAGTTTACACTGCAATTGGAAGGTTTGATTACACCATGGGAAGGTCAACTTGGCTGTATACTTCCTACTATATATAACAAGTCCTCAGAAGTTGGAGTGTCTCAGTAGATATCCATTATCCTGACAAGCCCTAAGCCTTTAACTGGAGCCTGGAGCACTGTACCTTCATTGCTGCTGCTGCAGCACGACTAGCCAAAAAAGTGAGTGTCTTGTTCTTTGGGCATAGGCACACTTTTGGTACTATCTGGAGCAGAGATCCATTCCTAAATCATGTCCTTCATATCTTTGGCTCTGAGCAGTTGCACATTGCTTGTTAGAAACTGGAGCTGGTTTGGGACAGAAGACAGCTCTTCAGCTTCTCAGATGTCCAAATATCCTAGAACTATTATTTGCCAACGTTCTACAAGCATATTAAGTTTTGCAGCTTAATTGAATTCAAGACCTGGATTTCTCTTTTTCTCTGATTTTACTTTGCACATTATATTTATAGCTACTGCTAAAGATTTCTCAAAGTTTGTTAGTGATTTTGTTTAATTGCATTAAAGGGAAAAACAACTGTTGGTTTGGGGTTTTTTTCCTGATCTGGTTTATAATTACTTAGTATGTCTACTGTGCATTGTACTGTTTACTTCATCTCATGCATTTTGTGTGCTGGCTAAAGTAAGTAAAGGATACTTTTCCTTCACAAACTAGGAGCCTGCAGAAAACTGATGGTTAACAGGCTCTGCTGTTAGCACCAAGGCCTAAAGAGAACAGGTGAAAACTAAACCCTGTCCCCTGAGGCAAATAAAATAGCTGTTTGGTCCCCTGTGTGTAACCTCCTAATAACTTTACTGGGCAGCCTTAAGATCCCTTGGGGGCTTCTCTGCAAGAGCACTCCCTCTCTTTGTTCAGATTGCTTATTAAAAATGATTTTATAATGAAGTTGCCTCAAATAGCAGCTACTTTCCTGCTTGTCCTTGAAGCACTGTTTGCCCTGGTGAAGAATCTGAAGACAACTATCTAGGGCTTTTCTCTTGTTCAAAACTTTTACTGAACTACTGCTACACTTGAAAATTTTTTTTTCCTTTTTTTCCTGTGAGCCAAAGCAAACCTCTTCATCAGCAGCTAGATATTGTACCTTTAATTCCGCTTCGAAGCCATCCCTGTAAAAACTTTGGTTTTGGTGCCAGCATTATCAATCGATCAGTTTTATTCCCTCCCACACTATGTTAGTGACTTGTTTTACCCGAGAGAGAATGAATGTGGCCTTCTTGTTGTGATGGCCAAGTTACTGAGTACATGGCAAAGATGAAGGCACTGTCAAATAATGAGAAGAGGAGGGAATATTTTTTAAATCATGAAATGTTTTTGGCTGGCTTGGAAGAAAGAGTACGCAAAGTCACAAAGCTGCGTGTGAATGTGTGAGTTTCATGACATGGATATAGGTGGAAATCTGTGGATGCTCTGGTTCTTCATGGTAGGTCTGTAGCAGTGAAATATTTTCTCTTTGAAAGTTCTGTTATTCGTGAGCAAGACTGGCCCTTTGCCCATGTGGAAGCAGCTGTGGGTGAAGTGTCAGCAGAACCTTTTATTAAAGCATGTTCTGTGCCCTCACAGAGTAACTGGTCAGAGGTGAGACAAATCTGGTGCCTCTAATCTTCTATTAGCTACCCAAAAGCTTGGCTTCTGCCTGGGCCCCAACTCTTTGGCACAGTTGGAAGGAACATTTCATTTTCTCTAAGGCTGATAGAACAGGCAATTAAATGCACTGCCCTGGAAGTCCCATGGGGAACTCTCTCTATTAGCTGCACTTGAAGCTAATGTCACGTCTCTTCTCTGGTTCTGTTCTGAGTATATGGAGCAGCTTCTGTCTGCATGGGATTTTTTGGCTGTAACCATTAATTATGGACTTATTTTACTGTGAGTTTTCTGGTAAATACCTTAAGGTAGGTTTTTCTGTGCCTCTGTAGCAAAGCAGGATGCAAACTACAGCAAGGTACAAAACTGCGAACAGGTAAAAATTAATTTTGGCAAATAAAGACTGATAAGCATTTGCAAAGTTTTAATCCTCCAGTATCAAAATGTATGTGTGTGTGTGTGGATTATAGTTGAAATACTTCTGAATTACAGCTACCTAGCAAATTCAATTAGAGGAGGCAGAAGAAAGGTCTTAAATTTTGCAGGTCTTTTTCTGGAGGTAAGTCCTGACCCTTTTCATACCTCTAATATATGCTAGTAGAGGTTACAAATCAATACATTCCAATTCTGGTCACACTTCACTTCTTTTTCTGGTCTGTTGTGTGGAAGCATACAGGATAGACAGAGACATTCTCTTCCATGTTTAAAAAAATTATTTGGAGGCCCATGTTTTAAGGAATGATGAAGTGTTGGGAGAACATTAGGAGGTTTCTGATATTAGACACCTGAATTCTGTCAGTGTGGTTGATGGGTATGAAGCGATTGTGGATGTGACTCAAAACCAAATTTAAACTGTTTATGGACATAAATTACCTTGGGAATGTCTGCAGTGTTCTCTCATACCCAAGTCTTGCCTTATAATTCCCTAGAAAGTTGTTCTTACACTTCTAGTACCCTTCTCTTTTCAATCTCTTAATTCCTAAGGCCATTTCTCTGATGTTAGAAATACTGAATTGTCATGAACACCCCAACAGAGAAAGGGTGGGACTGATCTGAAACCTACTGCAGCTGCTGTAAGGGTTTCTATTGGCTGAACCTGGCTTTGATTAGCCCTAAAAACATATGCTCTTTTTTGTTGTTGTTCTTAAAGTCTCCTGTCTTTAGAACTCTTACAGCTGTTACATGAAGTGAATGTTTCCAGCTTGGTAAGAACAGCCATCCACAATTTTGGTATGGTCATTGGTTACAGAGAACTGTGTTATGGGCTGAATTGACAACTCTAAAATATGTGCTACTCTCCACATTCTTAAGACTTTAATCCAGCTTTGAGAGCAGTAGAAGTTACTCTTGGCAAAATCATGAAGTTAAGGTTTTTTGCTGTTTTTGAGTGACTTAAGCACCAGAAAACTGACAGATGAGGCTGCTCCAAATCTGCTTTTGTATCCTGGATACTTTTCAATGCAAACAATATGAAAACCAACAGGACGTGTTACTGCTTATGACTTTCTTCTTTGATAAGTGTGTTGCATATTTTGGTTTTGAGTAGTCTGAGGCTAGGCAGCTCAAACTATGCGTAGAGAGAAATACGCTGGAAGCCTGACTACATCCTTTGCAATAGGTTTCAAAGAGGTAATTGTACTTACTAAACAAGTGTGCAAGACTCTGTCAGTTGGATTTGAACAATTCCATAAAGTCACCTCAGTCTTTACAGAAAGGTAAGTCTTTGTGAAAGGATTGCTACTGAATACAGCAAAGTGTTTGGATTGATTTAGGATTAAAACATGATCTTTAGGCCTTGTTGCCCATTTGTTCAAAGATGAAAAATCGAAGTGTTTTCCCAAAGTAGATCGTTTATTCCCATGGATGTACCACTGCTACTTTCTCTTCACACACTGAGAAGAATCTGTCCTTAGACCTTTCTGCTCATGTTCATTTCACTTTATGATGTTGTTTCTTATAACACAATATTGAGTTTTTGTTGTAGTAAGGCTGAATGCTAATGATTCTAAAGCAGGCTCAGTCATATGGACTTCTCAAAGATTGGTATCTGAACCAAAAAAAGCACATTTTATTATCTGAATTTTGAAACCAGGGACTGATTCCATCATTTCTAATAGACTCATTTATTTGACAGTGCATTGCTAGACTTGTGCATTTGCCATTCTTTAACAACTATTGAACCTGAAAAGAGCTTTTTAATGTATGTTGATGGCTAACCTTATTAGGACTGTAAAAATATTGGAACTTTTTGCAATCTTTCTCTGAGAACATCAACTTGGAATTACTTGAATGTTGACCCCAGCTGGGAATACAGTTTCATGCAGACAAAATATAAGGCAGCTCCTTAACGGCAGATCAAGTAGTCCCTCTAACTCATACTGAATAGCTTGTTTCTTAATCTTATGACCAAATGATGATGGTATTTGTTTTAAGAACAGTTTTGCTGGTCAGAGTTTTTCTCCCTCCACGTCTCTTAACATGATGAAGTAAGTTATTAATGCTCACCTAAAATGGACATAAAGCCTCAAAGTGCAGTGTGGGTCAGTCTGAACAACTGAAATTTGCAGTTGAAAAGTAGAATTAGAAACAGATTAGCCCAAAATTACATAGAATCCCAGTGGAATTTGGGATACTGACTTTTTAAATTAAACTTTCTTTCTTCGTAACAGTTGAATAGTTTTGAAGTATATTGGCAAAACGCTACGTTTTTGTGTATATTGGGTAATTTGGAGGGGTGGGGAGCAGGCAGGGAGAACCGTTCAGACGTTTTTTCAGAAATCTTGCCAGGTACAAGTTATAGTTAAGTAGGAGTACAGGTGATTCTTGGGTTTTATCTGGATCAAAAGGTAAGGACAGATACTTTGGTTTGAGTTTCTGAGTACACAAATGCCATCTTCATTTGCATTTGTAATTTGCATGAGGGGTGGGAAGATGGTCATCAGCTTCCCTAAACTATGCTCACATACAAATTGCCTATGCAAAATTTTTCATTAAACTGAAAGACTCAACCACGGTGCCTGGTTTAATTTTAGTATAGGGGAGTAGTTGAATTACCTGTTAAATTTTAATAGTTGTATTTCAGTTTAAAATATGAGAAGAATTCATTGTACGACAAAACACTACAATCTTTCTGTAATGCCATAACGGTTTCCTTTCAATTAACTGTATGTGTGCTATAAAAGCATAGCTAAAATATGCATGATTTGGCATATACAGATGTGCTAATTAGCACACATTCAAATAACTTTTTTCTGACTATGTTATATACACAGAAAAAGAAAGACAGACAGAGAGGGAAAGAGTCAGTATTAGTAAGCACCAAAATGATATTCTCTAGTCTGAGTACCTTTGAATTGCAGTGTGAATATCCTTTACTACTATATTTCTTGCTGTTGTAAGACTTGTAGAAGCTAGGTTTGGTCTTTAACCCCAAAGTGGTCACTTTGCCTTAAATTGCTGTGTTGTCTAGTTTCGTGTTAACTTTGTTGAAGGAATAGATCTCAACTAAACAGAAGTTACAGTTTTAAGGGATTGCAACTGGGACTTCAGGAAGCTTACTGCCAGTAATGGTAATATCCTTGACATGAATGGAAATAGAACTGTACCTTCAATGAGTTATTGTAAAAAATATAAGCAGTAAATTAAGCAGGAAGCCTTCAATAAGGGGATGATGATTTTGCTGCAGAAACTGTTGTGAGACCTTTTTGCTATCTGGCTTAGCTTCTTCCCTTGTGCGTATAAATTCTTGTTTAAACTATCGGTTGGGGGTTGTAGCAGAGTGACTTGCTCTACAACAGACTAGACACACCTTCAAAGCAATTTCCTCTTTTTTTTTTCTTTTTTTTTCTTTAGGTGTTTATCACTGACTTCAAAACCCAGTTCACAACAGTGGTGGTGTTCTTGCAGTTTTCTGGAAATTCAAATTAGGTTTTACTTAATCTCTATGCAACAGGGGTAGGGAAACCTCTGGTTTCAGAAAGCCAGTTTATGACCAAAGCCATTTAGTGATTTTCTTTTAGATATAGTCATCGGTTGATAACCATCCTTCCCACCACTGTTTGTCTGAAGAAGTGTTTCCTTATCTTTGTTACTGTTGCCTAACTGATATGTAGGTGTGATACTTGCTGGCTGCAAAGACAACTTTTACAGATGAAGCAAGTTTCCTGTTTAAACTCTTAACATTTTTCATTCATTCTGACCTGTTTTTCCTTTTCCCTCCCTATATTGCCAGCTTACTCCAGAGTTGTGGTCCTTGAAGTAAAAGTAGAAGTAAAGGGGTCATCTAAAAAGATGGTTTTACATGCTGTTTGAGGACGTAAAGGTACTAAAGGCTGGCTGAAAATATTTTTCCTGTTAAACACAGCTTTTGATATTTCCAAAAATGTTTCAATGAAACATTTGATGAAAGTCTCAGTTTTTTCCTGCAGTTTTCAGGAGGAGGGTAAGAAACCCCTTGTTAACTCAGAGCAGGGTGAGTAGTCCTTCACGGGGGGGGGGGGGGGGGGGGGGGGGTGACGTCATTTTTAGGAGCTGGCCTAGAAACAAGGCAGTTCAGGTACTTCAACACTAAATTCCCATGTCCCGTTAACAGGACTTCACCACCTTATTTTAAACGGTTTTGAGAGTAGATTTTTAGCATGAAATCCTATCTTTGATGAAGCAGTAATGTATATTCCTCTGGAATATTTCATCTTGTACAAGCAAACAATGTTGTCACCAAAAAATCCCAGGCCTTTCTAACAGGGAACCTTAGAGAAGAGAGGCAGAGAACCTTGACTTGGCGACAAATAGTTTGCTAATTTTATTAATATTCTTCAAAACTAACACCTGGCAATCGCAGTTCATCAAGGAAATTCCCCTTACTGCATGTTAATTTGCTACTCTTCACTGGCACTGGATGGAAGGTTGTATGATACCCACTCCAGGTGGGAACCTATCACTTGTTTTGCACATAGACAGCTTTCCTCACTCCAGGGTTAAACCTGCAGTTGGATTACAGATCCAGCCTCGGAAATGGTATTGTATTCTGCTAAGTGCAAAACTGGGAAGGCTTATGTCTAGCTGCTTATTTTCTTGACTCAAGGTATTGAGTTCCTGGTCTTGAAATCAAAAAGCTTGAGTATATGAATGTGATTGACATTTTATGATATGTTCTGGATAAGCAATGAAAGACCGTCTGCATATCTATTGCTCATGTATTGTAGATTGTTATATGTTGTCTGGTAAATCTTAGATGTTCAGCTGTGTCAGATTTGGCTTGCATATACAAAAATCACTTACTGGCACTGGCATCGTAAGCTTCCATGATGCTTCTCTCCGAATCAAGCTTGATAGTGCTCTCTTTTGACAGCGAAAAGGTCTATTCAGAAGTTATAAATTGAATGAGTAAGTGATAGTTTGACATGGATCCCTCCTGCTGGTGGGATTTGCACAATTGCTGAGACTTTAATATCCACTCCAAAAGTTAGTAGTACCTGTGTAATTCCATTCTCCCTCTTCCCTTTCCTGTCCCTTTGCTAATCCCCACACAAAATCTTTCTCCTAGGCATTTGTCATTAAAAAATGGCTCTATTTCTAAATAGATAAATTACCAAAGTGCAAATATAATTTGCCCAAAGCCAAAAAAAAAAAAAATTAATTCAGTCAGCTAGTTCTGAGTGACATATCCAAAAATAACCATTCTCTTTATTAGGTTAGTTCATTGCTGGATAATAAATCCAGAAAAACTTTTAATTGACTATTTAAGTAGTTTTAGCTCAAGTGAGTCTTTACTTCTTTTAGCTTCTATTGTTTCTGTTTACAATTACTGAACAGAGTTAAATGGACAGCCCCTTGGATGGGTTTTATGTGCTTGCTACACATTTGTTTCCAAATAGTTTTGAGGTTATATATCTACTATGATTGTTGTTATTCTTAGAGCTTTAGAGAGACAGAAGGAAAAGGAAAGGAGAAACAAAAAGAAAGAGCAAAGGTACGTAGAAAATGTAGTTACTCTTTACCTAATAGTTGTGTGCTGATTTAATATATTTGCACCTACTAGGTAAGAGGAGAAACAAGCTTCAGCCAGAGTAGGTGGCCAAATTTTGTGTAAAGGAATGGCAACAGGAACTAAGTGTTGGCAAATTTTGTATTTGATCCATTAAAGGTCTTGAACTTCTGTTTCCTTCCAGTGAGATCATAACTCATCACACCACTACCTACATGCATCAAGCTAAGCATGCCCAGATTACAAGATTAGAGCAAAAGTGCTTAGCTTCTTTCTAAAAAGCACTTCTAGGATCCTTCCTGTAGGTATCTGCATGTGACAGCAGCTACTAATTTAAACCTGATGCTGTCCATGCTCCAAATGTATCATATTCATAAAGACATCCTTTTTCTTTAAGGCTTCACTTTCTACATGAAGCCTTCACTTCTTTAATTGTTGTGCTCTTGATTTTCTTCACGAGACTTTTCCCACTAGAGATGATGATGATCAAAGACAGGTCCAGTGACATAAAGAAAAGAAGAAAGTTGTGTACCTTTTGGAATCAGTAGCAAAACTGCCCTTGTTTTCAGAGCTAAAAGATCCTATTCATTGCAAAATGGTATAGCTTCTCCTTTGTGCCTGCAGTGGTACAGCGTGCTGTATTCTATTGTTTTCCCTCTATTCTACAGGTATTAACTTCAGTAAGGAAAGAAGCTAGGATCTTCTCAGGCTGTTTGCCAATAGGGTAATGCAGTTCTCTCAAACCATCCCATCCATGTGCGTTAACTCTCTTTACTTTGTGTTATCAAATGCAGCACTCATGTCCTTTGGTGCTTTTAAATGAATTTCCAAAAGCATCTTTATTCAAAATTTTAACAGAGGTAAAAATACTTTTATTAGCTTTTAAATTTGAGCCTTTATTGGTTATTTAATATAAATGTAAATCCTAGACTTCCTGATTTTTGGTTTGTTTCACAGATTATTATTTATTTTTGTGCTTTGTGTTGAGAAAAGTATTTCCATTTCATTTCTAACCATGTGTTTTCATGGAAACAAACCATCTATAACACATTGTATTTCTATGAAAACACAAGCTTATTAAATGTCAGACAGTTTATGTTTTCGTGGCAGTCAACTTGAAGTTGGCACATTCACTGTGTCAGTCTTCGACGATGTAAGCTTAAAACTGTCAGATTGTCAATGTTCAGACATGAAAAGGTCTGAAGTCTCGCACACGGAGGAGGAGAAATTAGGCTCTTGTCAATTAGCAGGTGGTGGTAATTTAGGCATGTTTGTTCGAAGCTTGTATTAAGATAATAGAAACTTCTTACTCTGAGTATCCTTGAATATTTAAGCTGATAAAGAGGTGGCGTCAGTGTCGAAGTCAGAGTCATTTGTGCTTACTAAGGGCTGACTATAAATATCAGGTTGCTGGTGGAGCTTGAAATGTCTTTGCACATTTAACTTCATAGCTCAGCTCATGCATTGCAGAAATCGCTTTAAAAAGAGAGGAAGCTGGGAGAAATGGCTCCACGTGACTCTACACATCCTGCGCTACTGGAGCTGACAGATCTTAAGGACTATAGCAAGGGTTTTGGTATTGCCTGACCGTTTGGGAATTGTAACTGCAGGTTCATGGGTCACATTGTAACAGGCTGAAAAATTACTTTCAGCAGAGCCTAGTGGGTAAGCTTACAGTAGAAAAGTCCCGTGTCAGTAAGGCAGGGCACGTCCAATGAACTGTAGTTTATCAGGGAGTGATCCTTGTTACGTGGAAACTGCATTCACATTGAAGTCTGTCATTGCTCTGCTGGCAGGTGGGGTGGGCCTCAGACTGTTGAAGAAAAGATTATGTGATGTGTATGGAACAAAGAAACATAAAGGTCATAGTAAAGAGAATTTGATAATCACTAAGATACAAAGTACTTGTACGAGAAAAGCCCTTTTAGCCCTCCCCACCCCTGTTGTTCTTACACTTTAAAAAAATCCAAATGCAACACTATCACCCTACTGATCTTGACATTTCCAGTATATATGGGTTAAAAAGCCATAAAATCAATTTTGCTTCTATCATGATGCACTGTATTTTATAGCATAAACTGATGTTGATCATACGGTTTAATTGAATATGGCTCTACTTAGAAATGGCTCATTCTTCACATGCAAAAATTTTCAGGAGTAATTTGCAGGTATGAGTGCTGTTGTATATATTGCCCTATCACATTATGCAAATAACTAGGAAAAAAATAGTTATTTAGTTTATTATCTCTATAGGGTAAATGTGCATATATGTTACATGCACATTTCAACTATATTTCCTCTTCTTGTGATTGCAGAAAAGCCTTTAATACACTTATCTACAACGAATTTTCTTATTAGAATTAACTAAATAGTTTGGTATGAACCCTAATGGATGGGATTTAAATCCAGTTTTCACATCACACAGGAAATGTCTTTCAGTATCTTTTTTACTTCATTCTGTGATTGTCTCTTCTGTGCAGCAAAACCAAAGACAATTTCTCATTGATGGAAAAAGTTGTGGCACTTAAAGCAGTATGTATGCTCTATAGTCCCTTCTACAGAGTTTGCCTAGCACCTGCTAATCTTTCAAACTCTCTCTGAGGGTTATTTGTCCCCACTTGTGCCTATGTGGCATCTCATGGGGAGCTGTGAGAAAACTCTTGTTTCCTCGCCAGCCCTCTGGCTGCTGGGATATCTGTGTAAGAGCATGGTTCTTCCCTTCATAGATCAAACTGCAAAGCTTGATTCTTTCACAAGCATCATTTAAACATAACTTCCTCAGTTCTGTCCTTACGCGTCTCTCCTAGCAGCTCAAACTGTAGTTAATGACAGACATCCACCTGGTGACAAGTTTAATGTTTCGTGAAATCCCAGCCCTCAGGGCACATGCTGGTTATTTATTGTTACACACAAACACAAAGCAGATAGTAAATTTATCACTTTCAGATTTAGGTGACTGAAATGGGTGTTTGATTGTCTGAAAGAGGTAGTGACTGTTTATAGACATCTGCATAACAGCCATTTTTCACTTCATCTTACTGCAACAGACAGTGAATATGGAGACTGGCTATCATTCTGCTGCACTGCTGCAATTGCCAATATTTTTTTTGTGTTGACCTACGTGTGTAACTGACATAGGTATTATACCACATATCAGAATACAGATGTGGTGCTATGATGCTGTCATTAAATTTTAAAGGAAGGGTGAAAACTGTGTAAGTGGTGCTAAGCCATGAGGTCATAAACTTTGTACTACTTATACTCTGTATTTGTACTGTGATTTTCACCACATAGTAGCAGAATAGTTTTCCAATTTTTCCCCAGAATAGTTTTTTCTCTTATTGCTATCTCCTACGTTAACAATGTAACAGAAAGAAATTATAAATTCTTAGCCTTATCCACAAGCCAGAGGAAGATTTATTGCAGATGTATCAATACCTGGTTTTATTAATGTTGATACGCTCTGTGCAAACTTCTCGGTACTTGTTTATAATTTATTCATAGCTGAACTTGGGATAGACTGAGCATAAAGACTCCAGTCTGGAACACCAGAGGCATGTCTGCTTTACCAAAGTCGTGCAGACGAAGGGGAGCAGATCTATGTGACAGAGCACTTGACGCAAAGGATCTGACCTCTGCACCTGTTTCAGGGTTGGTCTGTTTGTTGACTCTAGACTAGATCTAGCCTGGTCTCGTGAAGCCTGTTGCAGCTGGAGTGCACCTTTCAGTTTACTTTCACTGGGACGGAACCCTGTTCATGTGCTCCGAGGCCATTCAATGATGTAATAGTGATATCATGTAATAGTGAAAACATAGTGATGCAATGGGGAGAGCTACTTCAAAAGCACACTCCTGATCTGAACTGAAATGCTGTTGGAGAGACACACTAAAAAGCTGCAAGTGCAATTTCTGAACGGGACTAGAAATTTCCTAGCAAAGTAGTGTTTGCAGTACCGACTCTGCTAAACTGCCTGTGGCGAGTCTTGCTTTCCTCAGTTCTCTCTGCAGTGGTCCCCATGACTGCTGCCCATTTCAGTCACATCATGGGGACAGATGACCCTGCCACTTCTCTGGCAGCCACCCGTATGCACAGATCATTGTAAGTGAATGGGTTTGTGAAAAGATATGGTTTTCTGTAAATATGGACTGTTCCTTCATTACACATAACTGCTGAAAGTTAATTATATTAATCTTTTAGTGTTGCTTCTGTTCAAATTTAAGTGATGGTTGGAGAATGCTCTTTTTGTGTCTGTATGTAGGGAAGTGCTGGCATTCAATATTGGTAATGTTACCATATACATGGAAAACATTTATTGGGGTAGAGAGAAAAGAGGCTGTTGTGTCCCCTGTGCATCATGAAAATGATCGCTGATATGCAGCTGTTCATGTTCTGTGTTATTTTCGTATTGATTTCCAACTCAAAAGCTACGTTGCTCATTATGGCATGTGTTTCTTCCATTGCTCATAGCAATGGAGATCCATGAAGAAAAGAGGAAAACAAGGAGGTGTTCTATAAAGAAAAGCTTTCCACACAGCACCCAATTCTTTTGCAGGTGTACAGGTACAACCTTTTTCTTGTCATTATCTATGCGCTTATAGTCTACGATTCTGAGTATTTTTTTGGCAGTTTAATGTACTGTGGTAAAGTTTTCACTGCTATCGCTTACTCACTCAAAATTAGCCCTAGTAAATACTAACTAGGTGTGATTTGTTACAGTGCTGACAGTGTGTTGCTTGGCTGAGTAGCTTGTAAAAAGACTGCGATAATTGGCTCCTACAAGGTAACATTTCCTTTCATATTTGACTATATGGATTGTCATTTGCTGCCAAGCTCTGCGTAAGTGTATCAGTAGTTCCTCACCATTGTCTCTTTGGTACTTTGAAAATCTCAGCAGTCTGTAGTGCTGAGCACACCCATTTGCATGTTTGTGGTGAGCTAAAAAAACATGTTCCTACCCTTTCTTTTTCATAGCGTTATACAGAAATGGGGCTCCAGAGACTCCTCAGGTTCTGGGAGGACATGTCTTCCTCCAAGTCACTGGGGGTTTTTTCTGCGTCAGTGCCAGTTCATTCTCTACAGTCAGTCAACTTTGTTTCTTCACCCCAAAAGTATCTAATAGTATTAGGCATTCGTTATTTATGTTTAGGTCATGGTAATTTTAGCATTTCTTTTGAAGGTTTAATCTAAACATTGCTGTCCTTTTCTGTCATTACTTTAATAGTTCTGTTTATTGGCACTGGTGCTTCCTTTTCCTCTAAGCCTTCATTCTCAATGGAAAGGGGAAATCCAAGCAGAGAATGCATCATTTTTTCCTCAGAATTTCAATGTATTATATTTATCTAGCTTTCATCTTGGTTTTCCGTGGGCTTTGGTAGACATGTTGTCATTAATGTGGATGAGAAGGAGTCATGGACACAATGACCCTATTGTGGCTCATGTGTAAACGTGTTAGTCTGTGTTTTGGTCTCTTTACCTTTGCATTTAATGCTTAATTTCTTTTTTTCTTTAAAAATGTATTTTAAAGAATTCAAAAATTAAAAAAACCCTCACAGTGGAAATGTGATGATTTGGCTGGGAAGGCACTAGCAGTGATGGTTGGTGCAACAGAGAATTTTGGGTTTCAGTCCTTTACTTACACAAGACAGTACTGGCACACCTTTAATTTACATTGCTAGCATAGAGATATAGCCACAAGAACAGCTCTGTAATATCCTTTTAAACAGTACTTTTCATCCACCTATAATGAAAGGTGTCTGTTTTATATTCCTGCTTATTCATCATTCCTCAGACACCTGCTGCCTCAGTCAGTTACTTCTTAAATCTGAGTTAACCTTTTAATGTGATCCTGCTCTCCTTTCTTCCTCGCCCAAACCTATTATTCCACAAACCAAGCTGTCCAGCGTGAGTCCAGTCACCTGTGAGCGCATGGTGCAGGATTGTAACATCTATCGCTGATGCTTGCTGTTCCTTGGAGCAGTGGATTTTCACCACATCTTTAGGAACAGAAGAGCAAAGTACCTAACTAACCTGGACTATTCATTATGTGCTCATGGGTTTGCTTTATGTTTTCCTTCCCTGGCTTAAGAATGCACATTGTTCCCTAATTCATTTTGCAGTCAAGAATGGAACAATTAGCCACAAACTCTCAAGCTCTGGCAGATGATTAATCAAAAAAAAAATTAACTTTGGCTGATAATGCTACTCTATGAATTATGAGCTGGCTATAAGCCAGGGAATTCTCCTATTGTCCCCTGTACAGATGGCCCATCCTTTCTTGACTCAAGTCCACCAGATATAGCAAGATTTTTCATCTAACAGAATTTTAACCATTATGTTATTAGGGTTTTTAACTCCTTAGTGCAGCGTTTCTGAATCTCTTTTAGCCAGCTACCGCGTAATCCTCAGGAAAAAAAAATAATCCAGAATTCCTTTGTATTTCAGTATAACTTGGTGGTTGAAAGGGGGAGATAGTAAATAAAGTTTAAAGCATTTACATAAACAGCTGCACTGCAAAATCTTATTGTTATAATTACAAAGATTTAAATTAAAAATGCTAGCCACAAAAAATTCCTTTTTAAGCCACTGCCAGTGATTGCGAATCAGTTCCCAACTGTGCTTTGGTATGACGCATACCCATGTTTCTATGAAGTTTATATTTATGTTCCTTTTACTATTAGTACTTTTTTAGGTGATGTTTTCGTAGGCCACTGTCCTATGCCTTACCACAATCCCTAGCCAGCAGGCTGAGTAACGCTTGGGCAATGGGCCTTTTTTGGTTGTAGAGTTTTAATGATTCCAAAAGAACTTGAATGACATTAACAATTACCTGCTGCAAATGTATTTACTTCTGGGGCAAAGAATCCTGGCTTTGCTTACCAAACACAGTTTGGTTTGCTTACTAATAAGTATTATAAACCACTACTCTGAACCTGGATCTGTCAGCTCAGATCTCTAAAAGTCTTTCTGAATGACAGTGCAAATCTGTAGTTCTGCTAATTGGAAACAAGTATGATTTCCACAATGAACGTAGAAAATTTTTTTCCCCTGAAAAATGCTTTCATGAAACCCATGCTACATAAAACCTGTTTTCACTCTGAGGAGGAACATTACCGTGACTGCTTCTAATAATTACTTAGCAGTGCTGGCACATGTATGCAAGTGTTTTTCATCCATCGGTGAAAGGATTGCTAGAAAAGTGCTCTACTCCCAGTACAAGGGTGAAAAAGCAGAGGCATTACAAAGAGGCAAGACCCACAAGGGTCTGACTTGTGTGCTTTTCAGCTCTTTACTGGATGATTGCCAATTCCAAGACTGTCATTCTCAAATTAAATCTCTAAAAAATAAGGATAAAAATTGAATTATAGGCAAACAGAAAAATAATCAAGACATACTGCAAATCTCTGGGGTACTAATCATCCAAGTTATTGCCAAGACTTTTTTCAGTGTTCTGAAATTTTCATTAACATTTCATTTCATTCCTGATCAGCACACGGTGTTTAGCCCATTTCAAGACTGATCTGGTGGTCTTCCCATACGGGACCCATAGCTTAGCTGAGTATTCATTGAGAAGGAGGTTCATGCAGGTCCCACTTAGTGTGGGGACTTTACAACTTATACTTCACATTAGCAATTGAAAAGATTAATGTAAAAGACTCAATACTGACTATCGGGGGGGGGGGCGCAAAAAAAGTAGTCAAATTAAGTATAAATGGAAAGATACTTTTTAGTAACTTGATCAGTTTTGGCATCAGCTTAGCTGTTGTTTTCTGTAGCTAAGCTGGGTATCTGATGATGGGGTTTTCTAAACATGACCTTTCATGTTTCATGACATTTCTCACCAGACAGAAACAAATTGCATAAAAGAAAAACCAAACCCCAAGAAAACCCTAGACCGTAAACCACAGTGTCTCAAAGGGGACATACCTGCTAGTAGGAGCCAGTCTGTCTTTTGGGAGCACGTTGATTGCCCAAGTTCATCTGAAAAACGTCAAATTTTGAGCAGAATCTGTCCATCAGTGTAATCATATCTAGGGTTGTCCTCATTCCCATTAGAGCAAAGTACTTCACAAATTTTACTATCTCAGAATCTGAACAAGGCAGAGGAGCACTCTCATCTCTAGGAGAAACAAGATATGCAGAAACAAGTGATACAAATACTTTTCCAGCTCCCAGTTGTGTTGGTGTGTGAATGTACCCTAGCCCCCTTCCAGCAAAATCAGCCCAGTTAGCCCTGGTCACCAATTCTGGCTGCTTAATTTTTTTTTTGTAGATTTAGGGAGTGGTTACTTAAACTGCTTCAGAAGCTGTCCTACAAACAAACTGAGGGTTGTGTTACTGCTGTTGTTAATCTGAGCGTAAACATCAATGGGTGGCCTCAGAGCTAATCCATATCTGCTGCTGTGGCACTGGCTGTCCCACGGGCCGACGGGCGTGTGAGCTTTTCTTCCTACGCAGTTAAGCTGACAGGGCCAAGCGAACTCCGTCAGCTACTGCTGGAAGCAGTTTTCCTCTTTCTTGAAACTACTGGTCTAGAGCTGCTCAGTGGTCCAACTGATACCCCAGTTTCAGCCAGCGCCGTGTGTTCAGAACTTCCCCTCTCTCCCGGTGATGCCATTGCCCTCTATGCTCTGGATCCCCCCTCTCAGAGGTGACTTCCCAGTTTTTACATAGGCCAACTGGGTGCTACTTATTTCCCAAGTATGCTCCTTATTTTTCATTTTTGCTGCTGGTAACATCAGTAAATAGGGGAAACTTTTGGTGCTATCAGCTAACTGAAATTTCTGTGGGACGACATAGCCCCTGCTGACACTTTGATCATATTATAGAATCCTAGAATGGCTTGTGTTGGAAGGGACCTTAAAGATCATCTAGTTCCAAGCCCCCTGCCATGTCAGTCTAACTCCTTTGCTTTCTACTAGCGAGTTTGTATCATGTAGATATCCAGGCTCTAACGAATGTGTTGCTTTTAGGTGGAGCTTTAATTCAGACTTCAAGTGGGAACAAATAATATTGATTGATGATTCTGCTTAACATTTTTTGGTGTGTTAATGCTAATAATTTCCAATCAGAAAATATTTTTCTACTGCATTGCTCATATTTTGCAAATTCATTTCTGTCTCGCTTGCGATAGAATTTAATCAGATATTTATTGAATGTGATCCATTCCCCTCTGTCTGTCCTCCTCATGAAATCCAGGCTTGTCCTTAGTAACAGCTGTTTCATGAGACATGAAAACTAATCTGGAAAGCCTCTCTTCCCTTTCTTCCTCATTTGAAAGCCTTTTATACATTATTTCTATAGAAAAGCATAGTAGGATTTATAATTATTAATAAGAAAAATGTTTTCCATGCAGAAGGCCAGGCCCTGCTAGTGGCAAAAGAAACACTCTTTGGTATTTAGAAAGGAGTTTGGGGTGAAGGTAAGACCATGCTTCATAATGAAGAAAAAAATCAAGTATCCAAAACATTTACTGTTGCAAAGGAGACTTTTGTCAGGTTGGGTTTTTTTGTTCTTAGTCAAGATTTCTGAACTAGGATTGCTTATCACTTTGTGAAACTTGCCCCCTGAACTCTCGTGCTAGTGATATATGTCCTTTATCTTAAGACTGCTCCACCTTTGCTTACCCTTGTCCCACCACTTTCCCTAGCGGTAGGCTACGGTGGGCCATTCCGATTCACCACTGCAACGAGTGACATTTGACATTCTGTAAGTACTAATGAGGAAACTACTTGAGGAATACTAAAATATAGTTTAATGATTGCAGTATTCTCAGCCAATATTGTATCATGGGCTTGTTTTATTTGTTTGTATTATAATAAAAAGCAGCTAGCATGGGTAACAATAGCAGCAACCTCACAACAGTACCAGCTTAGTATGTTTCAGCTACCAGACTAATAACCCTGCAGTGGCCTTACCGGTGATCGAAGTGCATAGGTAAATACTGTACTACCATATCTTTACTATATTAAATCATGTTACCTGGATGCATAATAACACGTTTTAGGAAATATAGCATGATATAATTTTAGGAAATTTAGCATGATAAAGCTTTAGGAGACAGGCTTGGAGACACTGGTTTACCACTGATAACTGAATTGACCTTCTGAATAAAGAACACCCAGAGTGGCCATACTGTCTTTGTCTGGAAGAGAGAGCTGACAGTATAGAGCCTCTGAAATCTGGGCATCCCATCAAAATCTGCTTTGGAAATGAAAAAAATTTTGGAGTATAAATAAACTGTATCTCTTTCTTTAAATCCAGGCTTTCTTTATGCAGTGCGAAGTGGCAAAATAGGCATGATTGTTTTTTCATTTCTATTTTTTAAACCTTCAGCAGTCACCTTTAAGAATCTGACCCTTATTCTTACTGCTAGAGAGATAATTACTCACTCTCAATTGCTATCCCTAGCACCAGTTAATGAATGCTACATAATAAACAGAAGTAGGGCAGCTGGATGAGAACGATGCACAGGTGGGTAAGAAGACTTCATTTGGTGAGGAGATAATGAGCATGAGAACTTGTGGTTTGCCTAAATACCACCCTCACCTCCTCTTCAGATAGCTCCTGCATTGTTACTGTTGTTCCTCAATCAGTTTTGCTACTTGTTAAGTGGCAAGAGGAATACGGTTACAAAGGGAAGAGAGGTTTCCTCAGCAGAAAGAGATTCAAAGAGAAGAGGATCCTTCTTCTCTCCCAGACCCATTTTAAATGTATTTATTTTCCTATGTGCTATGTGCTATAGTGCACCTTCCCAGAGGCCGATTCCACTGGCAGAATAATCGTTGCTTAGCTGTTCCCAGTTCTATAACTTTCTGCAAGACATTCCCTTCCTTAACAAAACTGTACCAAATCTAACCTTTGGAGGTGAAGACAGGAATGAGTCTTGATATAGCAGTTTGTATGGTGTTAGCACTGAGAGAGAAAGCAACTGTCCTAGCCCTGCCGGTGCTGGTCTTGCCATCTGTATTGAACAGTTGCATTTTCCAGCCAGGTTTTACTGCGTACCTCAGTAATGTGAATCTGTCACAATGAAGTTTAATGGCCAGTACACACACAAAAAAGGTAAGTAACACTGCTATCCAACTGAAGAATGTCAGTGTATAACTTAAATATTTCCTTTGCTTGACAGCCTCTCCACAACTGCAGTTTCAGAGATGTAGTACATCTGTGGGTTTTTTAAGCCAGCTAGGTCATTATGAGATTGGTGTTGTGTAAAGTCATAGTAGTAGAGGCAAATGGCTTGGTGACAGACACTATTGAAGATGAACAGAGGGTCAGGCAGTACATTCTTTCTGTTCTGTGTTTTGTGAACCTGGCTGACAGAAAGGAAATGGGGTTTGAAGGTTTCTGGCTTGTTAACCAAAGTATTAATCACTTAGAAATTGCAAAATTTAAGTTAATAACGTGGCTTCTGATACTCCAACCATGACTTGACTTTTTATAATGTCCTGTTTGAACCAGAACCAAAATGAATCAACGCAGAATTTCAGAAGATAAACTCCGCTGAATTTCATTGTGATCTGAGTGCCTGTCTTCCTTAGACTCTTTTGAAAATTTCCACCTTAATCTTTCAAAGGCATGCTTAATACTCAAAATGGCAGAAGTCATAGCCAGAACAGCTTCCAGCTAGAGATGTGGTAGGAACATTATGCACGCCATTTACTAATACAGGCACGTACAGGCCAGCAATATTTCCAGTATCTCTGCCAGAAAGCTAATGAGAACATATTTGGCCATAAACTTTCCTCTGACTTGGGCAAGGGCATATCTAAATTCCAGTTGTCTCATGTCCACTAGCTATAAAATGGAGGTATCAAAGAAACAGTGACGGAATAAAATGTGATTTCTTACAGGTTTACAGTGAGAGACCGAGACATGATAGTTGAAGAAACCTGCCATGGGCTGTATTTGCATAGGCGGGTGTATATTTTTCTTGAGTATACGGGCTGGTTGTGTGTGCCAAGAGCTTGCCACGTGTCTGATAGGCCAGTGAGGAAACACAGCTCTGTACGTTCCATTCGGAGTATGTTTGGAGGAGAAAAACTTAACACAAAGTGCTATCTTTTCTGTAATAGTCCAGGGAGACGTGGAGAAATGCTGTCCTACCCAAACCCTCAAAACACAGTGTACCTGTCACAGGGTGCACCTCCACCATGCTCTTGGCCCTTGTTCATCCAAAACTCGAAGCCTTTTTTACTTGCATAGTATCCTTTTGCCCTCGGCAGGTGATGGAATTGGAATGTTAGTTAAGCATCTTGGAAAAGCATGCCTCTCTCCTGCTGCTCTCCTGACTTGGGATCTACTGGACCTTGACCCATGAAGGCAGGGAGTCAAAATGAGGTGGTGTTTGAGAACTCTGTGAATGGGGAAAACTTGCTCTCCTGCTTCTCAGCTCTAACCCCCTTCCTTCCCAAGCCTTCTGCCCATATATTTTAAGATGACCTTTAGAACCAGTGTTTCAACTCTGGCAAATCTCCACCAGGAGTCAGCATTGCCAGATTAGATGTTGCAGGACATGGAACTACTCTCTAAAAATCACAATGCAGTATGCAGTGCTGATCTGCTGAAGGCCTTGTTACAGTATTCCCGGTCTCCTGCAGAGCCTGTGCAGTGTGTTATCCAGGCCCAAGCTACCTGGCTAACTTGGAAGTTAATAGATGCCTGGAGTTCTTTGCCAGCTGTAGGTCTCTGAAATTGCCGGAGCTTCTCCACCTTGCCTGAGTGCACTCCCAAGGCTGCTGCTAGAGCAAGAGGAGAGAATGGCTGTTGCCTTTTCTCTATGAAGAAACCATTATCTCCTGCAGTCTGACAGCTGCACAAGGGACAAAGCACAAGTTTTGGTTATGCACCCTTAACACGGCAAATGTTTCTGGAAAGCTGACAGGCAGCCTAAAAGAATACTGTCCATCAGACCAATTACAGCAATACTGCAGCAGCTGGAAGAGCTTTTTTTCTATTCTTGATACACCAGAAGATGCTTTTTGCCAGCTTCACTGCCTTATGTCCTATGGCTGACAGGAGAGGTAGGAAAGGAGACTTTCTCATAAAACCTTCAGATCATAGTGACTGGTTCTTTAGAAGAATTATGTTTAGAAAGATGTAAATGTAGAGATTGGAAAGATTAAAATATAGAACTACCCAACTTCATGCAGAAGCGACCTTGTCATTCGCTTACTCTCCCTACTATATGGCTTGTTAGTTTTCTTGGTGAATGACTAAGTCATTAACAGCTTAAAGGGGAAACTCTTCAGGTCAGGGATGTTTTTTTCATTTGCAGCATACTTAAATCTCTGAAAAGACTTCCATCAACTGTGATAAGACTAAAGTTTTGATGAGCGGAATGTGGAACAGTAGATGTAGCAGAGCAGAATGCTCTCTTCTGATCTTCCAGCCTCCCAGTCAGCTGAAACTACTCAGTAAGTTGAAATTACCTGGTATATCTAAATGACGCTATTCAGCACTGTCTAAAAATAGCTGTATGGCCAGTTTTGCGTAGTATAGCTGTATTCAGATGTAATCACATGTGCTTTGGGCCACTCAGAGGGTTTGCAAAGTTCTCATTTTCACCTATTGTTCGCTGACACTTAGCTGGATGTGGTTACTGGCATGCAAGCACACCTGTATGTATCTGACCTGTTTTGTCTGTCAATGAAACGGACAAGTCACCTTCTTAGTGTGGCAATCGGAGGCTTCTCAGACTCGGTGTGTCACAGCATTTTTGACTGTTTTCTTGGTGTTCCAGCTGAAACCTTGCTGATAAGTGGACTAGAGGTGCTATTTGTATTGTATGCATAAGCATGTTTAGAGCTTGCCTGGATATTTGTACTTGATAGTGGCTTTTAAGGTCTGCATGGACTTTTAATTGGTGGAGGTGTCTGAAGAATTATATCCCTTGGATTTATAGGAACTGTTATTATGTTCTTCCCCTCCATTGGTGTTTGATTTATATCTGCAAGAGTCATTCCCAGAAGGAATTCAACTAGATTTCTCTCCCAGATTTTTAATTTAATTGATGATTATTTACATGAGTGTCCTTGCCAAAGTGAGGTGATTTGGCAGTCCTCTGGAATGTAAAGGTTAAGTTAATTTAATTGATTTAATCTTTTCCAAAAAGAGCTGTTCTTTCTGTGGCAAAGCATCATCATTTTTGTTCTTGTGTCTGCAACTTTGTTTACATGGGTTTAACTGAATGTTGTCTATACTGTGCTGTAAGTGGGAGATGGCACCTTCATATAGTTCTTCCTTCCTGGAGAACAGATTTTTGGACTCTCAGTTTGTTAATGAATTCTGAGTTTCCCTGGGCAGTAATTCTTCAGAGCTTTCAACATGGTAAGTACTGAAAATAGGGAGAATCTGTTCTGCCATTATGTGCACAGTTCATAGGAGCTATGCATAGTGATGCTAGGATCTTACACCCTTGTCTTTGTGTGATTACTACTATACTTAGCTTACAAATAAGTATATCTGAATTGTTAACTTACAAATAATGTACATAAACCATTTTTATTTTAACATAAGGCACAAGCTTGTAACAGTCTTAGCTTTAAAATTTTACATTCCTGGTGCAATGTGAATATAGCAGTAATTTTGTTTTCAGAAATCATATATGTAGTTTTGGGTTTTTTTCCACTTATGCAATACATTTGTTGGGTTTTGGAGCTGTAATTTTTGAGTAAGCTGTTTGTTGCCACTCGGGAATTGAACAGCAATTGGAACACCGTGGCTGAAGTGTGGTTTCATTTCTTTTAGCAGTGACAGGCCTTGAGCAGAACAGCAGGTCTGGATGGATCACTGAGCTGCTGTATAGCTTGCTGAGGGTCTAAACTTCACAGCTCCTTCTGAGCTCCTGCCAGTAGGCTGGAGCCAAGTGCACCCCAAAGAGATGGGTTTGTAATTGCAAATGAAACTGGTGATATGAATCCATCCATTTCTTTTTCTGGTCACATCTTTTATTGGTTATTGTTTTTCCACTTTCTTTAAATTCATCAACAATTTTTCTCAGTGATCCTTTTCGTGATCAAGTGATCCATTTTGTATAGCAGAGGAGTGACAGCTGTATTCTATTTTTGCACAGTAATTTATCTCCCCTGTGTCCATTCTGCTGGTCTTAGTTGGAAAGAAGATGATAACAAAGCAGGTGCCCATCCTTGGGCTTCTAATCATATGCCTGTTGATCTGATTCTGATCTGATGGTTCAGAGGCAAGGTAACTCCTACTGTAAAATGCAATTATAATGGAGATAAATCAGGAGAGAATGTGATCCTCATCAACTTAAATTAAAAATACCTTCTGCTGTTTCTTATACTAGCAAAATGCTGCTTCCCAATATACTTACCCAACACATGGACCCCGTGCTAACAAATGAGGCTTCTTTTTAGGTATTTCTCATTCTTCTTATCATGTCAAAGTTAGCAATAGGTTTCCTGGTATTTTGTTTTTCTTTTTCCTCATTCCTGCAGGACGCAGTCTTAACTCAAGGATTTCTTTTGATCCATATAGACCTTTAGGAAATTAATTTCAAATATTTGATGCTCCAAGTATTTTGTGACTCCTAAGAGTATACATTCTTGGACATATTGTTGATAGTTAAAAAAGCCAAGACCCAGCAGCCACAGGAATTTATGCCCGTTATGGAAAATCTAGTATGATTTCTTCGGTATGGCAATACCAAAAAATCTGCTGGCATACCCAACTGAAAGTACTTATAACCATATAAAGGGAATGCCTTTTAGAAATTGGATTAAAACACAGACATAATATTTTCCATCAATTAGAAGTTGAGAAATCCCAGACATACAGTGCTGCAAGTGAAATTAGATACCTTGGGAATCCTATTCCAAATGGAAATCTAATATGTGGGATCCTGACTCAGTCACCACTCCCTCAGTTTTTTTACCCTCCCAAAAATATATTTAGATACACTATAATGTAAATATAGTAACATTATACCCAGTGAATATGCACAGATTGGATCATGTCAGTTGCACTAAATGTAGCCATAGACAAACTACAAACTTTTGCCCATAGGTGTTTTAAAAACCTGCCAATAATGCAGATTTGTCTGTTTTCCTGCGTTACTGCAGATGTGCGGTCCTACTATTTGTGGAATCATCTATGAACTGTGTATTATTTATAAATGGAAAATGATGGAGTTTATGGTGAGCCTTCTGTCATAGTTTTTTGGCATATAGGAATTATTAATAGGACTGGGTGATAATTGCTATGCTGTGCTTTTGGCACCATGGTCATTTCTGACCCTAAGACAAGCCACAAGAGATAAATAGATGAAGGTTCCTACTGGCTGCTTTTTTGGTGTAGAAGCATTTGGTGTTTTGGTGCACTCCCTGCTTAAGCTGCAAGCTAAGTGGAGTATTTTTAACATAACCCTTTACATGCTCCCACAGCATGGCTTTTTTCAAAACATTTTGCCCCTAAGTGTTTTGGGCAGTTCTTCGTTAGGGTAGTGAAACTAGCACGTAACTATCAGTCCTGCTTGCCAAATGCATTTGAGAGCCCGCCTCCAGAATATCCAGGTGACGAACTGAACACCCAAAGTGTTAGGCTTGTGGTGTGGCTTGTTTTAGATGTAATCTGAAATAACTGCTTCTGAGTGCATGATGAAGTCTTCTGCAAATCACATGCAAGAGGAAGTGGTTTCTGAACCACATGGGCAGCTTGCAGGCTTGGTCTGCAGTAATACCAGGTACAAAACAGCCATCCAAAAGGTACCATGTACTTTCTCCTGGCCTAGCTAAGGTGGGAAAGAATTACTAACGTTACTGAAGGAACCATTATTCTGACAACTCAAAGTGCAATGTTTTTGTTTTCCTAGTTTCCACATGTATTTGATTCAATTTGAAAGTCATCCTGATTATTTTTTTCACTTTTTAAACATGATCTGTGTTCTAGTTGCAGCCAGTTCTGCCTTTCTTTATTTGCTGGTTTCAACGGTAACTGGTTTCTTCATTTGAATTTAGTTGGCAACTCTATTGATTCATGTTCTTGATAGAATAGAATCCAGCTGTCTTCACTTAACAGTATTATAATGCAGGACAAACACTTTAGTCTGTGTCACTCATGTAAACAGTCTGTGGTTCTAAAGCTGCATAAATTCATCAAGAAAATGCCAGTTTGTGCTTCTTTTTTGCTACGCTTACAATGTGGACAAAAGGTGGCTCTGTTTGTTTGGGTTGGTTTTTTCCCCCTAAATCATTGCAGTAAGCTAGGAGGGTGATATGCCAGTTAATACTTTAATGAAGGTTGCCAGATAAACAGCTTTTGAGGCATATGCATATGATTATGGTGGGAAATGTTTCTACTGGTATATTAGATAATAGGTACAATTCAAAGAAGGAACATGTAGTTCTGTTCATCTCCACTCCCTGTGCATCCTTTGGGTGTGGGCATATAATATTGAAATGTGTAGCTCAGCACATTTTCAATTCACCTTGCTGACAAGAAGTTGCAAAGCAGCATAGATTTTCTTTTGCTTTCCTTCTAGTTCTGGTAAACAAACCCAATAGATTGTTTTTCTTATATGGGCTTTGCCTTTTTTTCCCCTTCTTCTTCGTGATAGGCTTATTTTAGCACTGTACTCATGGGTAGTCCATCTTCGTAAGTATTGAACTTTTGATAACTATTGAACCTCTGGCATGAAGCTGGTTTTGCAGATACAGAGAAAAAAGGAAATTAACACCTTCCAGGTATGTGCGTGGCATTGCATTTCAGATATATAAACAGTGGTTTTAGCTGGGGAGTGTGGGGCTTAGTTTGTGAGAGCCCACGTACCCATATTCCGATGCAGCAGGATTTGAAAGATTAGATAGAACACAAGAGTTTAATCTGCAAATTTTGGGTTCTCAGAGGTGAAAGGCTTCTTGGTTTGTGATCATTTCCTGAGCTTGCACCAGGTCTGTACCACTTCACAGCAGAATTTCTACTTTCTGTGTCCAGTGGCTGGTGCAGACATTCCTAGATGGACCTAATATTTTTAGTCTCTATAAAGTTGTTTCCCACACTTCTCTATAGGGAGGGCAGCTAGGCAAATGATCAGTAGAGCTTACAATTGCCTATGATGAGTGAAAACCCACTCTAAATGGCTAAGTCTTTTTTAAAATCCACTTTGATGAAATATTCTCAAGCCAGGGAAATGCATATAGGGGAGGAGTGTAAAGCTTGCTCTTTATCACTAAAAACTGCAGTCTTCAATATAGGATACCAGACATTGCTTTTGTTGAACAGGGACTTTTATCTTCCTATCCAATCACCCCCTGTCACCAGGCTTTAAAATTCTTGTTTCCCTGGTCAGAAAGCTGGTTCAGACACCATACCTGTGGTTTCCCTTGTATTCTGGATCTTTTCACAGAACTTGGTTTCCATAGTAAATGCTTTTCAAAAAAGCTATGGTTCAATAAAAGCACTCGGTAGTCCTTCATTTTATAAAGGAGTGCTCTCATTAACTCACTGTTGAATAACTCTTACAACCTCATGTCTATTTGAATTCTACTCTAAACGTTCCATTACAGGCCATCTTGACACCTCGTGAAACACATTACAAGTTCTATTGCTGAGTTTCTGATCTCAAGTCTTAGTCCTCAAACCATTTTATCATACTTATATTTGAACAAAATATGCTAACTGAGACAGCAAATGAGGGTCCGTGTTTAGCCACCCAGTCTAGAAACTGGGAGAAAGGATCAGGAAATATTTCTGTTCAAAAAAGCCAGTGTTTTCCAAACTTTCCTCAAATAATGTGATGTGAAGCTTTTGTTTTCTCTGCATTGCCTCTTTTAATTTTGAAAAGCTTCCTGTTTTGTTGAGATACCACCACGTTTGTTATCAGAATTAAAGAGGAGAAGATGTGTGCACCACAGTGATTCAGGGAGACCTTCGTTCCTGTCTAACCCCAACTTGGACCATTAGACAGACAGCATGGGATGGGTTTCATGGGATGGGATGGGAAAACTCCCCTAACCCAGGAATCCCAGTTCAGAAATGGCAACTCAGTTAGTGGGAGACCTGAAGAAATAAGGCATTGTCAGTGACAAGCCTGTCCCTCATTTGTGCATCTGCCTTTTGAGTGGTGATCTTGAACATCACTTCCCTGCAACCCCACGGCTACAAATACTCTCGGAGGGGTGTAGGAGTAGGAAGTGCAGTGCAGACAGTACGGTGGCATGTCCTGCAGCACATATGCACAACATTGCCTAGTACTAATGGGAGGAGCTACAACACACCACTCCCGCTAGTCCCCTTTAGCAAAAATCAGAATTGCCATGAAGGCATAACAATATCCAGCCTGATATTGATGGGTCTTAGTGATAAGGGAAAAAACAATAACCTGGTAAAATGATAATCCTTTAAAGAGGTAAGGTAATGCTTTCTAATGTGACCTAGTTGCATTTGGCTTGATTTTTTATAATAGTAGTGTGAACACCAAGATACTGCAGTGTTGCTGTATCCCCTAATCCTAACTCTTGTAAACCCTCTGTACACCATCAGTATTATTGTGTTGCCTTTGCCAGTCCTTTCCTATTTATTTCTTAGTCTTCATCAGTTCGGAAAACAATTAGGCCTATCTCTAGTGAGATTTTTCACCTTACTCAGCAGAGTGGGAAGCGTACAGGCATTCAGCTGCTCATGCTACCTGTGTCTTTTAAGTTTGTTTTTATGTCTTTGCTGGATTTTGGATCGCATCAGTAATCTGTCACATCTCCAGCAACAAGCACTTGAAATGTGGCAGAACATGATCTCACAATTTGGGATGATTGTATCCTGCTCAGCGTCATGGTACATTAAATAATTACCACTTGAGACATTCCCATGAATTGGTAGGACCAACTAATGCCAGGCTGGTGCTGCCTTAGGTTGCCCTTCTATTTTCATGAGAAAATGAAAGCAAAAACGAGCTAGATGGCTGGGTGTGAAACAACTTGAATCAGCACTGCAAGTAGTGACAACATGTACTTCAGATAACAAAGGAGGAGGAATATCTGTACTGAAAGTTTTTACCTGATATAAGACCTCTACAAATGTAGTGATTTTTGCCCTTGCTGTACGGTCATCAGTGCTCACAGAGTATTTGTGATACACCTCTCAAGCTGTATTGGACCTGAAGATTTGGTATAGCACTATGAAACACATTCCAATTTTCTCCTGACAAAGATAGCATCTTTTTCACTTAGGAAAATGACAGACCTGCCTACTGTTACTATGCCAGTTGAACCCCAGCTGCTGCCACTTTCATACAGGTAGACCACTGATCATGCATGGATTTTGGGGGCCAGATATGAGATTTAGTTCTTGTGTCAGGAAATCTGGGTCTGGTTTTATAGGCTTTATAAATTTTTCCTTTCGATTTCATCATACAAAAATTCAGCGTATTTCTTCCTCCTTAATACTGTTAAATGTTTTGTAGGCTTAATTTTAACATAACGATTACTTGAAAACATTTGTTTTCTTATTTGGTTGATAAAACCAATGACGCATTTATATTGCAATGTCTTGGCATGTTTTCAGTTTGGGATCACTAGACAACTAAAGAGGAAGGGCTAGAGTTTGTGAAGGCAAAAATAATGCACTAGTTTCCCCTTATGAAACTGTGCATATTGCTTTTTGCAGAGTACCAGCCTTAAATGGAAAAGAAGTCTGACACAGAATAAATGCTTTTGTGTGGCTTTGAATGCTGTGTGGTAAGGCTAACATCTATATAGATGAAACAGAAGAAAAGACAAGATTAGGAAGAAAGAAGTAAAAAGTCTAGAGCTTTGGAATGGTGTATCTTTCCTGTAACAGGTCAGTGCACACCTGAAAGCTTGCTGTGGGCTGGGAGGGTCCATGGGGCTCCCCTCCGACGCTCTTTCAAGGAGATACCATGCCTTCTGAACAAAGTGGCTCGCAGCCCTGAGGAACACAAGGCACTCAATCCCCAGCAGCAGTTGCTCCTCCCTTCTCTTAGCTATTCTCAGAGATCTTTAGGAGCTTCTAGAGACTAGTTCATATGTGTAATTTCTTTCCTTTTCCTAGGGGACTTCAAGACCCCAACTATATAAGCATGCAAACTACTGAGGACCCAAAATTACCTGGTTTTCCTTTGTCTTGCAGAAAAATGCCCAGTTCCAAAATCAAATATAGTTACCGTCACTGAATGGGCTGGCCCTAACAACAAGGTTTGGGGACCCTTGCTATTGGATCTATAGCATAATGCAGAATATTAGCAGACTGTCTTTACCACAGGCACTGATACATTCCTAAATTTGAGAGCAACAGAGGCTCTTCTGTCCGGCGCATCGCTGCACGTTCCGGTAGTATGCTTGATTTTGGGCACAGAGCTTTAAAGGTTCTGTTAGCACCAGCTCCCATTTGCCACTTGTCTCCTTTTCACTTCAATACTGGAAGAAAATACAGGATTTGTATCATAGACACTGAGGAGAGCTAAGATGCTGTCACGGAGAATGCTGTATTTTCTCATTCTCTTAAAACTGAGGCTCAGAGTTGTCTAGTGTTTTATATTTTTCAGAAACATGCTACAAGAGAATGTAATCTTTTAAGTAATTGCTTCTACCAGGATACCCTTTGATTTTTAACATACATCTCTTCTGTATGATTTTTCAAAATTACTAAGCAGAAGGCTGTGAAGGAAAAATGATCATGATTTTCTGGTTACAAGTAGCATGAGTCCTCTCCCTTTTTTCACATAGAGGTAGGTTGCCCTGCCTTAGCAGTTTCACATTGGTAGTTCTTCTCCTATTTGATACAATTTGTGTTCATTCCATGTTGCATTAACTATCTTTAGTGGTGCTTCAGAAGCTTCCTTCCTCAGCAGTTTGGTGCAGATTGCATCAATATCTCTGAACTTCAGGTCTTCTTCACCTCCTTTTGAAGTTTTCTTCAGTTCTTCTGTTAGAAGTGATCCAGCTTCCATTCATCTCAGATTTGTTAAAAAATGGTGTCATCTGTTCATTCAGCACCTTGCAGCCATTTAGTCACCTGCACAAGAGCTTGTCTCCGTCCCTCACAGGCTTTACCTCAGCAGTGGGCAGTCTGTCACTTTGTCTTTGATCAGTGAATTGTAGGGGTTCTTCTCGCTGCTATCATTCTGGTGATGGCATAGAGAAACATACCTTGATCTTTTACAGTCTTCTTTGTCTTTTACTTTTTATTGATATACATCCTATGTCTTCGAGTAATTATTTTCTCTTTTTTTTTTTTGATTCTTTGGCACGTATCTCCTTTTTCGTTGCTTCATAGCCCAGCTCACGCACCTCTGTTTCACTTGAAAATTACTCATCTGTCCCAGGTATTGCAGAACACCTGGCTCTTTTTATATGCAGTCTGCAGAAAAGCCGTGTTCCAGCGTGCTGGATTGGTCGGTGCCGTCTGCCCCCAGAGCGTGGGCGACCACACTGGTCTCAGCGGGGCTGCTGGGGTGTGTGCAGGAAGCAAGGTCTGGCCCGCTATATGCGGTGTATCTTACCTGTCGCTACCGTGCGGCTTTTTGTGGATTGTATAATTGTAACAGACTTGTTGAACAGATGTAAAGCATAACAGCTCTGATGATGCACTGTAACTGAAAATACAAAGCCATTTCAGTTGTTCATGCTAGAAAGCAGATAAATGACTCATTTTAAAATAGCAAAATTAGTATTTTGGGGAAGCAGTTTCCAGTCAGTAAAAAGAAAAAACATACTCTTTGTCCTTCAGCTAAAAATGAACAGAATGAGTAAAAGCAGCAGATACCTTTTTAAATTAAAAAAAAACAACCAAACAACCTCTATTGAAATTTAAGTATGTCTTCTCATTGTAGCTTGTAAAATACATGCTTGCAATATGTTTGCTTTGAATTATGTCAAGAAGTTTGTTATTTAATAACTTGGGTATGCATTGGAACCGGACTACAGATGTGCGCTGAAGAACAGCTGCCGTGTGCTAGAGGTAACCTCCCCAGCCACAGCAGCCTTAAAGTAAAGATTAACAGTATCTTAAATTAGCCTTGATTCTATTAGAAATGCCCCTCATATTTCATGCTCTGGAAAGGGATATGGGGAAAGAATGTCATAATGTTTCCTTGTTCTTTGACAAGCCTTTCAGTAGCCCTGTCAAAGATCCTTTAAAATTGAATTGAAGTAATCAGAATTGATGTGCCTATGTGAAAAATGCTTGGCGGATTCTTTTCTGTAAGATGGGTGTATGCTAATGAGTTTTAAATTATGAGTTCAAAATTATTCTTATCAAGCAAGTGGTAGTAGCTCAGATTAAATTACTAAGATAGAAAATGAGAAGGTTTCTAAATCCTTTACCTGTTTTGCTTTCTAAATAGGATTAAAAAAATGCTGTCTCGAGCTAAATTAATACAAATGCAGGTTATAAAAACCAGGGTTTATATAAAACAATGGATCATTCTCTATAGGTGGTCTGCCCTATATGCTCTGCTTTGTAATCAAATTCATCAGCTTAGAATATTGCTCTCCCCACCCCCCTTTTGAAGTAAAAGAAGGTACTGTGCAGGTGTTCTCCTCTGAACTAGGTGATTATTAGTAAAACAATGCTCTCAAATAATTACCTTTGTGAGTGAATCATCTTCTTATTTTGCTTCTGCTAAAGTCTAATATCCTTCAACAGTGTCACTTTATCATGTCTATTAATCAGCGCTACGCAAAGGAATTATCTGTATGGATTTCACGCCCAGGAACTGTATCATCGTTTATTTATCACTCTAAGTAGGTATGCAGTGTTTTGTTTCTTTGAAATAGAGTGGTTGAGGCTGTATTGAATTTTGAAAATAGATCAGTAAAGTTTATTTTATCCTTAAGGTTGAAGCCTTGAAAGCCATAATCAGCTGCCATGTATTTTTCACTAACACATCAGAAGTAATGAATTTTCTTCCATGATTTTAAGAATGTAATGGTGCTGTGGGGGAGGACATCTGGAGTGAAAGCTGCTGGAGTTTAATTAGAACAATAACATTTGATCTCTTAAAAAAACCAGTTTGCCAGCTACCATCAGAATACCAAGAAGTGAGAAATGGGAGAAATTAACAGTGATCTGCTGGTATGTGATCAGAAGGTATGTTAGGCTTTCCAGTATTTCTGTTCTGGAGCTCAGTATTAATTTGAGGAGGAACTGGAGAAAATGTGACACGCACAGCATTTGAGACCTGTCTGTTAAGTGCTGTGCTGGAAAGAAGGGAGTCAGACAGGCTTAGAAGGCTGTGATAAGCTGTGACTTGAAGACTAATTCTGGAGAGAGGCCTAATATGAAACTTTAATTGTCTTAGAAAGCATGTGTGGTTCTAAGCTTGTAGTTTGCATTGAGGCATAAAAGCATGCCAGATCTTAATTTTTTTCTCATAATAGCCCAAATACTCTCCAGTGCAAAGCTGTATAAATAATGTATATGCTCACAGGAGCAGGAAATATGCTGCTGATCAGACAATGTCAAGTTAGATGAATCCTGTCCTGAAAGCTGTAGTTTAAATGTGAGCAATAAAACCACTATTGACATGTGGCACAGCTGACTGAAATGTCAATAGTTATAAAAAGAGTATTTCATAACGCAGAATCATTGCTTGGTTTGCTTGACTGGACAGATGCTTCTGTTTTCCATGAAAGAAAAATAATTTCCACATTGGTTCTCTGAATGCCCAGCACAGCTTATTTGTCCCACTAAATCTCACATTCTTAATTACATTCTTGAAAAGAGGGAAAATTTGTTTACTGATCTCATGTAGCATAAGAGGGAGTTTTGACGCTGGACATGACCTGAAACAATTTAGATGTTGGCATACTTACAGTTTCTTTTAGGTTAATTTAGATCAATCTGGAAGTGGGTGCAGGGCAAATTCAGCACATGAAGGCTCCTCACCCTCACCCCTCTGCTCCGTACATGAGACTGCTTCGGTTCTTCTCTGGCAGCTGTGACGTAGGCATAGTTTCCAGAGTTTGGAGGCAGAAGAGACAATTTTGTTTGGCTGCAGTCCACAGGCTGCAGACTATTACATTTCTCTGGTTATTCTTAAGCGTAGTTGAAGTATTCTGTTTGTCAACAGATTAGAGCCTGTGCTGTAAGCAGAGAGGAAATAAAAGAGACTAAAATGCTATTAATGCCCTAGGCACACGGAGTGGCAAAGGATCCGCTGGGTTATGCCCATTTCATCTTGACTGCTGAACCATGCCTCAGGAGAAGGCCAGAAACCCACTGGGTTCCCTCCTGGGGCTGCATCTGGCCAGACACGTGTGTGAGGGGGATTCTGAGAAAGAAATAATCTCACTTCATCTCACACACTGCTCACCACTGCCTTTTCTCCCTGCCTTGGCCATCCCTGATGATTCAGAAGAGGGCAGAAAGAGAAACCCAAGGATTAAAGAAACAAAACACCACCATTTGATCAATGTGCCTCAGGGAAAAAAAACCCAACTGTTACTTACCCTGATACGTAACTGGCTAAAGACCTGAAGCCAGTGGTCAGGTCGGTCATAAATTTGCTGGGAGAAGTAGGCAGGCTTGGAACATTCTTAATAGTTTTCACTTTCCTTTCCTGTGGGAATGCATGAAAACCGGGCTGCCCTGTGAGCATTGCGATTCTTCTGCAAATGACTTGTATGCGCTAAGTTTGGGGAACTGGACCCAATACTTCGTGAAACTCAGTTGTTGCCCATAAAACTGACTGAAAAGGCTGCAGGCCGAAGGCTTTTTAGACAAGTAAGAACTTTTCCAATACTACTAAGATATTTTTCAGAAAGGGACCAAAGCGCTTACACAGTTCTGTCTGCTTTCAGCAAGCCTCCAAAGGCACTATCGCCTGTACGGCTGACATCCAGTATCTCTGCATCTGGGCATTTGTTTTCGTTTGTCACCAGCAGTATGGTCAGTTAACTGAGCAACTTCCCAAGGGCTGTTTCTGTGCTGCTGAAGCTCGAACGTCAAGCTGAAAAGGAGCAAAAGGACTTTTGAAGATTCCAAAATATGTTGAAGATGTTTCACCACAACCAACACAATTCTCTTGAGCAGGTTTACAGGGAAAGGTGGTTCTTTGGAGAGCCTGTTTATGCCAAAGAATGACTCTATGATGATGATCCTTAAACAAGAGTCTAACAGTTGCTTCTTTGAGGATAACCAGTATCTTGCTTTGCTTTGTGCTATTGACAGTTATCTCAGCAGTAGGTTTTACACCATCCATTGACTTTTCCCCGCCAAAAGGGATATGCTGAACAATACACAGCTGCAGTTTTTGGCAAGCAACACCGGCCAAAAATAGGCAGGTAAGATTATGCATGAAACTGAGAGCTCTAACAGCTTTCAAATAATTCCTGCTTTTTGGCAGCATTAATGTTAGGACATTGTAAGAAGGTTTGACAGTGTGATCTAAGACCAACTTTTAAAGCCTATAGATGAGAATCTCTCTGAGATCCAACAGGGACTCGGCAGTGGCAGCACGATCAGTACTCCAATACCCGTCACTTCATAACCACGTTTTAGGCGTGGAGAGAAGGCAGAGGCTACTAAGTGCAGTTGGATTGATTTCTTGATAACCTTGTAATCTTTCCATGGACCCACTTGCAGTTGGTGGCAGGTGATTAATTGGCCATAGCCTCATCTTTCTAATCACTTTAATTCGAAAGTGTACTGCTGTTACCCTATATTTTGAAAAGCGGCAAATGTTACATCCTTTCAAGGGATTTCAAGGCCAGTGGAAACTGGGTGACAATCCAATTGATTAGATCTTTAACATCTTGTACTGCCGACAGCATACCTAGCTGATGATAATGACTCTGGACTTGCCTTTCATCCAGATGAACCCCAAAACGTTTTGTCAAGTCATACTTCATTTCAGCAGGTGCAGAACTGTAGCAGCTGTTGGGCAAAGCACAGCAACCAGTTCAAAAGTTGTGGATAGCAATGTACTTAATTGGAAGTTGTGGGGTAGTGTATAAAATGGCTTGATTAAGACATATAGCTGAGGCCCATGCTGCACAAAAGCACACCTCCTCAGCAAGAATTTGGGAAGGTATTTTGTCTGAAGCAAAATGGTATGATTGCAGGGTCAGCATAGCAGCAGTTTTAAATAGATGAAAAAGAGGCAACTTAATGAGGACAACCTCAGTTAGATTCATCTTCGACGGTGTGCTACTTGGAGGGCTAGAAATAAATGAAGATTAAAATACCACTGAATCTAGAGAAGGGAAATGTGTTTAGGAACAACAATTTTCTTTTTGTCAGTGTTGCGTATATCAATTAGAAACTCCTTAAAACGTGATTGTCGGTAGGGTGGACAGAATTGTGACTTGCATTTTGAAGATTATTTAGGGCTGCAGTTTTCCTGCACTTTGTTTTGGATGTATTTGGTAAACAAGGCTGCTGCAACTGCTGCACCTGCGTGGTTTCACATATAATTATTGTTGTGTAAGAAGCCAAAAAGGCAACAGCACAATGCTTAGAACTTGTTGTGCATTTCAAACTCTTGTTGCATCTAGCGCTGCATCCCTGTAATGACCTGGGAGCTGAACACTTCACCTGACATTAGGATTAGGTTGCAGTTGGGGGAGGCTTCACTTTCAGTATCACCTGCTTTTTCCTGTTTACCAGGAAGCTACTGTCACCTTCTCTGGCCAGCGTTTAATTCCTCAGAGGAGATATTTAAATGTTGATAAGAAAGGAATTTTCTATAGGTGTTTGAAGCACTGAAAAATACTTGAGCCTTTCCAAATGTTACCACTATCTATTTGAATCAATACAAGATTTCCTGGAACTTTTAAAGAACTTACTTCATTAAAAGCCCATGAAAACTTCAGAAAAACAATTAAAAATATGCATGATCGTGTAAATTTATACTGACAGTCTAAGCTCTTTTGTTAAGCAAAAACATATGTGGAAAACTTAGCTCTAGGTCATTTTAACAAAGGGAAGAAGCTGTCTCTGCAAAAACTGAAAATATGGAGGCCCTGGATGATTTTATTGAAATGGTTTTATATCACATTTCTTTTCCAGTAAGTCAAGTTTTCATCTTCATGGGAGAACGCAGCATGCAGTTATTTCTTTGCCAGAGGATTTGTATGCAGTTGTGTATGTGATGGTGATAGAGCAGTGGATAAATGCTGTACCTTGTAGTTGTTTGACAACTTCAGCTTCATAACAATCCTGTGCGGTTATACCTCCTTCAGACGGGGTTATTATGTGACACATTTTCTTCTTTTAAGAGCATTTTTTCCCCACTGCTGTATACAGAAGGAGTGTAGTGGTTACATCCTGCATTTACTAGTCAAATCTTACATTTCAGCGATAAGGAGGTCTCAGAATTCTTTCTGAATGAAGCATAACCATGCAGCTTCACTTAGGCAAGAATGGACATGACCTGACAGTCCGCAGAAATGCCCTCCGCTGGTGTTCCAAGTCAGGACAACATAAACATCCTTCTTTAATTAGTTGCATTTAAACTACTTCTGTTTGGGGATGTCTTTGAACAAGTAGTTAGGAGTGGTTGCTGGTTCATCTTGGAAGCTGAATGTATTACTTTGCTCAGTAGGTTTAAAAAGAGGTGGAGGAGAAGGGCTTTTCAGTATTTTCTGTCCTGTGCTTAGACTACTCAAATACTAGTTCCCTGATTACTAGTGCAAATAGCTGTCATGGGTATTTTCCCTTTCTCTGTTAGCAATTCAACATTAATTTTTTTAGATTTTTTTTTTCCCCTAGCAGAGGTTGAAAAGGTTGCTAGAAACAGTTGTTTCCCTCTGATTGCTGCAGCAGCTTGTGGTTAGGCTAACAAGTTGAACACCCTTTATATCGACACAACCCAGAGCAATACGTGATAAGGTTACACAACACGTGGAGACCTTTAAACTGGCAATCTCACATTTGTAGTTCCTGGATATTCGAGCGTGGTTAGAATTTAAGTTTCCCCTGCAGTGGGCCCTGAGCACTCACAGCTTCCCCCGGCCACGGTGGGCCTTGGGGCTGGGGCGGGCGAGAGTGCAACTGCCGTGGCTCAGCTGGGCAGCAGGGCAGGAGCCCACCGCGCACCCCCGGCCCCCCGGAGCTGCTCACCGGCAGGCTGCGCGAGGAGCATGCCAGGCACCGGGGCTGGGGCTCTGCGCCCTGTGCTCTGTGCCCTGCACCGGGGCCCTGTGCCCTGTGTCATGGCTCTGTACTCTGCGCCCTGTGCCCTGCGCAGTGTGTCGGGAATCTGCGCCCTGTGTCTTGCACCAGGGCTCTGCGCCCTGTGCCCTGCACTGTGTGCCAAGGCCCTGTGCCTGGGCTCAGCACCCTGTGCCCTGCACTGTGCGCCAGGGCTCTGCACCCTGCGGTGGGGCTCTCCGCACTGTGCCCTGCACCCTGCGCCGGGGCTCTGTGCCCTGTAACCTGTGCCCTGTGCCCAGGCTCTGCACCCTGTGCTGGCCATGGTCGGGTCAGGGCAGCAGGCCAGCCCCAGGTAGGTCCAGGCAGCCTGCTCCCAACCAATGTCGCAACTGAAACGTGAATTTCCATTTTGCCAAAATGGCCACATTCTGGCACCACAGAGAAGCTGCAGCACAGGTTTGGAACCACCCCACATTTGGGGGCACGTACCCGAGCAGGAGATGCTTGTGTGCCCTGCCAAGTGTGCACAGAAGGTGCCTTGGCTGTTGGGTAGCAGGCCTGGCTGTCTCCTGGGACCAGCTGCTGCCTTTTCTGAAGAAAAGGTGGCGCAAAGGATGAACGCATGATGTGGTCAGGGTCTGCTCTGCAGGCCGCTACTTAGTCTGAACCATTAATACATAGATTTGATGCCTTCAGGAGGACTTTGAATGCAGAAATCCAGGAAAGAATTGTGTGTAGGCTGAGGTGTGGTTTCTTGCTCCTGTGAACAGTAGGGGTATGAATCCTGCCGTGTTTTGTCGGTATTTATCAAATGCTTGAGTAACAAGCACAATCAAGTACAAGCTTCTGGAAAATAAGGAGCATTCATAGATGTCAAATGAAACCCCGCTGTACAAATCGGTGAGAGCAGTTGCATGACGAGTAAACTGCAATACTGAGCTAAGTATTATTTGACTGTCACATTGTCTTTGTGTTGTCATTGATATGGTGTCTGAACTTGAGTGAGACTTTCAGTGTTGCAATAGTTTGGTAAATTGGGAGGAAACGGATTTTAAATTGCATTTTCATAATGAGGTCAAACCAAGCCAGAAAACTGAAGTGTGAATGGATGTTTATACATACAGAAGTCAGTTAGCAGATGGCTTTAGATGGGATATTGACAACAATAAAGTATTTTAAATGTGCTCTTCTCACTTAAAATATCTGATGACCAATCTTCTATAATTTTATGAAGCAACCGTTGCAAGGCATCTGTAAGAATGCAAAATCTGTGTTGCCTGCTTATTATTGAAGCCGTTTAGCACATCAGATGTCATTCCAGATTACCAGTTGCATTTCAGTTGGACTGGAAACAAATACAGATCAGTAATAATGTAAGGCTGTGTACCTTAAGGTTAAATGTCTGACAAGACAACTAGCGCTAATGGACTGTGACATTTTTCAAGCCATAGGTCTGACATTACTTGCTGTGTCAGAGTGAAATGTTTACAACGATCTAACTCCACGTTACAATATATTAAGACGGCATTCTTTTCTCTCGTGCTTGCTGCAAGTCATCTGACTGCATCTAAATTCCACAGCAGCAGCTGGCCCACACGTAAAAGCAGCATTTTCCAGGTTCTGAAGAGATCAGAACAGCACTGTCAGTGGTGTTTGATTCAGTCCAGGGTGACCTGTAAGCTTTCTATGCAGTGCGTCGCAACTTTAAAACATGTGCTGCAGATAAAACTCCATGAACACAAACCCACCTGGGACCAGATCTGCCACTGTAACTTGTCTGAGCAGTACCTCACAGTACTTGTAGTGCTACTGGTAGGAACGGCTTAATGTAAGTAAGGATGACAAACCCAGATCAAAAACTTTATGCTGAAGATGTTAGCTAAATTTACACTACTGCACCAGATTAGCTCTTGGATTATTATTTTTTAAATAAAATATTTAAACAATATTTTGCATTAATGGGATTTGAATGGCTAGACTGATAAATGGTAAGTACACCTGGATAGCGTCTTATCATGTTTAAATAATATCATGCTGTATCGAGAACTCATTAAGGAAATAGGTGAGAATTAGTCATTAGGGGCCATTTAATAACGGATTGTTTCAGTGTCCTTGTCTCATAAAGGCTCTTTCTAAATACAGGGTTTTGTTTCAGATAACAAGATGCTTCCTCTGGCTTCTGTTTATCTGGTTTCCCTTGTCTTATTTTCATTAAATGCTTATACTTCTGATTAAATTATTATGAAATGTTATATTCTGTCCCCTGTTAAATAGCTTGTAATGCATCAATGCTTTTCTTCAGTTTTATGTGTTGTGACACTCTCTTCCAGCGGCTAGGATAGGGATTGGAAAAGCTACTGGGTTTGTTAATGCAATTTTCACCAAAGTGGTTTTATTTTTTCATAGGTTAGAATTTTTTTCTGTGTTCAGCCTTGCGCTGCCCCTCTTGTAGGGCGGATGTGTGCGTATTAATGATGCAAAACTTCACCTCCCAAACTGACAGTGTGGTGACAGCTGATGCTACCGCGTACATGGAAATAACTCCAGCAGTGCTATAATGCTTCCCGCGTTCCCCGTAAATCCTAGGAGAGCATGAAACCCGTCACCAGACGGATTTAAAATGTAAATGCTGTTCTGCTTAATCATCAAGTCAACGACTATTAAGTGTATAGCCGTGTTATGCCCAGATGTGGCTTCGATACAGTGTGGGTTTGTTTTTTGGGTTTTTTTTACTTAAAATAACACTTACAGATCTTTCGAGGGGGGGTGAACTGGGACGGCGGACGGGGAAAGGCCGCGGGCAGCGAGCCGGTGCCGCCGCTGCTGCCGCTGCTGCCGGCCGGTCTCAGCAGCGTGCGGCGGCCGGGACAGCCCCGCAGCCCAGCCCCGCCGCGCCGTGCGGCCGGGCCCGGGGCCGCCCCGCTGCCGGGCGGGCGGGGGCGGTGCTGCCGGGCCGGGCTCGCCCCGTGACCGGGCGCCCGCGCCGCCCCTCGGCGCCGGCAGGGGAGGGACGGAGCGAGCGGTGTAAACAAGGCGGGGGGCCGGGGCTGGCTTGATGTCAGCGGGTCACATGGAGCCTCATATGGGCCGGGGGATGGCGGCGCGGCGCGGCTCTCCGCTGGCAGGCGGCGGCGGCTGCTGCTGAGGCGGCGGCGGCGCTTCTCGCCCAGGGCCCGTCCCGTCCCGCCTCCGCTCCCGCCTCCCTGCCCGCCGCGCTCCGCTCCCCGCCGCTTCGCCCCTGACAAATGATGTGTTTTGTGCTCGCCGCGATGAAAGGTAGGCGCAGCCCGCGGGAGCCGCCGTGCCGAGCCGTGCCGTGCCGCGGGGAAGCGGGGGGAGCCCGGCCCGGGAGCGGCGGGGCCGGCTGGAGTCGCGGCGCTCCGTGGCTTCCCCTCTCCGTGCGCCGGTGCCAGCGCTCGGCGTCCCGCCGCTGCGGAGCGGCCTGTGGGAGCCCGGGCCGGGGAGCGGCCCCGGGAGCGGGGCAGGTGCTCGGGAGCCCGCGGGGGCCAGGGCCGTGATGCCGGGCAGCGGTCGGGGCAGCCGCTGCCGCGCTCCCGCGCCGCTTGGGTGCGGGCGGCCGCGGAGCCGCTGCACTTTGCACCGTCCCCGGCGAGCTGGAGGGTAAGAGATCGCCTCCCTGCCGCACGGCTCGGCGGGGGGGCGCGGGGCCGAGCCGGCTGAGCTTCACCCGGGGCCCCGCAGCACAGCGCGCCGCAAGATCCGCCCCAGCGCAGGGGAAGCGGACGCGCAGGAGCCCGCAGGCGGCCGGCGGGGCTGAAACGCCGTCCGAAGAAAGGGCTGCTCGTTCGTAAAAGGCTTTGGAATGAAAGGAGAAATCGGAGCTCCCGAGTGAGCGCGGTGTTTTACACCTGAAGCCTTCCCTGCCTGCCGACCCGAGCCCTGAGAGGGGCAGCCTGCGGCTGAGGAGCGGCGGGCGAAGTTTGTGATGAGAAATGAAAAGTTTCGAGGTGTGTTTTCGGTCTGCCCTGTTTCCTCGTAAAGTGAGGACCGCAGCAGAACTTTGCATTGCAGCGTTTTTAAAGTCACAGTTGGTTTGGTTTTATTTGTTTTTTAAAAAAACCAACCAACCAAACAAAAAAAACCCAAAACAACTAAAACCGGGAACTGGCTTTTCTTAAATATGATATTCTTTCATAGTGATCTCAAGAGTGTTACTGTCAACATTTATTTTTGATGCCCTTGCTAAAATACTAAATCTCTACCCTCTAAAATACTTTCCTGGATTGTGTAGGTAAAGTTTCGCATTTTTAAAAAAAAATAATTACTTGGGGGGGGGAGGGAAATTGAATCCTGCTTTAGCTAGATATTGTGTTTCCCCCCCCCCCCCCTTTGCAAAAGCAGTAGGTAATGCACACCAGCAGCAGCACAGTGTTTGAGGCATGGTAATTTTCAATTACTGGGCTTCCTTTTCTTCTTGGAGAGAAGCCTATGTGAATAAAGAGAAAAGCACTATATTCATTAATCATTAGCCATGCTGAATGTATTTGGCAAGAAAATGTAATTGGGTCGATTCAAATACGCGCATCTATAACAAAAGGAAATGCATTTTTTCAAGTGCAAACTATATGGGTATTTTAGCAGTCCCTTAGAATTTTACATTTTCTGATAAGATTTTTTCAACATATCCCTCATAAGCCTGTTAGAACCATGAAATCAAATAAACAAAAAAAAAAAAGGGAGGAAAGTACACAAAAAAAAATCGGAGGGTGTAATTGCCTTGTATGCTTCTGGACAGAGACTTAAGGTGTGTTATAAAAGAGCAGGCAGATGATTTTCAGCAACTCAACTTTGAAATATTTTTTTTACTCTCTTGGGAGTTTCATTTAAACCTGTTCCCACACCGATGTAAAATCTTGGTGGAGCCCAGCTTCTGGGTTTTAAAGTATAATTCTTAATGGCTTTACTATGAAAATGCTTAGGTCTCTGTAGTTTTCACAGAATACTTACATAGTATATTTAATTCATGTTTAATACCATTTAGTTTTCTAGTGTACAGAAAAACTTTTTTTGGTTTCCTGTCCTTCCTCTAATTTGCTGGACGGGGTTCAGCTGGAGGAAATGTGTTGTCGTTTGTCTGAGAGTGCCATGAAATAATAGATCTGCAATCCAATATTGTGATTTAAGATAAGCAGACCAGTAGCATAGGGAATGTAGTTTTATATAAGCTTAAAGGTACAAGGAAAAAATGTAAAACATGTAGGTGAATTGCATATTTTATTTGTTCTTGGTGCTGTAATGGCATCTTCTGGTGCTTATGATCTTTTACAGTTCTGAAGTGCAGAAAATCATGGTCTGCAGGAGAATATGGGATGTTACAGATTTCCATATTGGATTTTTGTGAGTGAAAAAAAATAATATTAATTTCATTCCTATTGCTGTTCAGGTAGCCCAAATTAATACCATGTGAAATTAATTTGTGGCACTTTTTTTTTAAAAAAAAAACAAAAAAAGAGCAGCATAATGTTCTGACAAACATGCTTGCAGTTATTTTGAAAAGTTCTCGGACTGCCAGACTATATACTGGTTTGAATGAGTGAAGGTTTTGGCCCGCTGTCACACGCTGATAGCCGCACCAGTATGCTCAGAGCTGGAGAACAGAGCAGCCCGATGGAGGGGCTGGATGTGTCCTTAAAACAGGCTGTGTGGTAAGAAACATAACTTTCTGGTTTCAAGCAGAGAGGAAGGAGAGTTTTTTTCTGTTTCTAAGAAAATAGGCAGTGGCGAAGCATCGAAGTTCATAATGACTAAGTATTTTCTAGATTTGATGGGTTTTTAAAAATTATTTATCAACTGTTGTGAGTCTGTGGAGGATCCATCCTGCTCACATTCCCAGTTTACAGTATGTGCAGGCCAGGTCGCCGGCTCATAGCGTTAAGGGAGGGTGTGACTTCACGTGTTTGCCAGTACAAGTTTGCAAAGAATCGGGTAGTTTCACCAGCATGTTCATTGGTACTAATTTTATTCCTGGGAGAATCTTCGCTGGTAGAAGCTTCAAGGTTGACTTCAAGGAGAATAGTACCAGGTGCTGTGAATTGGTGAGCAAACACCTGCGCTGGGGCAGAAACATGGGTCTGGTTGTCATGCCAGTACATAACTGGAGGCAAGCCCAGGATGGAGGGGGCTAGGACTCACGAGGGTAGTGTTTAACTTTTGGGTTTTTAGTAAAGAGGCAGGGGTGAACCAGGCCTGGTGCCCACAAGAGCTGAGTACCGGTGCTGTCCTCAGGCCTGGACAGAAGGGTTCAGCCCACTGGTGGGTTTAGAAAGCATGGAGATGAACCTGGCAACAGTTTTGCTACACTTTGTACGGACATTTCTAAATAGAGATTGGTGGGAAAGCAGATGTAAATTTTCTAAGCTTTTTCTACACAGGTACATTTACCATTGAGGCGGAGTTTGCACTACTAATCCTGACTTTGACCATGTGGCCCTTGATGAAGTTGAAACTGTTGCCCTTTTGTGGAGGATAGTCCAGATGATGAGCAGGCTCGGTTGTTACCTGGTTGTAAGAAAAATTGCTTCACTTTGGGGGCGCTGTGGTTGGGTCATTGGAACTGTAACTAGCTTTATAACTGAGACTGTCTCTGAATGAAAATTCAATCATATACAAATACCTGTTTAAGGAAGTAGGCTCTGGTTTCCTTATTAGTGCACATAATTTTTGGATCTTACTGTATTTTTTCTGCCTACCCAGATAGGCAGGATTCCCCTTGCTGCCTCGCTAAAGGGAGCGTGCCTCACTTGAGGTGACCTCAGCGCTCCGGACTCGCAGAGCCGGGCTGCTCGGAGGCTGCCTGTTGGGGATTTGTGCAGTGCTGCTTACTGTGGGTGAGCTTTGCTAAGTCTGTCAAGCCTGACGTGGTTTTGACGTGTTTTTCGTCATGTATCTTGGCAGCAACCTGCCAGCGTGTTGGTAATTACTCTGTTTTTCACCAGTAAACAGCTGCCTATGAAAAAACACCTTGCCATGGATTTTAAAAAAAGAAAAAAATGCTTTACGAAATGAAGTATGTTTAAATTTGCCTTCACTGTGGCACTATTGAAAGTCAAATCCAATTTAGCAAATACCCTGGTACAGAACTGCTGTTGACTAAATATTAACAGAATCTGGCCTTTGGAATTGCTAGCTGAGAGGCTGTTTTCTCGCTGCTTTAATTTCATATGACTGATGTGAATGACTTACTTGTCCCTATGGTATTTGTTGCATCACATCCACAGGATAAGATTGGTTTCAGGTGTATAGCTGAAATGTACTTTTCAGGTCCTTTGAAAGACTCTCAAGATTTGAAAGTAAAAAAAGAGGAAATCTGCCTTTATGTCTCACTCAGTGATAATCAAAGGCAGTCGCATGCTCTGTACAAGTCTCGGTTGGGGACGCTCCTTTCAAGTAAGGAGAATCTGTACGTCCTGTTTGAGTCAGCTAAAACCGTGGGTGCTGAACATCTCACTAGATCAAACTCTTCTTGCAACTTATGTACAGCCCTTGCCTATCTAAAACGGCAAGCCTGTTCCAACTGGCTGGCAATACAATGTTAAAAATAATAATTCTAGAACAGTTCTGGAAACGAGGCAAAACTGGAGTGGTCTGTGGACACCACACAAGGACTTCTGTACCCTTTAAAAAAAATCCATGAAGGGACGATGCGGTAGAAGTGGGTAGTTAAGCGTTGCTGGTGTTTGGGTGTGGGCTCTGCACTCATAGGAAACACCGTCAGGTTTTATCCAGCGAGCTGATGTGGGGCTGGGGGGGGGAGATGCTGCTGGTTCGGGGTGTGATGCAGGCTAATGGCCTGCTGCTTTGAAGCTTGGCTTTGCAGCAGGGAGGTGAGTGTTTGTATTGGCATTTATAAGTTCAGTGAATAGTGTCTAGAGACCTCTGTCAAGAACTGAGTCCTCTTTATATCGAGTACTTCCCCCGTGTGTATGAAAAAGACTGATTTCTTTACTCGTTCCATTATAGAGAGCCTTATATGTTTGGCTCCCCTGCCCCCCCGCCCTCCCCCCCCCAATGATATAGCGCTCAATTTTAACCTTAAGGGGTTTTAAATCTTTCTTGCTTCTCTTACCTGTGGTACAGTATAGAAATGATCGCTATCGTGTACTAATTACTGACAGCGTTGTTAGTATTTCATCTTCACTACACAGCAGAATCCTAAATTGGTGTATTTGTTTCTAAACTACAAGTACTAACTCAAAACTGGCAAATCTTTATGTCTCTCCTGAGTTACACATGCAGCTTCACCTGACTTTGCGATTCTCTGTCTAGTATTAGAGGAAGTTGAGATGCAGCATATTCTTTTGGTCTTTTTCCCTTCGTATTCCCATGAGATAAGTTTTTGTAGTGTGCAAAATAACTGTGTGTGACAAGACTGAGTTATTAGTCAGACTTGATAAATTTTAGAATGTTATTCTGTGAGTTTCTTTCATTTGCAATGAGACAAGAAAACATAAATATTCACCTTTCTTGTATTATCTGTGAGCTGTAATTTGCAATTATAGCTGATAACTCCTGAGATCAAGCAAGCAGTAGTTCTTTTGTGATTCCTCTTTTCCTTGAGGACTGATATCTAAAGGATATGCGTATAACTAATGGTGCAGAAACCTGTCTTCTAAACCTCTCCTTCCTTTTTGAAGATTGTTTTGGTGGGTTTTTTTCGCTCATTTTTTGCAATAAACATTAACAGGGGAGGGGAGGATTCTGGCCTCCAAGAACAGTTGTGTTATAAAAAAAAAGGTGACTGTGTACAGTGCAGACCTCTGCTTGTTGGATGAAAAAATCCCAACCAAATAAAACAAAAACAAAAAAAAACCCACAGCAAAAGAACACCAAAACAGACTGAAAAGTTGAAGCAGAAGGCCTTGTTAGGGAATTTGGCAGATGGACTTTCTTCTTGTGCTTCTTACTGTTTTAAAGGGAGCCTTGCCTGTGGTTAACAAAGTCTTCAGTTTGCCCAGGGTTTTTTCTCTTTTCTTGCTAGAGGCATTTAGGCTAAGAAGTTCTGCAAAATACGGGTTGGCAAGCTCGGTGCAGTTTCAGGCGGCCTCCCAGTTGCCTGCACCTTATGTTGAGAACACCAGGGAGTGACTCAGGGCGGCAGTGACTCACGGGGTGTCGTGCTGTTCCCCTCTTCTGAGTGGGGGTTAGCTGCAGCAGGCAGCTTGCTGACAGGCTTGGGAAAGGCAGTGAGCTGGAGAGAGCCCCTCGCAGTACCACCGCTCTACAGGGAGACTGCCTGCCTGCACAGGTTCACAGGCAGATTCCTGTTTTTTTTGGAAAAAATGCAATTTAATTAGCATTTGCTGCCCGTTTCCTTTTTGCTGTCAGGAAAAGTGAAGCCTTCACGCTGATGGAAGCAAATGGGTATCCAGGAAAATCCAAGTGCAGTGTTGTGAATGGTCGGGTATCTCCCTCACAGCCTGCCGCCGCTTGCTTAGTGCGTGTGCTGTCTGCTCCAAGGTGCAAAGCCAGAGCTGTTGTTAGCCACGCAGTGGCAGTCTCTGAGGTGGCTAATGCTCCTTGCGCTCTGTGGGTGCAACCTAATGTGCATCTGTGACATATAAAGCTCTCGCAAGTGCAAGCGTTGTGTCGTTGTCCCCCGCCGAGAAGCCTAGGGGTTCCACAGCACTGCTGAGGGGGGGAAGCCTGCTGCCCTCACCACCAGACATAGCCCATTGCTGCCAGGGAATGCAGCTGGGTGCAGTTCATCTTCATGTGAACTTGCCACGGTCAGCAGCAGTGGGTGCTGCCACCCTTTAGCGTTCAGCCTGGCTCCATTGCAGTTAAGCCATTGACCACAGCAAGGTCACCACTGCACTGCATTTTGTGTTTTCTTTCCTACATGGTAGAGCGATGCAGGACCCATAGCTTGTGGCTCTTCTGTTTGTGCGATTCCAGCCTTTGGGCCTTTTGTCATGCTACATGCGTAGCCATCTAGGCTAAAATCAATGTCGAGCGAGCTATAATCATCCCAGCTTTCATTTTAAGAGCATTTATCTCAAAGCTTAATTAAAGCTACTTGGATGTAAATAAGTCTAACCTCTTCACTTCTGAACAATGCAAATAGAATAGTCAGCATACTTATAGGGTATCAGCCATGTAATTATTGTGTAATGTTTGTGTTCTTTGAAATACTGGGCTATTTATTGCCATTGAATCCTGGGACAAGGTGCTTCATAAAACCAACTGCATGACTCTTTATTTATGCACTTTAGACGAAGTTCATCATTCGCAAACGAGGGGGCCAAAAAGTGACATTAAATCTTTACATAGACAGATGCGCTGTGACAAAGGGTTTGTCAGAGGGTTCTTTCAAACCGAAGTGACCACAAGCCGGAGTTTTGTCTGGTTGGCAGGGTACCACGGGCTGTGTTCCTGCGTGCCAGGGTTGCTTTTCACTGGCTGTAGGTGGTGCTCGTCAGAGGCGCTGCGGGCACCCGCCTGCCACCTCTGCTCACACCTGGGCTGTTGAGAATACTCTTGGCACTGTCAACTGAAAATAAGGAAAAGGTCGTGTTGCCATTTGCACACGCTGTCTTCTGCAGTGTGCTGTTTGTTTAGTGTTCTCCAAGTCCTAAAGGCTTTGTTGTTCCTACTGTTATTTTATTAACTGCACAAAACGGAAGCCTGGGGAAGGGTGCAGTATGGCCGTGGCTCCTGCTGCCCCTCTCCCTGATGGCAGGAGCTGATGTGTTGACCTCTCTGCCCCAGAGGCAAAGGGCGTGGCAGCAGGGGCACTGAGGTTTTCTATATACCAAGTTACACAGGGGAGGTAGGGTGGTATTTTGAACTGCTGTAGTTAAATAATCTTAAAAGGCTAGGTGGCGTGCATGTGGAAGGCAGTTGAAAGCCATGTTTGTTTCAGCTTGCTTATTTTGGACAGAACTGTCTTAGTTTTAAATAGTAATTTCAGAATAGATGAACTGGAACAGTGGGAATAGGACAGTATGCAGGGCCTTGGGTTTTCAGTCTCCGCAGTTTGAAAGGGGACAAGGCTGTACTCGGACATGTGTTTGTGGTACTGAATTTCTGCCTCTTTTTCCAAAACACCAGGGAAGCCAGGATTGGCTCAGCAATTTTCTCCCTTCATCTAAGTATCATTTGCTGTTTAAGACCCAGTACAATTAACCCGATCCAATTAGAAATCAAGTTCTCATTGCATGTGGCACTTAATTTGCACCTCTTGTGAGACTGCCAGGGGTCTTAGAAGTTGATGCAGCACCATGGGTTAAACATGCCTAAAACTTCCATGAGCTGATGTTTACCTGACTCTTAATTCTGAAGAGAGAAGTGCTGTCTTGTCCAGCCACCTCTGCTTGGCCCTATGCCTAATGGGACATGATTGGAAGTGTCATTTATCTTCTCACCCCAGAAGAAGGTTAAATTATCTCTAAGCTCCAGGTGCTCTTTGCCCTGAAGCCCTTAGTCTAGGTAGAGTGTAGAAAGCCAGTAAAAAATGATCCCTGGTCACCAAAGTATTTGGAGCTTCCTTTCCATACACGGGCATTTGCATGCTTTAATTCTGACTTATATTTGAACGGTATAAATTGCTTTGCTACTTGACAGGAGCAGCTACTGTTCCTGTATCAACTGTAATGTTGCTCATAATGGGTGCATTTGTCCATTCAGCTAAATTAATTAGCTCATCTTTGTCTCTGTTTGATTTGGCAGAGTAGTTATTGTGGGGAAAACACACATTTTCTGGGAAATGTATAGTGATTGCTTGAAGCTCAATTTGGGAATTAATAAACCCATTTTCTGCACTGCAGAAAACCGCTTGTTGTAGATTGCCCCTGGTTTTGCCCCTCCTCAGACTAGCTCCTTCTAGTTTGCCGTAGAAATGTTTACGTTCTGGATGTTGTATTACTAATGAATTTTGGGGGATATAAATGTAAGTGAAACTATGGTTTGGTACTAAGGCTCGTAACATGCAGCTGGAGCACTCCGGGGTTTCAGAGGTATGTTTGCAACTATTGCTGCCGGGTCGCGCTCTGCCACGCAGACAGGGTCAGATTGTTGGGGATCGTCTGGAGCAGCTGAGCTTACGCTAAGCGTTGTTTTTCCTTCGAAGGGACGCTCCCTGCAATTGTTAGATTGACAGAGATGTATTGTATTAAGCTTTGGGTAGAGTTTTTCTTGTACCGTGAGTACATTATTGAATTAAAAGAAGTATTTGCTTAAAATATGAGTACACAAAGATGTTTATAACTGCTGGATAGGTTCTTGTATCAACAGATAATAAAAAAACCAGACAGGTTAATTAAAGAGCCAGAGATGTTTCATTTGAGAAACCTCATATGCATAGGCGCCTTCTAAATGGCCGAGGAAAACAGGCTGAGAGCATTCCTGCCTCCCCAGATGCGCCCCAGCGATAGCAGGAGGAGCAGCAGTGGTTGGCAGCACCTGTGGCAGCCAGCAGTGTGGAAAGGCATGGGGCTGGCGCAGGCGTGGGGGCTGGAGCAGGGCCAGCGGAGGCAGCTAAAGAAAGGAATTGATTTTCCTATTGTTCTCTTCAAGGAGGATCAAAATTCTCTCTCCAGCGTCCTGCATGGGTTGCTTCGATAGAAGCTCTATGTGAAACCTCTCAGTAACACAGGCGATTTGTCACCTTTGCGTTTTTCTTGGCGGGTTATTTTGCTGCACGTGATAGAATCTGTGTGAGTGCTGAGAACGAACTTTTGCCTGGACCTGAAAGGACCCTGAAACAGCGATGTCTGCGCTGTTGCTACGGCTGGCTCTGTTTAACCAGTTTTCTTAAAAGTCTACCCGTATCTCTGGGAATAACTTTGCAGTTCCCAGCCAGAAAGGAGTGCAGCACCTGGCTGCCTGGCTTGGCTGGTGCTGGAGTGCTTGCTCCTCTGAGTACATCCAGCTCTTAACATGTGCTTCGCGTTACTCAGCTGCTAGATGGTTTTTAGAAGAGAAATCAGTATCTGTAACCAATTTGTTTAATTTTAGATTCTTTTTTCTGTCGTACTAAACAAAACTAACTATAGTACAGGTTCCTCGCTTTCAGATTTTAACTTGGAATTAAAATGTTCAAAGCAGCACGTTTCTCTGGCCAGTACACTGACAATGTGTCTTTAAACTAGCTGCCTTGGAGAGGGCCACCAGTAGCAGCACTGATTTTGTTGTGGAAACCTAGAGCTCATTATGGGGAAATGTTCCCTCCTTGCTGTCACTGTTCCAAAATACTCTGATTTTCTTCTGATGTTTTCCCTCTCAACCACAGTGTTTATACTTGCAGAAGGGAAAAATAGCCAGACGTAAAGGTCACTCTAAAGCAGAGACCTTTTGAATGGCAAAATCTCACCCCAAAGAATTTCTGCTCTTAGAATTGATGTAAAAGCCCCCCAAAAGTGCTTTGGAATGGAAGCTCTTCTGTATATCGCACTGGCAGCTCTGGCATGCGCTGGTGGTAAATTTGCACTTTATAACATGTTATTCCTGCCAGCGTTGATTAGTGTTTTGTCACAGAAGTAACTAACTTTGTAACTTAATCTGCTTTGGTTTTGTCAGTCTAAAATTTTAGGTATACAGTCTGCACTATGGAAAAAAATGTACTGCAGAGGCTACCTCTGCCTTGGGAAGCCCCTGAACTGTAAAGGCTGGAGGGAGGCTGGCAAAGGAGGCAGAGGCACCACCACATGCTTGCCTTGGCTTTATTCTGTTCCTAATGCAGCTGCTCCTGGTCACTGCCAGAGTCCAGGCATGAGCCCAAATTATCAAAAAGAAACTGAGGAAATGCATACCTTGACTAGGTAATTATACTTTATGTTAAATACATTCAGATATATTAGCTAATACTTGTATCAATTTGTAATACTTGAAAAACCTGATCAGATCTTGGGGTTTAATCAAGTTATCATTCCAGAAGGGTAGCACAGTTCTTGTAGAAATTCTGAAAACAAGTAAGAAATCTGACTCATAAAGCAAGTGCCTCATGAAATTTGAATGTTTAGAAGAGAAAATGACTGGCAGCTCCTCTTGTAAGCATGCTAGTTGCAATAAAGTATAAAAGTTCAACATCAAAGAGATCACCGCTTAGTCTGTGGCATATTTGTACATCAAAGAACAAATACAGGACAAAAGGAGCTGTATAGAGATACAGTTCAGCCTTGCAGACAGGTCCCCGTGGAATACTAGAGAAAGCTGCTTTCATAATGTGGAAATTATCTCTGGCATATCTTCATTTCTGATTTGGGGAGTAGGTAAGATTAAGAATTAAAAGCAGTGTCTCCGAATCAGGTCTTGCCAATATAACTAGGTAAGAGCGTCTGAGCTTACGTGATGTCAGCAGTGCCGTCTCTGTTGCGGTGTGACTCAAGTGTATAAACATAGGTGACAGGTAGGAGGTATGTGTGCAACGCTGCTGTTGCACTGCGTGGGGGAGGATGGGCAAAAGTTGTATAAAATATGTAAGTTAAATGTCTACTTTGGGATTAATTTTTTTGTACGTATTATTGTGCCTGTGGTCAAACGCTGTATCGTGTTGCCCAAAGAGGTTGTGGAGTTGCCATTCTTGGAGATCTCAGACCTTGACTGGCCACAACCCTGAGCTTAGCTGACCCTGCTTTGAGCAGGGGCTGCACCAGGCAGTCTCCAGTGGTGCCTTCCAACATCAACTCTTCCATGATTCTATGAGAATAACACTTACTTAATTATGACCCTTCCTCATAAAAGCTGCAGTTCAGCCAAAAATGTGACCAGCTCCAGCACAGTGAGAGTCAACCAAACTGGGGGTTTTACTGCTTTTTCTGAGCTTTTGTAGTGTGGAAGCTGGATGTATTTTTGCCAGTTGGGGCTTTTAGTAGTTCGGTGTGGTTTTGGTTTTGCTTTTAATCCTGAATTCTCCCTGAAATCAATGAGGAAGTTTCTGGATGTCTGCCTTAGAACTAAAGAAGAGTAATCTTGGGTATCTAGAGCACATGTCCTCTTTCAGAACAAGGCAGGACGTGAGAATTGATCACAGAAAATTGTTGGGCTGCTGTTGACAAATTGGTGGTAGCATTGTATTGAAGGCAGTGGAGACTTTGCTATTAATTTGGATGTATCTGTTTTAATATTAAAATGCAAAGTAGGTCACATCAGTTCTTCAGTTCCAGTATTTCTTCTTCATTTGTATTTCTTTTCTGTAAGTGCAGACTGGTTATGTGGTGTATAAAAATGTTAATCATAAAATCCAGATAAAGTCTGAATTCTTCAAAGTTCCAAGTGTGCTTGGATCAATAGTTTAATAGCGGTTTCACCTTTTATGAAGATAGTATCGTCAGCAGACCTTTTTTTTTTTATTATTGCAGGGCTGAAAATAGTTAGGATCTCATGGAATCATTAAGAAATACAAAGGGTTTCTGTTAAAAACCCTTGGGAAACCTGATTAGGCATACTACTGTATAATTAATTGATGTGCTACCACACTTAGAGAAATATTGCATCAGTAAACAGAAGTCAGAATGTAAAAGCCTAAGACGAACTGCTGGGAATTATGTAAAGACATCAAGGCTTGAAAATAACGTGTTGGGCACCTCAGGAGAGACCAGCATTTGCATTTGGTGGAAGGACAGGAGGCTCTCCAGGAGGCCGGGCTGAGGGAGCTGCAGAGGCTCAGGCCTGTGCTTGGCGCTTCCTTTTGCAGTGCAACAGCTGTGGACACCTTTGATCTCACTGATCGCGATGTTCTGTACTACCCTCACGTTGATGTTCTGTGAGTTCCCTAGATGGTATTCTTATATTTTTTAAACAGTGTCAGGTTAAGTATTGTTAAAATACTCCTTTTGTTAAAACTGTGCTTTGCATACATTTGTTCTAATAATTATGTTGTTGCTTGAGATATGAAATGGGTAGCTGATTTTTGCCAGTGTTTGTCTTGTTTGCTTTGACACCTAGAAATAACTGACAGCAAGTAGTCTGTAAATTACCTCTTTGGACATGTCAGGGTCCTCTATAACATTATGGTAAAGAGATGCAGTAGTTGTGTGTGTGGAGGTCAGGGTGGACATGATGATACATGAAGAAGCTACTCTTCTGGAAAGAAGTTTAAAGCCGGTATGGAATCCTTTGCTGCTGCCCCATTGCAGCATTTCATTCTGGGACGGTACGTGTACTGTGATGTGTCCCTGTGGCCACGGAGGAAGAAGGAGCTGTTACCACGAGCTTCTGGCATTTCAGAGACATTGATTCTTGGTGATTTGAAGAAGACATTACAGGGAAAATAGGTTCATATTTTTTCTGTTTAGAGAAAAACAGCTGTTTTTATGGAGGCCTATTGCTGTATCTGTTCCCTCACCCTGTTGATGGGGAGAAACGAGCTGTGCTTGAAGAGCTTTACCAGGCAAGTGGCTTTACCTGGATCTTGCAACATGCTTGAGTCCTAACAGCACTGCTCACTTCTGCACACAAGGGCACTGCGGAGAGTTGAGGATGCTCAACATGCTGAAATCAAGCCTTTTCTCAGGAAATTATAATAATTGAATGTAAATAGTGATCACTGCTCTCAAGTAAATGTAATGGCTGCGTGCGTACCTTGCTATGAGGAATTAACAGCAGGCATGTTTGTACTATGCTGTTACAAGAAGGTGGAGGTTTCCTTACTCGAGTATGTCAAGTCCTGGCCTGCTAGCTGGCATAGAGTGTGTTTGGAAGAGATGAGCTTTATATTTTAGAAAGACTAATCAAATGAATTCAATTTATATGCTAAATTGAAGGAACTTTTGAAAGAGTTTACTTTTGAATTAAAAACCCAAACAACTAACTCTTTAGAGACTGTTTTTCCCACCTTTAAAATACCTGAACTGTCAAGTTAATGGCTTGTTATTGTAGAGTGTGTGTATGCGCGTGCACAAGGAGCATTGCCAGCAACTCGTAAAATCAAAATCCTTCAACACTCCCCCCCACCCCACCCCCCGAATTGAATTGAAAGTTTTCTTAAGGAGGTGCCAACAAAAAATAATGTGGGGTTGTGTAGTTTAACTGCTTTTTGTGGATTGTTCCTGCGTTATTAGCAATTTGGTAACTATGTGAAGTGGTGGGATCTCTTTACATGTGAATGAATGTTCTGAATGGGCAACACGCACAGATGTCCAGCTTGTCTCCTTGGAGCCTGAAGTTAAAGTTCTAGGAGCATGTCCAAAGCTGGCATAAAGCTATGTATCTCACATGAGAAGCACTGCTGTGCACTGGCTAAGGCATTATTTCTAAATCCAAGTGAGTTTTTGTTAGGCAAACATACTTTCATTGCTGGAAGTTTTACAGTTTTTGAAGACTCTTTATCTACTACTAGTGTAAAAGCACCTTAATAATTGAAATTACATAGCATGATTTCAAATGTAATCACCAAATATAATGTGGGAGAAGAATTACATTTATTTGTAATTAATCCCAGTTTTCAGAAAATGCTTTCGAAGTTGTATTAAGCTGGATACCAAAACTGTTATCACTTTGGAAAATGTTCCAAGTCTCCAAACATCTCAGTAAAGTGTCTGTTTCACAAAGGACTACTTTGATCCAGCTATCTAAGAGATTTATCCAAGGAGACAAAACCCAGATTGCTTACTGCTAATCCAATGCTTTGCAAACAAGATTTTAATTATTATTCCCTTTACTTGTTTCTCAAAAATTCAGGCAGATGTACAATGGGATAGTTTCTTCCCGTAAATAATTAAGCCCATCGTAAACAATGTCAGTAGAAAGTAGTCATGAGATTCATTTAGTTTTAAGTACCTAGCCATTTTTTCCTTGTGAAAACAATGTCGTGTCCCAAGCAGTCTGAATGCTCATAAATCATATTAGTAGAAATTGAGAAACGATTCCAAACCCACTGTTAGGCTTTTACATTTCTTCTTAAAACTTGTTTGTTGTCGCAGAGACCATCTGAAGGAGGAAGCTGTCCTGTAGCCTGGTTCATAGCAAGTGGCCGTAAGGTTGGTGCAGTGGAGCCTGTTGGTATTTCTCTTCATGTTAGCCGAGTTGCTTGTGTGCATCACATGTGCAAGCGGTGCCTGTAAGCAGGCGCAGGCAGGCTGAGCTGCTTTCTCTCTCTGATAACCTTGCAGGAGAACTGTTCCCTCCTTTAATATGAGCCAGTAAGGAAATAAGGTCTTAGCGAAGCCGTGCTTATTACTACTCCTGAGAATGATACTCTTTTTCATAGTGACATCAGGTATTGGGACAACCTAATCAAAGAGAATTTAGTCGTGGCCTGGAAGAACAAAAGGCATTTCCACCCACAAGAAAGTTGAGTGTGAACGCTGTGGTGGCATTCAGTGTATAGCAATAGAACACACGAGGGACTGTATTCTTCAAGTGAGAATACCTGTAGCACTGAAGGAATGAAAATAAGCATGTATTTGTTTGCCTGTCTGCTGATGCCATCACAGTAGTTCCAAGTACATTGTTTGGTTGAATTAAAGAACCCACCTAAATATTTGAAGGCATTGTTTATTAACAGTAAATGGTTTTAATGTCAGAGAGGGTAAATTAATTTTGTTACACAATTTAGCAGATGCTGCTAAATGTTGTGAATATTGTTAGTTTTGAAGTAACCAGCAGTTACTCTGGCAATTTATTAAATCTCAGGACATTGCATAAACAGTCTTAGATGAGAAAAACAACCTGCAGTTTAGAAGCTGAGTCTCCATTCTGATGCTCTGGACGGATCTCCTGCTGCCACCTGACACGGAGCCATGCCAGGCGGCCGTGCACTGTGGATGTCTTGGGGAAGCCCTGCCCGTGACGCAGCCGGCAGGAGCAGGCTTCGTGGCAGGAGTTAAAAGGAGCAGAGCGGGCTGGAACCCACCCCAAGGCAGCGGGCACGGGGCGTCTCACCGGGCGCCCTTCAGGCTCCTGAACAGCCCGTGACAGTCACAGCACGCCTCTCGCGTCCTTTCCAAACCATCTGATACTAAGCTGGCAAAGGGCTTATGTCAAAAGTTAAACCGGTGGCAGCCCTCTGCTCGGTCCTGGGCTTTCCGTGCCTCTGGGCAGGCTGTGCCCGAGCCGCCGCTTCCCGGTGCAGGGCAGCGCTGGAGCACCGTCCCGCTGGCACTGCCGGGGACCACGGTGCCCGTGCTGGGGCAGGGGGCTTGGCGCCTGGGGGGGGGGGGATGTGGTGTCTCGCTTGCTGGATTCGGGAAGCTATCCATCTTGTCTTGATGAAGCTGAAGAGCACCTCAGAATAACGGTAGCGAGAGGTAAATCTGTATGAATTCTCGCTTTGTTTTCCTCACGTTTCTTACCGACCGCTTTAAACAAATCTTCATTTAGATTTTTTTTAATGAAAACGTTTTTTTTTTTCTGTAGTGAATCTGTCAAAGTAAATTGATGTGTCACATAATGGCTTTGTGGTTTGCAGGTTTTATTCTTTGTTTTAAGCTGATGCAGAGGGTGTATTTTGATGCTGTTACACTGTGATGGATGAAAAAAAACTGCGCTGACTTTTATCCAGGAGAGGGAAGCGAGTTGTTTTCTTTCAAGGGCTGTAGATCAGTTGGTGTCTTAGAAGAGTAATGCCGTGACAGCGGGGAAGAACTCCTCTTTGATACTCGAATCTTTCTATTTCAGTTGGTACAATAATGGGCTTTTGAATTAAAGGTTTGTTAAAGCTTGTGTCTATTTCAGAGTATTGACAGCCGAAGCAGACTCACTAAGCTAAAATTTATATGTTTATCTAAGCTTGTTAAAATCAGAATTTATGTTGACTGTACTAATGTCTAAGCTCTAATACCACTTTTATATAGAAGGCTGCTATTTAAATTTTCAGTGAAATAAATTTCTTTACAATATGCCTTTGAGTTATGATTTATAACTGGATTCATATAAATAAATGCTTTCAGCCAAATACCGTTGAACTAATTCCATTTTCAAGTCATTAATTATATTTAGCTCATTGGAAAAAAGAGGGGGAGAGGCATCAACTAACCCTATATAAAAGTGACAACAGAATTGTTTTGTGAATAGCTTTTGGGGCCTCTTAAGCTATGAAGAGTGAGTAGTTTTTTGGGTTGGTAGTTGTGGGGTTTTTTTAATTAGTGTGAACAGAAACTAGATAATGCGTTGCTATACTGAAAAGACAATTCATTTTGAACAGGCATTAATACACTTGATGCTTTTTGCTTTCATCATGTTAAGGTCTTTGGCTTTGCAATAAGATCTGGCTATGCAGTGAGCCTACTAGTTTGTGCAGAAAAAGACTCCCTTGTTTTTTGATAGTAAATCCATTAACTCTTGTCAGATTGGTAAATTTTCAACGTGAATTTCTTCTGAAGTATGTTCAATTGAATAATTGGTTTGCTACATTCAAACAACTTAATGTAAGAAAGATATGTTACAGCTTTGACTTCTTAAATATATTGTGTGAAGCTTATGATCAAGTGCTGACTGATCACTGAAACTAAAATCTAGATGCAATGAGAACACGGTGGATTTTAATGCCATTTTTGTGAGCTTGCTCATTACACTTTATTAATAGGATTCCGGTTTGTTCTTTTCAGGAGTTTGAGAGAGAAAATAATAAAACTAAGTATTAGTGATTGCAGTTTCCCAAAGACAGTTTGGGAAATAAGTAGTGTATGTATTTTTAGATTGGAGCATGGTACTTATGCCATTTCCATCTTTTATCCTTCCATTTTGGCTCTTCCATTTAGTTGGATGTAAGAATTTTCCTGCTTGGAATTCACGTCACCCTTGGATCGCATAGGCTGCATGCAGAACTGTCATCTTGCTGAAGTGCTGTGTAATTGCCTGATCCTCTTTCCTTTGCTGTCTAGTTTCTCATTTCTTTCATTTCATTGCTTTCATTTCTGCTCCTTCATGTTAACATTCTTCATCTCTAATTCACTTTCTTGTGTTCTTCTTTCACCCTGTTTTGAAAGCAAACTGCCAGTGCCTTATTTAATCTCTTTATCAGTGTAGTGAGGCGTAACAACACAACTGTACATTTTAGGCCCTTTATAGCCAGCTGTTTCAGATCATCATGAAAGAATGAAAGACAGGGCCCTCTAGGACACCTCTGTGCTTTACCTTTCTAACACTGCACACTCAGTTCTTCAAGAGATCTTTGTTCCTTTAGTAGCCTTCTGGAATAGTTCCAAGCGTGCCAGAGGGTCGTGACAACTGGAAGAAACCACCTCTCCAGGCCAACTTTAATTGTCTTTCCATCTACCGAGATTCATGTCTGGTCTCTAAAGCCATGTCGCCCACCCCCAAAACATTTTGGAGTTTATTACCACCTTTTGGCAGTCTGTGCCAGGGACACCAGCAGACACTGTTGGCACACTCGGGAAACTTGATTTGTTTCTTGTTTTACTTGGACAGAAACTGCTGCTCTCAGGTTCACAGGGCTGGAGGAAAGAGATGTGGAATTGCTGTGCCAAGCTGCTGCACTATCTAAAACATTTGATTTAATATCATGAGCTTCCTAAACATACACAAGTGGTTCTGGTAACCGGTGTGATTAATAACAAATCAACCACAGGCTAGATTTTAGGGGGGTGTCAATGAAACCTCTGCCTTGCTCGTAGATTACCTAGTAAATTTGAGTCTATTAAAATAAACTAGCATGAAGCAAGAAAGCTGTATGCAATCACTCTTCAACAAGCTGTTTTACAAAACACAGCAGTTGTCACCTAGATGACATATAAGGTATACAAAACCAGAATGACAGTGAAGTGAACTGGTCAGCGAGTTTTGGAACTGAATAGTAGGGAGCAAGGAAAACACAAAAGAACATACAATTTTGTATTTCCATTAAAGATCCTTGAAACAGGGACCATCTTTTTATCTGCATTTATACATACTGTTTTGTGTGTGTGTGAGGTTCTCATCCTGTGTGGAGCTATGCTTCTTCAGCTCTACTGTAGTAACAGCGATGAACAAGCTATCTGTCCTTCCCTTTTATTTAAGTGGGTTTCCAAACTGCTAACTTTATTTTCAAGAGGAGAACCTAATGCTGGTGTACACTCGTTAACACAGGTAGCCTCGTTGTTTCTTGCATATTGGGTTGCTTAGAACAGTAGTGTCCAAACTTTTTTGATCGCACAGCCCATGACCAAAATACAGATAAATTTGAGCATTCACCCCCAATATAGGTATACTTACTGTGTTACATACATGTGCGACTGTAGTAATATTATGTACATTATAGAACACAAAAATAGGAATTCAAAAAGAGTGAGAGAATAATTTTTGAGCTCCATGTGCTAGGAGCATGGGTGACCTGGACTGTACGTAGTAAGGTGTACCTTTATAGTCACTACCTAACTCTTCCTGTAAGGGTGAATGGAAGTTGTGGTGGGTGAGTCCCCATGGGTGGGTAGTGGGCAATAAAGTCACTTCATAGAATAAAATCTACCAGATAAATCAATTGATCGTGAATGACTTGAACAGTTTTGAAAGACATTTCCAATTTTCATGAATTTCTTGCAGTTTTTTGACAGGCTGCTGACATGTGATCCCATGTATTTTCCATTCATCCATGCAAAGCATAATTCATACTGAAAAATGCTTTTTTTTGTAAATTGTGCACTTTATAGCTTCCATCTCCTGCTCTCCCCTCTCCCTTTGTCCAGCTCTGGCTTTTGGAAACAGATGGATATAGCTGGTTCTCAGCTATCATTTAGAAATATTCCTGCTGGTTTTACTCATGGATATAGCTTGGAAATATTTTGTGATTCCGTGCATCTAACTCATGGCTTATCTAGTTTCTGAAGCAAAGGGATCTCCAGACTTGATTCAGAAACTACCAATGGGTGATCCTAGGGAAAGGATATCCTATAAATTGCATCGCTCCGGTGTACATCCTTGGCCTTCTAACAGCTTCATCAGTTCTCTTCCTCACAGAACTGCCCTGCGAAATGCATATTCAATCAGGCAGTTCGTATTTTGCTGTCATGTCTCTCATGATTCAAAGGTGTATCAGAAGTCAAAGTGTGAATATAGCTTTTCTTTCAATGCTAATTAAAGCTAAAAGGAGCATCTGCTTGCACAGTGATCACACTATATGGAAATGTGTTTCTTTGTCACTAGCTGGTACGTGAAACCTGAGCGGGCTGCTTACAGAAACCTGTCACAGGTCTTTATGCTTCATCACTGCTTCCCTAGAGCTTTGCTGCTAATCAAGTAAACATTTCAATGCAAACAATTCTTTGGCCTCTCTCCATTTCCAGAAGACCTCCAAGAAGAGCTTTGCCATGAACTACTGAAGCCATTTACCACCTGACAGTTAATTGGTTTTCTGTTGGCACCCTGCTTCACTTGAATGTGGTGATTATGGAGCGCTTCTTTGTTCTCTTTTACACCACCTGAAATTACCAAAGATAAGCTAAAACCCAGATAGAGTGGCTCTGACTTATTTGTTAAAAATCTTAGTTTTCTGTGTCTGTATGTATGCTTTCTTCTTTCTTGTTTTGTACTTTTAATTATTATTAAATACTCAAGGGTTGGCAATGTTGTGAAGTAGAACGGTGAAACATAAATATTAATTGTGGTAGGAATATTGTCTAGAATCTCATCCTTGTTTTACTTGAAAATAATACTCAATTGTCTTGGCTGTGCTGGAACAAAGACAAGACCTAAGGGATGTGCATTTGTTTGGCTGCAACTTTATTAACACATTTGGGAACCGTGCCCAGCAATAAATCATATAGTGTGAGTCATTGCTTATTCCTTGATCGTTCCTACCTCTTTGGGAGAGCTGCTGTCAGCCTTCCCCCTCCCAGCCTCGCACCCTCCTACTGCAGAGCCACCACGGCTTGCTCGGGTATTAGGGCTGGGTGGAGGCTGGTGGGAAGGGGAGGGTCGTGTCCCCACTGCACCCCATAGTAGGAGCGGCAACTGCTTTTTCACAGCTTTCTCAGAGAACCACTGCTGGCCTTGCTCAGTTTATTTTTCCTCTCTGGCAATGTGAAAAACCGTGGGAATGTATTTAAGATGGGTACCACCTAGGAGTGGCAAGCCCTGTACCTTCCCACTGCTCTTCCTGGGTAACACCTAATTTCGGAGGATCAGTGCCATCAGATAAGGGGCTAGTAATCCTTTGTTTGCATAGGCTCCATTAAACTGCTCTCTTCGGTTTTGGGAAGACTTTAAATTTTAAGGGCAAAGATTAAAATTACAGCCCAGTTTGGTAATGCTTGTTTTCCAACTCATCTCGCTCAGGCAGTCACATGTAAGAGATCTGTTTGCCCTGTTATTCTGGATTGTCACTGTAGGTTCTGCCTGGAATAGGTATTTGGCTCTTTGCTGCTGCCTCCACTTGCAAGGTAAAAGTATATTGGTCAAAAAATTCCCTGTTAAGCTCACTGAGACAAGCGCAGAGTAGCAGAACGGTTTGAAAGGTTAGTATTGTTGTCTTACTGGGAGAATTCGGAGCAGCACCGTCACTAGCAGAACACTGCTTTAGTGCACCAGCAGTGTGTACTCCAGAAATGGACAGTCTATAATTCAGCAGTAGCGTGTCTGGTTTCTGACGGCTAGGAGTGCTTCTCCTCACCCCGGCACAGAAAAGGGGTTCCAAATACTTAAAAGTTGCAGGGGTTGCAATGGTTGTATTCCCTCTAGAATCACACGTGCTTTTCTGCTTGAAGATGATGAAGTACGCTTGATGGCACCAAGAGGTAGGCAGGCTGGAACTCCACAGAAGCACAGTGGTGGCAAAGGCCCAGCTGCAGGACTGCGTGGAGGCACGAGGGAAGCCCTGGTCACGTTTTAGCTCCATATTGCCTGCTCTGGGAGGGAGCGACAGGCCCTCCTCCCTTATGTAACACTCCGCGCGACGTGGAGTTGAATATATGTTTTAGAAAAGTAATGGTGTTGATTAGTTGGTCATGAAATCATAGGCAACTTACTTTTTAAATAAACTTAATAACAATTTTTGTGCATGATGATTCTGAATGTCATTAATGTTGCAACAGAGCTTTTGATGGATTAATTACATCACCTGTGAGCAAACACAAGACAAATAAAGATGAAGTTCACCTGAGCTTTGACTGAGAAACTCAAAAATTATAGTTTGTTACCTGTGTTCTGAGGATTGACATCAGCTGGTCTTACTGTTCAAATATTTGCCTTGTAGTGAGATGGTAAGGTTGTTACTTTTGAAATGAAGCAAGTGAATTCACTGGCGCTGTGCACCAATGGCAAATCCATTTTCCAGTACTGGATTATGGTCTTAAAATCAAAGGCAGAAATTATTATTTAGTTCCTGTAATCGGTAAGCTGCTACATTTGAAAGAAAACTAGAAACAGAAGTTCAGCTTTTGTTTGAAAGCATATTTTCAGATTCTGCTTCTACAGTCACTTTTCAGTGGCTCCTGAAAACTGTAATTGTAGACCTAGTAAAAACATCATTTTGTTTGTGTCTTTCAATATTGAATTGATACAAGTTTGAGAATGAGGTGAGGTTAAAAGGTTTGATACTTTCAGGTTAAGTAAATTATGTGATAGTGAAGACTATAGATCTATCAAGTTGTATCCTATACCATTTAAAGAAAAGAGGGTAAAAAAAAAAAATAAAAAAGCTTTGTGTTCTAGTCTCTGCTTGTTTTAGCCTCTTTTGTCAGTGTAGGCAGAACAAGGATTAGTAATGTCGGGCCTCTTTCTAGTTAATCTCTGGGCATCCTAGTATGCGAACTGCGCTTTATTTAATTTGTTTTGTGCTTAGATATTATACTGGTTTATGAAAACTAGAAAATGAAATTGTTTGTGGAATTTTGTCTGCATTCTAAGCACAAGCCATATACTAGGCCCTGTATAAACACAAGAAAAACCTATTATCTACCCTGTTGTGATTACATCTGAAAATACATGCCAACGAACATGGGTTTTGTAGAACTGTCTTTGCATTCTCCAGAAACATGTAAGTGTATATTTGTGGAGAACAGGGTGTCCAATGATAAAGTCTTTGTTCCAAAGTCACTAAATGTTTCAGAATTTCTCCAGTAACATTTTGTCGAGATAACACGTATAAGTGGTGCTGAAAACTGATGGTGGCATTTCATTCCAAATAAGACTAAGTGTAGGAGATGCCCTACACTGTATGAAATCTTTAAGGTATGTTACCAAGAAGTACACATTCTTAAAAAATAACTTTGTGAAATTCAGTAAACTTGGTTTTCTGGAATTTTATGCAGATTCTATCATCAGTTCTGGAATGTGCTCTTTCCCTGGGCTAGGATTGCCAGACAGAGCCCTCTGACAATCTCTATATCTATAGGGTTGTCTATAATGTTAATTAGTGAACTCTTTGAAAAACCGGCTTCCACAAGTTAATTTATGCATAAAACATCACTGAAGGATGTGTTTTACCTGTTTCACAAGCAGGGGACTGAAGTATAGCTTAAGAGACTTGGCTTGGGCCACACAAGAAGCCTGTGTCATAGCCAGGAATCAGCAGATCCACATTTCATTGCCTAACCACAAGACTTCAGAAAATAAAAAGTTGAACAAAAGCAGATGCAACACTGAGGATTTGAGTCTTGGGTACAATTTACAGGGTGCTTAACTGTCTGCCCATAAAACTGGAAGGATCTGATTTGGAAAGCCAGTAATGCTTGTGCATTCCTAGCAGTTAACTGCAATCTGCCAGACTGGCTGCAGAGATTCCAGCCTGCCTTGTATCGGTGGGCTGCAGTGCAAATCCAGATAGTACAGGATTTTCACTTTCTCCTGCCACTTTGGGTTTTTTTGGGGTTTTTGTTTTTTTTTTAAACCCACTGATACAACTTTGTAATCGTGATTATTTAAGGTTGATCCCCTGGCCAGAGGACCGAGGAAAGGGAATTTCAGTCTTAGCCCTTTCTGGGGATTTTTAGCATTGTCAGCCCGATGTCTCAAAATTACAGGCAGAAGCTAAAATCCTGAGTTTGGTATTTTAACTTTCAAGCTTTCTTTGGCAAATTCTTATTTTCCTTATTATTTTTTTAATATGTACTATTTAATCTAGCAAGGACATAATAAGCTCTTGAGACTTCATAAGCTCAATAAGACTTGAAACGCTATTTAGCTATTTTAGTATTTACTTGGCTTTTATTCCTATTGATGTATCGAAACACAACATGGTGTTGTGGATCTTCACAGATAGGAGCCTCCAGAATCCTAATGTTCTACAGATATGAACTGAATTACAGAAACACACGTGCCCAGCTCCATTAAGCTATTTAATCATTTAACTCCTGGTGTTTGCAGTGAGACCTACACATCCTACAGAAGCTCAGTGCCTGCATAACTCTGTGATGGTTACGTGGCTGGCCCTGGCTCCCACACACAATCCTTGTGACTGCACAGGGACTTGGAGTCCAACTTTCTCAATCCCTTAGTAGCAATCCTGCTAGCCTGAGAGGAAGAAATGTTTCCCATATTCCTCTGAAAGAAGGCAGGAAAATTCAGGCTAGAAGGAAAGGACAGGTTTTAGCTGTAAGGAAAACAACCTGTTGGAGCAACTTCTTGTAAAATTGGGTTGCATTTTCTATCGCTTGATGGCTCTACGTGCATAATAATGACACTTTAAAAAGAAGTGCCTTCCAGTGTCACTGGTGTGTACAGGCATCATACGAAACCTGCTGGGTGGTACTCCGTCATTTCTGTCACACAGAAAGTGAGATTTGGTTGTAACATTACCTGCCAGCCTTATCTTTCTGTTTCTGGAAAGTTTTCTTTAACCTGACCCCAGCATTCTGACGCTGGAAGCAATGTGTTCACATTTCTTTCGGTCCTAATGCTATGGTATTTTGCATCGTGCAGATATATCTCTTACGGTCAGAAGTTTTGGAATTGGGAATATGAGGAAGGAGAATGGGATACAGTCTATCTTTAAATGTTGTGCAGCTAAATTAACACATTGGTCAATTATGCTTCCACAGTGCAATTATTTTGCACATACAGAAGACACCTCCCTGTAAATTCCTTGTGACATAAGGTTTCTGACTAAAATTAGGTCATAGCTATTTAATTGTTCAGGTGTCCACCCACGAGGGAGCTACAGAGAGCTCTTTCAATTCATTGCAATCAAGTAAGTAGCAGTTACTCTCATTTATCCTCTAAGGAAATAGTCCACCAAAAATAATACGTTGATTCCTTAGCCCCTCCCTGTCACTAATCACTGAGCTCTTGGAGCTACGTACTAAGTTGGCCCTCAGCACCAGAGTGTCCAAGTACCTCAGTCATTAATTTTCAACTTACGACACTTTGGTGATGTAAGAAAGTGTTGTCCTCGTTTCACAGCTGAGGAATTGACACATCAAATAAGTGACTTGCTTAAAGTTTCACAGCAAGACTGCACATAGAAACCAATGACTTATTCATAAACTATTCTGTTTCTTGGAAAACCAGCCCTGTGTTCCTTGTCCTCCTGCCTGCTACCCCAGATCTCCTTTTACCGATTTAGCAAACCAACGGTTCAGTGCTGCAAGTCTTTGGCCTCCCATAAGCTGGCATTGCCAGACGAGTGCACCCCTCTCTCATGTGAGCACAAGCAGCATCTCGGCAGTCACGTGAGGAATTAACTCAGGGAACTGATTCAGGTTAAAGTTAATCCCCCAGGAACAGTTCCAACCTGAGTCGCTTCCTCATTTGGCGCCGGCAGTGCAGCTGTAGGGGCAGCAGGAGAAGGGGCAGAGGGAGGGGAGGCCAGTGCTGTTCGGTGGCTGGAGGTTGCTGCGGGCAAAAAACGCTGGTGGAGTTGGTGGGGTCGAGTTCACCAAAACTTTAACCAAAGTCAGTTCTAGTTTCTTCTTTCTTTCAAGTGCAGATCACGTGCTTTGACTTTCCCCCGTGTCTGTAGAGCCTACCCAGAGCACGGTGGCGGGGCAGCCGAGAAGTCGAGTGCAGGGGCAGCTTTGGATGAGCTCTTACAGTGGTGGTGGTTTAGACCTTCCTTGCATGTTGAGTTTTCCTTGTGTGCCTATCATTAAAAACGCTTGACTCTATATAAACTTCTTCTGTTTGAAATTAAACTATTTCTGAGGGGTTACAAATGCAACCGGAGAAGAGCACTGTTACCAGGGTAAGTCCGTTTATAAAAGGAATCGCCTAATTCCAGTGTTACAGCTTAATGGCACATCTCACCTTGCACCACACCAGCCTTCGTGAGCCCGCATTGATCACCTTTTTGCCTTGAGAAAAGAAGACAAACTGGAATTGCATGCGTGTTTTTAGTCGTTAGCTGGAGTATTACCTCCAGGAGCCATCTGCTGTGACTTTCACATGCGAGGTTCACACGTGGGGAGATCCTGCTGTTTTGTGGATCCCGCGCTCAGAAGTGGCGTTTGGAGAGCTGCCGCCTGGCTGTGCTGCGGGAGCTTTCAGAATGGCCTGTGTACTGAATCCTGCCGTTCTGCTTGAAGGACTGCAGCGCAGGAGAACCTGCAAGTGTGGAATGGTGCCCTCATCCTGACTGCATCAGAAGTCAAAAAAACTTTTAAGCAGGGACCTTGGCGTGCTAGCAGCGTGGCTGTTGATGACTAAGACAGGAAGAAGGGCGCCAATGGTATTTAAAAGCAGACTGCGAGAAGGAGTTCTTGTACTTAAGAAATTGCTGCAGAAAAGAACAAAACCTTTTTTTAAGGACTGCCGTTAACGTTTTTTACGTGGGGATGGTGTTTTTTCACCTGAACTGCCCTATGACCACCTGGAAAAATCTTTTTTGCCATCTTTGTGGCTGAACCCTGTCCCCCCACTTTCTGCTTTTTTTGTCTTCGGGCTGGAGCATGAGAGTGTGAGGGTGCTGCAGGTGGTCCTCAGCACCACCAGCTTCTGTTGAGAAAAATCTCTGGCCTGTGTCAGCTGCGGCCACAGTCCCTGTTCCGACATGGCCATCTCAGAAGCCTCAAAAGAAACATGTGTGGGATTGTTGTTTTCTTTGGTTATGCCTTGCTCAAAGGCTCAGGGTTGGTACGTAAATCGGTTTGGTTTTCCTCCTCCACTGAATACAGATCGTAACATTACAGCACAGCCACTGTGTGTAGTAGGAACCTAACAAAACCCAGATTTTAACATAGTCACTAGTTCCTTTGTGAAGGAGGCAGTGTTAGCAATTACGATCTAGACTAGACATTGGTAAGAACTTACCAAATAATTACAGGCTTCCTAAAGTAGTATAGTATGAGTAATTGCAGGTTTTAAAATGTTATTATGAGTAGTAGTTCATACCGAAACTTCATCCTGCTGTTTGAAACCAGAATCCATAACTCTCATCGTGGCACAGCAAATGCTTGTCCTTCTCCACAGAAGAATGTAGGCTTGCTTTATTGTACAGCAAATGTTCTGTGGTACATTATTTAAATTAGCATATAATAGAAACCTAATTGCCCACTAGGGCCCAAAGCTTTAGCTGGTGGAGATCAATGTGCTTCCACTGAAGTCTGTGTAGCAATGTTGATTTTCACTCCTTGAGGATCTGGCTCAGCAGCTTGTTTCTATTCCAGTCATTGTTAAAGGAGATAGTGTGTTTAGAATATTAAACCATGGCATTGTCAGAGATAGCCAACTCAATTTATGTGCAAGTGAAGAGAAATAAAGCAGTAAAACCATTATTTTTATCTGAGGATTTCAATTTATGTTGTCGATTATTCATATTGACTGACCTGGTACAACAGGGAAATCATGAGCATGGGGTCATCTTGTTGTGGTTTTAATTTCCTACGTCTGTAGTTATCTAATCCTCTCAGTGTGAGCAAGCATGATTAGTATTTATTTCTGTTCTGTGTGCCAGTGCCCTGGGCCAGGTTCTGTGCTAAATCCAAAGTGACTCTCCTACTTAATTGGCATTAACTTGTGCTGCAATAATATAAATAAAAACTTGTACTTTCTGTGTAAAGCACCCACAGATCCCCAAACAGATTTCCTATACGTGGATGTTCTGCCCCGATGTTAAGGCTTGTGATGTATCCGTTTGTATTTTTTTATTCAGTTTGGAACCTTTTCCAGCAATGTTTTCCAAATAATACTTTGGGAAACACAGATTTGGAAAGAATCTGGGTGTTTGTTAACCATTGAGACACTACCAGGAGCGTTGTTACAGCTGTACCACTGGTTAATAAATTGCTACAGTAAGAACAACAGCTGTCACTCTCTCTCTCGAGTCGAGTACCAAAACGAACGATAATTCTTCACTTTGTCAAATGGTTTTTACAATCATTTGGAATGCTTGCTTAGAGAAGCTTATTTTGCTTAATGAATGCTCCATTCAGGAATAGGGAAACTTTAGGGCTGAGCTGAGCCAACAGTTCTTTGTGGAGTTTGTTTCCTCTCCTTTCGCTTCCGTTATTCTCAGAAGACCTCTGGCTGCTCCCCCGCTTACCTCTGCTTCCAGTTGTCCCCTGGGAGCTTTGGATAATCAAAGTTATGCTGCAAGTATTCTTCAGAGAGTAGGAATGGGAGAGTGCTAGTTAAAAGTCCTGGGTCTTCGTCAAGGACAGTATAGTAACTGCCTCTGTGTGTGAGTCTTTTAAAATAGTACAGTGTTAAAACTGTACAGATTGGGAGTTGCCTGGTGCTCGTTCCTGTCTGTTTTCTGATGCATGTGGAACACAAGCGTAGAAAGAGCCGTCAGCACGAATGATAGGTAAAGGCTGTCTTAAAAGGGTTGAGAGGTTACCTTCGTCATTCTCATAAGTTATTGTATGGCTTCATTTAGCTCTGGTTACAAGGTTGTTTGCTTGTCTTGACAAAGTGATGAAGCTTAGCTCATTAAATGGTTTAGATTGTTTTTGGATTGCAACAATACAGGTGCTGTTTCTATTATTTTCTTCTGACTTTTATCAAGCCTCCTTTATTTGAGGAAACACAAATCCAATATGTTCACTGCTTGCCAGCTTCCACCGTTTTGGATGGTTTGGCCTTTGGAACCTAGTGTTAACCATGTGAGGCAAGTTGGGGTTTTCCTTTTAATCTGTCAAACACTTTAGCAATAGTTGACTCAATCATTTTATTCTGTAATCTGTTTGTACTCGTATTCTACCCAATGTGTGTACTCTGCCTGGTTCTGTGGGACACAGGATTGTCTTCTTATTGTGCTGTCAGACTAGTTTGAAGAAGGTGTAGGCGTTCTCTGTTTGGGTTTTTCTGGTGGCCATTTTGCGATCTTGTGGTTTCTACAAACAAAAGTAATTAAGCATTAAGGCATTCATATAGATGTTGATGGTAAGTCAGCACATCACCGAGTTCCTTTGTTTTCAGTACTGGGTTTTTCAGCTTCGGTGTGGGGTTTTTTTAACTTAAAAACATGGGGACACATTGAATGCATGTGGCCAGAGAGCTCCGTAGTGTGTGTCATCCCGTGTTGAGGTAACGAAGCCATCGCAGAGCCGAGTGCCTGTGAGCAGCATTGCGTTATCTCCACTGCAAAGATAACAAACATTAAAGTTTTAGAGTCTGATGGCCAAATGGCACCACACTAAATGTGATAGCTTTTCTTTTCCTGGAGTGGTAAATCATGTTAGATAGTTGATGACGCAAACTGCTGTTACTTTTTAGAGTATGTGAGCCTCTGACAGCATAGCAGATTTTCTTACCTCTGTAGGTTAGATGAAAAGCTGAATGAACTTTGAGAGCAGCAAAATACACCAATAGCTACACTGCAGTATGTCTGTTGATGCTTCTTCACTTGCATCATTTTACTCCCCAGTGTGGTCAGAGCTGTACATCTCTACGTGTGGCACTTTTAGCCTCTTTGTTAGGAAGAAGCAGGATTGCCATGATAATGGGTGAAGGCACTGGAGCATTCATGGCAATAATTTCTAAGAGCTGGAGATAAATAAGCAGGCAAAGTTGAAGACTTATCTGGGTGGGGGTTATTAGCATTTTGAATACTCTGCACAGATGCAGTTATCACTTAATTGACTTTACCTTGGGGAACACTACAAAAATCAATTCACAAACATAAAGGAAAAAAACTTCTGCACGTAGTCCGCAATGGTTCTGTTCCGCCGTACGAGAAACTGAGGCTGTTTTGCGACCGATGTCACAGCGGGGAAGGAGGAGGCCTGCCTTGGGTCTGCTGCTGCGCAAGCTGGGTTGTGGCGGTCCTGCCTTTACGTGTATCCTCGTGGTTACCCTCGTTAGCTGCAGTCACAGCTGTCACCTCGCCACTCTCCTGATACAAGGAGAGAAAGCCACCACCAAGCTCAGGGAGTGGGCCCCGCGGCCTCCAGAGGCCGGTGGCTCTGGGACCGGCCCTTGCCCCCGCCAGGAGCGGCTGCAGTAGATGCCACCTTGGCACGAGGCCCAGCGGTGGGCAGAATGTTCTGCCCTCAGGGCTGCCGCGACTTGTGCTGCAGGTGGGATCATGAGTGCGGGCGGCCCTGGCAGGCCAGCGCCATGTGCAGCGTGCCCATTGACCCGCGTGCCTCTCCTCCACCTGTGCAGCCAGCCGGGGGGCACACCGAGGGCCGGGGGGTACCACAGGGCTGGGGGGCACCCTGCGGGCTGGGGGGCACACGGCAGGGCCAGGGGAAAGGCAGGGACGGAGCTGTCTGTCAGCATGCCCCCTTCTCTGCGCCATCTCTGGATGCGAAGGAGCAACGCAGGAACCAGGAGAAGACCATTTTGCTCATTTTGTCTCTAAACTTGCTTTTCAATCTTCTGTCAGAAACGAAGAGGGTGGTTTTGCATTTTAAAGGATTTTTTATGGAAAAATAATTGATTTTACGATATTTAGAGAGGCCTCAGTCTGACATGTTGTTTGCCTTACTTTGCAAAGGGCGGCCTGGTCTCTTGCAAACCATACTGTACCTGTGTGAATCCAGAGAGCAAATTCCGCCCGAGTCCATTACTAGGTGGAGGTGAGCGCTGGTGCCCGGACACCTTTGGTCGCTCGCCCTGCTGGTTTGCTGAAGACAGCCGCTGCTGTCAGTTGTGCAGCTGAGAGCAGTGACACCCTCAACTCAATAGGGTCTTTTCCTGTGGAACAGTTACTTCATTTGCTCATAGTCATTGTTTTTGAAATTTGCTATCTAAGCATGTTAGGGGTTTATTGGTATAATTCCTTCAACAGCAATACTGGTTACTCCACACATTGTTAAAAGCTTATTTTTTTGCATTTGTTAGAGAGAGATTTGGCCTAGAGCAAATTCAGTAAGGGGGAAAAGAATTAGGAAATCAAACCCTTCCTTTCCCTTTTCAAGCTTCTCAGTTTTCCAACCTCAAATAAGTACGTGAAAGGAGTTTAACAACTTTAAATTGGATTTTGGAATGTCAGATGACTCTAATAGCCTTTGTACACAAATAACAACAGAAGAGCTGATTATTGTTTCTGGGCTCTGTGATGCACTTATGTAATCATTAATCTTGGCACTTCTTTATCTCCAGCAGATTAGGAGGCCACTGTTATTTTGAAGACTGCCATTAAGTAGACTTCGTTAGTGTTTAAATATGTGAAGCTTAACTATAAGCTGCCTTAATGTATGCAATGGAGGTATCCTGTGCATGCAGCATTGCAATAGAGCTGTTGGAGTAAGTTTCAGTCACATATCTGCTGCCACGGCCTGACCTCAGACATGGCTTTATGTACAATGTTTGTTAATCAGCGTCTGAAGATGCTCTGAAAGCTTTTTAAGTGTAAAGCATTACTATATCTGTTTGAAACAGCAAGCAAACTTGCTTTATCTACTACCTTTCAGTTGGTTTAATCACCGAGAGGCAGGAAATTACATGCTATGAAATGAGTAGGCAAAAGAAAGGCCTTTAATGAAGGTTGTAACACCAAATCTAATTGTGGCAACAGAAGAGCTTTTGCTAGACCCTTTTTTTTCACAGGCTTGTAATTTTCTGAAACATTTTTGTGGACAACTACTTTTTTTTTTTTTTTTCTTTCATGATCCTTGTCACAAAATGAAGGTGGTTTTCAAACACTGAGTGTAGTGTAGACAGAGATCATGAGGATCTAAAGAAGCACAGAAACAGAGTGGAGTCCAGGGAGATGGTGTGAGCATGGCTGGTGGGGGACAGCACTGCAGTACATGGTTTGAAGAACATGTTGGGGAAAAAAACCTTTCTCTGGCAGGAATGTTTCTGAGACTGTTCGATGGACTGATGCTGGGTTTATTTTGTTGTAAGCCAGAGCCTATAAAATTTCCATCTCTGGACAGGTCATAGCGTTTTCCTCCTGTGCCCTTCTACAAGAGAACATCTGAGGGAGGAGAACAATGCTTGCGTGACTGCAGAGGCAGAGCTGGCCACCCTCCTGCCACTTCTCTCCAGTCCCTGGCCGGCCAGGCGGCCCCGGCCCACATCACGGATGTGAAGGACTGTCGTGTAACTTCATGCAAGTCAATAAAGTCCCACTAAGATTATAAAGAAAAAAAAAGTTCTATCACCATGAAACCCAAGTGATGCAGTCAGTGGTTGAGGGAAGGGGAAGGGTGTCAGTTTGCAGTATGGCAGAAATGCCTTGTAAAGCCCGTTTGAGGTGGTGGGAGACTCTGGTGCAAAAGCTGCAGGTGGGTAAGAATTGTCATTAGCCAGAGGCACGTGTGGCCGTACCTAGCGCGGGGTGTGTGGGCGTCCATTCCTGTAGCCCTGAGTGCTAGCAGGGTCTGGCGAGCGGGCCTGCCACATACCCAGGTTGTCGTGGGCAAGTGGTTGGCGGGGGGAGCGTGTAGGTCTCCTCAAAGCGGTGTAATTGGGTGTTCAGAGTTGTACAGGTGTTAGGAAAGAGCGACAGCAAAACTGTACTCTACGCGTTGTTCACTACCTGGGCTGTCTCCTGTAGGCAGTTAAGTGCCGCACCCTTCCTCTCGTCCCCTTCCCCGGCGGGAGCTAACACTGCTAACGCTGCTCCCTCTGGGATGGGACCGGGCTGAAAGAAGCATGTTTCTTGGAGAGGAAAAAACATGGTTGGTTGGTCAGCAGAGGTTTGACCCTGCATCACAAAACAGGCTGTAAGTCTGTGTAGTGTCTGTACTTTCTAGTGTCTTAATATGTACCAAGAAACACATACGGGATGTAAATCATTGTTCTTGGATTTCAGTGACATTTTTCTTTTAGGTGGAGGAAGCACAGGTATAATTGATCTATTTTGTGCTCCCCCTTTCAAAACCTAGGGGAGTAGCTGGAGCTACATTGGCTGAGGCTGTGGCTTCCCCTGGAGCACCCCTCAGTTTCACTAATCCTCTGATGGCCTCTGAAGAGGACTGGTGGAGAGGAGCTGTGACAAAACACCACATACACGGTAGCAGCAGTGGCAACGGAAAGCATCCTTGGATAGAAAAAAGCGACCCTGTGCCAGCTAGAAGGACGCAGGATACAGACTTCAGATGCACCTCTTGTGTGGGGTTTGAGGGACTCTGGTTGTGGTTTTGTTCCCATAGCTGTGTATCGCAGGAGGAGTTGCAGAATTCATGCTTGGCGTTGGCTGCCATGCGAATCCAGAAAGGAGGTGTTGGAGGGAGTTAATAAAGGAGTGAGTGCAGCTAAAAGGCTTTTTACTGTTTAGAGTTCTGAAGTTGGTTTTGGTTGTTATTGTTCATCTCTTAGATGAATCATCTGAAAATGAAAATTTAAACTAGACATTTAAAGCGCACCTTTGTGAGAAACTAATGATTCTACTTGGCATATAGCATCAAAGGAAGCCTTTTTAATGACATCAAATTCATGTACAGCCAAAAAGAAAAAGAAAATATCTTAAAAATGCAGATGCAGTCACTTCAGAATGATGGAGTTTCTAGTCTGGGTTTTTTTTCCCCTGCAACGTTTTCTTCTAGAAGTAACTTGAGGTTTTGGGTGTTTTTTCGTCAAAGTGCAGCCCTCTTGTGAGGAAGTGGCTTCTGCACCAGCCATGTTTGCCTGGCTGTAACTTCATCGTGCAAAGTCCCTTTTCTCAGTACACACAGTGATTCATCCTGAAATTTCTGCAGAGGGCAGACCCTCAATAAAATTTGTGCAGCCTGGAAAAATGGCAGGACAAAGCCGAATCATGACAGACACCTTGTTTAGAGGGACGCTTACCTTACTGGGTTCCCCCCTGCTCTGTTACCTCTTCTGAGTTCATTCCACATTCCTTCTTCCAACCTGACTGTTGCTGTCTCTGGGGAGCTGTTGAAGTGGAACTTGATTTGGCCGATGAGTAAGCATAAAGGAAAGTGTGAGTATGGTGACAGAGAACGTGTGGTAGTGATGGGTTGCTAATCAGAGACAACTTTGTAAGTAGTAGTATCGGGAAGTATTAATGCTTGATCTGAAAGCTACGTGCATATGAGTTGAAGGAATGAAATTGCAGCATTATCCACAGTTAGCTGAGGTGCTGTAGTCTCACTGACCTAATGTCCCTTTAAGGATTCGGGAGCCTGTCACCTTATTAATGAATTTAGTTGAAATTGTTAATAATTTTGACACTATGTTGCAAGCGGTTAGCCTTTCCCAGGTGTGTTTTTCTTCATCTAGTAACTGTAGGTGTCATTTGATTTGTGCTGGTAGATAGCCTAATGAGACCATTGAACTGACATGTAATTTTGCAATTGGGTAGCACAAATGTTCATAGCCTCTTAGCAGAATGGAATGACGGGGGTTTCATGTTGTATAAAAAGACACCTAAGACTCTCTAAGTACCCTTTTACCACTGTCCTAAAAAACTAGTAGAAGATCTTTCCTTAATGAATGCTAGTGTAATTTAGCTAGCAACTAAGTTACTCTCATGATCCTGCATACAGTAACTATGCTTTTTTGTAGTAGGGACTAAAATGATTACCTTCGAAGTGTTGATCATTTAAGACTGCTTGCAATCTATGAAAAATAATTCAAGTAAAGGTTGTTGTGCTGTGATACTTGTGGCTGACTTGCTGAAGTGAGGCTTAAAATTGACAAGTGGTTGGGAAGTTCTTCTTGGTTTTCCTACCGCAAGCAGGTAAACAGAGATGTTGAGATGTTCCCTTAAGCCAGTATACTTAATCAAGAAAAGAAGCTGAGAGGGCAGTGCTGGAGTCAACGAATTCCAGAAAGCTTCTTGAGAAGGGCAGGTCCAACACTTGAGAGTAGGAAATTTCATATAAAATGGGGGCTCTGTGCATTAATCTGTAGAGCAAGTGTCAGAGGTAATACAGATTTTTCACTCTGAAATGCTACGTTATTAAAAGACTTTATTACTATCAAGTTTTAATAGTTTCTTCCAGAGAATTGGGAAATTGGACAGCAGTACAAATATATTTAAGCTTTTTGGTACAGGTTCCTTTTTGGTGGGAGGAGGGAGAATGCATTTAGTATTGTCCAGCTAGCTACAGCAAATAAATGTACTCTGAATTATGTTCTCCTGCAGATTTCAACACCTGTTTTCCTCTCCATTAATACTCTGAAATGAAAGACCAACATACAGACATCAGGAAGGAGAAATCAGTAGATGTGCTTTTCCTAAGAGAAAAATAAATCACAAGGGCTATGAGAAGCCTCAGTGTGATCGGGTGTGTAAGGGCACTTTCCCTGCCTCAAGGTGCACATGTGTCTTGGCCTACCAGGTCACTTCTTTTTTTCTTTTTTTTTTTTTTTTTTTTTTTTTTTTTTTTTTTTGTTTGTTTGACAAGAAATATGCATTGGTATGTTATACCAGCACGGTATAGATTGTATCATAGCAGAACTGTGCCTGTGCCCCCACTGCATGTGTTCCCCTTCACAAACACCCCAGGTTATTGGTTGTCTGTAGGAAGAAACTGGGGATGTCAAAACCTGAGTGAACTCTAGAAGCCTGTAGAAGCATACAGCGAGGACTGATGCGGGCGCTGGCTTGCTGCTTACTAAGTGCAGTAGCAAATCCGAGTGGAAGAAGTCAGTGCTGGCAGTTACTGTGGTAATAGCTCACACAGAAAACTTCTAAAACTTCTGTTTTGTGTAATTCTGTCAAGAGCAGTGTTTTGTAGCTGTGTTGTTAAACCTGTAAGCTTTGGTTTTAAAAGCTGAAAAAGGAAACTAAGAAGGCTCAGCCGAGGAGCAGTCCCGTTGTATAGTTTCCTGGCAGCTTCTAAGCAGTGCAAAACACTGGAGATGTGTTTGGAGGTCTGCACGCTAGCTGCTTGGGTCGTAAGACCAAGACCCAAGATTTGGCAGTAAGTAAGCAGTCACCAAAGATAGCTGTGGATAGAGGTAGACATAAAGAATGATTATCCTCATTACGTAGACAGAGCAAATGAGACACCAACTAGCGTCCCCACTCACACAGCAGCTCAGCACTAGAATGAAGATTATAGTATCTATTTCTTGACATGCAGTTCAGGGCTTTGATTAAAACTGTATTATCTTTCACTGAAGAGAGTCACTTGATTGCCGTGTCAGTGTGTTTTCTTTTCTGGTGAAAAACTGTTTTTCTGAATTGCTTTATTTAACAAGAACTGCATTTAGCCTAGTCTTCACATTAATCATACTCCAAACTGTGTTCATCACAACCAGTATAACTACTGTTAATTTTAAGCTGGGGGGGGGGGGGGGGGGGGTGGGGTGGAATGGGGGAATGGTTAAATCTTTGTTCATAAGCACCTGAGTCACCGAGAAAGAAAATGAGAAGTCAAAAATATTACGGGACAAAACCTGGTGTTTATCAAATTTGAAAGTCTCTTCTGATCATATTGAAATAATCAAAGTGGCTTTCAAATGGTTTGGTTTTGAAATGCGTAGGAGATTGCATAGCAACTCCTCTCTCGTCCTTCTTCCCGTGTTCTTTGCCACAAAGTTTGGTTACTGTTGCTTGTTACTGTGCCTGGTGGTGTCTCTAGTGAATGAATCTTCTCCTCCACTGTGAAAGGACAGAATTTGTATTCAGAGTTGGTGCTGTGGTTTTGCCTTCATTTTATCCTCTCAAAAGAGTATCCTTATTCTCTATCTTGCTACAGTGTACGTCTCTTGATGTATATTTCAGCCACCTTCTAATTTGTGTTTGATCTAAGTTCATGAAAGTAGTAACAAAGCTGGAGCTTTCAGAAGTCCCTAGCCTTCCCAAACTGGGGAGATGCTAGCTGTGCCCTGGGAAGTAACGAGAGACTGATTCCAAAGAACCACTTCTCTGGGCTCCTGCACAGCTGAACACACTGGATGCAGTAGTCTTGATTCTTTTGAGCCTAGGCTTGTAGTTCAGTGGTCTGATATTATAGTTTGGTCTGTGGTTTGGTTTCATGATGTGACCAGAGTCCCAAGCTAGAGTTGTCTCTGTCACTCCTTCAACAAGGGAAATCAAATCATCTGGCTTTCAGCTGCAAACTAGATGGCCAGACTTCTTGCCTCAAAAGTACAAGGAAAAATACGCCTTCAGCTGCTCGGTGATACAAATGTGGAGATACCAAGCTGCATTGCTGGGTCAAAAAAGAGTGTGACTGTTTCTGGAAGGAGAAAGCCAAGGCAGCGGAGAGAAATACAGCTGTTACACGAAAGGAAAATAAAAATCACTTTGTGTTGCACACATGACTGAGAGGGAGCAAACATCATCTCTCAAGAGTTCCTCTGAAAACCTGAAAGTGGTTTTTAGCTTGTTGGTACTCCTAAACACTTGCAGAAGTCTTAGGTTGGTTGTTTGGGATTTCTCTTTGTTTTATTTTTTTCTTTATAATAGTTAAGAATATTATGATGGTCTGTTAAGTGTTTTCAGCAATTTTCTATTTGAGTATAACATTAAAAATATACAAGGACACCTCACCACAACAACTTCACAGAAGCAGTTTTGTCTATTAGAGAATTCAACCAATTTTCCATATAGCTTCTTTCATTAGGCACTCAAGGTGTCTTTGTCGAAGCCAGTGCCTCATGTAATATCAAAGCTTTAGTTCTTTAAATTAAAAGTCATGTAAATAAAATTTCTTGGCTTGAAGAAAAACAATAAACATAAATGTCAGTGATCCTGGCATGAGAATGAGCTCGTACTGCACTGTTCCCTTCGATGTGTCCACATCAGTAACACAGGCTGAAAGAATTCAGATTTATTCTTAGAAGTCTTACAAGCCCCAAAAAGTGCTCAGGCTGTTCCATACTGTTTACCGTGTATCTCCTTTAATACTCTTTGAAGCCAAATGTTTTTAGCATTAGGGAGCGCTGCACAGTATCAAGTGACCTACTAAGAGGGATCCAGCTGTGTTCAGCCCCAAAGATCTATCTTGGCATTGCAGCATTTCTGCCCTGTGTGTTTGAGGTGTTGCTCATACTTTACTTTTAATTAATACTTTGGTGGCCATGTTCGTTTCTACTCCACCCATCACACCCACAGACTTCAAAGGATTTGTACCAGCATAACCTCAGTATTTATTTTATTTTATTACTAGTGTGATTTCCTAAGGAAACGAGGCTTGGAGAGGTTGTTTGTGTTTGTCTGGTTTTCTGCCCATCACCCTGATGCTCCTTATTTCCAAACCCATTTCAGCCAGGCTTGAGAGCATCAGCAGCCCCCAAGATGTGTTCCTACACGTTCCATGCAAATGGAAAAGCATGCCCAGAAAGATGCCCGGCTAGTACCGCACTGAGCAGCACCGCACAGCCCCAGCTCAGCTATGGATAGGGGGATCTGTAAGGGAGAGGAAGGCGCCGGGGGTGGCCCATGTGCTGGGAAGGCTTCTGCTGGAATTTCAACCTTACTGCACCCCAGAAACGCCAGTTGTGAGACACACATCTCTTGGATATTGGGCTTTGTTAGTTCTTCTCGGGTGTTCCGTGTTACCGGCTGTATCATTGCAGGCTCCAGCGGGGCATGCTCATGGCCAGAGTGCCATTACGGTGGGGATTGTATATGGATTAAACAGACTTTTCACACAGGGAGTGGGCAGGTAAATTCCATCGGCTCTTGATCAAAACACTGTGTGCTCTAAAAATGCCTCAGACATCTACCAACCAGCACTCATCCTTAGAAGTACATGGCGTTTAAGTATTTTAATATATATGAGTGGACAGATGGTCACTTAATGTGGTGTACTGATGGAATGGGCAGAGCTGTGCTGCCACTGGCTTTCAGCTCAGTAGAACTGCAGGGTTGGTAAGCTGCAGGTGTTCCGAGGCAAGTAATTTGCAGCCAGCTCAAATTACTTAGGATACATGACAGAGCAAATTATTTAGGTAATGAAGCTGAAAATGCAGGAAGATTAGAATATTATATAGTAAAATCATTCCTTGTTAATTCAGTTTGTGATCAGATATCATGTTGCTTTAAATACCACATTACATGCAGCACCCTTGTTTGAGTCGATGAATATGTATGAATATGTCAGTGAATATGTATGCCTCCTAATTTAATCAATATACTTACAAACAGCACTAGCAGTGATGTCTGGCACAAAGTGCATCCCTTTAGAAGCAGGTTAGCCCAATTTGTAGATGTATCGTATTCATTTCAAAGCCCTTCTGAATTAGCTGCAAAATTGTACATACCCCGTGAAGCTGGGGGGACAGGCGAGCCGCGTTCAGGGAAAGGAATTTAAACCGTCCTTGCAGTCAGAGAAGGGATGACTTCTTAAGCTTTATGCCAAGACCCAGGAGATGCCAGCTGCAGTCCTGGCTGTTGTGCGTTCGGCACACCCAGCCTCACCACAGCCCTCGGTTCAGCTAGCAATTTTGGTTAGGTGCTTTCCTCAGAAAGCCAGTGGATTGGAGAAGGATGCTCAGCGCACGTAGGGGGTTTAAGGAACAGAGACTGACCTGGCAGACTAACCAGTGTGTGCTGGAGTCTGTCTTTGCTGAGCAAAAAAGGAACGTGTGTACCTGGGATTTCTTGATGTTGCTGCCTTGAGAGCTGCCGGGTGGGAGCTGTGATGGCAGCTCCATAGAAATGCTCTCGCCTCGATGGTGCCAGCGTACACAGTGATTGGGACCATCTGTACCACGGGAGGGGACAGGTGTACTCAGGGTTTCCTTTCCAGAAAATTCTGATTTTTCAATTCGGAAATAGTAAGAGGCAGTAGGATTCACCTGACTTTCACCTTCTAAAAGTTAGGCTTGTAATTAAGGTATCATTAAATTCCTTCTCTGGTGAGTGAAGAGGAGGTATCTCCACTCAGGGGTTCATCTCACTTGTCTCGAATAAGATGAGTCATGACCCTTCTCCCTTTTTCCTTCTTGCTTTCTCTTCCCCCCTCCCTTTCTTTTTCTCTTTCCCTTCCTTCCTCATCACTCTAGAAGCAGACAAGGCAATTAACTGTAGCTAATTACCCAACTTTCAAGATAGCTCAGGTCAGCAAGGTGAATCTCACCTAAAAGGCAGGAAAGGGGACCGAGTTTTGCTTCCATTGAAGAGCCCTTCCCAGGGTGCCAAATCTGAAGTTTCATACCTGTTGCGAATTGGAAAAAATAATGTGATCTGTGTGAGTGTATGACTGCAAAATAACACTGTGAAAGCAGGTGGAGGAATGGGAAAATCCTTTTTCTACCCCAAGACAGTTAATTCGCTAGAGACAAACATTTGGACACACTACTGGGGAGGAAAAAACCTCTGTCTTTGGAAAATAATTTTTTTTCTTTTGAAAAACCTTTTCTTTGGGGTGGGCTGGTAATATGCTTTCCTGTGTTGAGGCTCAGTTTCTACTTAAATGGCAGAAGTGGGGGGAAGATGCCCTGTGCTTTACTTGGCTGTACGGGCTCTTGGCCTGATTTGAGACTGCCCAAGGAGTTAGAAGATACTAAAGATTGTGATGAGCTTGTGCAGAGCATTTCCTTACAAGCACAGAGTTAGATTCCTTTCCTCCTCTACTGCTCAAACCGGACAAGGAATAAAGCAGCGTTTCATGATGTGGGAATTAATGAAAAGGGAGAGGCTGTCTGGAGCGGCTGGCTGCGGGAGGGAGGCTGAGAAGGGCAGGCCAGCCCAGTGAAACTGTTCCAGATTTGGGGAAAGAAGTGAAGCCGGGAGTAGGAGGCAATAAGATGTATTCTTCTGTTCTGGATGCCAGCAAAAGACGTCGTTCGGTGCTTGCTTTGGTTGTCTGGTAGGCACGTTCACTAGGAATTAGGTGGAGGCCATCGTGTAATTTAAGCATACCAGAGCTGCTTCAGGCAATTGCCAAGTGAAGATACAGTGGATGGAGGAGGAAGAAAAGTTCAGGGGGAAAACACAGGCTTTTTTTCCATGTAATACGTGGGCTCACATTCTTATTCTGTCCGATTTTGAGTAAACGGGAGTCCGCGCTCAGTTTTCCTGCTGTGAAATGAAGATCATATGATGTTCCAGCAGTAGGAAGATTGCCAGACATTCCAGTGATAGGAATAGCAACATGTTAAAGTCACATACACTGAGACATCTTAGTCGATGTCAGATGCCCTCTCCTCTGGAGATGGGTTTGCCTTGTGTTTGACATCTGTTCGTAGCGATGACCACCCCCGGCTCTCAGTGGTCACCTCTCTCTCTGGGGAGCCATTTCTGTAGCAACTTGTTCGATGCTTACGGTGGGTCTCTGTGCTTGAGCTTGCATTTGTTGCTCTTGGTGGTTTGTTTGGGCTTTTATTCCTATTCATTGCTCCTTTGGCACAGGGCATCCTCGGTAGTATTCCGAAGCACTGTTATTTCAGGGTGTGAAAGATTCTTAGGCCTTTAATCTGGGAATACAAACTACATCTGTCACCTGGGTATCTGTAGCGGTTTCTAAGCAACCACAAGAGTTTATTTTTTTCTGCAATTCATATTTGGGAAATAATTTGCTCATGCATGAACCAGAATCAGCCTGAGCACCACCCCAGGAGACAGAAATTGTAAACTGTAATTTAGGCTAATTCTAGTCTAAAGCATGAATTAGAGTATTTTATATAATCTTGGAAAATATACCATACAAATAATGTGTAAGCACAGAACAGGTACAATTAATGTGAGCACAGTAGGAAGCTTTAAGTAACTCTGGGAATGTGAGAAACCAAGTTGGAACATATTCTTGACATATAAAAATATTTCCCACCTGCCTTGTTTGCATAAGAACAAGGTTTTAGCAAGTACATATTTGCATGTCAAAGTTAAAAGTGGGGAAAATATTTTCACCCTCGTAAGAAAAATGCATAATCTTGGCACAGGCAATTTGCATTTAGTAAGTTTAAAGTATCTAAGTCCTTTCATGCTATATGGAAAGTGTATGAACTTGTGACAGGGATTCCATTTCAATGAGTTGATTCGCAAGGGCAACCACGTGGAGCAGTAATTGATCTGATGTCTTTCCGTGCATTAATTTGTAATACCATTGGTGGTGGCAGTGCCAGGCGGTTTATGCTTCTGACTTTCATCCCAGTGTCCTGTATCTCAGAGTGAAATGATAAGCTGAAGTTTTAAGTGCTGCCTGCTTAATTGGAAGGAAGTACCTTGAAGATGTAGTAAATTGGAGGAAATCTGGAATTCTAAAGCTATACCAAATTTGGTGTGGCTGCTCACACACATAGTGGTCGATCAGCAAACGCGGGCACAGCTGGAGCCTGTGAATCTGTGGAGATTCTGTTCTAACAGTAAAGCACCCTGGAAAATGCGTTTGGGACTAATTACAGCACCTTTTAGACTATTAGTAACCTAGCTTTAGGCCATCACTTTGAAGGCACGTTACGTTCCTTCAGAAACACTCTGCAAATGTCCTGTTGCTTAAGAAATAGGGGTTGTATAGACAGGCTTCATGGGTGATTTAACTAACCTCCTGGAGATTGTAGATAAACAAGATCCAATTATATCATACCTGTTCAAAATAAGGCAGTAATTATCCTATGTAAGAGTGAAATGTAAAGAATACATTGCCATGTAGCTGTTGAGATAAGCCTTGTCACGACCCTGTCAAAGGCGTTGGAGAAGGCTGCTGATTCACTGTAGCAGAGTAGAAAAGCAATCATATATTGAAAAGGCGCAACTGGGAGTTGGTAGGTTTGTTCCAGAACTTGCCCGCAGGATTGCTCTCTGAATCCGAGCTGCTCATTATACGAATTTTGAGTTTCTGAGAATTTCACTCTGTTGTCCAATTTGTTGATGTAAAGTGGGGTTATGCTACCCTTTCTGCTCGCAGCTTTATTCGTAAACATATGATGCTCTAGTAATAATTAATGTAACACATTAATAAAATAGCATACACTTTATTTTTCCCTTTTATTAGTTCACTTCCTGCTCCATTGTGTTTAATGTGTTAGCTGAGAGCAAAGTGAAATTAAAACAGTTTTTGGAGGACTGCAGGGAAGAAGTATTTCCTTCCTTAAGTGTCCCAAACAGACCTTTTAATTTCAGCCTATCGTTCTGTTGCTGCAGGGAAGGTGGGGGATTAAAGGTTGAGAATGCAAAGATCCTTGTGATGGAAGCAGATGCAAGTGGTCTCCTGCTGTATGAAACTGTTTTGAAAGCTGCTGATACGGAACTGCCAGGGAAAAAGCAGGGTTGCCCCGTAGCTGCTGGGCTCTGCTTTCCTCTGCGGAGCATCTGAGCTGCTGTTGGGTTCCTGGGAGCACATGGATGCTATTCGGTTGCTTACTCGGCTGCTCACACTGTTGCATTTGATGTCATCTAGAGAATATTGTGAAGAAATATTTTAGCACAGTCAGTGCTATGCTAAAAGTCTTCTGGTCTTCTAGTTCACAGTTATCTTCTAGGTTTGGCCTGATGCTGAACTGTGATGTAGGGCTGCAATGAAGTGGAGCACGCAGCAGCATTGGTAGATGATTCTTGTTCAATAATAAGCAGTCAGTTAGAGGTTTAATGGCCTGTAAAATGCAGTGTTGCTAAGAGTGGACATGACTTCTTGAAAGCAGCCTTAGGAGTACAACTGAAGTTAAGCTAATGCATTGTAAAACAGTATTAGACGCTATTTTGTGGGTTGTCACAGCCTGGGTAGCCATAGACTTGGGTGAAATAAAAGTTCTCAGAGACAATCGGGCACCTTGTGAACAGATTTCAATTCCTCGCAGGAGATTAGCAGCACTTCTGATGGTTAATATGTCACAGTTAGAGACACAGCAAGAGTTGCGTTTGTGCTCCTGTTGGGGCTAAGCCGGTTCAGGAGAACTGACAGCCTGACGCTGACCCAACTGCAGCAAAAGGCTTTCTTGGGGTATTGTGATCACCTGCCTCATGTGTAGAGCCTGTGCTTTGTGTGAGCACAGGCAAGCAGAAGTAAAACATGGGCTGCTGGTCTGTGGCACTGCCTCAGACCGGTCCTATCCAAAAAGACTCGCTAGCGAAATGACTGCAGCCATATACTCCAGAGGCAGTTGATGAGGTATTCCTGAGCATGCAGGGCTCCCTTCTTAAATCCGCGTATCCGTGTGGGAAGGTGCTGTGATTTAGAGATAGGTGCGGGTTCTTCCACATACTGACCCAAATGGAGTAGGTATGCTTTCTGTGTATGAAGTGCAGTTTAAAAAATCAGGGCTTTCATGTCATATATCCCTCTGGCGTTTTCCAGACTGCACCAACTCCTTTGTTTTTTGGACTGGAATGCTGCTGCCTTTTCCTCCCTTGTTCGTTTTGCGGTAGCTTATACACAAACATGTCCTGATAATTCAGATACGTGAATTTTGGGTTTCTCATGTAAAACATGGTTGCTGTTTGCCTTGTTACTTCTCTTCAGGATTGGCCAGCCCGGTGCACGGGTGGCGTGCTGGTGAGCCTCCGGTATAGGCGCTGCAGTCATTTTCAGGCAGGGCAAACTTTAAACTTACCTTTTACAATCTCGCATGAATAAGACTGGAAGAAACCTTTCTCGTGTCATCTTAGCTCTTTGGCCAAAATGTGAACTCTCCTATTCTTTTTGGCTTTGAAATGCTGATTCTAGCCTTCTTGTGGGCTCTTAAACACCTTCTCAAATGACCCATTTTAATAACCCAAAAGCTATTATATAATGAGCAGCCATAATTTAGTCCAAAGCTCTAGGGGACCCTTGCAGTTCAGCAATGAATAGTTAATGCAGTATAATGTTTAGCAGGTTATTAGTTTTCACTGTACAAATGCTGATCAGGGAATGCTTTTATAAGGTGTTTAAAAGAAAATGTAATTAACTGGCTGCGTGCTTCTGTTGCAGCTCAAATTGAAATTATTCCATGCAAGATCTGTGGAGACAAATCATCAGGAATCCATTATGGTGTCATTACATGTGAAGGCTGCAAGGTAAGTTTCTAAAATATTAAGTCTTAAAACAGCATTTAGCCTTTTGATAGCGATTATTTTCCTTCCTCTTCTAAAGAGCAAGCATTGCATTGAAGTTGGATTGGTGGATTCTATTTCAAAGAATATGGAAGCAATTGGGGAATCTCGAGTTTTATTTGGGTTTTAAATAGAGCATTTTTCTGACACACACACACACACACACAGAGCCTGCCCCAAATTTTGGGACACGTTTCAGAAATGATGCAGTTCTGCTGTGTGAGCTATAAACTGTCTACAGAAAGATGATCTGCTTCTAGCATACCACAAAGAATCTGTTCCGTGGATTCACTTGAGAGGGAGTTTGTGGCTTTCTTGAATCTCCCTCTCCATTTTTGCTTTGTAACTTGCTAAGAAGCTGTGTTGAAATATGTGAGAACTCTCCAACTTTTCAGTTTTCTTTTGTAATCTGCTACATGTTACAGATCCCTTCTGTTTGGCATGGACCATCATGTTGTGCAAACAGCACATGCTACTAGTGTTCAGGTCATTTAGGAATACTCAGGTCTTGCTGGAAGCAGTGCTTACTCCTTGCAGTGCAGCCATTGCTGTGTAAGGTTTCGGCTTAGATTTTTTTCCTGGATTTGTACCTTCAGTTACTCGGGTGAACAAGGATTACGCTAGAAGCATTTCTGTTTTGTTTAGTTTGTCTCTCACAACCAAGAATTAAATCTGACAACGCTAACACTAGGCCAGAGTGCTGTGAAGCTAATCACTCATTTTATCAGCAGTACAGAATTACAGTGCTAGCTTGGGATGAGACTGTGCACAGCTGTGCTCTAGCTTGTTGCTTTCCTCATGTACGTACATGTTGCAATCCCATGCTGATAGGTTTTCTACCCTTAATCTACACTTTAGGTGTGAAGAATTTATATTTATGACAGTTTTTAGTCTGCTCTCCTGACACGCTTGGTGCTACCACGCATCTTCCAAAAGTAACTCCCTTGCTTTCCCATTACAGAGATTTCTTCTGCGTTTGTGCTGGTTATATAATATATTATAATTATATATCATATATATATATATAATATTATATATTATTATTATTATGTGGTTCATTAACACATTCTCTCAGTCTCATAGAAGCATTGGTAAGAAGGAAGGTAAAAAAATAAATCTGAGAATGGTAGAATGGTACAGGACAGCACCTTCTGCTCTTTGTAACTGCTGTTGCTGTGGAAAATGCAAGAAATGCACTAAAACTGCGTTGATAATAAAGTGGTTTCAGCTTTCTGTAGTTGAGCAGCATTTGTCAAATTTCAGCTGCGTGAAGCAGCAGACATCTGCAGTGAGAATTCTGCTGTATGCCTGTCTTGTCAAAGAGCATCAAGTTACCTTCAAGGTCTGAGACCTCTTTAATCCTTAAATGGTCTGGGACCACTATACCTGAGAGACTGCCTCAAGATCTGTGATGAACATCATTGTCAGCAGACTGAGGTTAGTGTAGTGCTGGTGCTCGTATGCGCAGAAAACGGGCCTTTCTCAACTGGGCTGGTTGCAGAACAGGAGCAGGCTGCCAAAGAAAAGAAAAGTTGCCAGCCGTATTATTTTCTGCTTCACCTTCACACAGTTCTTTGGCCTTGCCTTCTCCTAAGCCCTGTACGCAAGAAGAGCCCCCACCAAAAGCAGCAGCACGGCTGCATGCAGAAGGAAGCAACAGAGTGCATACTCGCAGTCACAGCTGTTAGTATGTAGCTGGTAGGCACTTAGCACTGCGGGCAAGACACAGACGTATCCGCATCCTCCATCAGAGTGACTGTGCTTTCCTGGGAATAAATGCAAATGCGAGTTATTAGGAGAAAAGTCCTTTGTGTACTTCCAGCAGTCAGGACAACAGATGCTAGCCTGATAGTGAGGAATGCGTGTGCAGTTCCGTATGTTTTAGAACAAATTATCTTCCTTCAAATTCTGTATAAATGGAGTTCTCCGGGTGCTCTGTGCAGTCCTCGGTTTGCTTCTGAGAATCCCACCAGAACGGCCAGGAGGAGGGAGACAGCAGAAGGGAAGGCAAGCAGGCAAGTATGCTCAGCACACTGGAACCCGTTGGCACCTTGAAAGCAGAGCATGCATGAGTAAGACTGTGGCCCAGAGAATGAAGTTAGGCATTTTCTCCTTTCCTTGGAGTAGCAGAATAAATTTTTCCAGCCATACAATTTCAGGCAGAATTTTAAAGCCGGTGAGTATCCACTGAGTTAAGTAAGTTATCTCCCTTTCTGAAGGGAACTAGCTCTGACACTCTTCTCTCATGCCAGGGCCCAGGTGACCTGCAGGTAGTGATAGACGGGGGAGTGCTAGTGGGCACAGGTCACAGGAAGAGTTTAAATGATCATGGCCTAGGCAGCAGTTAAAATGTCCTACTGTAGCAGCTGGATTTTGTTTGTGCTGAGCTCTTCCGCGGTAATGTCAACAAAGTCTCACCCAACAGAACTATTTTGGCTGGCGAAGCGGTTGGCATAGCTTGGCTTCTGCCAAATGAGCCAGGTGTGTATGGGTATGTTTTTTTCCCAGCTTTTCTGTGGCTGTGATCTCGGCAGGTTTGAGCATGCTTACATTGCTCTTCATGTTATGCTGAACCTTCCCTTGTAAAAAGTACCTTGCTCTGAAGCCCTGGTTTCCCAGTCCTGTGCTCTGATTCCTGGAGCTGATGTCCTGCACACAGACAGTCCCAGAGAAATCCGTGAGGTTCTGCACAGGTGCTGCAAACCCATCCATGTGCATCAGATGGCAGGATCAGGCCCTTAGTCATCAGAAGCGCACAGATGTGCTGCTGCCCTCTCAAGCCTGGCCTGTCAAGAATGATCTACAGGCAGCAACAGCAGCAGCCGCAGCAGCAAAGTGGGATGTTTTCAGCTCTCACCGTTTTTCGCTCCAGTTTGGTGTGAGCTTTAATGTTACTTAATAGTAATATTAAGTGCTACCATGTAAATAAAACTAACCACCAGAAATAGAATTGATTTAAAACCTAAAGTGACATTTTAGTTGCCAAGAGCTATTTTGCTATCCTAATCTGTGTCACATACAAAATCATTGGCAAGCTTTTGTCAAAGTGACTTTTGCTGGTCCTGGTGCTCTTCTGCAGGTTTGTGACCCTTGCATTCCACCCAGCTGAAAGTTCTCCAGCCAGCTTTTGCTGTTGTATTGTGTTTCACATAACTAGCACTGAAGATTTGTAATTAAGCCAGTTAGTGTTTCTTGAGAAGTTTTCATTTCCTGCCTTGATACAATGTTACTCGCTGTTTTTATGAGGTTGGTGGCTGTGTTTTTGCACAGACATCGCCGAGTACTCCCAACCCATCAACTTATTTAGCTGAATTTGAATCTGCTTTTAAAAAATTAAGTTTAACACCCTGACCTCTTTTTCTCCCCAGTGAAAAATTAAGTTTTGAACCAGGCTCTGCTTTATAATTCATGTAGGAGAGCTCTGGTGGCTTATTATAAATAAAATAAATTTTAAGAGAGGTGTTTTTTTCTATCCACTCATTGCTGATATCCAGTATACAACATATAATGGGAGAAAAGGGAAGATGCGATTAATCATATCAGACTTTTACTCAGAAGCACGGGTGAAGAATGACACAAGACTGTACCATGACTCGGGAATGAAAGTTTATTCTCCTGTGTAAGACTGGAAATAATACTGTCGTAGTAGCACTACTGAAAAAAACTAGTACCTGTATGGAGCCCTTCCTCAGCCGTTAGCCGCAGGAGCCTGAAAACAGCCTTTTGCTCTGGGGGACCATGCTGAGAAAGGAGGCTGGTTTGTACACACCCGTATTCTTTTCTCATGGCTGACAGCTGAATCAGTTCAGCATTGTCAGAAAACACATGAATGCTTCAAAAGGACATAGCAAAGCATTTAGTTTGACATTAAGTTTTTATTAATGAACTATGTCTTTTAATTTGCAGATGCAGTTACTGGCTTTTGCCATCAATAATGTCAGTTCATGCCCAGCTAACCCACAAACGCATGAGGGTGATCCCTCCCTACTTGGCGGTACGCAGCCGGTCTCATCAGACCACCCGTGCAGGGCGGCTCACACATTTTCAGAGGTTTATAGGTGCTGGCTTTTGTCTCGTGTCTTTCAAGACCGGAGGTGGTCTTGGTCATTGTAACTACAAGGAATGTCCATGTTTGTTACTTCGCTTTCTTCACTAGCTGGTTTCTCATTACTCTGTTAAATGTGGAGTGTTATATTGGTGTAGCAAACATTTACCTTGAATTCATGCTTTTGAAGTTTTTCTGTATTTTAGTTTTTTGCCTAGCCCATTTCAAGCAAAACATGTTAGAAAAGAGACGAGCCATGTTGCAGAAAGGGCTGGTCAGGGGCCTTGTATAACCAGAGGAACAGTCTCACACCTGCCTTTATTACAGATGTAAACCTGAACATCTTTCCTCTCTTTTCAGTCATCCTGTAACTTTTTTATCAATACTTCATTAACAAAGTCTATTAAACAATATTGTCGCAGCACTCTCCTCCCTTTACAACTAAAATATGTACTCACTGTCATAAAAGAGTTAAAAGTCCAATTTTAATGTTCACCTGCCTTTCATATGGCAGCGTATTTTTCTGATGTTTCTTTGAGGAAAATTTGTGTTAGTTTGCTTTACAAAACAGTAAAAGAATGACCCCCGCAATTAATTGTTAATTGCTTAGAATATTGCAAAACTTAATGATACGTGGAAGTCTTTAAGTATTAGCCATAAATCATGGGATTATGAATAAGCCTTTGTTGTCACAGGCTTGCATACAGTCATTCCAAAACGTCTGCCACTAGGATGCAGCAAGGCAGCTGTCAGCTGTTTTCTTGTAATTAAACAGCCAATGAGCAGCTAATTAAGACATATGTGTATACAGAAGTGGAAGTGGGTATGTTAATGAACTGTAGGAATCAATTCATTAAATGAAAATTTGTCGAAAGACCAAACATGAGATCAGCATTTCAGCCTGCGCCGCACCGGGGAGGGCGTCTGTGCGGTGCCGTTTGGGACACCAGGGCAGCACAACGGCCTCTTCCCCAGCTCAGGAGCCAGCTGAGGCACAAACATCGGTAACACTGAGCCACCGAGCAGGGAAGTTACTGAAACTATTAATAGACTTCGCTATTTACATTTCAAAGTTCTTTTTAACAAGTTGTTATTCAAACTGACTTGCAGATGAAAAGTTCTTGTGCCCTTTTTTTCCCCAAACTTGATTTCTTGGCAGCTTTTGAAAACCCATATATTGTTTTGTGTATAAATAGGAGTCTGAAATGCAGAGATGAAGCTATGGCTTGTAATCTGCTCCGCTCTTCTTCTGGCACTGTGGTAACACATCTACATAAAAAGGGAGACATGCAAAGCTCAATGATGCCCCATCAAAACCAGCTGGATCTTTACAGCGACATCAGCAGGAGGCAGGGCTCTGGGCACTCGCTACCAGAGACGGGTTGGGACCCTGCCGGCCGTCGCAGTGACCTCTCAAGTGCAGCAGTGGTTGGGTTCGTGTGTTTGATCAGGAGGGGTCCGCTCTGCCTGTGGCCCATTAGGCAATCGTCTGAATGTGAAATAAGGGTTGCGAACATGTATGCAATTAAAAGCATGTGGCCTGGGCTGGTTTGCATAATGCCAGAACGTATACACGTGTACCATGCATGCATCCACCTCCTCCTTCCTGGTGGAAAAATTACAGCTAGCTCTGTGCCTCTGGCAAAAGCGAGGAAATAGAACAACAGAATATAGAGTCTCACCTTCTCTTCTTCTAATAAAAGGGGTGAAGAAACAACCTGGGAAGAAACTGTATTTACTTAGAGAAGGCTCCTGTAATAGGGGCTTCCCCATGTGTCTTGTAAGGCTATGGGGGGTCCAAGGACCACCAAGAGGTTTGAACACTCCCAAGTATATGACAACAGTGTAGAAGAACTTTGAGAGTAAAAAACCCTCCGTTTGACTTCATTGTCAGTTCAATCCCACATCCCAGATGCGTGTATTTCTGAGCTCTGGACAAGTTTAGATTCATTTCTGAAGTTTGAGGCAAGGGGTTTTTTTTCCTTTAGCTACTGCTGATGTTTTCAGCAAGCCCACGTAGCATTGCAGGGTTTGTTCTGAAAAGCACTCTACTACATCTCTGGTTTGTAAAGTGCAAGTGCTTTTAAAGGCCCCAGTTCCAGGCAACTCTGCTCTATTGAAAATTTTGCTTCAAGCTGTAACTTAGCTGATATATGGTCCACTAAAATGTATTAAGCAGCTGTGTCTCTAGGGAAAATCTGGAAAAGCGAAAAGCCCAGTATTTTCTCTATTATGATACTAAAAATAATCCTCAGCTTGACAAGACTATTTTTAATAAAGAGAAATATGCCAAACTGGCAGTACAGACTCAGTGTACATCTCGGCTAGAGGAAGATGTCTAGATCTTTGGGGTTATTGGCCCAGGTTTGTTTTACCCATTGATTAACCTGACTTTCAGGATCTCAGTGGTGGCAGAGACTTCTTCATACAGTTCATATGTGAGCATGTCACTCAGTGCAACTGTTAAAAGTGTTTGGAGAACTGAAATTTTAAGGGACTGGTAATGCAGAGATGCAGGACCTTGATCAGTAAGTCACTGATCAGGTCGATCCCAATCCTGTTTTTCTAGTGAGTCGCACTGCACTTGCAGATGTATTTGCACTGGAGTGAAAGAAAGGGTCCGCTAAGGGTGGTAACAGAACTGGAAATTGAGCCGTCTGCTTATCTCAGAGTTGGTCCTCCAGAGGGATCAGTCATGGTGTTGGAATGGTAGAAATTTCCACAGTATTTTAGGATTTCTTTAGGATGAGATGCAACTCAGAGCTCAATATGTGCAATACTTTCAGTCTCAGTGATGATCACCTCACTATTGGCCAATATTAAAAAGCAGTTGAAAGTTCAATCATATAGAAGCAAAGACCAGAATAAATGGGTGAGAAATAATGTACAGGCGAACAGGATTAAAGACAGGCATCTTCATGTTCCTCTTTTTCTTATACTCTGTGCTTCCCCATTAAAGCTTTAATAAAAGGGGCGTAATGGACAAAGACTGGTGCCCTCCTTGTAAGGTGGAATGGGAGGCTTTATCTCCGTGTGTTGCCATGTTCCTGTCAGCGGAAAGTTTGCTGGGAAGTCTCTTACTTGTCACGGCGAAGTCCTTCCTGTTGTTTATTTCACCAGGTGTCTGGACAGAGTGTGCATGTGCCGAGGAACTCCAGAATGTGGCCTTCAAATAAATAAAAATTTGGTTAAAGTCCAGCTTTAATTAAAAGGTGCCCAGCCTTTCTGAGGAAGTATTTCCTTTGCAGCGCTGTTAATTAATCCATTATGTGGCACCATAAAACTAAAATACTGTGCTCACTGATCTCAAATGCCTCTTTAGAATGACTACATCTTTGCAGAATCCTTGTGAAGTAGGTATTACACATGCACAAGCATATGTTTGGACAGTCTGTGGCAAAAAGATGAAATGAACTTCAAAGCAAACAACTGGCATAGTGGTTAATAACATGCACCATTCTGATGGCGAGGACTAAGTTGTAACTCCTGCGTAACCTTCCAGCCCTGACTGCCTTTGGAGATGGGTCTACCCATTGCAGTTGACTCAGAAAAGAGTTAATACAGAAAATCTGTTTTAGCTTGCCCCATCTTTAAAAATCTAAATCCTGCACCAAGTTGAATAAAACCTCATTAGTTAGCATCAAACCAAGAAAAATAATTTTTAAAAATGGTTCTTTCTAGAAGGAACTGCTCAGCATCACGTTCTGCATTTTAAACACATACGTATGTTGGTGAGGCTGAACATCAGAGCCTGCCGTTGTCAGCTCCAAAGAACAGAACAGGGTAGCAGCTGTTGAATCCTCCCTGTTTTGGAGATCGGTGCTGACCCAGGAAAGACAGGGAATCAAGGAAACCTAGGTCTAGGATTAGTTTTATCTCATTTGGAAAGAACTGGTGTACCATATGTAATATGGGATGTGTAAAATCAGTGAAAAAGCGTATAATTCCTTTATGTGGCATAGCACTTTTTTAATGAACTGTTCCCAGCTAGTTACTGGGCTTTCATTTGTTTCTAGAAAAGAGAAAAAAAGACCCACAACCTCTTAACTTCCTTTAGTTGACTTTAGTACACTTGAACTTTATTTTCTGTTAGGCATGCTACCTTTCAGTCTTTATTTGCTCCATCAGTTAACAGCTTCTTGACTTGTATTTTGCAACTCTATTACAGGGCTTTTTCAGAAGGAGTCAGCAAAGCAATGCTACGTACTCCTGTCCTCGCCAGAAGAACTGTTTGATTGACCGAACCAGTAGAAACCGCTGCCAACACTGTCGATTACAGAAATGCCTTGCTGTGGGGATGTCTCGAGATGGTAAGCTCTGCTAGCACGTAGCTTAATCGCAAAAAGTAAAATAATGTTTAGTATACTGTGTGTTCAAATAAAACAACACAGAATTTAAAAGTTAATTGTGCATCGGGATGATAGTTGAGACCATCAAGTGGTTTTTTTATGTTGCTATGTATCCACATAAATATATATATATAAATCGAGGCATGTACGAAGTTCTTGGATTTTTTTTTTTCCTACTCGAGTATTGCAGTTCCCGGGTTAAGAGTTTTGCCTCTGGTCACTTCTTGAAGATGCAGTTAATATTTTCTGTATGTGTTCATTCCAGTTTAAGTGACATACTATAGTTGCAAGTAACATTGATTGCCGTACTGGTACAGATCAGAACCGTTTCACAATACGGAAGCTTAAATGTATATAATGAATAATGGAAAAAAACACAAAGAGAAAATAGCGCAGTGATTTTTCAAAGATAGGAATGTATTTCACAAAGAAAGTGCATTCCAGTGCTGTTAATATTAAGCTCAAAATTGCACCTAGTATAATGACGAAAACCCACCTCTGTAAAATGGAAGCTTACATAACTGGGTTAGAACTGGATCCGCAGCTGACACTTGGTGCCGCCCCCGCAGATGGAACCAAGCCGCCATCGCTTACCCAGTTTGAACATCTGACTCAGTCTTTTCCCCTGCCATAGTGATTGCAACGCTACAAGTTCTACAAACACACGTTCATTGTTCTGTGTACGTGAGGCCCGATGAAGGAGATTGTTTTCAGATTGCATTTACTTCTTGAATTACATTGCCTTAATATTTTTATCGGACATGATAGTGAAAACCTGAAATGGGTGATCAAGTCATCACTGTTCCCTCCAACATGTTTGCTTTTCTGTAGAAAAGTACAAGCTGGTAGTCACCTTCCTCAGCAATGAGGTTTTACAGCAAATACAGGTCCTCGAAATCACATACTAGGCCCCTAGGAATCCCCTGGATGTTGCAAACCATTTGCTTCTGGCTTATGCTTCACATTAATACTTCTCAAAGTAGTAATAATTTTATGGAGAGATACACGCACACATGTGCACGTGCACACGGACACGCATATATTTTTAACAGTAATTCACCAGATAATCATTCTTGCTTATCACAGTAAGCTGCATGGAAAGCAGGTTCTTCCTGTGTGCTTCAGTCCTAACACCAACGCTTGCTTTAGGTACTCCGTGAGATAGACTGCACACGGTTATACCTAACTCCAAGTTTACTCTGTGGTATGAACATACACTAGTAGGAACTGGACCGTTATCTCAGGACAGCATATTCTGTTTCAGCTTCTGCTTTTCTAGGTAGGATCTGAATGCTGAAGAGATGCATCTGTCAACTTTGGTGGACATATAAAAGAAATTTTTTTCAATATAGAAGTGGAAAGTTAATGAATTAAGCTAAAACAATGACTTCTAATGGTCTGTTTAAGTAGCGTGTTAGAACGGTCTTTTAAAGAGCAGATGCTGCAGCTCTGTACCTGTAACTGACAGCAGTGATTCTTGGCTCTGCCCATCCCACTGACGTGCCTTTTACACCGTGTCCTTCCACGTAGCATTTAAAGACCCAAGACAATGAAAATGCAGCAGTGGATTTGTTGAGATGTAACATGTTGTGTGTCTGTATTTCAGCTGTAAAGTTTGGTCGAATGTCAAAAAAGCAGAGGGACAGCCTGTACGCGGAGGTGCAGAAACATCGAATGCAGCAGCAGCAGCGAGATCATCAGCAGCAACCAGGAGAGGCAGAACCACTAACACCAACATACAATATCACCACCAATGGGTTAACAGAGCTACATGATGACCTCAGTAATTACATTGATGGGCATACCCCTGAAGGTAGCAAAGCAGACTCTGCAGTTAGCAGCTTCTACTTAGACATACAGCCTTCTCCAGATCAGTCGGGTCTTGATATTAATGGAATCAAACCAGAACCAATATGTGACTACACACCAGCATCGGGCTTCTTCCCTTATTGTTCTTTTACAAATGGGGAGACCTCTCCAACTGTGTCCATGGCAGAATTAGGTAATGAGAGAGAAAAGCTTCCATTGTAATTGTCTTAATAGTACCCTTTGGATTAAAGTGACACGTTTAGCCAGGTGACAGCAAGAATGCTGCTTCAGTACAGCCGTTAGCCTGGATGGGCATTCTTCTGTGAAGTGCACGACACCCTGCTCAGGGTACTCGGTGAACACTTTATGGGACTGGACTAAAAAAACCAGGAGCTTGGGGTATCAGCTCTAGTAGTTCTTGTAATAGGACCCTTTGAATACTGTTTAACAAGCTTATTTTTAGTGTTGAGCAAACAGTATTTCTTTTTTTGCAGGCTGTTTTTGAACATTTTATGTTCTTTTGCATTACCTCTATACGCTTTTTTTATTATTATTTTCTAACAAAAAGTGATGAGGCTGATTTTATTTCTGCTCTTCACCCATTACCTGGGAAATATGAAACTGAAGCACCAGTCTAATCTGAGGGTGGTTCTCTTTGCCACTGGTTGAAGAGAATCTGGCCCCAGATACTTCAAGAAAATTTCTGAATGTAGCAAGTTTTGATAATTTCCCTAAGAGCCTTATAATGACCACATTAGTTAGCATGTTTTACTTTAAACTTTTCCCCAAATGATTACACTAGGGCTGAATTCCGCAACTGTGACTTGTCAGCATCTGAGAGCCAAGTTAGAGCATGCTGTGTGAACTGCTTATAAGCGAACAGGAACAGGACACTAGAAGTAGCTTTAAGATTCTGTTACTTACATAAACAGTCAGGCATTTAAAACTGATTTTGCTTGCTTAGGCAACATTTTTGCTAATTACTCCATTATGAAAATCTAAACATAGTTTGAAAAGTCAGGTGTCCCAAGTTAAATTTTTCTCTTTTTGCTAACTTTTTTTAATTAGGGACAAGTATGTGATACGAATTTTGCTTTTTTTAGTTCAGTTTATGTTCTTTTAGGAAATTTTGCAGAGAGGAAGGGATGAAGATACTTACTTTTTAATGTCCTTAGGTTGCAGAATGCAGTACTCTGCAATATAATTCATTGTGACAGCCAAAATATTGCATTTGGCTTGAGTTCAAATAACTTCAGTTACAGATAGGTAAAAATGAGAAGAAAAAATTAGGATAAAGGCTCTGCTGTGAGCTTTGTCTCAATCAACTGGTTGTTAATATTCTCACAGGGGTTATTAAAAGACTTGCAATAAGCCCACAGAAAACAGAAGGGGCTTTTCCTTTCTAAGCCAGGTGTTGAGTTTGGAACACTGGCCAAAAATAAGTTTGTCACATTGCTTACCTTTATTTACATAGTGCTTGCATTTAACCCTACAGAGCATGATTTGGGTGCCCAGCATTGGCATTACCAAACAACTTTTGAAGAATGTTTGTCTTCCAGACTAAGGTTTCAATTTAGAAAGGTGTGGTTGGTTCAATGAAAGTATTTAGGTGTGTGCTGAAATACAGTCCAGAGCTGAGGCCGAGGTTTGTGACTAACACAGTAATATTTCACCTTCTGTATCCTGCAAGGGCACGGGTATAATGCTGTCAGGTGCTACTAGCGAGAGCAAATGTTTTAAGTACACACTTGTAAGAAATAAAAAAAAATTGCTCTGAAATACATGAAAGCTATGATGACAGCCAAAGTGCTGAAATGGGACAACAGACACATGTGAGGAGTCGAGGGGGAAAGAGAAAGACAAAGCAGAAGTGGGATTTGGGTGTCTCAGTGTGCTGTTCATGTTTTTGAAGGTGTCCCTAAAGGTTTCTGGCATCTAGTTTATTAATACAATGAAAATCTGCCTTACAGGTGGTTTTTAACCAAGTATAGCAGCAGAAAACAGTTTATTTGGAACTGAAATGTTCTAAGGAAATTTTAAATAGTGTGCAGTTAACTAAGCGAGTACTGTAAAGCTGAAGAAAAAAACTTTTAGTGTGTTACATTAATTATCAGGATTCTCTAGTAAGTGTCATCTAGTATTTTTCTTTCTGATCGGAGAGTAGAAAAGAAATTTTCCCACCCAGGCAGCCTCACGTGGCAGTGTCCTGCTGACGGAGGAGCGGGCAGGTGGGAACTGCCGGTGTTTGTTAGAACGCGTGTGCCGTGGGCAGCGGGAGCTGAGCTGGGGCAGCTGGGCGGGTTGGCCGGCTGCGCGCCCCGTGGGTGACACGGCGGCGGGGCCCTGGGGCCCTGGCTGGAGGGGCCATCGCCCTCCCGCGCACTGCCCGGGGGCGGTGGCTGTGCGGGGTGGCGCCGGGGCCGGCCGAGCCGCCCGCTGTCCCGCGGGCTGTGTCACCTGCGGGCCCCCGGCTGCGGCCCGGCCCGGCAGCCGCTCTCCTGCCGCAGCCCCGGCCGGCCCCGCCTGGCCGCACCGCAGCGGGCACGGGGCGCCCTCTAGCGGGGGCTCCGCCGCCCCCCCGGCCGCGCCCGGCGGGCAGCCGGGGGCACCGGCAGGAGGCGCGGCAGCGGGCGGCCCCCCGCGCCCCCCGCACCCACCCCCGGGGGGCGGCCCGCACGCCTGACGCGCGGCGCGCTCTGCTCTTCCTTGCAGAACACCTGGCACAGAACATTTCCAAGTCGCACATGGAAACTTGCCAGTACCTGCGGGAGGAGTTGCAGCAGATCACATGGCAGACCTTTCTGCAGGAGGAAATAGAGAACTACCAGAACAAGGTACAAAAGCACCCCAAGCTGGGGCATGCTTTGGTTAAAGCATGGCGTTCCCATAACACACTGCAAAATTCACTTGTTCACAGCCTTCTGTTTACTATCGGGAATGTGTATTTTTGTGTGTTTTCAAAAAAATAATATGCCAGAATCAAAAGCAGCGAGATGATTAGCGTATCCTTTGCGTCTGCGATTTCTACAGGTACAGGAAAAGACAAAGCCATACTCCTAAAATCTACCTCTCTGTGATAAAGAGGGATAAGAAACCAGAGAAATTTGTTCAGTCCTAAACAGAATTTTATTTTCATTTCTTAATTTGTAATCTCCTGGGTCAGCAACAACAAAAGCTGATACCACTAAGTTTTGTAATTTTACAAAATTTTGTAATTTTAGTGTGGGTTTCTTTGAGCTTACAAACACAGAACTCTGCTAGACTGCCAGCCTTCAGCGCCTGGTTGCAATCCCGATTCATTCTACCATTGCTGTGCAGGTTTCAGTTTTACCTGTACAACAGCAGCCCAGCGCTGCTGTACCACCAGTGGGAATTGTAAGATTCAATCGATGTTTCTATTTCCAGCATGCCTCCTACCCGCAAAATACTATTAAATGGCTACTTTTAGAAAACTGTCTTGGGAAGCACTGTTGAAGCACACTGTTCTTTGAACATGTATTCCATCTCAACAAAAAAATATTTAACCTTCCAGAATATAATTTTTTCCACTCATTAGGTAATTTCATTCCGAAATATTATCAACATATGAAAAAATCACTACTTGCATGCCTTCTTTGTGTCGTTAACAAGGTGATCTTCATATATATGTATATCTTTATATGCATCCTTATGAAGACAAACTAGTTAGGAAATTTACATTCAGTACAAAACACAGTTATTGATGGGAAAAATGTGATTATGCACTGCTAGTGTAAATTGGCATTTTCTTTTGATGCAGCAAATAAAATTCCCACTGAAATGACCAGAATCATTATACTTTGACATTTCTGACTTCTGAAATAGAAATACTCCACCCTGGATCTCTTCTGACATCCCTGAAGAAGTCTTACGTGTTTGCATTGTCACTCATCCACACGAGGCTTTGGCTTTGAGGTTAACTCCCCTTGTCTTGCAAGCAGAGTGTAGCCAGGAGTGCTGGAGGGAATTCACTCCACCTGTTTTTTCAGCTCAGTTTTACGTTATGAAAATGGGCTTTCCAAACCTTGATTAGTAATTTTTCAATTTTTCTTCTCTCTCAAACAGCAAAGGGAGGTAATGTGGCAGTTATGCGCAGTCAAAATAACAGAAGCTATACAGTATGTAGTGGAATTTGCCAAACGCATTGATGGCTTTATGGAACTGTGTCAAAACGATCAAATTGTGCTTTTAAAAGCAGGTATGTGGGTCAGTTTTAAGGTCTGCTTCTATTAGTTTTGACTGAGGAAGGTGTTACCTGTATATAGTGATTGTATACACATATATGTGTGTTGGACAATGATCATTTAAAATAATGCAAGGGGAAAACCTTGCAAATTGTGTCTGTTTGAAGTAATATACTTTCTTAGTTACTCTGGCTAGAATGAGTTCAAGTCTACATAGGAAACTTTCATTATGAAGAAGGGGAGCATTGAATGTGTAAAGATGGAAAAGTTGGATTCAAATTTTTTATTTTGGCTTGCTAGTAGTGAATAACACATTTCAAGGTAAAAATCCAGATTGTTCATTGCAACATGTTGTAGAAGTAATGCAGTTTACGAATACTGGACAAAGTCGTCAAAGCTTTGTGAATGTAAATCTAAATGAGCTGCTTTGACCTCAGAGACTTCATTACTCTAATAAAAAATATTAAGAGGTTATTAGCATTAACTAAGTTGCTTTAGCAAAAACTTCTAAAGGGGTTTATGGGAATTCTTTTAATACTACTAGCAAATCAACCTCTGCCCTGTTACACTGCAGAAACCTACTACCCTACGCAATCGATACTGAATGCAGAGCGTAGGAAATTTTTAAATCCTCACTTGCTCTTTGCAGCTGAAGTCTCTACTTAAATAGTCAAACATACGTTGTTTCTGTTTTAGGGTCTTTAGAGGTTGTGTTCATCAGAATGTGCCGTGCCTTTGACTCCCAGAACAACACAGTCTACTTTGATGGCAAGTATGCTAGCCCAGAGGTTTTCAAGTCCTTAGGTAAGGAAATGTCAAGTGTTGTATCTTAAAAAAAAAAAAAACAACCAAACCACAGAATAAAAATAAGGTGGAAAAGCGAGGGGACATCTGCTTTGAAAAATTCAGGCTATAGTATCCAAATAAAAGAGTTCCAAAGCTCAAACTGCTTATTTTGTAAGCGGTCATGCTGGCTCTGTTTGAGGTCAAGCTGATTTCAGGAGTTAAAACAGCTTAACTTTATGTAGCAAAGTACTGTTGGTGTTGAAATTCAACACTTAGATCAGGGTAGAGTGGTTTGGACACACTTGTTGAGAACAGAAGCCCAGATTTCATATCTAGTCATATATATTCTGTTGGAAAAGACAGCGGATTATAAGCTAATTTTGGATATACTGACACTACTGCTTTGAAGATGTTAATAGTGTTTTGTAATACAAAAAGTCCAGTTACTTGCAGGTAAAATACTGCAAATCAATGTTTTTATTAAACCACAGTTTATCATTTCGATTTTTTTTCTGTATATTTTTGCTGATTTAAAAGGATGATTTTCACTTGGTATAGATTTGGGATGTAAGCTGTTTCGGAGGGCAGTGAAAATACGGCAGCAGAGAATGCTGTCAATTACTGAAGTATTCTCTGCCTTTCTAAATCACTTCGAGGTGCGAGGTCAGCGTGCAAACAATTCAGAGAATGCAGTATCAGATGTGCGTTTCAGTGAAACATAACTTTCATCTGTTACCAACTACATCCAGAAATTTAGGCTGGGTTGGGGCTGAGGTCTGCAGAGGAGAGCCCTCTTCCATCAGGTTGCAATCCCCTTCAAAGCAGGGCTCCACTGTCGTGAACTGCGTAACAGCATGTGTAACAGCAGCAGTAACCTGACTTACACCTGTGTGAGCAAGAGAATGGATGAAAGGAGACAAGAGTTCCTTTTCTGCATGAAAAGCTTTCAGACCTTGGCTTCGCCCTTCGCTTTTGCATGTACCTTGTATGCCTCTCTTCCCCACCTTCCATGTGCTCAGTAGTCTTAAGATCAGCACTTTTCAAGTACACAATTCAAACCTCCAGTCCACAGTGACATGGGAAAGTTCCATTTAGAACAGAAACAAAGCTAAACCAATTCTGAGCTTGAAAATGGCTTGGCTTTTATCCGTTCTTACCCCAGAAGAACCAAATGTGGAAAAGATACAGTGTGCAAAACCTTCAAAGTACTGGCTGCCAGGGTGCAGGAGCTGGGGACTCGTGGGAATGGGGTAGTAAGCTCAAGCGTGAGTGAGATCTCACTCCCATCACTCCACAGTCCTTAAGATGACCATTCACCTATGAAGTATTTTACATCCATTTTTCACCTCCGTCAGAATAAATCAACAACTCTGTAGCTCTGAAGTAGTTTTAAACAACGTGGTATGAGCTGTACCTTCTTTTTGGCAGGTTGTGAAGACTTCATTAGTTTTGTGTTTGAATTTGGAAAAAGTTTATGTTCTATGCACCTGACGGAAGATGAGATAGCTTTGTTTTCTGCATTTGTTTTAATGTCAGCAGGTAAGAGATAAAGGTTTGCTCCAGGTTTATTTGTTAGAGGTTGTTTTTATTTTAAAGTCTTTTTAATGATAATGTTAAGACTATCAGACAGTGTGAAATGTCATCATCTTTTTCAGTGTCTCCTTGACCAAAATTTTTATTTCAGCAAACACATTAAAACTATGAATTCAGGAATAAATTTGTTAAATTGGAAGTGATAACTAAGCCCTAGTTTTCCAAATTTTCACCTCATTGAGGACTCAGCTTCTTTGCAAAACCTTAAATGCATGTGAGTGAGACCACTGGGTCAATCTAGGTGAGACAGGCAGAAGGTAGCCACTGAATAGATACAGTCAACTTTCAATGTACGTGAGCTTGCAGCTGTAGCAGAATTATCTCAAGCACGTGACAGGACACTTCCAGTGTCCCCTCAGGTCTGTTAAGTGGGGTTACCATTTTAGTGTGTACTGGTACAAAGGTACCGAGGTAGTTTAGGTATCTAAACCCATCACGAAACTGGGTACCCTGAAAATGATGGTGCCGGATATACAAGTCACCCCAGGAGTCAGCTTGTGTCTACCATACTTGTGACTAAAATAACTTAATAATTTCAAGTAGATACGCACAGTACTCCAGGTTCTGGGAAGGCTTATTGGGTTGGGTGAAACAAGGTGCCAGCGCAGAACCTCCGTTTGTGTCTGGCATAACATCAGTTTGTGTCTGGCAGAACCCCCAAGGAAATGAACGCTGTTTTCAGACTGCAGCACAGCGTACTCAGGAGTGGTGGTGGAAGAGTCTGTTAGCAGCAGTGGGTTTATTGAGACTATCATAAATACGTTCTTATGTTGTTTGCCAGACTGGAAGTGTGTTAGCCCTGTGTCTTAGTATGTAAGCTGCAGAATCCCACAGTTCTGCCACAGAGGATGTAGCAGCTGATACAGCTTTTCTGCTAGGAAGTTTATGTGGTTTGTTTGGGTTTTTTTAGCTGAATATTTGGCTCTGATTTTTCTGTATGTCACTGTAGAGCTTAGCAAGAAGATCCACTCCCACTGGTTGTTCATTATGCGATCTATTCATTTCCCACTAAAAAGCTGCTAGCTTCATTTTGTAAATACCCTGCATTTTACAAACTTTGTTAGCAAATGATTAATAAATCTTACACAGATATGCTGCATTCTTCTAATTAAAGGCTTTATAGAAGTAATTTTAAATGCACATAATAAATACCCTCCAAACCCTATTCATTTTGAAACTCATTTTCTATATGATAGTACAAAAGTGGAAGGAAGGTTGCAAACAAGAAAGATGAATCTGTAGGAGGCTTAGTACTTCCTGGTGCACTGTGATTGACGTGAGCAGTACTAGAGGTGTTAACTCCATTTATATTTAGATCGCTCATGGCTTCAGGAGAAAGTAAAAATTGAAAAACTCCAACAGAAGATCCAGCTAGCACTTCAGCATGTCCTACAGAAGAACCACCGAGAAGATGGAATTCTAACAAAGGTAAGAATCATGCTGTGACATGTCATATGACTCTGAAAGCGTGCTTTCTCATGAATGGTATCCTAATTGTGGTGTAAAAGCTTTTCTGCAGTTAGTTTGTTAAATCCAGAATTCTTTGTTCAAAATCAAGGCGCTTAGCTGAAACTATTTACTAAAAACTAGGAGAGGCAAAATGACAATGTGCTAGGGAGCAAGGTTGATAATGGTCTGAAAAGAAGTGTTACAATGTTGAACTTCATAAAAAGCAATGGGAAGTTTTTATCCTGTTTCGCGTACACAATATTTCTGCCACATGGAATACTGTTTCAGTTCTACAACCTGGATGCCTTAATCCTTGTGAAATCTCTGCCTGCCTGACAATTAAGTTGTTACAACATGCAACACCCAAACTAACTTTGTTTTTCAGTCTTCCATGAGAAGTTCCCCACCCAGCCTTTTTCTCAGCAGTTCTTCCAAATACTGGCGCCTAGGGAAAAGAAAAAAGATCCTACATACTATTATGCTAATCTGAAGTATCTTTGTGTAATTTTTCAAAAATGGAAAAGTGGTGTGATGTTAAAAAAAAAATAAATAAACCTGAAGAACTGGGGAAGGATAGGCACCTCCTTACAGAGGTAGCTCCTTTTAGAACTCTACACAGCCGGAAAGCTTATGCTTCGTTTCACACCATTGCTTGCAACAGAAGCAGGATGGTCCAGCCCAGGCTTTGCAGATTGTCCTTGTTTCAAATCCTAGCTCATGTAATTCTTTTCCCAGTGTATACTTTGGATACCTTTACTGGAAGAAAGTTTCTTGTATGTGCTTTGATACAAATAATTCACTCAGTAAATTCAGGGAGTACTGTAGTGATACGCCTGAAGTACAGATTTTTCTGGTCTGTTCCTTTTCACCTTATTTGGCATAAACTAGAAAAGCCTAATCTATTGCATTGCCAGTTCCCTCCATAATAGTGACAGTGGGTTTAAAAGCAGTCAGGACTGCCTTCTTCCAAGAGAATGACTAAACTGCATGAACGAACACCCAGCCAGGAAATATTTCTGTATCAGTCCAGTGCTTGGTAGGCAAGTGAGGCAACCTAATGATACATTTTCCTAGGAACTTAAAAGATTTATTTCACAACTTGAGTAGCTTTTTAGTGGCTTTGTCTTTTTTTTTTCTTTCTTTTAAAAAATCTAACATAACAAACATCCATGACTGCACATCTGAAATGTCATTGTTAAGGTACACAGTTGAAATGAACTCTTAAGTGTTTGGGAGAGCTTTAATCCCAAGAGCAAGATCGGGAAGCTTTGTTCCATATATGACCGTATGACTTCTGTTCGTTTTTTTTACAGTTAATATGCAAAGTGTCTACTTTAAGAGCACTGTGTGGACGACATACAGAAAAGCTTATGGCATTTAAAGCAATATACCCAGACATTGTACGACTTCATTTTCCTCCACTTTACAAGGAGTTGTTCACTTCAGAATTTGAGCCAGCGATGCAAATTGATGGGTAAACGTATCACCTAAGCACTTCTAGAATGTCCGAAGTACAAACATTAAAACAAAAGAAAGGAAAAAAAAAAAAAAAAAAAAGAAAGAAAACCAAGACACTTTATATGGCCCTGCACAGACCTAGGGAGCCAACACACTGCACATCTCTTGGTGGTCGGGGTCAGGCGAAGGATGGGAAACAATGAAACAAAGTTGAACTTGTTTTTCTCATGCATATGATTTCCATTATGCCTACAAATATGGACCCTTTTTCTGTCTCAACTTCTCAATCCTTGACCTCTGTTTACACAGACTGAGGGTACTAATGTCAGAAGGTTGTCTTCTCTTGTAGTTCACTGCCCAGACTTTTGACAGAACAATCAATTTGTTGATCAGAACAGAGAGTCCACCTAGTAATCAGCGACTGGTGTGCATTGCAGAGATTTCAGCATCAGTTTGCACAACTTGCTCATTGTTTCATGAAGGACGATTTTTTTCACCTACCACTGTTTGCCAGTAGACAGAACGGCATGAAAAGGGTCCATAGCAATAGCAACAATAGCATTATAATATATTACAGGGTAAATGGGCATGAAGACTATATATAGCAAAAGAGATATTGTTTATATATTGTTTTAATTAATATAAAATGTAGTTACTGGTATAGCTTTTCTTGTTGAATTGATAAGGCACTTTCATTTTGCACCTTTTTCTTTAAATTAAATGCTAGCGTGTTCATTGTTGTGTTGCATGTGCACCAGAAATTCAAGTTTAACTGAAAAAGGTTTGGCAGGTACTGGTACATTGGGAGGTATTTATGCTGCTGTTTTCCATGTTACTTTTAAAGAGAGGCTGGTCATATCCTGAAATGGTTACAGTGGTTTGTTTTTTTTTAAAGAGTTGAAAATTATGACAATTTTCTAAATTAAAATCAGCTTTTCAGCTGTTAAATGCAAGGGTACTTTTTATTTTCAAATCTTTCAAACCTGGATGTTTAAAATTACATGCCTAAATTCAAATTTAGGTGCACAAGTCAAAAGCCTCATTTTCAAAGGTGCTGAGTTTCCGTGGTCAAAGTTAAACTAAGCAATTACAGATCGTTTACAAATGAGTAACACAGCATCCTTGAAAATCAGGCTATTAAATAACATGTCTTTCTGCCCACTGTAAATCCAGGTTTGAAGATATTTACTCAAGTCTATATCTACAGTAAAAGTATGTGTGTATGACATGTATGTTGAAAAGTAATTTTTATACATAATATTACATACTTTTGTACTCCATATCGTAAACAATGCCTTCAAATTCCAAACTCTAGCCTATGAGACACCGACCCATGTTCTTCCAGCATCCGGCAGTTCAGTTTCAGGTAGCTGAACAGAGAAGTCCATTGCTCTCCTTATTTAAAAAGATGCACTTTAAAGTTGATGAGGACAGAGTAACGAAGTAAAGACACGCTGTTGCTAGAAAGCATTCTTCTGTACTCTGTATAATGCCTGGAAATCATTAATACGATAAATCTGCATTCTGTAATTCTGAAATTGTGATTCCCATTTTGCATAACTAACCAATAAGCTGAATCTCACAGTCTTTGTTATTATTAATTACCATTCCCTTTAGGAAGAACACTGTCTCAGAGCACATTTAGCAAGTAAACCTAGTTCTGAAGGAAGCAGATTCACGATAAACAATATCACAAAATAAACTCTGGCTGGCTGAGCCAGAGGTGCATAATTGGTCTGAATGAGATGAACATGTATAACCGAATGCTATGTAAGCCTACACAAATGAAGTTTCTGATGAAGTACATAAGAAAAAGCCAGGAACTTTAAAAAAGAAAAAGGAATGAGATGGAATGTGCTCCACTGCTTTAATTTCCAAGGATAAACAATCTCTTACATATATTAGAGTCGCTGAGAAGTAACAGAATTGAAGAGAAGCACACCAAAGCCTAACTATTTTAAAAAGGAAAATTAGGTCAGTGGGTTATTATAAGCAAAACAGAGGTTTATTCTGTGATTTAAGTATGTTTCCTCTGAGGTCAAATTGAGACATTTAGCTATGACACCTATTAAAAATTCTGTAGTCTTCCCCATCAGGGAAGTTACAGCTATCACTGATCTCTGTGGTTTGAAAGGAGGGGTAGATGAGCATCATATGTTTCACCTTCAAAGCAGTAAGCCCCTGGAGTATGGGAGGAGAGCACCTGCACCTCTGTGAGCACTGGGATGGAGGCATGAGGGGGCTTTTGGAAAAAGCCCACAGAGCCATCTTTTTACCGCTCCATCCTGCCTGCTCCCGAAGTGGTGGCTCGCAGCCCAGCACATGCTCTCTTTAGTCCTACTGAAACACTCTTCCTAGAATCATTGTTTACTTTATTGGAGTAACTGGCATGATATGGTACTTTCATTCTAACGTGTGTTTCTATTTTTAAAGCAACCCTTTTAACTAACAAATGTTTTCCGAATGTGACCAGCCTTAGGTGCTAGTCCTGTAAAGATCAACTAAACTTAATTTCAGTGTCAACTAATGAATAATGAAGTAAGACCTGTACTTTTTTAGAGAGTGAGGTACAACTCCTACTTCTGACAATAAGCAGACTACCAAGCAAAATATTTGGGGATTAATTTTCAGTCACATCCTTTTCTTACCTTTTCCTGATGAATATTAGTACTTTACCAGGCATCTAGGTGCTGATGGTTTTGTTTGGTATCTAGTTCAGCATATTTACACCCATAAGTCATTGACAACACGGACTTTGGAGCATTTACTAATAAAATACAGAACAATAAAAAGGTTCCCTATAGAGCCTTAGCTGAAAGCCCTTTGCATCTGAAGACAGCTTGTGACGTGAACATCCAGGCCAGAAAGTGCTATCTTTTTTGTCCTGTGTACTCACACCTTGTTAAATCAGGCTCTGCGTACATACCCCAGGTAACTCAGCTTTCCCGATTACAGTTAACAGCTGCTTGGCAGTAGAGTATTGTTTTTGTGTTGCTCTTCATGGAGAGGGGAAAAAAGGGGTACAGCATGGCAGATGTGCTGATAAGACTTCTGTTGCCAAGGAGGCTTTTATGAAAGGAGACACAGAATAATGTCAGTGGTGGCTGAGGGCAACGGCCATACGCATGTAAGAACCCAGCGCAGCAGAGGAAATGCACTCTGCAGAACCTCTGGGACTATGGCCTGGTATCAGATGATCAACTGAATATTCAGTTAAAAAACATACTGGGTGGGGGTCAATGGATATTCACATAAGTATTTTCATAATCTGCCCTGTTCACTACAAACAAAAACATGAGGATAGGTGAAGATAAAGGGGTAATATATCCATTTCAAATGATCTGTTCCTTAAAGTCTGCAAAGAGATTGTCACTGGGTGTTCTGTCTATCCACAAAGATGTTTTCAGGCTTTCTATGAAAAAGATACTATACTATGCTGTCCTTTGAACACCCTAATATACTTCGACATAGCCAGCAAAACTATGGGATTAGGTGGAAAGGGAGGCTGGTTTTAAGTTTGGTTGTTCTTTATTAAAGCTTACCTATCTTAGTATGGATACCAAGATATCTGTGCGTGTATGTGCACCTGTGTGTGTGTGAGAGAGAGTACATTTGTGTGCGCACATGAATATATGCGTGGGTACGTGTGAGTGGCTGCTTCTAGGCTGTTAAGTGTCAATGGAATAAAGAAAATGTATTCAAAATACTTAAGTCAAAAATAGAAGGTGGAAAAAAGAATTTATTCTATACAAAGCCTTGTCTGGACCACTTTAGAGAGACTTCTATTTTTTTAACCCTTCTATAAATGTTTGATGGCACTTGAAATATTCCTGCAATAAAATGTGATTTGTGTAAACATTAAAAAAAAAAAGATTTTGTAATGTGAAACAATGAAAGAAAGTAATGTAATTTTTCTAAAAAACAAAAAAAAAAACAAACGAACGAACTTTGTATTATTTTCTTGATGGAATTTGTCTATTTGTCTTTGGAAAACTTTTTATTTCATTGAATGTGCCATAGTAGAGGTGTGTTTTTCTTTTTCTTTCCTTTTTTTTTTTTTTTTTTACATTTTTAGATTAAAGGAATAGCTGTGTTCCGACATTCCAAAATGCAAGATGACATAGCAGTCATGATTAAAAGGTTTGATTAGTAAGCTTCAATCATTGTTGCTTTTTTTGCACATGTTCTTCATTCCTCTACAGTGCAATATGTACATAGAGCACTTGCGGGTGTAACCTTGATCCCTCAGGGAAAAATACATATTTGTACAGGATTTTTCTTTTTTTCTTTCTTTTTCTTTTTTTTTTTCTCTTTTTTTTTTTTTTTTTTTGCTAAGGAATGTCGATTGAATCACTTGTCTGTTGTTGAGGGGCAGCCAGATAATAATCCTAAACCACTGTCACAAAACATTGATTGTTTAAATTTTGTGCCCTTTTATTATTTAAAAACAAAAAATAAAAGTTATTTTCTGACAGTTCATTGTGCTGATTGGTGAAAAAAAGGGTAAATAGATAAGCACCTTATGATTGACTTAACTGTGAATGACAATCCATCTCGTTGCCAACAACAGAAGCCCTATCATTTTGGAGCTGGGGTTAAGAGTCAGAAACTAATGTGCTCAGGGATCTTCTAAAACTCTTCAACAGGGTGGCCAGTACTACTGGTGGAACAAATTACTTTTAAAAAAATATGCTAGTATTTCTTCCCTTCCCCCTCCCCCCAAGGCACAAGAGAACTGGATATTATTTTTACCTAAGTGCTCTAGGTGTGCCTCATTCTTGTACTCAGTTTTTGCAGTATAGCTGCTCTTTGGTCTTTATTTTGTTCAAAACAAAAGTACTCCGAACAGTGCAAAGGTTTTGCAATTGTGTTTTAGAAAATAAATTCATGCTGACTCATTAAATAAATTATTTAAAGTACTTTCAATACCCTCTGGACACTTTTATAATGATAGGACTATTTTTCCCGCTGAATTTCAGTGTTTTGCAATAGAAAATGGGTTTACAGTATTTAAATTATTGTCAAAGGGAACAAATCAGGTTATGGTAGTACAGTAAGCATGGAAAGGTAATGATTAGGTTTTGGCAATGAAGTCACATAGAAAAGAACATAGATCCGCAGGAATACAAGAACAACGTTTCAGACATTGTCTGTCATTGTTGCGTTTGCTTCATGGTAAAGCAAAAAAACCTGACTGGAAAGAAACACTGAGGTTGAAGACATTGTCACATCTAGTACATCAAATACAGCAATTCCAAGTGATGACAATAGCACCAAAACACAGCAATGTCTAGAAAGTGTCCAAGTGCCAAACTGTAGAATTCTAGAAGCCTGATCCAATATTTTACCTGAAAAAGCAGGTAGAAAAGTACAAACAAAATGAGCAAGATTTCGAGACTTTGGGTAGACTGGGAAAAGAGTGAATTTCTCCACCAAACATGTCTGCTTGCAAAAAGCATCAATTCTCCAATATTTTAAGTTATTGAGGGGTTTTTCACTGGGTACATGGCTTCCAGTTGTTTACTTCAGGTTGCTTAATAAATAGGGAAAGCTTTCTTACAGTTTTACAAGCTGACAGTCCAGTTTAGCTTGGAATGGCCTTCCAAGGCAGGCAACTGCTTAGCAAGTACGACCTCTTGATCAGTTGATGTTCTGGCATCTTCAGTAGAAGAAAATTCCTATTGCTGATTCACAATAGAACATATTCTTTACACACTTGCCTAACAATTAAACATACTGTTAATATGTACAATCTGTAAGATGTTTCAACTACGTAGTGTGGTGATCCAAATATTACAGTATCTTTTTTTGGATTGGCATACGTTCCTCAGTCTGTACTTGATGAACAAAAGAGGTTGCACAGTGTAAGCTGTGTAAACGACGTGTATTCTTTTTCTCTACACATTCCTAAACTCCCTAATGTAGATAAACTTCTTAATATAAAAGTCAGAAACAGCATTTACTATCCAATATCCAAAAATAATAAGAATTTTCTCTTTGAGTATTCAGTATGTGAAATTCTATATGTGCTAGCTGTTTCAGATTGCACAGAACACCTTTATTTTCCTTAGCTGGAGAAATATAACTATTAGAATTATTTTTTAATTACTAATGCTAATATTTATTACTTTAAAAGTTTCATCCATGAATATATTTGAATATTAGTGTCCTATTTTCTTTATGCTTAAATATTCCTTCCAGTAAATCATTTGGTGGAAATGAGGGCAAATGCATACAGATACCAAATAAAACAACAAAAAGAAAAGTTTTAAAATTTAAATGAGTATTTATTTAAAAAATCATTGCAGTATGTGCTTTAATCCTAGTACTGTGATAATAGCTCACTAAATAATGCTAAGTCACTGGACTTGAGGGGAAAATATGTAATGTTTAGGACAATATACAGTCTATCTTTGGAACTTTATTCAGGTACTAAATAGAATTTGAACATCAAAATAAAGCTGTATTCTACCTTTTCCATATGTAATGTTGCTTTTTTATATTTTTTTTTTGCCTTTATCATTGGTAGAATATAGCAATAACTTTATAGCAATAAGTAGGCTATCCAAATAAGAAGCAAAACATGATAAAGGCTTCAGATCAATACTCACAGGTTCATTTCTTCTGCCACAATATTCACTTGTACGTCTTCCCTCATAATCTCATCATTTCTTCAAGCTGAACTTCACAATCAAGTTGTTCAGCTTGTGTGACATCACACCTTTTTCTTAACATTTGCATGTTTTTGGTGTTCATATGTCCTTTGTATACTTGTTTTCCTGTAAGTCAGTGTTTCTCAAGGTTTCTGAAAGCACAATCTCTCTTGGCTATATTTCTCTGTAGGGCTCCATGTGTTGGAATGACCTTACTTTTTCTGGGGCAGGGAGTGCAAACCAGCTGTAATTACTGGCGGCATTCGGTAACTGAAGGAACTGGGCTGCTGCTGGTACTTGGGAACTCCATGGCGAGCGCAAATGCTTGCAGCCAACAGCCAGCTCTTCCAGCTCCTCCACACTGTGGGGGCTGAGCTGCAACCACTAAGTGGGACGAGTTTCCTGGCCGGCGTGCTCGTCTACACTCGCTCTGTACTAGAGAGCCAAGCTACATTTGCTCGGTACAGCATTTTGATAGGAATCTAAACACTTTGGCATCTTTCAAATGTTTGTGACTTTCAGTTTGAGAAACACTACCCTAAATTACCCCACAAAGTCTTAATGTAGATGCACAAACTTTACAGGAACTTGCAATCTGTAACGCTATCTATATCTAATGCAGAGAATTCATAAGCAATACAGTGAATTTTATTTCACAAAAAGGCATACGTACTGTACACCTTTCTAAATCCAAAAGTTCCTCATTTCTACATTGATTTAGAAACAAGTTACAGAACAGTGGTGAATAATTGAACTATTAGGACATTAACTGGCTGCTTCTATATATGTAACTGTACTGTCTGCCTGCTCCTTTTCTGGAGATGTGTTTTTGTATTGGATGTTTGGGCCAATGGGAGGCTTCAAGCTACAATGTATTTTCCCAGATTAAATATATTTAACATACGACAAACCCCAGACAAGGCTTTTTAAAATGTATAAAGAACTGCAGTGTTAGGTGGTTTATTTGCAAACTGTTTTCAATGTTGTCCATTTTTATGGCACCTTTAACAATATTCTTGTTTCCAAAGTACAAAAAAAAAGGTTAAAAATACTCTAGCCATAACTGAATGTCAAGCAATAAAAACAAATGACTTTTTGTGCATAGATTTAAAAGAAATACAAGTTTTAGACATCTGCATGTAAATGCAATCTCTTGTTTACCGCTTTCTTAAACTTGAGCAACTGATTCCTTATTTTACTACTAATTTAAGGACTTGTAATGGCCTGTAAACATTTTATCTTGCTCTATTCTTTCAACTCTAACTTTGTCTCTGCTTTGGAGTCATAATATTTAATGTTGTTCTGCTCACCTCTATACAGTTAACTTTTTGCTTTCATTCTGTATAGATAAACTTATACTATAAACAGCCTACACAGTGCAAATATTTATCTGTTTATCAAATACCACATTATGCTGTATAATATCTGTTTTACTATATAATCTATTTTAGACATAGCTGTTTAGAACTAGAGTGTGCTATTTTTGTGTTTTTCTGATGTGTGGTGCTAGATAAGTTACTTTTGTGAACAAAAGCAAACAAACCCCTTTTATTCCTAGACAATACCACCTTTGGGTCTTGTTAATTTCACTGAGTATAACTATATATAAATATATATATATTTGTGTATATATATATATACACCAACATATGCCCAACAAGTACCTGTATCAGAGTACAAGATTTGGGACATGGTTTTCTCTTTAAATGCATAGTGTCATTATATAAATTATTCTATAGTATATTTAATAAGGAGAAAATTACTTCACCGGTACAGATACTTGATATCAAATGTAGAATTTTTTTCTACATTATTAACATTATTAATTATTAACGTTATTAAAAATGTTCTGTCCAGCTTGTTATCCTTTTGGTTACTAAAACAGTCTGCCTGTATTGTATCAGAAAAAAGAAAAACATCTAATCTGCCAGTATAAAGTAATTACAATATGCTGTCTGTCTGAAAGGGAGGTAGCTATTTGGCTTGTTGGGAGAGTTCTATCCTGTCATTGCATCTGATATTTATAGATGTTATTCTGCTGGGTGCCTTCCTCCCTCTTCACTTTAAATAGGATCTGTACACACTCAAACTGCGGATGTTACTAGGCCACACCTACACACTTAACTCCAGTTACTGTAAATACGAATTTTCTGTAAATTTTCCATGATTGATTGATGGCTAAATTCAGCCCTTGGATATGCTTTATAAATCATGCATACATATCCAAGGACAGCCATTAGCGACTAAAGTTAATTAAGAAGTGGAATTTGCAATGTTTTGTCAGGTCTGGGGGTTTTGTTTTTATTTTTCATGTATACCTTAATTTACGTAGTCATGTACCCTTAAAAGTTTTCCTATCCCCTGTTCCTTCATTCTAGATAATTGTTTTCATGTTAATTCTTAAAAACTGATGGATATCAAATATCTAACTAAGGAGGTAATTAACCTTTTAAATATTTATTAGAATTTTTCTGTAATATTACTGAATTTATAAGATCTTTAGCAAAGATTTTTGAGCAATTTATTAAATACAATGTTTCTGTTTACTGCACTTTTTGATAATAGAAGGTAGTGAATTTTAAAGCCATGGTTCTTGGCTTCCATGCACTGCTTTTATACCCTCAATCCAAGGAATATATATATATAAATAATTTTTTTTAAACAGCAAACATACTGTTGTCCTAAAAATAAATACAAACTTTACTGCACCGTGGGTATATTTTCATAAGTGGAATGTTTTAACTGCAAACACTATCAGGACAATTATAAAAACCTCTTGAAGCTACAATCTTATTTAAATATAAGCCATGACAATTTTATTTTCCCTTGTTGATTTAAGTCACCTTTTGATATTTTCAAAGAGAAAAGGACTCGCTCTTAAATTTGTATGTACCAACATAATACCAGGAACACGTTCTCCCTGTTGTTTTAATAGTTTGATATATTTATGCAAAATCATTTGGTTAACGTATATTCTCCCTGTTTACTAAATGTTCAACGTAACAAGACCAGAATAAATGCTGATTACAAATAAACATCAGTTTGAAGATTAAGCACATAAGACTTCAAAAAACCTCGTTGAGTGATACGCTCAAATTTCTGTAAATACACACAAGTTTAAATGCAATTATACTGTACATGTAAATATATGCTGTCTGTTATGTGTACAGTATGTATAAATTCCTTTTCTAGCCACAATAAATCGTAAGCCATCAAGAGGAATACTAAAGTAGTATTGTACTAAACCTTTGCTAATGATCTTTACCCAATCACTTTTCACTTTCATGGACCTTTCCAACTCACTCTTACGATAGCCTGCTTATATTCAAGTTTGTTATTTTACTCAGTCCCGAAAAAAAGTATTTTGATTCATTTTGTAAATATGACTGTAAAAATAAGAGATTTAATGTTGTCTTTTAAATACTCCAATTTTCATTCTAATATGAATGTTGTTATATTGTACTTAGAAACTGTACCTTTAATATTACATTACCTTTATTAAGTGCATTGAACACATCGATTTTAGATGTGCTTTATGTACTGTTATCCTGTAATAAAACTTCAGCTTCTAATGGAAAAATCTGTCTTAATTTTTTGTCAGTAGCATCTAATTTGTTTTTCTGTATTGTGCTCTATTAGGTTTGCTCCTTAAGAATGCACTGTTGCCCAATTGGAAAATTAGGCTGTGCTTTCAAGCACATTTGTCAGAGCTGTTTAGCACATACATCATGTAATGTTTGGGAGTAGGGAAACAAGACAACTCTGAGCACCTTTTAAGCTCCCCTTTGTGGCCAACTTTAAACCTCCTCAGAATGAATATGCATTAATCTAGCTTCCCTTTCCTTGAAGGTCTTGCTTGAAATCACAGTTCACTGGATCAAGTGAGAGATACAGGAAACCTGGCTTAAGGCCTTCCCAGTGGCTGTGGAAATACCACTTTGGGCTAGATCTAAATGAGTGTTTGGGTATCAAAACTGACATTTTAATACAATTTAGGCATCAAAATTCAAAGTTGTAACTCCACCCTGCTGTGCTAACTTTGGGAGCACCTGAGTGTCAGCAGCATGCTTGGTCTTTAGATTGCAGGCACATAAAATTCTACTTCTGCACCTACCCAGAAATTCCTATCTTGACAGAGCTTTAACAGCTCAGTATTTATATGTCTGACCATAATCCAGAAATAGGTATTAGCATTCATCTTTGAAGCACTCTATCTGGAAGCAGCCTCCACCTACAGATCATGTCTACAAAAAATAGTAGTGCAAGTGATCACTTGCTTTAGAACTGTAGCACTGAGTAGTGCCATTTGTTCTACAGCAGCTCCATGATTAAACCAGTCTTTGAGACACTGAAAATCCAGATTTAAGTTTCTCATCTTCAGGACATGATTCCTGCCCCATCTTTCCACTCACAGGAGAGTTCCTAACCACCAAGGTGACAAGTTAGACAGCAACTATATAAACAACTACGTAAGTTCAACGTAAAACGCAGGAATTTTTCTGAAGCAAGAGGCGAACAGAGGACTGCCATGCCCACCCATAAGGAAAGCTAAACTGTAGGTTAGGAGGCAGTGGTTTTGACCCCTGACCAATTCACAGAACGGTTTCGTTTCACAGGGACCTCCAGAGCTCACAAGTAGGGCCACCTAGAGCCTGTTCAATCAGCTTTTGAGTATCTCCAAGGATGAAGACAACACAACCTCCCTGGGTGACCTGTGCCAGCGCACAGTGACCCTCACAGTGAAAAAGTTTCCTGATGTTCATCTTTGTGCCACAGAAGTAAAAAGATCACATAGGAGCATAGGAAGTAGCATGGTTTAAAACAAAACCCAAAAATGGGCACTGCAGATTTTACAAGAGATGCAGACTGAAGTAGGATTTAACCCGCCACATTTACAATCTCAGATAGTTCTACTAAACATTCAGCTATGTAACTGTTGTCATACCTGGGTTTTAAAGATTACTCCTTGCAAAGCTACCTCCAGGACTGGGCTCTGGGTGGATCCAGTAGGGAGACAGAAAGCTTTCCATTTCTCTGAGATACACAAGCCAAAAAAGGGCAGAATTAAAATCAAATAATGTCCTTAAAACTGATCTGCCAGCAAGCTAAAGACACTCCTTTGTTGGTGGGTTTAGACATCGTTCTGAATTATCTCAGTATTTTTATGTATTTGTATATAGTGACCAGAGTTTTAGTTACAGGACTAGGTGGGTATTTTGCTTCGTGCCACAATCCTCACTTCCCTCTTCATTTCTCTTATCTGTAGCACTGTGAAGGGGATCACCTTTCCCTGTAACACCACAAGCAAATGAGTTTCCCTCACCTAGACCTACAGGTACTGACTATTTAATTCCACATTTTACCACACTGGGAAGCCTGATCACCAGAAAGAAAGGTTTTGTGGCTCTGTCCGCATGTTAACAAGTGGGAAGTGAGCCAGGGAAATGGGAAGCCCGGGAGAGGAGGAAAGGTCATAAATGCAGCAACTTTCACGGGGCACCTCAGCCCCTCACCACAGCCCCGGCCCTCTCAGGGAGGAGCCGCCCGCTGGAGCCCTGCCCCGCCCGGGCCTGCCACCCCTGCGCACCCCGGGCGGCCACTGCCACTCGAGGCACCGCACCTGATCAGGGATGAACCTCAGCGACGAACGTGGAGGCGGAGCAGAGCCCGCGGCGCGGGGAGGCCAGAGGCACGCGCCATCTCCCGGTGAGGCGAGGCGCGGCTGGCCGCACCCTCACCCCGCCCCGCAGCGGTGCCGCCTGCCACAAGATGGCCGCCGCAGCCCTCTAGCCGCTGCTCAACCCCACGCTGCCATTGGCTGGCTTACACTTGATCCCGCCCACCGGGCGCCCTGCTACGCTGATTGGCTAATGCCGTGAGGCAGGCTCCCGCGCGGCGGAGAGAGGAGGACCGGGCGAATACGCTTCCCTGAGCGGCCCGTCAAGATGGCGGGCAGAGGGCAGCTGCTGACCTGGTGAGTGCGCTCCCCCGCTCCCCCTCAGCCAGCAGGCGAGTCTGCGGGGCGGGAGATGTCCCCGCGTTCCGCCTGCTCCGCCAAGGGAAGGAGGCGCACGGCGGCAGCGGGCCGGGCCTGCGGCCCCGCCCCGCCGCGGCGGGAAGCGAGAGGCGGGAGGGGGAGGGCGTCCGCCCGGGGGAGGGCCGAGCCGTGCCTGGGTTCATGGGCCCTCACCGTGAGGGACGGCTCAGTAATGCACGGCCACGGTGCGGGGTTAGGGCCGGGGCGTTGTGCTTGTTCTTATACGAAAAGCCCTACAATGAGGTAATTCGGCTTTTTAAGTCTAGAGAGGTGAGTTGGGTTTGAATTAGTTCATTCGTGAGAAAGGCGGAAATATATTTCTCCTCATGCCTTTCAGAATAGTTTGGGAAGATTGGCGTTGTGTAAGCCCCGTGCACTGGAAGGGCTATATTAAATAAGTGAATAAACAGGAGAGGTTAGAAGGTAAGTTCTGCGTAGAAGACAAAATATCTCTTTTCTGAAAAATTAAAACCAAGATTTCTATATTTTTCTCAAAATCCCAGCAAGTTCAACTCAGTGATTGGTTTTGATTAATGAACATCTGAAAGCATGTAACTCCATCAGAATTTCACCGTATCTACAATTTATATTCTATATTAATGAAATTGCGCTTTTTTGGACTGTGAAGAACACATGTATTTTACTGTTGAAAGACAGTAGATGTAACTTCCATAAAAAGGGAAAATGAACACTGTAGATAGCCCTTTTTTAAAAAAAAAAATAATTCTGTGCTCTGGTTGTCGGGCAGATGTGGCCTTTAATTTTCTGTGTATTGCAATGTTCATGTTTTGTTTTTTATTTTTTATTATCAGGGATATTTCACCAAAAAATGGCATTGAAGTATTTTTCTCACATGAAATTTATGAAAAATATTCATTGGCTCCAAGCCTCTCTGAACTGTGGCGTTTATCAAACAGGTATATTCTGCTATTTTATAATTTTCTGCTGTCTGTCATCATCCTGTTGATAAATATCCTTACTGTTTTGGGGGAAAGCTGCCTATTATCCAGCGTGCAAGGATTTGTTACTGATGCCTTGCTCCAGCAGTTGGTCTGTGCTTTACCTATTGGAAACCTCTGAAAGCAGGAAGAGTTTAGGTTAGGTTGGGACCACTGGTCTTTTGTGTCTTTTGGGGGGTGGGATGGAGCTTGGGTTATTTTTTGGGGGTGGCGCTAGTTGTTTTTTGCTTCCATTTACATACCAATGAGGGATGAAGTTTGAGCCACACTTTTTGACTGGTCACGGTAAGGATCCTGTAACCCATGAACCAGACCTAATTCTTTTTAGAAACTGATGTCTTGCTGTCTGTCTGTGTCTTCTCACTTTGTAGAAGGCTGACAATAGTGTACACTGAAAGCCTTTTTACTTGTATCTTTTGGAAGTAGCTAACACTGTTTACACAGATCCAACAGCATCTCGGGTGCAGTGGAGATGCAATTCCTTGAGTAATGAAGAAACTGTAGAGTATTATCTGAAAAATGGGAAATGAAATTATGTGAATACCCGTGGTACAGATAGCATTGTTTGTGCAGTTTTGACATCTTTATTTTCTTAAGTTGAGGCAGTAGAATCAACATTTGTTTCACATAGTGAAAAACATGGCTCATGCTGCTGGGTTTCAAAAGTTGGAGGACTGTATTTAGGGTATTGGGGTTTTTTAAGAAGTTGTTAAGCTGGCAGGGAGGTACAAGTGACAAGTGGATGAACCTTCACACCCCAAAGAATGTGGATGGGAGACCAAAGTAGCTACTGTGCTCTAAGTGAGGAGTCCAGCATGTGGAGAAACAATTTGTTCTGGAGGAGATGATATATTTTTATGAACTGACACTGGGAATGCACATTAGAAGGGAGTACCTGCCTATGTCACGTGAGTCTCTCTATCTCATGTCTTCAGCTAAAGAAGGCTTTTCTTGTTCATCTGTTGGATGAGCACAGCCCTCACAGCTTGCTACTGGGTACACTGGGTATTACTGTAGGATTATTCCTTTAGATGATGTAGAAAAAGTGTTTCTGGAGTAGACGTGACTGCACTCAAGAGTGGGATTGTGTTCAGTTGTGTAGGGTAGACATGGGTTTATAGCAAGAAGAGAGGCTGCAACCAGAAAAATTTGTAAATTGGTAGAACCAGGTTGTGTCGCCATAGTCAAGAGAAAGGAACCTGTTGGGACAAATGTGAAAGTAAAAACTGGAGGAAATTGTCGATTTTTATATTGGGGTTTCTGATAGAGAACACACACTTCACTAAATATCTTACTGTAGAAGCTGTGAAGGCAGGTTGCTGATAAAATGAAGAGGAAAAATTTTAAACTATCAGCTCAAATAAAGTATAATGCTGTAAATATGGACAGAAAAGCTCTGTCAGATTATTTTGGTTTGCACCCTGATGAAGACTATGACAGTACTGCATACTGAAATGATCTTGATGTGCTGCCATTCCATTCCATGCTGAATATAGCCAATTTAAGCTGCTAGAATTTCTTTATGTTCCTACATTGGCATATCTGAGTCAGCATCTTGTCGCTGCTGCAGCTTAATTAAATTTGCCAGTTTGTGCCGTGAGGATGGACACATTCTCATATTCAGAGAGACAGCTGTGAAGTATTATTAAGAACTGTGGACGTGATACTGCTGGGTTTGAATGACACTTGAGATGTTTTCTACTGCTGAAATCGTATCTTAAAAATATGCTATTTCCAAGATCAGCAGTTAATGTTCATTTTGTTAACCTTAAATATTTTCTCTCTTAAGAACAGTTATTTTAAATAGAGCAGGGCTAAGATGGCCTTCATATACTGGAGTTGTTTTAAGAACTAGCTATATAATGTTACTTCCTTGTTGTTTTTAGGGCAGCTACGCCCCTTATTAGCCCAATATTATTTTTGGCAACTGATTTCCAGTTTAGAGTAGAAAAGGAAACTCTTGAATTGTGTACCTTTTTTTTGTGAGGAATTTCTATTGTTACAATTAAGTAGTTTTAATTTACTTATTTTACAATGAAAGAAAGGCTTTTTCTAGGTAAGTCTTTGTGCATTACTATCACAATTTTGACTCATAAGTTAGACCCTTCTGAGTGCAAACTCTTTCTGAACACCAGCCATCAGTGAATGACAAAATGTGGCAACTCTGTCTTTTTATTAATAATGTGTTTTCCCAGAAATTTGTTATTTAGCTTGTCACTTAAATATTGAGTATAAAGACTAATATATACACCATTTTGTTTAAAACAAACTTTTCTTTTTTTTTTTTTTTTTTTTTTTTAACCAGTGGCAAACCTGCAGTTGGTACTAAGGGTCAGTTAGATTGTCCAGGTAAGGTTTTAGAATAAGAAAATTCCTAAGACATAGACTAGGAATTCACATTGTACAGTATCTCACAGTGCATTTTGCTGGATTTGAAGTTTAGGCTTGCATGACTGCCTTTATTAATTCTGACAATTATTAATATTTATGTGAAAAGTTTAATTTATTACTTTTCTTTCAGAGAGGCAAAGAAAAATGTGGAGGCATTGGCAGACACTTCAGAAAACAGACAGACTTGTAGTATGCAGGCTGTGGATCCAGTTGAGGTGGAGGCTAAAAGCACAACTGATGATGATCCTTTTCCAGAACCTAGAGTTCCCTATCCATTTACCTCTTGTCTGACTGAGAAGGAGCAGAAAACATACTTATATCTGATGACTAAGTACTCAAAAAAAAGAAACCATTTTCAAGTTAACGCAGCAAGTCAAAGAGAATTATTCACATATCTGGTAAGTCTGCATATATGTACATACGAACATCAGTCTCATACAACTTTTTTATTAAAAAGAGTCAAGAAAAAGGTAACAAAAACATTTTTAAATTCAATTCATTGTGATTTCCTTTTAACATAGTATTATGAATGGTAATAAAGGTTTAAAGTGTAAGTGTTCAGGATAACGTTTTTTTAATGTAAATTGAAAGTGTGTTTGGTTATTTCATTGAAGGTGGGTGGGATTTTTTTGTGTGGATATTCTGTGTTTTAGTAGTAGTCTAAACAACTGGTGGTAAGTGTAGATCTTTGATAGTTGGTCAAACACACCCCCACTTTTTAATGAAAAGGTAGTTTAGTTACCTTACTGTGGTTGTAGCATTTCATAATGGCATGTAGCAGTCATGTATAGTGTTAGGAGATGGATACGTTTTTATATGATCTTTGACAGCACCCTGTAATGAGAACTTTCTTCATTAGCGTGTGAGGGGGCCTGTGCGTTGACCTTCTGTGCTTGCCACATCAGTGCTTATGGGAGTAGAAAGTCACAAGTTCACACTTGCTGCTTAGTCTCAGCAATGCTGTTTAAATAGCAGAAGGCTGTCTCATGTTGGTTGGAATTACCATTTCAGTTGAGTCCTATATAGTGTAATTAATTGGGAAGAGTTTTTGAGCCATTGCATTTGGTTTCCCATGCTTCCTTGTTAGTGCTAATTCCTTTATTTTATGCTGTAGCAATGGGAATGTCATTCCCAGGCAAATTAGTACCTACGATGTTGTTATTATATAATGTAATTGCTTATGAAGTCAGAGCTCAGGTATCTTTTTGATTCTGTCATGTAAACTTGCCCCAACAATGTCTTGTAACATTTCTTTTTATAAACCACCAGTGTATGATCAAGAGAAGCTTGCTGTTTGTTGGGGCATGGTGTTTCATTGGTTTGGGATTTACTCTATTTTAAGGAGATGGGCCTTGCAAAAAATTTTTTTACTTCAGTGAAACTCAACATATGCAAAGACTTGCCAAATTGAGCAGCAGGTAGAGTCTGCCTTATTTCATACCATCACCTGTACAGCCTCTCTAGAAATTTTGCTGGTTACATACCTACCCTATAGGATTCCATTCTGTCCTAAAAAACTGGATTATTTTTTCCCCCTTCCCTCCAGCAAATGAAAGAAGTAGTAAACAACGAAACTGCAGAATTTATGAAATTTGCCCAAAACGCTGCAAAAAGCTGTGCTCAAGATTATGATGCCATCTCTGAAGATGCACTGCGTTATACTGAGGTAATTGCCAATACTGTGTTTAATTCCTTTTCTTAAATAATCTTATTAGATTCATGATTAAAGATACAGAGGAGCTGCTCATGGAATCTGATAATTCCTGAACTTCTGCTGATTCTATGTTGGGATGAGACGTGAGAAGTTGCCATTTCCCTTAGTCTGTGCAGCATGGTCTGGCCCACAGTTTATTGTAGCCGTTAAGATACGATATCTTTTGATATCATGTGTGTTCACTGAATGCAACACTCAACAAAGTTTTAGTCGTTAATTAAGTAAATGACATATTTTTATTTGGAAGGGAGAAATTGCATTTTAAGTGTGCATTTACGTTTACAAGCTGCTCCTAAGTATACGCTGTTGGACAGAATGTTAAGCTTTCCTCCATAGTAGCGTGTTACAAAGTGACTTTAATCAGAGGTTACTCAGGCTTTAATCATCATTATCTGCAAGTTCATGCTGTGTTAAATACTCACTCTGATTCTAAAATTAAACATGAATGCAACTTTATATATCATTCTTGGTTTAATAGTACATTTCAGGAAAAGAATTCCAGAATACAGGTTCATTAAACTTTCCCATCAGTGGGTTGATTTGCTCTTGCTTGTTTTTCTCATAGTGTCTTGTCTTAATTGAAGTGCCCTACCTTCATACTTTTTAAATTTTTAGTCTTTTCTAGTAAGTGCTGCATCACTTTTTTTGCGGAATAAAACATAATAATAAATGCGTTTACCAGAGAGTAGAGCATTAAGTTAAATTCAGAAGGATTGTTTCTATTCCACCATAAACTTATGTGCTTTTTCATGTACAAGGTAAATTTGTTCTGCAATTAACACATGGTTTGGGCACATGTGAGGACACGAATTTATCTTTTTTTTTCTAAAAATTGAGATTGGTTTAGTAATTTTATATCTTACATTTCTGCCTATTTTTTAGAGTTGGCTTGTCGTCAGGTCACAAAATGTGTCTCCAAGTCCTGTTTATAGTTAAGTTGGTATCTGGAGTTAAAAATGAAGTGGAGACCAATATGTAAATACTTGCAGAAATAACTCATTTGACATGAAGGCAAGTTTCAACACATACAGAATCTTCCTGTGTCTTTCCCTTTGTGACTTTTACCTAGGCCTGGTGTAAATTAGTTAGTAACATAAAAAAATACTGGTCCCTCTAAAAGCCAAGGTAAATAAGTTTAACTGAAAAGAATTACCTGATTTAGCACAGTTCAACACTAAACTCTTTTTTTTTTTTATGATTGGTCTGAGACGGTACATAGGTTGTTAGCTCCTCATATGAAGAGTTGAGCATTTAGAATGTTTCAGTTCTGATACCAGTGATTATAAGTTTACTATAGAGTTGTACTGGTATCTCTAAGTTTTTAAATACTGTCTTTAACTGGAAAAGTTGAATAAGCCTGTTGGCAGTAATTTGCTAGATGTATCTGTATTCTCTTCAGAAGGTGTGTGCAAATGCAACTTGCAACTGCAGAAAAAAGCTTTTGAAAATTAAAACCTTATGAAAGATAAAATGTATAAACTACTTTTTCTTTGTATGTTAGGAATTATTACGTGCTTGTATTGGACATGTGCAAAAATATCCTGAGTTCTACACTCTCCAGGAGATCACAAGTATCATGGGAGGAAAGTTTCATACACAGTTGACCTTTAGGCTGGAAAAAAATCTTCTTGTAATGGTAATATCATACGTATTGTTTTGGTGTTACTTTCAAATAACTAGAATTATGTCTGGATTGTGTTATGCCAGGATTCAGGGGTTTTTACAAGTACTACTCAATTCTTGGGTTGGGAATTATAATTTATAATTGTTAATGAAAATTTTAAGTAAATTATTTTGGTAGTAAAGGCTGTTAACACCCTTTTATTGTATGTTAGCAGTAAAAAGGTTAAAATAATAGTAGGTTTTTTTAATATAATGCTAACTTCGTAATGTACTTGCATAAATTCTTAGTATTTTTCAGTATAAGAATTGCAATATTGGGTCAGCATGATTTCAGTTAAAGCTATTTTCTGATACGGCTTGATTTCTTCAAGGGTACAGCGAGACGTGGTAAAACAGCTTTCCCTACTATGCCTGTTCAGCTGCCCACAGATTATAAAACGGTTACATCTATTATAACTCCAGAAGAAAAGGCTTCTATTATGCACAATGTAAGTAATTTTTTATTGTAATTTTTAAGGCATATTTTGTAGAGAAGAGCAATTTGGTTCTTTTTATGTGGCAGCATTAAGTTTCTTCTCCGTGCTCCCCCCTCCCCCGCGCAATCTTGCACATCTTGTACCATAGGAACATACACTGTATTACTAATTTGTCTAGTATTTCATTTATAGCAATCACACTGCCCTCTTCAAATGTTGGGTTATTATCTTTTAGACCTAGTGCCTTTTGAAGGAAGGGAACCTCTGTTCCCTCAATGAAACAGTAGAGGGGTCCTTAAATTGGCACACACTGAGTGAAATCTAGACAAATTTTTTATCACAGTGTTGTTGCTTTTAAATTTTGCTTTACAATTTCTAAGCTGGCCTGTGTGAATGTGTAAACACACATATGAATGCATGTAGGTGTAACGGCTTCTGATTGAAGAAAGAAGTCCTGAGGGTAAAAAGAAATACTTCAAACTGTCTAGTTCTCTGAAAAGTCGATCAGGTTAGCTTACCCTGGGAATTTCTTTTGCTAAACAGCATAATCTCCATTTCAGAGTTCAACAATTTTTAGAGTCCATTCCACCTTACCATTAAATATCCAGTGTTTCTTTTTGTGTTCTTCTGCAGAGAAAATCAATGAGTTTTTCATTCTGTAGAACTCGGGTTTTGTGACTGTTTATTCCAGATAATTTGTTAGCCACTATTTTAAGGACTTTGTTCACATACCAAAACCCACACTTTCAACAGAGGCACTGTGATTGCAAAGACACTTTTGCTTAAGAAAGTAGCAGAGATGACACAGGAGAATAATATATGCCTCAAGAGATGTTATAGCTATAAACAGAGAACATTTATGATCATGTCTCAGGTGGCAGAAAAAAGAACACAGCTAGATTTTTCTTATTTCTCTCTCATGGTCCTCATTCTCCTGGGTTTCTGTTATCTCTCCTCCCACCTCATGAGCGTTCCTAGCTTCCTTTCTTCATGGAAACCTGTAGTCATAATGTTTAACAATTACATAATTTAAATTCTGAATTTGTATTCTTCATGGTTTTGTATTTGTTTTAAGATTCTTTATCTGTATTCAAACAACTGTGCAGTTTTAACCATACTTTAATGTTATATGTGTTTATTGTGCTATTACTTAACTCCTAAGACCATCTCTAATATATGTGAGTTAATAGGTTGGTTGGTTGGGGGGGGGGGGCCGTTCTGCAATACATTCCATAGTTCATGATCACCCAAATTCCTATTCAACCGTGTAAATTGATTTAATAGGAATGAACTGAAAGGTACAAGTTAAAGTATATTTTGTCATGCTGCAAGGTGGATGCATAAGATTCAGCCAAAAACTTTCAGGGAATCTTTTGCTTTTTCATTTGACTCTGAAGCCTGGCACTGCAGTGATTTTTTGGGGGAGGCAGGGTTTAATCCATGTTTGTTTGGGCGTTTTCTTATTAGTTGAAATTTTTGTGTGTATTGCTTTAAAAAAAGTTCATTTTTTGAAGGTGGTTTTTTTTTGTTTAGGATATTAGTTCAGATTCAAATGCAGAAAAACTTGCTTTGAAATACTGTCCTCAAGTTGTTTTAAGTAACCAATCGTTATTTACTTTACTGAATAATCATGGACTAAACTACAAGGAACAATGGGAAATTCCAGTCTGCATTAAAATGATGCCTGTTGCAGGTATAGTATGGTTTTGCTACAAAAATTATGGTTTTGTCTATGAAGATCTTTATATATTCTCATAATCCTTTTTGAGCAGACTGAAGGACAGGAAATTAGAAAATCCAGTTAAACCAACTGTGGGAAAGTGGAAGGTAGTCTGATTTAGTTCACAGAATAATAGAATAGTTTAATTTGGGTTTTGTTTTAAAAAAGAAAGCAGCTAAGATTAATGAAAACTGTAAACTCAGATTTTTACCTTTTCTGGAGAAGCAGCAGTCTAGAATGCAGCTGTAAGAAAATAGTTTCTCTGAAGTAATTCCATGTTTTTAATTTAAGAAACCAAACAAAGTAATAAAATTTGACTGACTTTAATTCACACAGCTTAAAGGGCAAAAATCTGAAGTTTGTGGTTTTCAGCTGTCATCTGGTAAGGAGTCAGACACCTCTGTGTTGTAAAGAAAAATGTTTAATTTAGTTGAAGTTATTGTAAGAAATGAACTTTAAAAAAATCCATTGCTATAGTTTGTCCTCTGTTTTGCAAGGAGGGAAGCTGACAGCAAGGTCATTTCATAGTTTTCTATACCTTGTTCCACCTTGTTACTGAGAATAGTAACAACCTCTAGAGGTATCATCATTAACATTGAATTCGGACATACAGCTATTTTCTACTTGGAAAAAAAATCAGTTAAATGCCCTTCTGCTTTTCAAAACTGTAAGCTCTGCTCCTTGGAAAGGAAACTGAAGCTGTTAAAACTATCATATGAACTGATTTCAGTAAGCTAAAAAAGAGAAATCCTGAACTTTTATGAAAAAACAGAGAGCAAGCATTTTCTGGAATTAAATGGACCTATTTACATCATAGAATAATGAATAAATAATGAATGTCCATGGAGATTGCTCTTCCCAACTGCAACAAAAATTGTTTTGAGTAAACTGATTTACTCATCTGAATGCTATACTTGAGCTGTCAAGTACTCCACTAGTAATCTAAATACAGATTTCCTCTCTTGTTCTTTTTTTTAATTTTAAGTACACGAGGTATTTTTTTCATGATGAGTGTTTATCATGATTGTTGTCTTAGAATGTCCACGTTGTGTGCATTTCACACAAATCTGTATAGCAGACTTTTGGATAGTAGTAAATAAGCTGTCAAATATCGGTAAATCTTAGAAATTTTGCACTTTTCTACATGCAATTAAACTACTTATCTGTAAAGATATGCCTGACTCATTTTATGTATCAATTTTACAGTCTTTAATTTTTAGGTTAAAAGATAACACCTAAAGGGCATTCAGAATATGTTAGATATATATATAGTGTTTCTTGAAAGGGGTTCTCCTTCCTTTTGCACCTTCCCTCTTGCATTAATTATGGGGGGTTTTCATCCACAGATTTTTTTTTTTAAGACAGTGATACTATGTTCACGACGTGCCTTTGCTTTCTTTATAATATTGGTACTGCTGTTACTTTTGAATGAATCTATAGATGATTCATATGTGGTTTAAGGTGTAAACAAAAGAGTGGGGCAGCAGAGCCCAGACATAGTTATTGATTAGAAGAAAAATAAACTGCAGCCATCACTTTTGGCCAATGAGACTTTTAAAAAAAATATTTTTTTTTTTTTGGAGGTTCATCAAAGGAAGGCGAAAGATCTTTTTGGAAAACAGAACACATTTGATGATATAATGCTGTATAAGGAATGATGAATCCCAAATTCTTATTTTACAAATTCTTTATTTAGAACTGCATTTAAAATATGATCGACTGTTAATGTGGTGTGTATCGCTGCTGCGGGTTCTTAATAATTCACACTGTATCTGGACATATTTCTATTTTCTGTTGTTAATGAATGAGAGGATAGTTTTTCATTTTTCCTAGTATGAAAATGGAATGGATTTGACTGGAATTGGAAGTCAAAAGATCTATTATTTAAATTATACTACAGTCTTTTTTTTTTCTTTAATTTAATTTGTATTCAATCTCTACCTGTTCTTGAAAAGGTAGCAAACCAGCTAAAGTGGTTTATGTTGATTCACCTCTGCTGAGAAAGGAGATGACAGTAAGAGAGAGGAACCAAATCTTCCATGACATTCCAATGGACTTCCTAGCAACCAAAGCATCTTATGTTTTGATTTCGAATGTGTTGATGGACAAACCAGCTGAGGACAGTCTATTTCAGTGGGATGTATGTAGCTTCACCTCTTCTTACAAACAAACAAAACCAAAAGCCTATGTTATAATTGCAAAGTTACTTGTTCTGTGATAATGAAGGAAAATTTAGGTTTCCTGTTGGTAGTTTTTCTACTGCAGAATTACAGACCCTATGTTTTAAAATGTCTGTCTAGTTCCTTTAAATGCTTCTAATACATTGGCATTTCAGCTTTAGTTTACTTAGTTAAAGTGCATTTTGATCAGTTCATTTAAGTGGGAAAAGTTCTATGACCTTTATTTCTCTTTTGAAAGCCCTTTCAACTCCTAGGAGTTAAGATACTCTATGTTCAACACAGGAGTTCGTTTTGCTTTTTTTTCAAATACTACCCTTCTCAGCCAACATACCAAAATATGGATAGCAGAACATTTTTCATGTTTTCAATGTGACAGTGTCTCATTTGTGATTAACACATTCTAATTTTTGGTTTGGTTTAGTTTTGTTTTTTTAATACTATTATTTTTTCCTCCCTGTGTTAAGATGTCTTCTGATACTTACCAGTGCAGGAAGATTCCTCCTCCAAATGACACAGGGATGGACTTTGATGATGATGTTACAGAACTGGAAACTTTTGGAGCAACTGTCAAACTCTCAAAAACTTCTAAAATGGAAAGTACTTTTCCTACAGTTAGTAACACTGCTAAAGTTTTATCACAAGACCTAAAAATGGGGAAAAAAAATACATCCACCATAAGTGGTGGAGATGAAGAAGGAAAAAACACCATTTCTGGTGCTTCAGCATGTGCCAGCATGCAGCTTCCATCATTAGATGGCATTCTGTGCTTCAGCTCTGAAGAAAATTCATCTCATAAAAGCCTTAATTCGGAGGAGGTAGGACTGAACGAAGCACAGCATGTCATGACCAAAGAAGTATTGGACAATGAAACAAAGCTAAGTATGCTATCTAATGCTGTTAGTTACAAGAGAGAGTCTGATGCTACTCAGAAAAATGAGACTTACGCTTCTTTATGCAGTAGTGACACGGATGAAGAGCGTTTGATAATTGATACAGAATGTAAAAACACCGATTGTTGCAAAAGAACTGTACCAAATACTGTTTCTCATACCTCAGCAGAGACTGCCAGATCACTTTCCCCCACCCACATTCCATTAGCAAGCATGACAGATTGCACAGATACCGTGGATCAGGGAAACAATGCCTCCAGAAAGCCTACCAGAAAGTTGTCCAAAGAATTTGATCCTGTCGGACAGATTTTGAAAATGCAAACTGAACTTCTCAAGTCACCTTCCCATAAAGCTCATGAGCAACCAGTGGTGAGCTGTGATGGTTCTAGTGCTACGCCAGCCCATGTGCATCAGTCTCCAAAACTATTGGTGACCTCCAGCACAGAAACTGTGCCAGCCGCTGCCTCAAATCCCAGCAGCTCGTCCAGAAATACATGGACTTCGCTTTTTCAGGGAATGTCAAAGAGTAAGTAATTGAGTGCATTGTGTAAGGAGTAAAATTTTAAAATGTTTTTCTGTAAAATTTTACCGAAATTCTAACTCCTTCATCTGAAGAGCATCCCAATAGTACCTCTGTTACATTTATTTGGATATGTGATTTAAAGTTGGGTTTGGTTGGGGGCAGGGGGAGGTATTTAACAATACGCTTCTCTGTCTTACCCACAGAAAGAAGCTGTTTGTCCATGGAGGTGCATGTGAAATACTGTTTTATTTAGAGAAACATAGTTGTTATACACAAGATTTTTAGGCAAGGAAAAGAATTAACTTAGTAGTGAGAAGAGTTACTTTCTGAGTTTCTTCAGAAATTCAAATATTTGAGTAGTCTGGTCTACAAAGATAGTTTCTTGCCAATCAAAAATGGAATTATTTTGCATTTCTTATAGAAGAAAAATTTATTCAAATTATGCAATTAAAACTTGAAAGAAAACTTGCAATTTCAGTGTCTAAGTTCTGAGCCTCCTAGTTCAGTTGCTTTCTATCTTAGCTCCTAGCAATCTGTTCCAGAAGACTAATGAGGACTCGCTACAAGCCACCTCCAAGTTTTCAGGCGTTTAGCTGGAAATTGAACCTATTCTACACCCAGACCTCAGCCAAGATCTAGAAATCTTGCGGATCATGGAGACCATGAACTTTGAGGTTTTTCTCACGTGCCTGAGTTGCTTCTGCACTGTACAACCGAATTTAGCAACACTGCTGTGTTAGGTAAATTGACAGGAAAGCAGGCAGGTTGCATCAAGACAGGTAATATTTTTCTCAAAATACTTAATTCCAGTGCATGGATGCATTTTGGTGGGAAAACATGTTTCACTGTTGTTTTCTGACTAGCTGTACACTTGATCACATAGGAATGAATCTTAATTACTTTATCTGTAATGGAAACAGTTAACACAACTAAATCTGTTTTAGCTGAAATTGTGTAATCACTTCCTACATTTTTATCAGTTTCACTGAATTTTACTAGTCACTACAAGAGCACTTCTCCTCCCTCAGTTTGAAGAATTGAGCAGCATGATATTCTTTCAATTTCTCCTTTTCTTAAAAAGCCAGAGTATGAAATTCAGGTGCTTGATAATAGAGTTTGTTAGGTTGGGGTTTTTTTTTCAAGAAAGGTAGGTAGTGAAACTTGTATTGCTAAGATGCTGAAATGTGACTATGAAAGAATAGAAAGCATACTGCTACAAATTAAAAGTTCCATAGCAATCTGATAAACACCTATGCATGTCTCTTTTGCAGAAAGCCAGAACTAAGTTAAATGTTTTCTTAATAAATTATTTCTGGTCAGTTGGATGATAATATCTCACACAGTATACATTAATTCAAAGATGCACAATAAACTCTAAATTTAATGTTGAATGTATTTATTCGTAGCACTACAGCAATGTCTATTTGTAGTTGTAGTTTTGACACGTATTTCCACATATCTGCAGGACAAAAACCAGAACTGGCTAAATTTTCAATAAATCTTAAGTTGGGATTTATCCTTGTTTAAGCATTTTGTTAAAATATCTCTACGGGATACAGGGATCTTTGTGAAACTACCTCAGAGCTGCACTTGGAGATCTAACATTTCTTTTGAATATGCGAGTATTGCAATTGAAGCGAATTCGGTTTGCAGCAGAGGCTTATGCTACCACCCAAACCTGAGGCTTGAGTGACTTCAGTAACTGCTAAAGGGGTGGCGGCTCTCAGGAGGCGTTCGCTGTAAACAGCAGCTTTGTCTCCTTTGTGCTGAGTCACTGGCTATAAAATCAGCTTTTGAACTCCATTTGTACAGGAATGGAGTCTCTCAGCTCTGTTTGTATAAGAAATCTAACGATTAGGATAAAATATGTGTGAATGTTTGAAAATACACTCTTTAGAAGTAACAGTGGACGTTTTCCAATTTTTTATTTTTTTTGTAATACGTAGGTGACTTCTTGTGCCTGATGAGATGGTTTTCACCCCATAATCTTACTTCAGAAACTCCTATTAAAAAAAACCAAAATAATTTTAAAACTCCACAAACCCTACTGCAAGAGAAGAAAGTTAATTAGCTTCATGGTAAAGAATGTATAAGCCTGTTGTTTTCTGGTTTATTTATTTTTCTGTAGGAAAGCTGCCAAATGAACTTCAGATGCTTGAAGAAGACCCCTCAGAGTATAAAGCACCTCAGGATGGCAACCTTGTGTATAAGCTATTCAGTTTGAATGATCTGTCGTTACTTGTGCGTTGCAGTGTGCAAAAAGTGAAGTCATTGCCACGGTACCATAAAAAGAAAAAAACTCAGAAGGTACAGATTTTGCTGTTAGCTTTTTGTTTTGTTTTTTTTTAAAACAGTTGTGCTTGACTGGCATCTCTGGGATTCCCAGTCCTTCAGAGCATTTGTGTTTTCACTCAGACAATTAGTACGTTCAGATATAATTCTACAGTGTGTGTCTCCTTTAAAGTAAATATTTGCTGTAGGAAGAGAGAGAAGAATAGCTTGTGATTTCTTTAAACCTACTTGATTAGAAGATAAGCAAGTATGATTCTGCATTTTTTGACTATAACTGCGTTACAGTAACATACATCTGTAATTATGTAAACTAATGTCAGTTTGAACTATTCTTTAGAAGTTAATGCAGTAATCAGGTTTTTGGCCCAAGGCTTTGAGGATGTACATGATCATAAATACTTTTAACAGGATTCAGCTTTGCTTTTATGCCTAGTTAAGCAGAGAAATAGGAGATAGAATGAACAACAGAGCACAAATTTTAATATAAAAGGGGCTCATATTCATTCTGCTTGAAAAGACTATGGTATATGTCTTAGCAAATCATTTGTCTTATGGAATAAAATGTTTTAAATGCAAGTGTAATCCAAATATTCTTGTAACATCAGGAGAAGGAAAGCTTATTCTGTAACTCTCAGTAACATTATTTTGTCCTCTGAATCATTCAACAAATATGATACGGTTATCTTCCTCTCCAGAATAGGATACCATAATTATGGTAGGCAAGCATTTTGTGAGGTCTTTATGCTTTCTTGAAATGGAAATAGATCTTTGTTACTCTGATTATTTGCTGAGATTCCATGCTCAGAATCCTATTTTGAAAAAATGCCATCTCTTTCCTATTGATCCACTACTTAAAATGCCTATGAATAGCTGCTTATTTTATGAGAAACTGCACACTTTATTTTTTAAAATTCCTGCTGAAGTTTAAATTGTGATTTGTGAGTGAGAAGAAGCTTATATTTTCTGTTAGTGTTACTGCACGAAGGTTAGCCTCTGATTTCAAATGAGAGGCCAAGTATTAGGTTCTAATTTCAAGTGAGACAGACGAGTAAGTGGCAGGATTCCACTAACAAAGAAATGTAACAACGTATTTTTTTCTTAAATTCCTGCAGAGGGCAGTAGAGCACCGAAGTGTGAACAGATTAATTAAGTTGCCTGGAAAAGTTACTTAGTGGCAAAATTTTATTGCTTGTAAAAGATTGCCTAGGCTGCTTTTTTCTTTTCACCTTCTTCGGTATAAATTCTCTGTAGTTTGAAGTTTGTACTGTGGGTTTCGTGGAATGTGAACCATCACACACAATCTGTGAAATGTCTTTGTTGCTTCAGATTTAGTGGAAGACTATGATGATTATCAACTACAAAATGTAGTTCAATTGTGGGTGTTTTGTGGATGGTGGGCGCTGATTTTTCATATATCTTCACTTTATAGATTACTCCAATGTTCCTGTTGCCAAAACTAGAATACCAAGCCTATTATGGTGTTGAAGCTCTTACAGAAAGTGAAGTATGTCAGTTGTGGACAGAGAGTATGTTGCATTCTGAATGCTTATTTTATATTGGTAAGTTTATGTGTTGATTTTTGCTTAAGAAACATGTATGTCTGAATATTCATAGAATAACAGAAGAGAAAAATATTTATATTAAAGGTATATTCCATATCTCCTTATTTATTTTAAGTTTCTAATTCTGTTTTTCACATTTATCTTATGCTCTTTTTTAAAAATTTCTGTTGGGTGGTAGATGAAGATATGTCAGTTTTGGTTTTAGATGAATAGCGTCCAGTAATCTTCGTTTTCAAGAACAGCATTTATTTGCTTTTCAAAGACAAATGTAAGTGTGAATTTAGTTCTGTGAGGTCAGTAATCTTCATGACTTAGTGCATCTTTGGTTTTGGGACGGAATTTTTTGGTGTTATTTTAATGAATTATATACAATATGAATTATTGCATGAGTGGTAAAAATATTTCTTGATTAAATGTGAGATAGATAGATAGGTATATCTTATCAATTTAAATACTTTTGTTATTACATACCAAAATAGAAGACAAACAGAGGATCAGATGTATGGCTCAGAGGATACAGATTCCTTGGCCTTGTAGTATGGGGAAAGGTCAAATGTTATTTATTTTTCTTTGAAAACAGGCAATAATGTTTGTATTTCTACACTGATAGTGTGGAGACAGAAAAGATACAAGAGTGAGGAAAACCAAGCAAGATTAGGGCTAAACCAAGTTCTGTCATTCAGCTATAAGAGAAATTACGTCCTTTGAAAACAGTATACATGTGCCTCGTATCTAAGGCACTGGAAACAATTTTCTGGCTTTACAGAACCGAAATCCTAACAGGAAGAAGAATAATGCATAGTTTAAGTTTATTGAAAGCCTCTTTCCATAGCTATGATATTCCACAGGATTTTTGATCACTGAATGATCTTGCTTACACACATTTTCCAGGTTTTCTGTCATCCGCATCTAACTGATCCATGAAATTTAATTTCCTAATATGTGATATAACTTGAAACATCCCTGTCATGTTATTCCTTGTGCTGTATCATGCAGCAGATGGAAACAGGAGATAATGTAGAATCTGTGAATGAGAAGTAACATACATTCAGTGAGAATGAAGCAGGAAATGACAAATCTTGTGTACAAAAGACGACACCTTTAATACAGAGTACAGAAAATAAACTTACAATAAAACAGGGATAAAAAGCATGGAAATATTAGCAGAAAGGTATCTTACTTGTAAAGGCCACTTATCCAAAATCCATAAACCAAGCACGCTAGGAATGCAATGTTATAAGGAAAGTTTCACTAACAAATGTCCTGTAGAAAATGCTATATTCATGTTTGTACAATGACATTTTAAGCATCAGAAAAGTTCTGATGTCTATTAGGATACATATGTTCTGTAAAGAAATTAAAATTATGCATATAAAGAATATGGCCAGATTATTTTAACAACTTTTTCAACATATGGAAAGCTCTCTGATAGCAATTCTCCTGTAATTAATAAGATTTTAAAAGGGAAAATCTGCCATGAGGTGGTTAGTCAAAATGCTTTTTAGAATATGTTTGGCACTTGCTACGGAGTGCGGGCAATCCCATTTGTACAGTGAATGAATGTTCTGTCAGTGGGGACTGCCTTGCTTTCCTGTTGTAGAAAAAATTCTGGTTTTTATGGTTGCTAAGGCAGCGGTTGTGGCCTGTGGTTGTCTACCCTTTCCACTTGTGCACTGAATTACACTTTTGCTGTTGGTGGCTCACATCAGAATACTTTTTTTGAAATCCTGAGTTCTCTTTTCTGATTTTTGCATAGAAGCTTTGCATCCTCTTATAGAATTGTAAGTTTTCTGTGGAATCTGATATATTTTGCAGTAATAGTTTTGCCAACTGCATCTTTGTCTGCTGTCCATATTTAATGAAAATAATGGTTTTTAAAATTAAATTTTTAGAATAAAATATGAAAAAGCTATTTGCTGTGGGTTTTCCTTCTCTAAAAAAATCCCTCACAGAAAGAGAAATAACACAGGTAGTTCTCCATTTCTAATTATATCTTAATGTACAGTACTGAAGCATTTCTTGCTTTTTTTTTTTTAACAAGCAGAACAGTATACTGAATTGCACTGTAATTCCACTGTAGAAAATTTTATCAAAATTTATTATTTCCAGATTCACAAGCTGCATGAGGAAATATGAAACTGTAGGAAGAAGGCTAATCTGTTTAGGAAGTACACAAACTGAAAGAATTTGTGTTTTATCTGATCTCCCATCAGTTACAGGATACTTAACATACTGCTTACGTGCAGAAGTTTGCAGACAGCCAACACCCCTTTTTACAGAGGCTCTGAGGAGAGTAGAAGAAAGCAGGCTACGTGCTGCAGGATTTGTTCTGGCATAAATGGCCATCCCTTTCTGATACAGAGGTTCCAGTGTATCCTTTGTAGATAACTGCTAGCCGTGAAAGGGGCACAGAGCCCTAGGCTGGAAGGATTCAGTGGCCTGCCCTCCGAAACACTCTTGTGTGCTTGGGATAAAAAGTCATTGGGATTAAGAAACACTGATTTATTCCAGTGATGTTTCTTTGTCAGCTCTTGGATGTGCTGCTTCCAACAGCAAACCCTGGCGTCCACAGGGGTTTTCCTTTTGCGTGCTCTGAAGGAACACAGGATTACTGTGGGTTGTCACTGTCCTGCACAGTAAATTAGAATTCCCAGCATGACCCCTTCCCACTACAATTTACAATTAAAAAAAATATTCTGCTGCAAATACAGAATTGGACTCAGCAGTCACCAAGTTTTGATACTGACAGAATATGTGATTTATTTAGCTAGGCAAATTGAAGACTGCAGGTTTTCGGTAATAGAGGTAGGTAAAAAGATGTACATGGAAGTAACTGATCTGTTCTACGAGAGAGCATCTACCCCAGCTTTTAATAGGGAACTGTTATAATGTTCTGCTTGGGGATTCTTTCTGCTTTCATTGAGAAACATTGCAAGGTAGCTGTGAATTTCTGCCTTTCAGTTTGTATTTATGAGGAGCTGTGAAAAATACAATGTCACAACTGATGCAGAGTGCTCTTGGCAACAGAAAGCTTTGTCCTGAAACTCCACCCTAAAAGAATGGCCCCTGATAATAAACCTGTATTGTGGACAACTTAAAATAGGGTGAATATCTCATTTTTCATTAGCCTGATACCTGAAAGTAAGACTACTGCTATCATGTATTTGGTGTAAGCAGAAAGACAGAATTGAGCTCTCAGATCATACTATAATTTACGTGAAAGATCATGTACTGTAATAAAGGAATTTTTAAATCAGCCATAGTAGAGCCGCAGACTTACTGCTTTTTAAAATTTACCCCACAGTATGACATGAAAGTATGGAGTAACTGTTTGAAAACTGTGATCTTACCACTACTAACACAGTACCTACAAGTCTCAGTTTTGAGACTACAGAGATCTTAAGTGAAGACTCTAAAGTTTTGAGCGTGTGGCAGACCTCTCAGTATTAAATTAGCTTAGGAGTTCCTGGGTCTTGAAAAAACTTGATTCACTGTCTCAACGATCTTTTGTATTGCCAAATACATACGGATGGACCTTGGTCTGTGCCCGGTAATTGTCTGGCGTTGTTCTTCAGTGTTGTATCCCTCTGTGGCTGAGGGAGAAATCTCCCAGCTCAGCACAGTGACTCAGCAGTGCTGCCGACTCAGGAAATGAGGAGAAAAGCAGGTGTAACTACAGCCTCCTGCGGAAGTTGCAAGGAGTGATATTTACTTGAATTTGTTATTCTGTGTGTTCTCAAAGAAGGCAGGGCTTGCACAAAAGCAGAGGTATTATCATCAAACAGAAGAGTGCTGTCCTCCTCTCGCTAGTAGAGCGCGCCTTGCTCAGTTGTTGATTTAAAGTCTCCTTGCTACTCAGATAGGAAATCCTGCATCAGCAAAGGGAGCAATCTCTGTGACGTGTTTCCCAAATAAGATATTGTATTTGATCTAAGCAGTAAATAAAGTAGTGATAAGATTTGCTAGTTAATGGGAACACTTTATCCTGACCATTATTCACTTATTTGCATTAAGCGCCTATGCAAAACTTACTGCAAAAAGTAGTTAACCTTCACTTGGCTAGGATAATATTGGCCTTTAAATTACAATTATTTGAAAATTATTTGAAAAAATGGGTTGGAAAGAAGCACTTACTGTATGGGTGACTTACTGAATGTCAAGTGTTTCAGTCACTTCTCAAATACAAGATATAGTAATATAAACCAGGTATAAGTAGTTCATAGATCTCCTCCCCCCCCGCCCCCAGCTATGCTGTCAATGAGTTTAGAAATGGAGAAATTTCTGATCTGAGGACAGGTTATAAGGAATAGAGAACACAAACAATTTTGTGTTGTGGGTTGGTGGTTTGACAGAGTTCCTTTTCCTCTAGTCAGCAATGCAGAATATTAAATCTAGATGCTTAGTCTTGCACAAAATACCAGTAACAAAAGTAACAAATGTACAGTGTTTAAAAGAAATGAGTTGTCCTGGTGCTTTTTTTTTATTTATTTATTAAAATGAGAGTTCTTACTTGGTGTTCTTACGCATCACATAACAAATTGCTAGTAATGTTTAGCTTGGAATGTGAAGTGCTTTGGTTTAGCAGTTTTAACTGTACAATTGAGGCATTTACTGTAGTAAGGCAGTAAATTCCACTGAGTAGGTCGTATTTTATTATGCTGCCTTTTCCTCATCCTCCCTGTGGGAGCTGGAGTAGAACAGATTTCTGAGAAAACCTTAGCATGAGAGAGAACCTGAAGGTAACACGTGGTCACAACATCAGCGTACAAGATGTGCTCATGATCTTTATTGCTTATCAAGTGAAAAAGTGGGCTACACTGTTCTTGTTAGCTTTTATTTTAAAAATGTAATGGAGAGAGCTTTGAACCGTTGCTCCTAGATATGTCAAAGACAAGTAGTCTTTAATGATTTGCCATGAACGAGGCCTGAACCGTAAATGGTTTTGGGTTTGGGGTTTTGTTTGGGGTTGGTTTGTTGGTGGGGTTTTTTTGGTTTTGTTTTTTGGGTTTGTGTTTTTTTTTTGGGGGGGGGGGGGGGGGGGAATTCAAGAGACAAAGGTACAGAATTCCCAGAAAATCAAATAATACAATTGTCTAACATATCAGAATATCAAATATATTGGTCTCAAAAGTAAACTTGTTGTAAAAGATGAACATTCGTGATGGGTCCAGTAAGGAGGCGTAGTGGTAAGGATCAAAAGAACTTGAGAAGATACAAACTAACTGATGAGATAATGGCAAAATGAGGTTGTAGATCTCAGACATCATGCAAGACGTAAGATTTGCTGGAGTCATGGGCATCTCCTTGACTTAGAAAGTCAGCCCAAATACAGATGTCTGTACTGAAGCAGCTAGATATTTTACGTTGTGCAAAATTGATAAATACTTTTCACTGTTCTACACTGTAAAAGAGCAAAACTTATTCCTTTTAAAATCCACTAAGTTTGCAAATTAGGCTTTTGCATTTGTTTTATTTTTTGTGTATTAATCAAATTAATATTTTTCAGGACGTATTGATGCTTTTACATCAAAACTTATTATGCTAGAAAAGATTTCTCCAGAAATTTTAACAGAAAAACTTGGAATGATTAAGTGAGTATTTTTAGTAGGGTATTTTAGCAATGAATGTGAAACCCTAACAAGCCTTGCAGGTTACTCCTTTTGTATTTTTTTTTTCTTTTTTTGTAGGCCTGCAAATTCATTAAATATACTTCATCACATTTTGAAGAAAGTGTCCGAGTAAGTGTTCTGTTCTGATTCATTGTATTTGCAACATGACCCAGCTCATCCTATTTCTTCTGTATGCTTGTCTGCTCTTTGATCTTTATTACTTTAGATACATGAACTATTTTACAGGTTCCTTTAGGTCTAGCATAGTATAATGCAGTACGGTGTAAAAATGTGCTTGAGATTACAGGTTTTGTATAAATTATGCAAAAGAATAAGGACTTGATTTTTATGAACCACTTGTTCAGGAGAGGAGGCTGAACATATCTGAGATGATTAACAGTTCACAGGAGTGAGTTGTAGTATTATTTTATGTAATCTTATGTATGTGTAATATAAAGCATTATGTAATATTATACGTATGTAATATAGAATTTATGTGGGTTTTGTTAGTCTTTTTGCTTAATTTGCAGAATTAATACTGTTTGTGTTCTGATCTGCTTAGCTTGACTTACACGAGCATATGCCTTTTTCTGTACAATGTCGCAACCTTTCTCTTGCTTTCATGTATTTTTTAGCTACTTCAAGGCTTTTGGTTTGCAAGTATCTTTTAATTTTTTTCTGAAGCAAGTTTCTTGCGCTGTGTGTGAAGGCTCTTAATTTGAATTACAGAAGACTTTTCCTTCATAATTTCTATAGCTTTGTGTTTTGTGGCTGAGATTTTTGATATGAGCAGTTCAGTTGATATTTATCTTCCTGAAAAACTGTTTAATCCTGTATGTATTTAAAGCTCGTCTGTTTTTTGTGTCTGTGTCCATATATGCATTATGCTTTGTAAGGCGCTGGTTAAAGAATTGCCAAATATGGATGGTTTTCAGTGTATGCTTCAATGCTATGTTGAATGCATACAATCTGTGCACAGATGGTAATTAGTACATTATGAATATATTATAAATGCATAAATTAGTATGTATTTATCAATACAATTTAATTCATGCTTTGTCTCTAGTCTTTTTATAAAACAGGGACTGATAAGTAAGTATCTAAAGATGTTTTGCTTTTGCGTTCAAAACTTAGTAGCTATCCTGATCAAAGGAAACAAAATATATTATTTTAATGTCTTTGTTTTATTTTGAACTTTATTTCTTTAGTTTGCAGGAGGGCTCTTATTTATTGACTCATGCTGCAGGAGATTCATCAGTCGCAATCTACAAGAGTTCTCTTGACAAGACAACGAGAGCATCGTATAACTTACATAAAGCTCACTGTGATCTGCCTACTGTACCCGCCACTCTTTCAGTCCCATGGGTGCCACTAGATCCCAGCCTCCCTTTGCCCTATCACATGAATCATGGAAGAGTTCCATGCACCTTTCCACCTGCACCTCAGGAAGCCATGTGGAAACAGAAGGTCAGTATTACACTTGATGGAAAAGCAGATGAGCAGCTTTAAAATAATCTTGGGTTTCACTCTCTTGGATATATAGCTAGTATATTTATCTGTCATCTTTGGGGGTCAGAGAGACCCTTTAGCGTTCTGGATCCACTACCAAGAATGGGAATACCTTTTCCCTGAAAAATATTTTGGATGAGCTTCATCTCACCTCCCTTTAAACATTACAGTATGGAAAAACAATGTTTAAGCTTACTGTGCTGTTAACAGAGAGAAATGGAATATTTTGTAAGATGCATCTCCACAACAGGATGAGCCTCTTAAGTAGATTGTTGGAGTCATGGTATAGAGTTGTCGTTTTTCTTTCAAATGACTACAGGAATAAAAATTATTAGCACAACTGTAAACAGGTAAAATCAGGTAAGGTGAATTCTGCCTTCAAGGTCTATTCCATTGAGCCTTTATTGCAGTTTATTGCAATTCACTGATACATTGTGTTGGGTTTATTAAAATAATAATAATACACTTCCTCCCCCAGTTTGTGGCAAAATTCTTTCAAAATTAATTTTTTTATTTTTAATGTGAGCTATTAATGCTTATCAACAGCAAAAAGTGTGGAGCATTTGGCTTAATTAAATGCTTTGTAATTTAGAGGCTTGCATTACAGCTGAAACATAAAATATTTGCATTTATAAGAATTTTCTGATTTTGCCTCTGTGGTGGCACTTTTTGTTGATGTACTTCTTTTCTTCAATCAATTTCAGGAAGGAACTTTTTAACCTGGTTTCCTGGTTTTTCAGTCCCATCTTTGTCTCAATTTGTCTGTCTGTCTTTCCCACAGATCTTGAACTTTTCAGGCCATTTCAGCAGAAACTGATATCTTTTGGAGGCCTAAGATATTAACTTCTAACCTGCTTACTGAAAATAAGTAGCTGGGGAGGGATCCAGATTATGCTTCCTCTGTGGAGATGCCAGTCAGCACCCAACTGTTAATATTTGATACCCCGAATCTCATGCAGACAAGAGAGGTTGTATGCAAATCAGCCACACACACAAAATCAGCTACATTACTAGGTGTGGGATAATCATATGGCAGTGCAGAAATCCAGCTGATGTTACCCTTTCCTGAAAGCTTAAATACTCTCCTCAGTCCCCTCATGCCACTCTGAAATCTTTTGTGTCTTAATTTATTAATTTCAGCAGCTAGGGTGGAGCATCTTGGATCCATTCTTGGTTGGTTGTAACTTTAAACAAGCTCATGTAGGGATAACGGTGATTCTCTGCAGCAAAAATGAGGTTTCCTTTTGGCCCTCTAAAGTATGCTAGCTCTGGCCGACAAATTGCTGTTGATCTCTGTCTCTGGTTGCTCTGAACTCCTTCACCTTTGCGGAAACTTCCCTCGCAATTCAGATGGCTTCCCAGGCATACAGAAACTTAAATCTCATTGGTATGCCATTCTCTATACAGCAACACATTTGTGACAATATATATGCAATACTGTTTCTAAAAAAAAAATTAAAAAATAAAAATAGTATGCTTTTTTGTCTAGAGGCATGAAGTACCTTAATTTAGGAAAACACAGTTTCTGTGTCTCAGACGTAAATACAAAATTTTGTGTGGATGGCTTACTCCTTTTTACTGAATGTGAACAACCTTACACAGCATTTGCTCTGCAGTTTTTTCAGAGTGCAGTTAAATCTAAAGAAATAAAATGTTGAATGTGAGCTTCCTTCCCGATATCATTAGGATAAGTAGCAATTAATACTGCCTAACATTTGGGTTTTGTTGCTGCTGGTTTTAAAACAGAATAGAATTTATTTTAAGAACAACTAATTGTCTTCATCTAAAGAAACTTTTAATAGAAATTTTATGGAAGCTTCTTAGAAATCCAGCCTGCTTTGTAATTTATGCTGGTGAATAAGTGATGCATATTGTGCTTTAGAAATTTCTCAGAGATCCAGTCTCAGCTCTAACATTTTGAACAGGTCGTACAACACTTTAAAAGTAAGAAATTTTTCTTACTTTTAATTTTTCTTCAGCATGATTTACTTGTGTAAAAGCCACATGCGAACTGTGCCTGGCTGAGTGAACTCTGGGATGCTTTTCAGGCCTAGTTAGATATTTTAGCCACATCCTGACTTCATATGAGGGCAAAATAGTTGTGGTTCTGTTCCAGATTACCTCATGCACTTTGGTGTCTGCCAGAAGGGAATTCAGGCACATCGGCAAGAAAGAGGCAGGGCTGGTCAGATCCTGCTGGTGGCAGGAAGAGCAGCTGTGCCTGTCACCAGTCCAGATGTGGCCTCTGAGTCTGGCTGAATGGCAAGCAGTAGAAGGCAGTTCTTGGAAGGTAATTGTCTATGTTTGTGCTTAATGCAGATTTAAGATTGTTAATTCTAGTTTGTTTGTTTTCTTGTGGGTTTGTTTTTTTTTATTCTCTCCCCATATGTGTGTAGATGACTGGGGCGAAGGGACGGTCTGACACACCCAGCGAGGGGAATCCAGTAGCTATGGAAACAAAAGGCAATCCAGCTAAGCCTGTTAGAAATGAAGGTGTGGCTACAAAGAAGCTGAAGAAGAATTACTGCAAACAAAGAATGATGAAGAAAAACTGGAAAAGGAAGTACAACAAAATGCAGCTGAAGTAGAAATAGCTGAACCATGCTGTGATAAGTATGGCCTGGAGAAGGACAAGACTAACAAAAAATCTGAGGCTTTCTTGCAGCTTCAAAGGAGCTGGAACGAGCTGGCAGGGGAAATGGCTCCATAGCTGAAACATTCCGTAAACCTTTAACCCTTTCTTACCTCAGTGGGCATATTTCAAGTGAAAATTTCAGACTCAATCAGAGGGGGGAAAAAGCGAGGGCCTGCAGCTGAGGTTAGGGGACAGAAGTATCTTCTGTTGGTCTCATTTTTGTAGAAAAACTACAGTTTGAAGAATGAAGCAGTGGTTGATGGTAATATCTGGTATCGCATAACAACAAGAAAAATAATTTTTCAGCTTTCTGAATTCTTCCAGAATCACTACAGATTTTTATTCTGACATATTTTTAAATTGTATTTTATTTTGTGTAATGTGCGGAAGGGAAACAACTTGGTTTAATTACTGAATCGTTTCAATGCACAGTATATGCCAGTTCTTAAATTACTTACAAAAATACATTTTCTTCTTAGGATGATGTAACGAATGAGGTTTGGGGAACAAAAGTGTGTTTATTTGAATAGTAAGAGCCATAAATTTGCACTAGGAAATTTACAAGTACAGCTAAATAGTTAAAATATGTATTTTTATGCTTCCCCAAAACCATTTCCAGAAATTGTTTGGATTCTGGCATTACTTCAAAAATGAATGTAGCAGTTATTCACTGTATTACTGAATGGCCACAGCCTAAATCTATTAAATTGCACACTGATATGCACTAGTGCTTACCTGAGGTATTAAGGTTTGCCTGGAGGAGCAAGTGATAGGATCAGGGCCTTCGTCATCATCCCAGAAACCCAACCAGACTATGCTGTACACCAGCAGTTTGCTTGAGATTTAGAGCCCAACTGACACGATGAAGTTAGGAAAAGAGAATACTTACATCTATGAAAAGGCCAGGCAATGGGATGACATGCAGTTTCCTAGCGAATATCAGTTGTGTGGTAAAATGGCAGTTTTGAATGTTAGTATGTAAATGCATTGTATTCTGTGGTGTTTTGGTAACTAACGTGACTGCTTGTGAGGGAGGACTGCTTTGCATTACAGCTGTTTTATGGGACAGGCTTTTAGTGTTTCATCAAACAGAATTTCAGCAGAAACAATCCTTGAAATTGAGAGTCAAAAATTACATTCTGTATCATCGCTTTTGTTTTGCATTCTGGATTTCTGCCTATATTTTCCTTTATTAAGAATATTGTTAGAAGAGTGCATGAATTCTTGAAAGCTACAAGAATTACTCCAATAAAATCTTTCCCATTTTTTCCTTTCAAACAACACAACTATTTAAAAATATCTGAGCCAATTTTTGTTTGGAACATGTTCTGGAGAGCTGTTTGTATGCGTGCTTAAACTGCTAACACAAAAAACAAAGGCCTTAAAGATATTCTTCCAAGTCTTTTGTTCAGACTAAAGATACCAAGTACACACATCTGATCAAGCATTCTTCTGCTCATGGGCTTGACATGAGAGATTCTAATGTCATAAAAGTATAAGTAAACTATTTAAATTGTTAACTGGAGCATACCTGTTTATAAAATCCTGAAGACAGTTTTTTTTAAAGCAGGCTTAAACAATGGAGGTATATTAAAAACCTTTCTATGTGAAATTCAAAGCATTTTCTGATATTTCCCTCTCACACACACTGTTAGCGCTATTTATAGTATTATTCGGTTTAATCCTTTTTTGGCCACTGCCTTATAGCTGCAGTGATAACACTAATCACAGGTTGAACTGTTGTAGAGCTGTTTGTGAATTACAGCTAGTTCTGATTCGAAATCCCAAATGCACTTAGTGACCTCTCATAATAGTCATATTTTAGCTATGAGTCATTTTTTGCCAGATAACTAAGCGTGTGGGGGGAATTCAAAGCAGCTTTCAGTTTGTATACACAAAACCTTTTGCCAGACTTGTATGGAATTTAGTTTCTTGATGCAGTTTCATATGTTAAAAATGTTTGGTCTATTTGCCCATATCTCTCTATGCCTAGAAGACTTGCATCTTTCTCTTCATAGTATACTATTACACTACAGTAGTATTCTAGTAGTATGCTAATTGTAGTTTCTTATCTGTTTCAGTAGGTAGGGAATCTGTGATGGCTTTTTAATTCACTGTTACGTTTTGTTTGACTGTTCCCTTTTGCATTAAGTGGCACTGAAGTAATTTGCTCTAAGATGAGTTGGTTGTTTGAAAGACTCCAGTTTTGTTCACTTGTGTAGGGGTGAGAGAACCAAAGTATACACCATTTATATTTGCATCTAAAATAAAATCCTATTTAAAGGAGTTTGAATAAAGGAGAAAGGTTAGCGTGTTTATTTTGGGCAGTAACGTCTGAAATCTGAAACAAAGAAAATGTCTACACAAAATAATTTGGTAAAAAAGGTTTCAGTAAAGCCAAAAAATGAGCTTGATATTAGCTGCTGGATCACTGGTTCTATATAGACTGGTTCTATATAGACTGGTCCTGAAGGGAGGGTTAGCTGTGGAGAACGAAGGAATACAGGGAAGCCTGACTGTTGTGATGCCACCAAATTGTAAATTCCTAAATGTAACACAGATTGTAAAGCTGTGAAAGCAGGAAACTACAGCTGGAGGAGAATGAAGGGGCCTGGATCTTGCTCTCCAGGTAACTGCTGTTTTACAGATAATGAACGCTGGTCTTTTTTATTGCCTTAATCCACTGAGTTTAGGGGGAAAATGTCACAGATTTCACAGTCCTGTAATTTCAGTCTTCAGCTCTGCGTTTGGAATGGATTGTGTGCATTTACATTGCAATTTATGTGGCTTTTTTAAAATGTAATTACTACTTTGTCACTCTGTATTGTAAGAATATCTTTTACACATGTATTTGGAGTGCCTGGTCAGACGTAACTTACCCAGTCTGAGAATCTTATGATTATATTTTTCCCTCGTTAGTTTTTATTTTCTTTATGCAGATTTACCTGGCTGTAAAGGGGGAAGCATGTGCTGTCCTGTCTTTCAGAACAGGGAGCTCTTAAGTGCTGGAGAATTGGTCAGAGTGATTTCACAGGGATCTCTCTGTTCTCTCAGTTTTTCAGTGCGGATGTTTGTAGTCCAGCGCTGATGGAGCAGCCTGTCCTGCTGCTTGGGATTATTTCATGCTGGGTGCAGGACTTTATCTTTGCAAAGTCTCACGCAGTTCCCGTCAGCCCCATTGTGCAGGCTGTCCAAGTCTCTCTGAATACTGGCTCATCTGTCCACTCTACCTACCTCTTCTCCCCATTTGGCGTCATCTGCAAACTTGGTGAAAAATTATTCCATCTTATTATCCATGTGACTGATAAGGATACTGAGGAGTACTGGACCTACTGTGAACCCCTGAGCAGCTCTGTTCATGACCAACTCTGTTGCTAGTTCAGCTTTGAGCCACCAACCACTAAAAATGGAAGAAGCCCTCTGAGAACATGTGGTTTTCCGTGCTGTACAAGGTCACTGATACTGAATCCAGTTCTCCCTGTTTCCTGGTGTGTGTTAGGAGGTATAGATAGCTTTGCATCGTGTTCGGGCAGTTGGAAGTTAGTTTTAGAGGACTAGAGGGGGAATTCTTACCTGGCATTGGAGGTTACTGGTTGACGTATATGCAAAGCCATGGAACTTCCAGTTCTTTGTATTAGCATGAATAAGTGCAATGGGCTATTAGTTGTAAAATCTAATTTTTCTTTATTTCTGCAGTAATAAGTGTTTTCAAATTTTATTTGCACTGTTGAACCGCTGACGAACTGCTTTCGTTCCCATATGTGACTGACTAAACCTCTTCACCTCCTCTGACTGCAGAACCCCTTGGGGATACAATAGACACTGCCCTTGTAAAATATGTTAGGAATAGATTTGTTGTGGCTTTTTCTCTGTCTTCTGATGTCGCCTAGCAGCTGGAAGCACAGAGAGCTGGGACCAAGTGACCAGACATCCGTTCCTGTGCTGGCAGGTGGGAGCTGCCAACAGCAAGTGCCTGTCCAACCCCATGCAGTGAAGTTCAGTAGCAGACACTGAACCATTTGAAGAGGTACTACTTCTGCTTCTAATTTGCTTGCCCTGTATTTTAAGTAGCAGCTGGTCACCAAAAGAACATTAAAAATCAGTTCAGACATGGTCTTTCAGAATGTTTGGTGCTGACCTCCATTTAAGCTGCTTTCAGCTCTAGTAGTAGAAGGAATTGGGGCATTTTCAGCCTCTCCCCCCCATCGAAGTCTGACGGAACGTATAACTTTCTCAGATGCTTCTCTGAGAAGTTACGTCGCAGCTCCTTTCTTAAGAAGATACAGCTTTTCTTACAAGCACAGGTACAGTCCTTCCCAGAAGTACTGCCACTGATATATTTCTCTGCTAAAAGTATCTTGGCTTTTTTTCCGGTGCTGTTAAGAATCTCTGCAGAAAAATAAAATTTTAAGTTTTGTTTGCAGATTCAAATTCCATTACTCCATGCCAGAATTATTGCATTAAAATGTTTTCAAAGATACATTGCTCTATTATATATCACAAATTCAATTTCCTTCTCAATGCCAGAAAACAACTTTGAGTTGTAGTGTATTTTTCAGAAACTATTTAGAAAGCATTTATGAATAAAATGAGAATATTTATTTGGAACTTCATTTCATCACTGAAAATCAGATTTGGAGTAACGATGCAACTTTGAAAATAATTCAAGTCTGTCATGGCTCTTACCTTAATGTGGACTTTTAAAATTGTTTATCCCATACTTGAGTGAACGGCATGAGTGCCATCCTGTGCCAGGCCTGCTGCAGCTTCTGTTTCACTACGCTCAGAAGCTCCACCTACCAAATCTTTGCACAAGCAAATCAAAATAAAATTTAAAAAAATCAGGAAGAATGCAGAAAAATTCCTACTGAAAAAAGTCACTTGTCAATCTGTCTAGTGTGGGCTCTACTGCCTGGCAGACAGAGCACTTCAACAAATATTTTAATAGTCTAGTCAAATTTGAGGTTAAAAAAGAGGGAAGGAGGTAGCTGTCAGAACCCCATTGCTTCTTGTCCCCTCTGCTGAGCAGGTTGCATTGCCATGTTAAAAGCGACGTCGACAGTCAAACCCGGTTTATTTCAGAACCTTGTACTTAACACTTCCAGCGCTGTGTTTGTGCAGTACTGTTCCCTTGATTGACAGGACAGTCTTGTGCAACTCACTGGATCTTCTTTGTTAATTAGCAAAAGTAATAAAAAGGAAATATAATTACTGCATAGCTGCACGTGCTGCTTTGAACAGATTTTGTAGTCATTTCCAAGTTAAACTCTGATGTGAGCACTTGTTAAATTCTTTGGCTTCTTTGTGCCTAACCTAAGCAGAATGCACAGTAAGACTGATTAGACAGACTTATTTAATCTTACTTAATCCAAAAGCACATTGTGTTAAGAAACCTGGAAAGAATATTGTACTGACACTGGCGTTCTGTCTGGAGAAAAATAAACTTGTGGGTCAACAGACCTGTCACTACAGGCTGCTGCTTTTTTTGTTGTTTAACAACAAGCAGTAAATCTGTATGCAGATGCATGCCTAAATAAGTTTGTTTCCTGCCTTCTTCAGGGAAGATACTGCACACAACATCATATTTATCAAATGTGTGTGTTGTTTTCCATTTACAGGTTTTCTACCAAAGAGATAAACTGAGAAGATAAAATATTGTATAAATTTCTTTGGTTTTAAGTATCTATGGTTTCATGCTACTCAGTGTGTGTGTACATCTGTGTCGGGCTGTGGCTTAAATTTTGGGTTCTAGCTTTCTATACTGGCAAAACCCTCCTGAAGGTTTTCTTTGGTCCAGCTTCTGTCTCCCCAGGAAGGTCAACAGCCACCTGTCTCTGCGTGTCTGTTCTTGCTGATCAGTCAGCTAGGCTTCCACTCCTTCCCTCGGCTGTTTTGAACTGGGTTATTCTATACACTCTGTGGTGGCTGCTCATTGTTGTATCAATGACTTCCTGGGTGATAGTAGCATTAGGAAAATAAACCTTAGTGTTGAGGAGCTGTTTGAAAATTATCTGTAGTTGTGTTAACACTACAGTCTTCTGTTTCACCTGCTTAAAGGTTAGACTGCTTCCCTGTGTGAGCAATAGCTACTAGCGTGCAGGACACAGCAGTGAAAGTTATCTTGGTCAAGTAGAACTGTTTACTGAAGGCTTATTTGAAAGCAAACGTTATGAAAACATTAAGCATTACATGTGCGCCTTCATGCTAAAACAATAGGCTTTTAATGTACTTCTCAGAGTCGTTCAAGGAAGCGATCTCTGGTTTTAGAATTCAAACCTGTGCTTCAGACCTGGAAAAGCGAGTCTTAGCCTGCCTGGCAGAAACCAATTTCTTCATAACAGCCTTTGCTTTTCACTCAAGCAACAACTTTTTTGAAGTCAAGTTACTTTGCCTGATTTTTTATCTAAAGGTATGAGATGCCACTGCTATGAAAGAGCAAAAAACCATCAGCATAGACAGTCACATTTAATCAAGAATTTGTGACATTCCTTTGAGTTGCAAGACATCATTTGTTCCCCAGCTAGTACCTCAGCTGAGCTGGATTAGATAATGAAGTTCAGGTCATGTAAGAACTTAACTCAAGATCACAAGTCTTTTGTGTTATTTTGTACTAAAATGGGTTGCTATGTTTTAAAATAAACTTCCCTGCTATTTTACAGAATCATTGATTTTAATTGAAATATTACAGCTGTAGTAATAATATGCTGATTTCTGTCAGCGAACTGTATTCTGTAAGTGATTTTTAAACTCATTTTCATGGGCCATTTTGGAGGTGGCACGATGGTAAGTAAAAAGGGGATACTTTTTGCAGTATGCAGTTACCAGCCTGCAGATTTGCTGTAGGAACCTGCTGTTTAAGAATTTTCAGAGTAAGTTTAGATGGTGCTTAATTAGATTCCTTGAAACTGTCAGAGTTATTCCCCAGGATTCTCGGGGATATATTTAAGGTGTGACAGCCTCCCCTGTGCTTTGGCAGAGGCCAGGAGCTTAATCCAAACCACGGGGCTGTTTGTGTTCTGAGTCACTAAAGTGGAAAAAGCACATAATAATGGGAAACAATGAAGCAGAACAGACTTTGCGTTACATGAAACTTTTTAACACTCTTCCTCGGAAAAATTCCCTAAGGACTTTTGCCAGCTTCCATCTTTTATAGCTGTTTCTGTCCTTTGGGAAGACAAACCAAACTAGTCACTATTCATGCTGGTCTGCTCTGGATGATGTCAGGAGCTCTGACATGTATTGCTAATATTTCCTACATTGTGTGGTGGCAGTCTGGGGAACGTTATTGTAGAGCTGGCAGCTGTGATCGTTTTAAGCACTGTGCCATCTAAATGGGTTCTAAATCTCTCTTAATGCTATAATATATAATGGTAGTCTGTTTATGCTAGCAGCACTTTGCTGATATTATTGGAAAGCTGAAATCATCATAATGGGTTTGAAATGTCTTTTTAACCTGTTCATGTATATAGGACCAAAGACAGCATGGTATCTAGATTCAGATGGAATTGAAACTCTCCAATCCTGAGTAGATTAAACTGAGCTTGAAAGTGTTCATGATAACCTGAAAACAGAAAGTAAATTCACATCCTTTAATGTCTGACAATGCTTTACAGGCCTTGTTTTGCCTCAGATTGCATGATCCTAGGATGAAAAGGCAGCTGCTGGCTATCAAGCAGGGCATTGGGAAGCCCCTGAGGGACTGAGGCATTTCACTGAAACATGGTTACACACATAGTGACTGACTGTTTGTATATCCTGTGACTGTTTCATTCAATGTAAAGATGCAGAGTGTATTCAGGCCGCCAATACCAGTACAAGGAATTTGGCAAGTGTGTTTCGTTTCTGTTTATGTGTGTATCCAGGCAACGTCTCTTAGTCACACACTGGATGATTACTTTTGTGGGTCACACTGAAAAACCAAAATGCTAGCGATTCACAGTTTAGTTTAAAAATCAAATCGAACCCCAGATGCTACTAATGCTCATGGTGAATGCATGCCAGAGGAGGGAGTTTTCTGTTCTTTGGTACACGTGTCTGAATTGCTGGTTTACCATTTGTTCGTGATGCATATACCTCATTGAATCTCAGTGTCACCTGAATGCGTGTACCTCTCTGACTTACTCTAGTTAGTATGCCACACAGGAGGAAAGAAGATGCAATAGCATGGGCTAAGTCATGAGGGGAACAAGCCTACTGCACCTTTGAAGTTGCTGGCCCATGTTGTTACCTGTGTTGGCTAGGTGAGTGTACCAAAGGATCTTGCTACCTTCTGAGTATCTGGAGAGAGCCTGGATGGTTCCGTGTTGTTCTCTGTTAACAGCCAACAGCCAGTGCAATGGACTTCCACCATGGTGACTCAAACTTTTTGGGATTTGGCAATTGGTAGTGACTAATTAGGCTGTACATGTGCCCTAAGAGAGCTTGCTTATTATTAGCTTTTGTGCATAGTTAAACGAGTTTCTTTCCGACTGCGTCCTGTAACTAGTCTTAGCTAATATTTTGCTTCGTTACTCTCTTGTCTTGATTTGGATCCCAAATCACCCAGGCATCTGGTTCTTTGTGGAGGGAAGCTCTGTGTGCTCATGGGGTTAGAGTGAAAGGATCCACTGAGATTGTGAGATAAAAGGAAGAGGGTGTTATTTACATTGGTAATGAGGGAAATCTTTGAAAAGAGAGAGTTTAAAGTAAGGTTATGGTCAGACATGCATGAATGTGGCAGAGGAGGGATACTGACAGCAGAGATTTGCAGATAGAGTCAAGAAGTAGCTGAAGACAAAGCCAGTGATAAGCCAGTATCAGGATGTAAGAGGAGACTTTTGTAAATGACATGCAAGGTGCAGCCATCTGGTGGAAGAGGGAGGTAGATGTTTTACTTGCCATGAAAAGTATCTGCTGTCAGGTTCTAACATAATGTGTCAAGTGCTTAGAGATTCTGCATAGGAAGTAACTGTAGAACATAATGCCTGTCACGTCTTCGTCAGTTGCAGCAATTGCTAAAATAGATCCCTTAAACAAGGTTACATCAGCTTTCATGTAACTTAGACTTTGTATGAAACAGAGGAAAATACACTGGAAGTAGTTTGGCGAATCTGATTTATTCCTGTATGTTGATGGAGTGATTTATGTCGTTTAACATTTTCTTTAGTGGATGCAATCCTTAGTCTTTGCCCTGAAGAGTTAACAGTCGAAAGCCAGGACCTGATCAGTGAGAAGGCAGCAACCTAACATCACAGCAAACCACAGGGCTGGGAGCCATACTGCCCAGGTGTCCAGTTTCTAGCCTGGATTGCGTATTCAGAAGCATACTGCCTCTCTGTACCCAGACTGAACTAGCACATGCCACCTACCTTAGCTATTATAACGCTTCATTTGTAAAATACACATGTAACAAAATATTAGAGACCTGGCTAACGCACAAGATCATTCCAGAGATAAGTCTAGCTCTTTAAAAGGGATTATTTCAAGTAAATGAAATTCTGAGTGGAGAGTAACATTTGTGCAGGAATGTGCATGCGTTGTAGGAAAGAGATTTTGCAGAACAGAATTGATCCGAGGGCTTTGGTGGTTAGGTATTACCTAACAAGAATTCTGGTCCTCTGGTACCGTGTTAGTTGAAAGATGGCATTGGTATTCTGGTATTCAATCTATTTTTCAAAAAATCATACACTGGAATTACAGTTCTGTAAGATTTAGAGTAAATCATTATGGATTTTAATGAAAGGCGTTGCATTTGCCCCTGCCACCCCCCTTCCAAAAAAAACCCAAACCCAAAACAAGTTTAACACTTCCAGTGTTTAGAGTTTTACTAATGCAGCCTAGGTGTGCTCTCTGGAGTCCTTCCTCCATTCTTGTATAGCCATTGGCATCATAACTTGCCAAGTTGTTACCGTGGGAACCCAACTTGCGTAACTTTAAAGTTAGACTTAGCTTTCTGTATAACGTGTGATTACTCTTAATAAAAATTGCATGTATTTGTATCATGGCGGTTCCCAAATTAGACCAGATAATCAAAGCGCAAAAATAACACCCAGAGGTCTGCCCCATCAATATGTTAATCAGAATGGAATTTATATTATCCTCTTGCAACATAACACATTCCAGGGAGGCAACATTACGTAGAGGCTCAGCCACACCTAAACCAGAAAGTCGTTTGTCCTGATCTTTTTTCTTTTTTTTTTTTTATATTGAAGAAAAAAGTTTAAAGAGGCAATACATATTGATATAATTATGGCCTGTGTAACTCTTTGATTCTTTATAGACAGCATCCTGAAAGAGTATGAGTAAGATCTGTGCAGACGAAGGAGCCAAACAATCAGACAGAAGGGAGAGAAAAATCTATTGAGAGCCGGAGTGAGCCCATATGCACTAATGTTATTCCAGAGGTAAAGCCTGGGTCAGGAGGGAACTTAAATTGAATGTTCAAGTTAGGCACGTCAAACCTCCAGTAGTGTAACATAAGAAGGAGATAATGACAAGAAAAGTTAAAGGTGGTGGTGAGGTGGCAGACAATGGTATATTGAATTGAAAGAGGGAGGGGGGGGAAATTATCAAACTATATTAAACAGTAACAAAACAATGGGGGAGTTAGCAGTGGTAATGTCACTGAGTCTGAGAGGGTGGAATAAACGCACCTACAGCGTGTCCGTAGGGTATAGGATGAACCACAGTCACAGTGAGCCGGCGGAAGGGAGGAATGAGCAGTTAGCACAGTGACGTTTGGGTTTCCATCAGCAGGACTCTGGGGAGCTCCAGTCAACAAAAGTGCACTCTGATTGCCGTGGTCAGCATGCAGGGAACCGGAGATCACCAGCAGGTAGCTGCAGCTGGAGGAGTTGCCTGTTACTTGGAATATGACCTTCTGTGCAGATGTTTTAAGGGGGTGCGGGTGGTAAGCGGTGTGAACACAACTGAGAACCTTTCTTGGCACGGCCTTACTTGCAGGCTAGTTGTAGCGTGTTTCTTCCAGTACATCATGTGTGAGGCAGGCACAGTGAGGCACTGGGCTTGCCCTAAGTGCAGACCTTGTTCTAGCCTTTTATCCAGCCTAATGCTGACAGTAGTTACTTCAATGTAGTGCTCGGGAGCAGTGGTCATGGACCGGAGCCCCTTGTGATAGGTGCTGTACAAACCCTCCGAGCTTTGGGTAGATCTTCAGGAATAACCCATGTGACTTACAAGCTTGTATCTCATTTGAAAAAGTGATTCAGGCATTTGGCTGCTGTTCCTCCACTGAATCAATTTCCTTTCCCTGTTTGGCAGATAAGTGAAGTCTTTCCTTTTTGTAGTCTGACTGCTGCCTTCAGCTGGCTGGTTTTGCAGTTTTTTCTTAAAGGTATGAAGGATGTATCATATTTCCATGGGCAGAGTCACCAGGCCTTGGTACGAGGGGATGGTTGGTTGTTCTGCCAAAAGTGTTAATGTGTTTTCTGTGGTTCATGCGACTTGGATTCCCCAGCTGGTGCAAGTGCTTTTGATGTCGGTTGACCTACATAAGCGGAGAGCAAATGAGGGAATTCATAATATGTTTGAATATGATGTTTGTGTCTTCATGGCTCTGATTGCTTTTGTTTCCTATTGTCAGTCTTTTTTCCTTTGAAATCTCTTCAAAAGTCCCTGAAGCTTGTGTAAGTTCAGAAAGGCTGCTGTCTGTTCTAAACGAGGTGAATGTGTGATTCTGAGGTTGAATAATTGATTATTAAGTTGGATATTGGAGACAACATTTCTGAAGCTGTTGGAATTGCTGGGAAATCTTTTTATGCTGCAGTTACTGTGGCTGTAATGATAATAGTCCGCTTGATAGCAGAGCTTTTGTGGACTGTTTATATGAAGATCTAGGTAACCAAAATTAATGTTGGCGATATATGAGCTACTTCAAATTCTAAGTATTGAGTTACTAAAAAGAGAACAGTTTTCTAAGAAAATGGGAAGAGTAGTGTCATTGAAACAAGCTGTAGTGAAGGACTGAAAGGTAAATGGGCCTTCGGTTAAGAGAGTGATGTGCTCATCTGTGAATTAATTAATATGTGGCTCAGCAGATCTTATACAAGAATGCAACATGTATGTTGCATGTTAACTACATTGCATATGTGAAAATACTTCTTTTTTTCAGTTGAGGCTGTTGTGGTTATGCTTTTCTGCTTTTGCTTTAAGAATGTTTGACGAGAGAGAGGTAAAAGAACTGTCCCTGAGGAACTGCATCCATGATAGGCACATTGGCTGTGTCCGGCTTTTGCTCATGCTTACCCCTAAAGTCCTTAACGAGACTGCAGTACAGGATGGCTGTGACTTCTAGGAATGTGTTTTTGATCTGTGAATCACCTTTCCAAGTCACTAGTGATTTTTTTTTCCCAAGAAACTTGAAAAGCAGGGGGAAATTATCTGCAACAGACACTAGTTGAGGTGGGATACCCAGGGATTAATTCTTAAAGACAGGTTCATTATAATACCCAGAGAAATAACCCCAGTGGCCTTGCCAAAAAGAAAGGTAACATGTCAAGCTAATGCAATACTGGCACCGGTTTTCTTCTCTGACGAAAGGCTGTTCCGTGATAGGCCTTTTCCTACGGCCGTCCCCTTCGTGTCACTATCATTTATTCAGAAAAGGCCTATTAATGTTATTTTCACCTTCTGCAATGATCGGTTTACCAGCCTGCTCCATTGCCTCTGTGTGCCAATCTAGTGCAGTATTTCTTAATATTTCTCCCTTTCTGTATCTCTGACCTTGTTTCATCCTGGCAATTACTTTTGTGTCTCGGCTCGTTCCTGTGTCCCTTGTGCTGCCTGCTCCTGCCACCGCTGGTTTTATGTGCCTGGCCAAACCGGTAATGTGTTTTGCCCTCTTTGCCTGCCACAACAGCCCTGCCTGTGCCTACAAAACCCGTTATAGCAGAGGCAAATACCTCTTTGTAGAATAACCACTGGGTGACAACATGCTGCTGAATGGGCTACTGCAATGTGTTCACCTCCGGGGGACAGAGTCCCACAGTTAAATGACAGGAATAACGGCACGGATCGGGAAGGGGAGTGCTTGCTTTAGTCGAGGCCGACCCCCGGTAACTTAGCCACACTGTTGCAGTGAAACAGTCATCTGGAGCGATCCACTTGCAGCTCCTTTGCAAGTACATTTTAACCGTGTCTTGCTCGCTCGACGCCGGGGCCGGGAGCGCAGCAGCGGGGTCCCCCAGCTCCGGGGCTGGCGGCGGGGGCGCAGGGGTGTCCCGGGCTCCCGGGCCGGGCGCTGCCGGGGGCGGGCGCCGCTCCTTGCCGCGGGGAGCTCGTTGCCGAGCGCCGGCCGCCGCGGAGGGTCTGGCTGGGGTGAGCCCGAGCGGGAGGGGCAGCCCGGCCGGGGGGGGGCTGGGAGCGAGGTGCGTGCCTGGCCCCAGGGCCGGCCCGGCCGCTCCGGGGAGCCCCGGCGGCAGCGCAAGGTCCCGAGGGGTGCGGGGGCCCCGTCGCCTGCCTCCCGTCTGCGGGGCGGGCGGGCGGAGCTGGGGCCGAGGGCTGAGCCCCGCACCCCCGGGCGCTGCCCCGGAGCCCCCCGGGGACGGCGCCCTGCGGGACGCGGATGCGGAGAGGGAATCTGCTGCGGCCCTGCCCTCGCCCACCCCGTCCCGCTCCCCTCCCTGCTCGGGAGGCGGGCGCGGCCGGCTGAGTCAGCGCCGGGCCGGGGGGGGCCGGGGAGGGGAGGGCCCGCCCGGCCCTACAAAACCCCGCCCGGGCCGCCGCGGGGCCCAGCCGCCGCAGCCGCCGCCGGAGCCGCCCAGCCCGCCCCGGCCAGGTGAGTCCCGCCGGGCGGCCCGGCCCGGAGCGGGAGGCGCAGCACCGGGGGCGCGGGCGGGGGGCGCACCCCGGGCGGGAGGAGTAGTGGGCCGGTGGCTGGGCGCGACTGCCTGCCTGCCTGCCTCCCCTGCCTGCCTGCCTGCCTCCCCTTGCCTGCCTGCCTGCCTCCCCTTGCCTGCCTGCCTGCCTCGCCTGCCTGCCTCCCCTGCCTGCCTCGCCTGCCTCCCCTGCCTGCCTGCCCTGCCCTGCCCGCGGCTGCTCCGCCGGGCTCCCTCCGGGCGGCGGCCCCACGGGCGGGGCTCCCCGCCGGCGCTGCGGGTGCGGCGGCGGCGGCAGGAAGGGGAACCGGCCCCCAGCTCCGTCGGCCCCGGTTGCGCTCCTCTCGTCCTCGCTAAGGTGCGCCGGGGCGCAGCCCGACTAACGGGAATGCTGCAAGTTCGCTCCCAGCCCGGAGCCCCCGGCCCGGCCGGCCCCGGGAGCGCAGCGGGCCCTGCGCGGCCCCCCACGGGCACGGCTCTGCCACCCCGCCGGGACCCAGCAGCCCGTCAGGATCCCGCAACCGGCACTGTGCGCCGGCTGGGCCCCGCAGCGAGGGGCCGGGCGGGGCAGGGGGATGCCCCTCCCTGGGAGAGGGGTGATGATTGCAGGGCCACGCAGCAGTGAGCCGTGTTCTCGCACCGACAGCTCCGGCCCCGCTCGGTGTGAGCCGTTTCTGCGCTCGTGTTCACACGCTGCACCCGCTCAGGGGCGCGTAGGCACTGACACACGGGTCAAGGGTGAAAAAACCTTTTGGAACCCCCATGCCCTGAGCGATCCCTCCCGACGTGTGGCTTCTGTTGGTGGAGCTAGTTGTCATGAGCAGCCCTAGTGAGTATAGTTCCCATTAGCTAATGTATGGAATTATTTGCCTTGATTTAAAAAAAAAAAAAAAAAAGGTGTTTTTCTGTGAAGTCTCAGAAGTGAGAATAGCTTGAATTCTAGAAATAAAAGCCCTTAATTTTTGATGTGCCCAGTACCTTCCTGGAACAAAGTATCTCCTGGCTTGTTAGCAGTGTCTGTGGAAGCCAACGGTTAAAGCATGTTTGTGGTAGTGTAGTTTAGTGGGTTGAAATCCTTTTCTTTAAAGTTTTTTTTTTTTCTCCAAGTAGTGGCTTTAAGTGATCTGCTAAACCTTATCGAGTGATCTGGGGAGATGCAGCCTGGCTCATTTGTACCTGTGCTTAGCATTGTATATCAATTAATGATTTTTTTGTCCTTATTTCATTTACAGCAGATATTGTGGATCTTCCTTGCTTTCCCTTATCTCCTCTGTTGCGGTGCCCTGGTTTTCGGAGCAGGTTTTTGGACCTGACCCAAACGTGCTCCAAGTGAAACAGTTTCCATTCTCTCATTCTGGGGATTCCTGGGCTCCCATCTTTGGGAACACCCTTTGCTCAGTCTTTGTCTGCAAGAGTATAATAAGTGCTTCTTAAAATGCTAACTCTGCTTATTGAGCAATGTGGTTGTTTGCGCATACCTGACACTTTTTTTTTCCATGGCTCACACGGGTCTTTCCTGCTGTAATATAAGTGAGCTGCCTCTGGGAACCAAGATACGGGGCTGCTTTTAAACAGGCTCTCCTGCCAGCAGGCAGCTCTGGGAGTAAGGAGCTGCGTGTACACTAGTCCCAGTACAGCAACAGACTGGCAAACCAGTGATTGCTGGGGGGGAGTCCAGGTGGAAACAGATGCTATCTCTTTGAGACACTGTGATTCAGGATTAGGTAATGTGGATTTAGGAGGTAAACCGGTTGTAGAAACTCGCCTTAAGGTACTGAAGTATTAGTTTACAGCTGGAAGGTAGAAGTTGAATCTTTTCCAGTGTAAGTAAAAACAAGTTAGTGCAAGTATTTTCTCTTTACATGTTCAAACTCACCAGAACTTGTCAAAACGACATCAGATTAAATGAGTCCATCAGAGAACAGTGAGTCTGTCCTCAAATATGAGTGTCTTTCAAAGCAGGGTGTGACAAGAGATGTGTATGTTCTCTGAGTAAAGATATTTCTCTGGAAGAATTCTTGCAAAAACTCCCATTTTTTTCTTTAGCCAGCTTGCTGCTGCTGGGCGGTCAGTTGCCATAGCATTGTGTGCTGATGATGGGAACCTCCCAGTTCCAGCTCTACGTGAGGGTGTGTTAGTTCTGTTCCTGGACTTTGTTCAAGTTTTTTGTTCCAACAAGCCTGATTCAGTGTGGTTTTAAATTGATTTAGAAATGGCAGTCTTGCAAAAAGCTGTTCCGTGATTGTTTTGTGAAAGATTACACTGCAGTTGCTTTGCTTCAGCTTTCACTGGTGGTTTTTAGTTCTTTGTGTCAAGCAAGACGGAAGGACCTCAGTTGCTCATCTTTGGTATCGGTTGTAATGCTTGTGGAGTACAAAAGGGCTCGTTGCTAGGCACTTCATTTTATTAAGAGTAAACACTGAGAATTTCATAACTCAGTAACAGATCGTCCCTCTAACCATCATGGTTAATGGTGCCAATAGCAGGTAGCAGCTTATTACCACTTCTGCAGCCTGTTCTTAAAGGGCTGGGTTGAATTTTTGCTCTGAAAAGGATTTATTCTCAAATTAGTTGATGCATGGCTGTGATTTCCATTCTCTCTTATTTTTCCTCCCCTGGGATCTTAATTTTTCCTTGACGGAAAGTTGCTTTTGTTACTTACACCTAGGTTACTTCAGAAGATGAAAGGCTTGCTTTCTGTATTCTAGGTGAGGAAAGGGCCGGTTACAGCAGTTATGCCACAAAAGCCGTGTAACTGTTTCTGCATTTCAGTCTCATAATGCTTGCTATATCTGCTAAAAGTCAGCATTTCTCTGCTTTTTCTCTTGGTGCACAGGAGATTTACAGGAGCTAAAACAAAATACAAATATGTGTTTCAGATCTCCAATATTAAGAAACTATTTCAAACTCCTTGCTGGTTTTCTGAGCTCTTGATTTCAGATTGATCATTGAGTGGAGCGTGGTTTGTCTGGGAGATTTGCCTGGGTGGCTAGTACCGCTTGCCTGAGAAAGCCCCAATGCCATCAGTGGTGTGACTGATGGAGGATAAAGAAAGAATCTGAAAACCACTTGAAAGAACATACCCAGGCCTGGCTGCACCATAGCTGGGAGTTGGCTTGGAGGACACAGTGCCTGGGAGCTGGGCTGGGGGAACTGGGATCGGTATGGGAGTGAAGGGAGTGGCACCCTGCAAGGCTCAGCCTGGGTTCCAGGATCAGTTATCTGTCAGTGGAATGTCACTAACTCAGGCGTTCCCGTCCTTTGTCTCCTACCTCTCATCAAGCCAACTCTTTTCCTTATTTGCTAATGCTCTCTACAGCTTGATTGTAGAGTTCCTGAGAAACAAGCTTTAATTTCAACAGGAAAAATAATGTTTTCTGCAGGTGCCAACCTGGATGATGAGAAGGTAATGTGAGTGGCAATGTCTGTCCCTTCAAGTGGAGGAATTTGAGAGTAGAGCTGTGGGAATGCATCAAGCCTCTTCAATAGTGCCTCTGGTTTTTAACCTTTGGAAAAAATTTCCTCCTTAGTTGGGAGACCCTTCCAGTAAAGCAGTAATAATAGCAAACTTCCCTGGCCACAAACCAGAGTTGAAGAAAGGCAGGGCATTGAAACACCGGCATATCACATCCGTGTTCATTTCTGCAGTGTGTGCCATCTGTCTTAGGGCTGGGGTTTCCCTGTTTTTCTTTAAACGCATTAGCAAGATGTTATGTAGGTTCAGGCAATGGAGCAATGATACTGATTTTCTTGCCTCAGTGGCTCTTACTTCTGGAGCTGTCGTTTTAGGAGAGTCCTTGTTAGCTAGTATCTGACAAGCATGTTAGTGTTTGTAGCTTGTCCTGTGATTCTTATTACTGAGGAGCCACTACAAAACCATATGATACTAGAAGCATTTGTGGCCTATGTCCAGGATTAAAGATTGAACAGCATTATGATTTTATAATATGACTGCATGAATATAAATGGTTTCAATGTATTCCATGAGTACTTGAGGAATTCAGCGTCTGATTTAAATGCTACCGCTTGTTGCTGCTTTTTGGCTTTGGGCTGGACCGGACTATAATGTTGCTAACAGTTTTCCTGGTACCAAGTTGCAGGCTTAATTGATTCTGTTTCTAAGGTAGAGATTCTCCAGTTCCTTAGTTTAAGTATTTAAAATGCAGAAGAAATGGGTATAATAAGATAAATTCTTATTTTACAATAGAATGAAGACCTCTCACTGTTGCACTACTAATGGTGGTGTGGCTTAAAACCCTTTAAATCTGCTGATGTAATTGTAAGTATATTTAAGTCTACTTGTGGTTTGTTTTTTCCTCTTCCTCCAGCACTCTTTCAAGATGTCTACTGTCCATGAAATTTTAAGCAAGCTCAGCCTTGAAGGAGATGTAAGTATTACTATCTAAACAAGAAAAGTTTATTTTACTTAAATGCCACATCTTGTTTCTTTCGCAGGGCTCTCTACCAACAATTGTACTGACCTGTACAGTTTACAAGATTCCCCACATCTCTTCTACCCAAACTTACACTGACTAAGAACCTAGTCGGCCGCGATCAGTTTTCAGCCACAAAGCAGTTGTAAACCATAGGACAGTTATATGAGGTCACCAGATTTAATGACAGTCCTTCCAACTGGCCAGCAGCATGAGCAATATTCATATGCTGGGCCACATGAAAGAGATCACAGGACAAACAGCATGGCTGGTTTGCATCTGTGGTCCCAAGGAACAAGTGAGTTAAGCATGACAGGAGAAGACGGAAGTGTGTTTGGGTTTGCTGACACCTCCTGAGTTTTCTTTTCTTTTACTTTTCCCCCCTTCCCCCCCCCCCTCAAGTAAAAATGGAGAACATTACTTAATTGGAATAAAAATATTGGGGATCTTATTCCTGTACTGGTTGTCACCAAAACCAAACTACCTCTTCCAAAAAATTATTTTTCTCAAACTTCTTTTCTCATTTGCTGTTTTGAAAAGCGTAAAGAACCTTGGGTTTGATTGCGTATTTTCTACCACATCTGCACTCGCTTGATAGTTGTATTGAAACACCAGAAAGCCACAGCCTCTTTGTGTGATTTCTTATGTTGCAACACTGGATGGTAGGGTTACCAGTGTAGTGTCAGGAATTTGTGGTTCTGTGACTGTCACTGAAGAGGAAGTGAATCCTATCCATGCATTATTTCATCATGTTGCTTATAAACTTGCTATACTTTTAAATTCTATAGTCAGTAACTCCAGATTTGAGATCAGTGCAAACAAACTTATTGCCTATTTTTATTACTTCTTGCAAAATAAATTATACCATATGATCTTTGTGAAACGGCTGTTGCAAAGACCTGGCTAACGCGCTATAGGTAAGTAGCAAACCTGATTTTGTACTGCAAAAGCAGTCAGCTCTTCAGACTTCTTGGCTGTGTTTGTTTCAGCAGAAGATTACTTCTGGAATAATATTTGAGCAATCTGTTCTCAAGGGCAGAAATGTTTCTTCCGTAATGCTTGTGAGTAGTTGCAAAAGTCACATTTGAATACTGTTCCATGCCAGCATTTTCATCAGAAATCCTGCCATAGAGTGTACGAAATACCAGGCAGCTGGTTTGTTCCGTAGATCCTAAGTTGGAAACTGGAATTACTGAGTAGCTCATTTACATAAAGGATTTGCCCAGTTCCTCTAAGTAATGATTCAGCAAACTAACTGATTTTACAATATTATTTTACAATATTTACAATATTACAACTAACTGATTCATCCAGCCATTTTTCTCAATAAAACATGTTTAATATTGAGACATATTTCATATTTCAATATTTTGATAATTTCAATATTGAAACAGCTGAACTCAAGTCCTGTCGTGTGCATCTGTGCATTTGGTATCAGCGACATAGTGACTGATGTGTTTCAAGGTGAAGAAACCTGCCTGCTTGCTTCAGCGTGGTGTTATCTTCTTCTTTAAGGAGGGCAGGGAGATGAGCTGCAGTTAACCTATGCTTGCAGCCTCCACAAGAGAGTATAGAAAGATTCTGTAACAAAGATCGTATTGTTATGCTTCATCATATGCTCCATGTTTGCACTCGGGATTGGAAGCCTATATTTTAGTCAACGATTTATAGGTTACTTGCTGGATGATGTCAACTTACTCAATTTTCAAACCCGACTGATGAGCTTTTTGAGGACAGGCAATACTGAGATGAAGATATCTTGAAAAGGTCCTGGTTTTTTTAGAAGCAATTAAGCCTCCTCAACTTTCCTGTTAATGATATATGCTTCTCCCTCGCGTTCTGCTCTTCCCAGTAGGACTGAATTCATCAAGCTCACAGGAAGCAGACCAGTTGGAGGACCTTTGAAGCACACTAGATATGCAGGGAGAAAATAAAAATCTTTCTCTGCTTTAGTCTGGTCCAGGCTGCTTGTGCAGTTACGTACTAACTGGACTTTTACTGCCCCATCCTGGAAAATTTTGTATTGAACTAAATGGAATGTCAGTTGGAAAACATAAAGTACCAGTACTGCCATACTGTAGTGTACCGGAGTGCTTTGAGACCGTATAGTCTGGAGTTTAAATGGCTGTTTTTCATAAGCACAATAATCACCCTGGTAAGACTTTGTCTACTCCACTGAAGTAGCCAAGACAGTCACCTGAGAGGCTAAAGCATAATTTTGGTGGGTGCTGAATTTGAAGATGGTCCATTGACTGGTAGAGCAGCCAACAGAAGGTTTCCGTCTTTCCTGGGTATAAATACGTACATGGCGCTTCCTGGGTCGTTTGACGAGTGTCAGGGGATCCGAATCCAACTTTTGCATGCATTGGATGGAAGGGCAGCAGAAAAGATGGCTCCCAGATTGCAAATATGCGATGTATTTTCTCATATATGATGTCACCTTACAGTAAAATACTCTGCCCGAATGACTCAGACAGTGTTAGAGGTGGGTGGAAGGAGAGGTGCCCAACTCTGCTAAGTGCCAAGTGACTTGCTTCAGATTATCTGGAGTGCTGGTTAATTAGATAGCGGTGCCACATGGTTGTGTATGTTACTGGTTTGGTTTAGGAATCTTTCAGCACACAGATTTGCCTGAGGCTGCCCTGCACATCTCCATGTACTGTTTCTGTTAGCAATTCGATCTGCTAACAGGAAAGGCTGTGTTTTGTGGTGTGGCTCCGGGCCAGACGGGGGCCACTTTGCTAAACTGAGCTGATGGTAAGAGACAAAAGAATGGTTCAGTTTATTGGTGCTTTTTTGAGTTCCTGTCTCCACAGCATAACACAGATTGTCTCAAGAAGGCGCAGTGGCTGCTGCCAGAGGAATCTGTTCAGGACAGTTGACCTCTATAGGATAGAGTAAAAAATCATGGAATATTTTAGTTAATATTTGTTCTCCTTGTAACAGTTTGCATGTAAGAAAATCTGCTAGGGATACAAAGATAGCTTAGCCCTGTTCATGAACCTGGCCTTCTGTTGGAGTTAGGGGCTGAAACGAACGGGTTTGGGGGTCTTTACCAAGAAAGCTTGGTCGTTGATTCACTTAGGAAACAGCTATGGCCATTTCAGCCGTTAGTCACGACACCTTTCTGCTAGAGGGTTAGGTCTCTAAATTGAACTGGGTGGGGTGGGGTTTGTAAATATTTCTCAGCTATTTATATGAAAATCTGTGGTTTAGTTTAACGTGCCCGTGGAGGGTGAAACAAGCTAACAGCTGAGAAGAGCTGAGTCTCTATTCTGGTGACCTCCTGTTACCAGCTGTAATCCTCAGGAGAGGACAATAATAAACAGCTGATAACATCTGGTAACTTATAAAATGTTGCAACTGTTTACTAAGTGATCTTACCCGCAAATCCTCTTATTCTCAGCACAGGTAGTTTGAAATGTCATTTGATTTTCTTAGCCTCGTGCTGCTTAAACCAAGTATCAGCAGGCATAGAGTTCCAAAAGGAGATAGTAACTTCTGTTTTCTACAACTATAGGCTTAAAAAGTGGGGGGGTTTATTACCTTTAAATTCCATGATATAGGGCACAAAACTTGTTCTGACTTACTGTTAATCTTCCATCTTCCTCTTTTTTTTTTTCTTTTTTCTTTTTTTTAAATATAATTATAACCTGTAATCCAAAGTAAGGTATTGGCTTCAAATCTAAAAAACTTCAGACTTAAACTTTCTGTGAATTATCTTTCTGTAGCCAGTTTCCTTCAGACCTAGCCAGAAAACTCCAGATTTTAGAAGACTGAGTTTTAGTGAGTAAACTTGGAATGTGTTAGGTTTTTGCTGCAATAATATATGATATTTGTTTGTATATATTCTTTTTTTATAATAAGCATAGCTGTGAGTGGGTTTCTGGACAATACATATCAGGAGAACAGAGTTTGGTGGCTCTTAGCAGAATTCCATTTTCACAGATACCCTATGGCAGTTCTTGTATTTAAAAATTTGGCTAAACACTAGTTGACGAAGAGGCACACGTTTTCCTAACTGCAGCAAGGACAGGATTAAATGGTTTAACTTTGAGGTTGTTTTTCTTCTTTTTCTTCTAGCATTCTCTCCCACCAAGTGCGTATGCCACCGTTAAGGCCTACTCAAATTTTGATGCTGACCGGGATGCTGCTGCCCTGGAAACAGCCATCAAGACCAAAGGTGAGGAACATGCGCTGTGGTTTTGATTCTGCTTGTAAGCTAGAATGCTGGTGTGGAAAAAGAAAAGAAAACAAAACAAAAACAAAACAAAAAAGGAAAGAAAGACAAAATTAAAAAACACCAAAAAAACCCCCACCACACCTGTGTCTCAAGACCAACATTTTAATATCCTTACTCTACGATACCTATTTTTGGAGGTGTTTGATTTCTCAGACCTCACTGATGAAATCTTGACCAAGTTAGATTTTGAACTCTCTAAATGCATGCTTTGAATATACTTTTGAAGTTTGTAGCCAAGAATTGCTGAGGTTATCACTGAAAGTGTTCACTTTTTTTCTCTTGACTCATCAGTACTTCAAATTCTACAACTTTTCTGCCACTGAGAAAGGGAAAAACCATTTGGGTTATACCTCTTGCATTTTGATATAAACAATATGCAAGTACAATATTTGCAGTCAGAGTGGGCCAGTTTTGAAAAATTACCATCTAATTAATTATCCAGCTGTTTTGCAGTAATGTGGACTCCCTGAGTCAGCGTCATGAATCTCCATTTTGGTGATTGTGCGTAAAATGGACAAAACTTGTTTTACTGGCTGAACAGTGTATTTGGTTTAGGGCAAAGAGCTGGGGTAGTGTCTGAACTGCTCTGTATAATATCTACATATTCCAGCATTCATTCACACTCTTCAGATTAATTCCTCAGGGGTTAGCCATCTCTTTATCTATTGTGGGATCTGTGGGAAGTACTGTGATTTTTTTATTAGGGTTTAGATCTATCTGCAGAAACAATCCTGCACAAATATATTGCCCAGCCCTTTGCTGAGCTTTGAGTGGAGTTGGATTAAATGCAGGGGGGTTATACATATCCAACAGCCTAGAAAGGGAGATGTGGAAAAATAGCTCTATTCGATATACAATCAGTTTGTAGCTAGCAACAGTTCATCCTAGAGTTTGCGTAATGCAAGTAACTTGTTAACAGTTCTGGCTTGCTCCTCTTGTAATAAATGTCATTGCTGTGCCAGTTTCATTTTGTGCTACTTAGTTTTTTCTGTAGTGAGTTCATCTGGTGCCTTAGCATGTTGCTTATAAGTGTTGGCTTTTTGCTGTATAGGACAAGAGGCTATTTAATTTCTGTAGTGCTCCATTGTGCCCTGTGTTTAGATTAGCTCGAGTATATGAGCCTAAATAGAAGAAACCAGCTAAATAGAACAGTATTAACAGAGCATATATTAGGTTTCCTTTTAATTCTTTGTAGGAAAGACGACTGCTGAAGTGTGCCTTTTCCGTCTGTGTGTGTCTCAAATAGTTTGTTAAATAATTTTATTATCAGACTGGGTTGTGAATAGTTAATTAATTGCAACCTAAACTGCAACCTTGTATTGAGGTCTCAGGGTATACTTTTTTGTTCCATGACTGGCAGAATTCAAACACAAATTTGTTGTAGGAAAGTGCTTAGAACATGCGTCTATAATAAATTAATTGTATTCAGAAACTGGTAAAACAATGATGAGGTGTAAACATGGGACCTAAACATAGACCACAACAGGGGTCTTCTGTGAGATTAATTCATTGTTTATATAATACATCCAACGTGCCCATACCTTTTAAGAGAATATTTAATGCAGAAGTTTAAATGAAATATGCTGACATGCTGGTGGGGGAAGACAGTGCCTGAAATGTGCCAAACTGCATCAATCACATATTCAGAGTATTAATAGTATCAGTAAAGAAATATCTCGTTGCAACATGGTTTGGTGAAATCTTGCTAAGCAAAATAGCAGAGCTGCAATTGTGGTCTTATTTTATCTAAATTTTTCCCTTTGACTCCAGTGGGACCAGGGTTTTATCCAAGGAAAATAAGACATTGCAGATCACGAGCTCAGTCAAATAGTCCTAAGACTGTGTTAGTACCAGATGCAAAATGGTGTTGGCGTCTCACAAGGGCTACTGATGTAAATCTCCCACTAATAATTTGAGGCCAGTTGCAACCTCATTTAATTCATTCATGCAGATTGATTATCTCTGTAGTACCTAGATATTGATAGGACAGAAATAGCTTCTGGTATTCTGTCCATGCTGTTCTTGAAAAAGAAATTTAAGAGGACAGACTTCTAGTAAATAAACTGGATGAATGCATGCTAGTTCTTGAAAAATAAAAGTTCGTTAGCTCTCTTCTCACCTCATCCTAGAAAGTTAAGTGGCAGTCCGTACCATCCATTTGGTTCAGAACAATGCTGGTGCTGTTGTTTTGGCCCATGGAAATTGAAGTACAATGTCTTGTAAACAAAAAAATTTAAAACTCTAACTGATCATTTGGGTTGTGTTAATTTCCTCTTCTTCTGCTGATTGTGCCATAACATTGCAATCTGACCAAAGCAATAGATTGCCTCTTTTAGAAGTGGTTAATGATCAGAGAGGGGTTTTTTAAGATCTGCTTCCTGCCCCCTCCTCCCCTATCAAATTGCATTTCAATCTGCAAGGAATTTTCTTATTAAAAAAAAAAAATCATGAGCCACAATATCTAATTTTCAGTTGCCCATTGATAGAAATGCACTGATAAAATCTGCCCAGCCAGAATAAATTTGGAAATAAAACTCTGTTTCATTACCCTGAAACTGCCAGAGATTTTAGTGAACAGCAAAGAAAAATATTTTAGCTGCTGTCCTGCTCCACCCCGTCTCAGCAGATGTGAGTCAGCATCCTGTCCGTGCTGTACGATTCCCAAGCGTGAAGTACAAGCACTTATTTCCCATTAAATGCCAAAGCAATGACTTAACTTCATATTTCCATCCACAAAGTGTACGAATAAAACACTTGGATGCAAATGTTTGTGGGCTTCTAATCTATCACAATTGTGATAAAACTTGAAAATGTCATTTGCCTTTTTTGAATGCCAAGAATGGTTTAAATTTAGGATTTATTAAAAAGCTCAAGAGATTGGCTTAGCTGTTGGCCCTGCAACAGCTGAAAGGCCCAGTGTCAGTGTGTTTGTGTGTGGCCGTTTCTGTGCTGGGAGAATTTGTTTTCTTTCATAAAATGGGAGCAGTTTAAAATGTGCAGGATTAGATTATGGCTGAAATGTGCAGTCAGCATGTTTTCAAACGAAAATTTGCAACTAAGACGATGCTTTCCAGGGCCTTTTGGCTTTCGCAGGCCAAACTTGTGTGGATAAGAGCACTGATGTAGGTCTGCCTCAGCGTGAGCTAAGGATGTGAGGCTATCAAGTACAGTATTTCATCGTGAAAAATGTGGTGAAGAGGGAGAAGGGAATTTTGGATGTGACCCATCATTTTAGGTTCTGTAGCTAGTGGCTAAAAGGTCTTTTGTAACATTCGTGCTTTGTATGGTTAATCTTATAATATCTGTTGCAGTCCTTTGCTTCCAGTTGCTGTGGGGTTGCTTTGGGTAATAAGGAAAATAAATGTAGATGGATTCTGGCAGGGATTTGACTCCTGCTAGTAGCTGCTGATCCAGTCCTTTCTGGGTTTTATCAAAAAATCATCATTTACACTGATGTGTGTGCAAATGTGAAAGAAGCTATTCATAATACTTGTAGTAAATGGAGAGACTTGAGTTGAAACTCTGGGCTTGCTCTGACCTCTAGATTAGACTCATCTATTTGCTTCAAAACCTGGCACGCAACTCATCAGACTAAAAACCCCAGATATACAGTATCTTCCTGTTGCAGAAGAATATGCGCTGTGTTAGATGCATAATACTGAGAATTAGTTTTGCCTCTTCTAAGCTTCACCAGTTAGCCTAGAATAGTCCAAAACAAATGGTTACGCAGCATAGCTATAGGTTAGCTTGGTATTTGAGCATAATGACGAGAGCTATTCTAGCTGCCTCCTCTGTCCATCCATTTATAAACTCTGCTAACTCTTCTGTTTGGAAGACTTTATTATCTGGACATTACTTCCAGCTATGCTGTTACTCACCACCTGTGTTTGAATGGCATGGCCAGAGAGCTTTGTTTAACCAATAATATACATGAAATACAAATGGACATTTTACCTAGGGGCTGAATTCAGCGATATAGACACAAATGTGCATTGAAGAATTGGGGCAGGGGGCTCCAATTCTTTCACTTGTACCTTTTTACAAAGCATTCTAGGAAAAAGATTGTAATTGTCTTGCAAAAATGTAGCAGTGTTTGCTATTTTAAACTGAGTAAGAAAATTCAGTTCAAAATCAGATTCTGTTTGAGCAAACTAGTGTGTCCTCATCCAGGCCTTTGGAAATCTCAACCACCTACCATTTAAGTACACCTGGACTGACCATTTCAGTTCTGTTGAGATACACCCAGTGTCAAAGTGTGCCACCCTTTTCTTCTTATTTGTTAGTCCAGCTCTTTCCCTCACCCCCTGCCCCAGCTGCTTCATGTCTGTTGTTAACAATTCTGTTGTTTTACCTTGTGGCAGGAGGACTTGCATTTCTAAACATTTTCCTTTGAGTAACAGAGACTGAGTTCTTGCAAGGGTAGTTTCTATAAGCTCTCATAGTAAGGGAAACTATTTAATATGACTTTAATACTTAGTTAAGGGAATATAAATACAGCTTGCTTGGCTTTTTTTCTGTTGATGTGAACAAACAAATGGTAGCTGTCCTTGCAGAGAGCGCTTTGAGAGACATGGATGTTTGCAGGCCGTGGTAATTGTATGTCCCTTGGGTCAGAGCCCTGTAACATGTTACAGAGCTAAGTCAGGTGCTCCATGTTTATCTCAAGAAGCTCAAGAGCCTCCAGCACAGCCAAGCTCTGGGATATCTTTTGAGTTGCCAAGGCCAAGCTGCGGGTGAGAATTGTGATCAGAGGAAGAACTGTGCCAGTCCAGGGAATGCAAGTTCAGGAGAATCCAGTTTGAAAGCAGCAAGTGAAGTGGGGAAAACGAGGGGGAATCTGAAGTGCAAGTTAGTAGCAGTAAGCAGCAGCAAGTGAAAAAGTCACAGGATGCTGCCTGCATTGGAAATAACGTAGAGTAGCAATTAGCTCTATTTAGGAAAAAACATCTGGAAATCCTGCTTCCTGTACAACATAAAGCTTTTTCTCTATATGCATTGATCTGCATCGATGATCCCTACAGGATCTAAAACTGTGGTGTGCATTAGGTTCTACTGAGAACCAAAGTATTGAACCCTAGATGCTTTGGCTTTTAACTCACAAAAAATCTTAATGATCTCCTTGCATTCAGCCTGTAGCTGCATTTAGAGTGCATGGATTCGGAAAACTTCACTTAAAACTAAACCTTTACTGGTACATAGTTCACTTAAAAGATTGGTTGGGAGTTTGAGCATCCAAGTCCTCTGGGCATGCTAGTTAAAACTCGGCATGGATCTTCGAGTGAATATTTCAAAGAAAATAGCACATACGTAGTTCTTCCAGTGTCAAAAACCCCATCTGTCTTCTGAGCTGCTGAGATAATGAAATACACTGTTTTTTCTCATTTTTATGTTTAGAGTCATAGTTAAGTGACTATGTGTTAAATAGAAAATACAGGTGCTTTCTTAAGCCTTATTTGAAAACAGTCAACCAAAATGACAGGGCAGGCTTTAGTAAGTACAAGTTCACATCAATTTTAAAGCCTGTGTTCTTGCACAACTTTGTGCAGAACACTTAGTGACCAAACACAAGTGCACAGACAAACAAAGGAAACAGAATTAGTAAAGCTGGTCACAAACTAGACTTTTTTGAGGTGTATACATGCCTGTGTACACCAAGATCTGAATCACATAAAAAATTTGGGTTGTAATTGGTTGCCTTTTCTGCTAGGGCCAGGACATGACATAGACTAACTAATGAGAGCTGTTGAGCTCTGCTCCAGATGTCACATATGCTATGTTTTGAGTGTCAGAGGACATACAAATACCAAGAGAACAGTAACAAGAAAGCTTCTTTAACTCTTTGTCTTATGTCTTTATAGGTGTGGATGAGGTCACCATCATCAACATCCTGACAAACCGCAGCAATGAACAGAGGCAGGATATTGCTTTTGCCTATCAGAGGAGAACTAAAAAGGTAGCAAAATATGAAGAAATACCAAGTATTGAATATTTTTCTTGTGGACAGTTAGATTTTTTTTCAGGGCTTGCAAGTTTCACAGTTAACTGGGTATAAACTGGAAATAAGTATTATTTGCTTTATCTTTTCACTGAAATTAAAGATGTATCCATTTTGTCCACACTGTCATAGTTTAGAACTGGTGGGACTTACAAATTGGTTGAGTATGCACAGCTGGAACTGACATCTGTTGGAGACGGTGGTTTCTTAGCACCTCTAGAAATCTCAACAGGTGACACATCAGGCAGGCACAGGATTCCCTGGTGAAATATGCTAAACAATAGTGAAAAGCCATTGACTTGAAATGCCTCAGTTTGAAGGAAAAGATGAAAGGGAAATGCTTGCTGTTGTTTAAACAACTCAGCATAAGGCAAGTATTCTGTTTCTGTTCACAGTTCTAGCTTAAGTGAGAAAAAATACAGTCAGTTGTGCTATGAACACTGCAGATGTGGAACAAAGTGATATAATGAGTTGAACTACCCTAGAAACTATTCTGTCAGAAATACCTCAGGTACTGATCTACTCACGGAGAGCAATCTGTAAAATGTGTGGAGAATTCTGCTCGATGAGTCTTGCTATCTGGAAGGCAAGAGCAGTTCTCTTGACCTGTGAACTTTAGAAAATCTTACTGTAATTGAAGTGTTATGCCCACAAAACCCAGGAAAACTTGTATAGAGTTAGGATTATGACGAATGTATCTCTTTCAGGTTTGCCAGACCCCAAATGGTAGTCGTCCCATAGCAGCCCAGAATGCTCATCTGAAACCAAATGTAAATCTAGAGTTGAATTTTGGAAATTCACTAACTTTAATGCATGGCTGCTATAGCCACATGCAGAAGCAGGCACAAGTTGGATGCATGCGTGTGTGCACACATCTACACCCTGGCGGTCAGGCCCTGTGTGCGCTAGGGGAAGCGTGCGTAAAGGGGCTCCTTGGTGAAATGTGTTGCTTAAAGCTTTGGTAAATGTTCTGCATGACCACAAAAATGCACAGTCCAGAAAATCTGCAGCTTTTTTTCATCTGTTTCTCTCTCACCTTTTTTCCTTGCTGTGACCCAAGAGCAAACTGAGTTTATCAAGTTTAGCAAGTGCCATATAATAGAACAGTCTGTAGAAACAATGGAAATTTGCAGTAAAAACCACTCAATGAAGTAAACAAGGGAATGGCAAGAGAGGAGGAAGTGGGATATGAAAAGATATGTAGGTATAACTTCTAGGGACAGTACCTCATGGTTTTCTTTGGTAGCAGGTTGTTCATATTTCTCTGGCAATGTGTCGTGTTATACTAGGCTGCTCGTTTTGTGTGCTGCAGGATTTCTCAATAGATCTTTATAATTTTAAAAAGTCAGACCTACCTCTGTTTTCATTCCTTAGAGTTGAGCTGTGTCTAATGGAAACTATTGGTAATCTTGAGGAACGGTGCTTGATCTATGCAATCTTTCCCCATCACCAGTGTTTATGGAGCTAACTGTGAATACTGGGATTTTGCATGGGTGTCTTCATGTGTTTCTGGTCAGTCCGAACTGCAGCCAATAATCTCTAACTTTGGAATGAACTGCTAATATCCGGATGCTCATTTGGAACACTTAGTAAAACCTTTTCTCTTTGCTATTTATAAAATAACCATGTCTGTTATCTGCTCCCCGCCTCTCTCTTAGAGCACTGCTAGCTGTGGCAGAGAATGGTGGAGCGGAGACCCTGCTGTCCTGGTGGGGGGAGAAGACCTTACCTTCTCCAGAAGCCTGCTAATGTGAGGGCAGGCGCTTGGTTCAGTTTGAGGTGTTTTGTTGCAGTTACTTTGGTAAATCCTACTGCAGTGATTTATTTCCTTCAGCCTTCACACCAAAGTGCAAAAATGGCAAAAACTTCACTCAACTGATTGGAATTCATGGCATTGCCCTAAAATTTATTATAGGGAGATGTGGTATCTTCGCTGTTTCAGCCAATGGCTGAAGAACCTGTTTTCACACAAATAAACGATGAAACATTATATCCAAAATTGAGTTATTTTACTACAATGTTTCTGAGACTAAAGCAGCTAGATGCCCCAAACCCCCATGCACTGTCTTGGCCAATTCATGCAGTAAGCGCGTACAGTATTAGCATATATTAGCACCCTGGATTAAATAGATGACTCTGGAAATTAACTAGGTGCCTTGGCTCTTTATCTCTCTGGTACAAACTTCTCTGCAATTTTGTTGAGGTCACTTTCTCTACCCCCTTTTTCCTGGCTCCTCAAGCTCACAGATTGTTAGTGTAGAAACCAGCAATTGAAATGCAGCAATTCCCTTCTCAATGCTGCAGACTTTAGCTTAGGGAATACTTTGATCTGTGTGAAGCCCAGGCTGATCGAATGGATTTCAGCTTTGTAAGTACGCTACAATGGAGCTGATAATTAGCATTATGCAAGTTGCATCTGAAACCCATGAACGAGGGCATGCCTCTGACTTTATTTTCTACACATTTGCATGTATCCTGTGAAGTGAACATACCTGACTGTTTCTCTCTCTAGGACTGACTAAAAATTAACAATAGAGTTTGACTGTGCTCTTCTGATAGTTTCCTTGAAGACAGGGGTAATTCTTCTGTGCTTAGGGACAATTTTTTTCTCTTCAACTAGCTGGTTAGGAACTAGGCCTGTACAGTGGAATAACTGTGCAGGCAATTTTCCGATGTCTCAGCTAGTAAAAGGCTGGGAAAACAGGAAAAACGGTGCTACTGGGAAAACTATGGGAGTATGTTGGTGAAGCACTGACCACAGGGAGTCAAACTCGGATCCGCTAATAAGCAGATCCACTGTGCTTATTAGCTCCAGCAAAGTGTCAGCGCTTCAAGACTGGAGCAGAGCTGTTCAGATGTGTCTGCACCATCCTTCCCAGCACTTTGTCAGCCACTGGTGGATTTCTTCTTATTTTCAAAGGATGAGAAAAAATTCCTTTGCCCTAATTTCTTTCTTATGCTTTCACTAAAGAAAAGCTCTTTATGTTCTGTTTCCTTGTCAGTTGTGTAAGAAACAGTAGGCGTGGAGACTTAAAGCACTACAGGCTAAATTCTCTGGAGATCAGAAGTAAGCATTAATTTCTTTCTTCCATCATCCCTCCTTTTTCGCAGGAACTTTCTGCAGCGCTCAAGTCTGCTCTGTCAGGTCATTTGGAGGCAGTGATCTTGGGCTTGCTGAAGACACCAGCACAGTATGATGCCTCTGAATTGAAAGCTGCCATGAAGGTAAATGAGCTTTGAAATTCAGGTATGTTAGTCTGATGTCGCTGTCTCAAGAATGAGTATGGACTTCATGTCCAAGGCCACAGATTTCAAACTTGTCCACTGATTACTATTTTATTGTAGTACTACAGTTTAAGTATCCAGTTGCAAGGCATCCAAAATGAAATTTTGGAACCATCTGATTTTTAAACTGTTAATTAAATCCTCTCTTTAAGGAAAGAAATAATTTTAATCAGGTCAAGAATAAGTGATAAGCTGTCCTGGCTGGTTGCTGCTTTGCTGACTGCTCTTAAAAAACAATATATAGGCTCATAGTACAAAAACACACTAAGAGAGCAGCTGTTAGCTGGAGCTATTAAATCCTCCGTTAGCATTTATAGGCTTAAACAGTAGTTTTCAGTTACTGGCTCATATCACTGATCTTGAAAGAGCATCCTGTACCAAACCTGCCTCTGTGTAGAACGTGAGAAGGAGGATGGGGCATCAAAAGCAGTCGTTGGAGAAACAGCACAGCAGTGAGTCACCGTGTTCGGTCCCCTACAATCACAGGCAAGCATGGAATAGATTGCTACTTTAGAAATATCCACGCTGCAGGCCACTGAATCAAGACTTTTGAGAGGTGCTCATACTGGTGTATCCATCTTTCTAAGCAAACTAAGGTTTGAGAGATTGTATTTGTCATCATCACATAAATTTTGAATGGACTTGATCAGGTTTGTATTTTTTTAAATAATTAAAAATCAAGTATTGTCTGTTGAAATTCAGAACAAGACAAAAACCCAATTAATTAATTTCTCCACACTCTAAAAGCAGTTAAAAAGCAAACAAGCAAACAAAACCACCCACCACCACCCCCCAAAAAAAACCCATCTCAAACCCCCAAACCCAAAAAACCAACCCAGTATGAAGATGGTAACTCTAATTATGGGCCAAATCCATTATTTGAGTAACCACATGCTGCCCTCTTCTGGTTTAAGTAGAGGCTAGCCGTAATTTACTGTGAATCAAAATCGTTCGGTTTGTTGCGTTTGGGTTTCTTTAAACGTCTTACATGTGATATATTTAGGATGACCATATACTTACATAGCTTTTATGCTGTATATACAGCCCGCAGACCAGGCCATTATCTCAGAGTAGCCACTAATGTAGAATGTTGTATTCTCTCTGTAGGTCAGCTATTCCCCACTCCCAGGCACCTAGTCTAATGTTCTGAATATGCCTGAGCTTAAGTTTGACTTGATACATACAGCGTCATAAACTATGACATGGGAATCAAAGTTGAGTAAAGCAAAGTTATCTCTGAGGAGTTAATTCTTTTTCTGGCACACTTTCTTATGAAATACTTCAAAAATTTTTAGAAAGTCTTTAATTTTGTTAGCCTTCATTTCTTCCCCAAATACCCATTAGAACCACTCTGTGGAAAGTTTTCCTAATTCTCTTAGCTGTAAGCCATTTTTATAAAACTGCTTGGGTTTAGTCCTCTCTTCCTCTCCCCCCTCCCCCTTCTTCAATAGCAACACTTTTTCCAGGAGGGTACTTTTCCACGTAATTACCTCCATTTTCCACATGCAAAAGACTGCAGAGAAGTTTTCCCAAGATGCTATCCAGCAGACTCCTCATGGAGTCCTGTGGAAACCATGCCCATTTTTGCCACATACAAAGTAGCATTCTGTTACAGATGGGCTTAACAAATAGCATCCTAACAGGAGGCATAGGAGTGTTTTTTCCATCTCCTGGTGATGCTGGAAGATGAGGGTAATGAGATTAGCATGAGCATTGTTCACTGGTAGGTAAGAAACAAAACAATTTAAAAATCACCAGTGGAGCCTATTCGTAAAAAATTTCAAAATATTGAGGCATCTGGCTGCTAGGTAGCGGTACCAACTAGTAACCCAGACATCCTTAATGGTCATGCGAGAGAGAAGCATCTTCAGCTCATCCAACTTAGTCTTCTGTTCTGAGCCTGTCCTTCAGAGTTTCCTGTCTTTCTCCAGGCACAAGAATATTGCAGTGTAAGCAGTTTTAATTTTTTTTTTTAATTTGACTGTTTATCTGTGTAAAATAATTAAACGAGGTTTAGAGCACATTGATCAAGCCACATTATTTTGGAGTATCGGAGCAACTAGAAGGTTTAACTGATTGCTGATACATGTTGATGTGGTTTGTATTTTTGTAATAGTGCTAATACCCATATCACTTTTTAAACTGTAGTAATGCAGCTTAGTTCAAAGTACTGATTTTTCATTGACCTTGATCACAAAAGTGGCTTTGAAATATTACATAAGACCTCTCAATTCATTCAGCTTTTTCAAAAAAACTTAAAATCTGAATATTTAGTTTGTCGTACTAAATAAATTTTTATTTCTTAATACAGCTAATAGTAATGTTGTTTCATCTGTATTTGTGCATTGTGAAGTACATGAAAGATAGGGACAATTCAAGAGGGTCTGTAAGCTAGAAATTCAGAACATGCTTAAATCTTTGCTGACTTGGAGACAGAGCCAAAGCTAATGTTGGTGTCGTCCTTGGCTTTGCATTTACAGTGGAGGAGGTGTATGGAGGGAGATAAGGAAGAAAAGCAGGGAAGTAGTAGTTGATTGCTGCCCATTTGCATGCTAAAAATCAGATTTTCTTCCTGTGTTCTCAGTGGACAGAAAACAATCATACATGGGCCGTGATAAGTTGATCTCATCCAGTTATGCTAGTGGAGCGGCCACTGAGTGTTACAGAAGCTCACAGCAAAGGCATGTTGCCCAGAGATAATGTCTATAGGATCTCAAAGTTATCGGAGTAGTATTTGGCACTAAAAATGTTCCATCTGGGGTTTCTGAGGCACAGTTAGCAAAAAATATCCCTGAATGGTTGTTAAATTGTTAGAGTGGGAGAAAGGAGATGTCTGTAAAATATTTTTAAACCATTCAAGTATGCCTGTTCATTTCTAGCACCTAATTGAATCATATATGTGTTACAGGGTCTGGGAACTGATGAAGACACGCTCATTGAAATCATCTGCTCACGAACAAATCAGGAGCTTAGTGAGATTAACAGAGTCTACAAGGAAAGTAAGTTTACTTTGAAAGTTTCGATGCACTGTGTTTTTACACTAAGTTACTTGGATAAGTACACCTGGGTGTGACTTTATTAGTTACACAGCATCTGCTTTGATTTTCTGGCAGTTGAACATAAGAGAGTATTTTGTACTGGTGTCCTGGATATTTGTCTGTGTTTTATAGTTTCATCTTGTTGCTTGGTAGCAAGCAAATTGGGGAACATTCACCACTTATGGAAGTTGTGTCTAGATGAGTTTTTTTCACAGAACGCATGTAGCTTACATAGCGACAGAATTGATGATGTCAGATTTATGGACTCTAGGATCAATTCTGTAATAAGTAGGTGAATGTGAAATCTACTGAAACATGCTTGTAAGTTTATTTGGTAGACTGGCCAAAAAAGGCATGAAATAAAACTTCATAAAAGCATATATTCTGTTTTTCAGCTTCTCTAAAGCATGTTATCTGATTGAAGCTATAATTCTTAATTAATTATAAATATATATATATGAGTGATCTAAGATCCATCCTCAAAAATTACTAATTTTATTTTTATATTGGCTGTTCTGGTTATGTTTATTGCAATTAAGCAGTGCAGCTGTCCAGTGCCTGTTGGTTTGCCTGAGCTTCAGAGTTCAGCTTCATTGCAAATAGACTGAAATTAGAAAACTGCTGTGTGCTAGTGCTAGATAGTTGTCAAGCAATTGTGGTAAAGTGCCAGCTAAGTCAAAAAGGACAAGCAAAACTAATGTAGTCTTAATGGACAATATATATAAAAAACCAACCAAACAAACAAACAAAAAAACCCAAACAAACATCAGCAAAGAGTATGTTGCTGCTGTAGATTAGGTTGCTGTTGAAAAGAGGAAAGAATGTGATTTTCTGGCAATATAGAGCGTGGTCACTTGGAAAGCAATGGAAAAGTTTAGACATCAGACCAGAATCGCACAGAGTATACCTTTTGATTCATCATAACAAATTTTGTCTTTTGCATTAAATTTGTATTTGCAGTTGTCCGGTCAAATCCCTGAACAGAAAAGACCTAAATACTATTTTTATCAACCAAACAAACATTAATTGGTAGCTAAGAATGATCTAACAAGATACTGAGCTTAAAACAGTATTCCCATCCTTTTAGTAGTTTCAGGCTTTCCTGTTACCTTTCCATGACAGACTTTGATTGCATGGAAACTCTCCTGACTAGGTGATAGCACTGTTGTTGCTGCAGTATGCAAGCATGCTTTTGTTTACATTGTCTTCCACACCTGACTTGTAGCTGTTTATGTGCATAAAACACAGTAATTAGCGGCTGTTTTTCTAGTAAAGGAGTATTTGTAGGATACCATTCACTTGCAAATAATTTCTTCTTTTCTAGTGTACAAGACAGAACTGGAAAAGGACATTATATCAGACACATCTGGTGACTTCCGCAAGCTAATGGTTGCCCTGGCCAAGGTAGGTCTGTTCTTATTTTTCCACTTTTCCTAATGTGACCGCCCTTTGGTAACTGACTGATGGCTGCCAGTAAAACAATTGGATTTCTGATTCACTTTTCAATTTCCTTATATTTTCACTGTCTTGGAAATGCAGCATTTGTAGCAGCATCTTCAAAATGGGGATGGAGCGTACTGTTACTCTTTAGCAAATTCAGGTTAAAAAAATCAAAGAGAAAAGAACGTGTATAGCAAACTGCTAACTGTATATTAAACATCTTCTAAATACTGCTGTCCTTGTTCGAAGGGCAAAAGGTGTGAAGATACCTCTGTGATTGATTATGAGCTGATTGACCAAGATGCTAGGGTAAGTGCTGGTAATACCATTAAATATCTTAAGTTGCTCAAGCTTTTGGGGATATTGAAAGTACAAATACTGTGGGAGTGAGAAGCATTTATGAAAGTAGGTGTGAAAGTATATTTCAGATTCTCTTGCACAGTAATGTTTGCATGCTGTCAAGGTGTTTGCCACTTGCAATCCTGGTAACTTCAGTTGTCAGTTTTATCAGTTTTCATGGGTTGCTACCGACTAGTACTTACACAGAAGCTCTCTGGTATTTCCCTTAGGCATATTGACAGAGAGAGTCTGTAACAAAAGGAAACGCATACATTGTGAACACTGGTTGCAACCAAGTAATTGTGTAAGATTCAGAGAAGTATCATTGAACTTAGTGGCTGCTGATGCTTGTTTATTACATCTATATCTGTCTTATTACATCTGTACCTGTCAAGAGCAGTTCTTCACTTAGAGGTAAACAGAGTTAAATATGGAGTAAATTTATAGACAGAGGCAAATATGAAACAATTAGGCTTAGTTTCGGACTAGATCCATAGATCTTGTCCTGGTCGTCTGCCTAACCATGTGTCCGTTTGTGTTTCTCCCACTGACACAGTTCCAGGAGTGCTTGTTTTACAGTAAGGAAATGGTATACATTTGCAATGGCTTCTTGTGTAACTCCTGATTTTAATGATTTTGCTTTTCATTCTAACCCCAGGAGCTCTATGATGCTGGTGTGAAGAGAAAGGGAACGGATGTCCCCAAGTGGATCAACATTATGACTGAAAGAAGTGTCCCCCACCTGCAGAAAGGTATTATTCAAGAGACAGATTTATTTTTTTCCTAGAAGAGAAAATGATACTGAAGTGGTAACTATTTTGTCCCAGATATGATTGAAATGAGTGTGAAAAGCACTCATAAAAATAGGAGGTCTCATAAATCTTAATTCATGTCCTAGCTTTTAATTTCTTTCAGAAAATACAGTTATTTCTGTGGATGTGTTAATCTCACAGTGTGAATGTGTGTGTAGAGCTCTTTTTTTACACAGGTGTAACAATGCTCAATTATACATCATGTACACTTGAGAACAAAAATGTTACAAATCTAGAAAACATGGTTGCAGGAGACCTTGAGAAGCCCTTTAGTTCTTCCCTCTGTTCTAGGGTAGCTTAGCTACATCATGTGTTTAAATCTGACAGTGAAGACTCACAAAAGCAGCTCTGATATTGCTGTAAGAAGCACATGGGAAAGTCATTTGAAGGCTTTTCTTTCAGGGCCTAAATCACTGTTGTTTCAAAAAACACTAGTACAGGGTTAAGATGGTATTTTACCAGATTATGGAGATGCTCAAGGAAAACAAAAAGGCAATAGCAATAGAACTTCACTATTAGCTGACGAACTTAGGCTGTACTTAATATAAAAGTCTCAGAAGGACTTGGACAGGTATTTTTAAATCATGTATTTCGGCATTGCTGTCTCTGTGGTTTTGATTCAGGTGGTTACTTTTACCAGTTCTTGATCTGGTTTTGATTTCACCTATTTTCTTTCTTGTGATAGTGTTTGACAGGTACAAGAGCTATAGCCCGTATGATATGTTGGAGAGCATCAAGAAGGAAGTTAAGGGAGATTTGGAGAATGCCTTCCTTAATCTTGGTGAGTTACTCTGAAGTAAAGACTATTAGATAGGATATTTTCAGTGCTCTTGCAGTAAATCGTGATAAGGATAGGGCCCATCTTCCTCTGTGCTGTTGGATGAGAAATAAACTGGACGTGCTGGCATTATTGGATCCACTAGTATGTTTTAGCACATTACAGGTATTGAAAAGAAGCATATTTTTTCCCTCTTCAAAATAGAAACCTTGATTTCCAGCTGAAAATAAAAATGGATGTGTTCTCTCATCTGTTGTTTGTTCCACTTCTGTTTGGTAAGGAGTCTTAATGTTTGTTTCCCCAAACAAAACAAAAGAGTGGAACTGCAGCTGAACAGAGTAAGTATTCAATATAGACATGGGCTGGAGAGAGAATAGCATGTGTGTGAGAGAAGACAAGCACTGCAGGATGCCAGAGGGTAATTAAAGAGTCGATTTGGCACTGGAATCTCTGAAATGGGGAGGCAGGGTGTGAGGCTGGTACTGTGGCATGACAGGAAAAGGATAAGGATGTTGCCAAGTTTAAGAGGGAATTCTTTAAGAGGAAAATCCATTTCAGGCTAAGGGTGAACTGAGAGTTCTGTAATGCAAATGGAGAATAAACAGAGCCCAGCCTTGAAAGGGGGACATCTCATGGATTAGCATACAATGAGTGTTTTCAGAAAAGAGGTTGCTTATAGAAGCAGAAGAATGAGTTCTGGTCTCTGTGGAGGAGGGCTAGCATTCTGAAACAATACTAGCAACGGGAGGGAAGTACTTCCTCAGACTGTAAGCATTTGTGGTTCAACCACAAGCTTAGCCAAACAACTTTTAAGTAACAACTCGGGTGAAAGTAATTTCTCTGTCCCCTTTTGGAGAAAATTTTGCTGAAAACGTTTTTTTGACTACTTATCATGTCTTTAAAAATGGCTCCAAGGTTCTGTGTTCTGCTGTTCCATGTATGGGCAGGATGTTTAAATATTCTTATCTCTCTCTCCAGTCCAGTGCATTCAGAACAAGCAGCTGTACTTTGCAGACAGACTGTATGATTCCATGAAGGTAAGGAAGACTGTTCTTTCCTTCTACTTTTTTTTTTTTTTTGGCATTGTTTTCACCAAATTTTGATTGCTTAGGTGCTTTTATTCATATGATGTGTGACTAGCATGTGAATAAATTCACAATGACTTTGCATTGTTCAAATGCGTTCTTCAATAGTTATGAGCCTAGACCATCTTTTCAGCTGCATCTGGTATAAGGAAATACAGGGAAGGATCATATAATAATGATCTGTATTAGGCCAGCTGATTATAATTAGCAAACTTAGACACATCTTTTGCAAGTAACAAAGAGCTGATAGCAGAAAAAGCTTTTATTGACATGCCAAAATAAAATACTAAATTTGTGTCAAAACATTTTCTCAAGGAAAGGGATGAAAGAGAAATGCCTGGTGACAGGCATTAGGCAATACCAGGAACCGTGAATACTGTGTTCAGCTTTGGGCCCCTCACTTCAAGAAAGACGTTGAGGTGCTGGAGTGTGTCCAAAGAAGAGCGGTGAAGCTGCTGAAGGGTCTAGAGAACAAGTCCTGTGAGAAGTGGCTGAGGGAACTGGGGGTGTTTGTTTAGTCTGGAGAAAAGGAGGCTAAGGGGAGACCTTATTGCTCTCCACAAATAACTACCTGAAAAGTTGTTGTGTTGGGGTGGGTGTCAGTCTTCTCCCAAGTAACAAGCAACAGGACGAAAGGAAACAGCCTCATGTTGTGCCAGGGAAGGTTTAGGTTGGCTATTAGGAGAAATTTCTTCATGGGAAGGGCTGTCAAGCATTGGAACAGGCTGCCCAGGGAAGTGGTTGAGTGACCATTCCTGAAAGTATTTAAAAGCTGTCTAGGTGTGGCACTTAAGGAGATGGTTTAGTGGTGGACTTGGTTGTGCTAGACTAATAGTTGGACTTGATGGTCTTAAAGGTCTTTTCCAACCTAAACAATTCCATGAAGACTTCCTGGTGAACCAGAACTGCTGCTTAACAGTCTAAAGCAGCTAGGTTGGTGACTGGAAGTTGGTCAAACACTGATGATGAGAAAGGTACATTCGTGCTCAAATTCCGGAATCATAATAATGACCTCAGAAATCTTTTATTGTTACATCTCAGTTGCCTGGAGTTTTACCATTAGGTACAGTGGCCTTTTATGCATTTCAGCTATTACAGTTCTAAATGTGTATCTGCTTATAGGGCAAGGGAACCCGTGACAAGGTTCTGATCAGGATTATGGTCTCCCGCTGTGAAGTTGACATGTTGAAAATTAAGAGTGAGTTCAAGCGGAAATACGGGAAATCTCTCTATTATTTTATCCAGGTAAGTTTTTCAGCTTTCTTTTTATATCAGTTGCATGGACCTTTGCATCAGTCTTCATTGGATTAATTGTACCATTAGAATTAACGGGAGGTGTTTTAGAGGCTGCAGTGAGAACATTATGTTATTGTCTGTGCCCTATTGAAAAACCCACCTTTTAACTTTAGCGTCTACAGCTGGTACAACTCCTGGCAGCCACTTGGCTGTATGTTGTCTTTGTGCAATCAGCTGATGTGTTATGAAAGACAATTCTGTTCACCTGTCCCTAGCCTCAGACCAAAAGAAAAGAAAAAACCTAATTGCTCTGTAATTGCTGAATGAAAATAGAGCACCTAAATGGTTGCTCCCTTTCATTTCAGTGCCCAGGGAGTAGGCATTTTAGCTAGAGTGATTTTTGTCCATTTCTGTGATCAGACAGGAGCTATAGGTGCTAGGTTTTATTTAACTTTTGGGGCATAGATAAAGAGCTTGTGCATCTATTTGAAAACTGATCTTCTACACACCCTCACAACAGCATATGATACATTCTTCCTTGTGTAGATGAAGTTCAGAGCCTTTTCCTAAAGATGTCAATTTTAGATAAGCAAATTGTCAAAATAGTGAACTTGATATATGTTCTTTGCAGTGATCAGTGAGAAGGAACAGAAGTCAGTCCTTCAGCTTTCCTTTGTTGTGTTGCTCTCTTTTGTACCAAAATTCCTCTCCTTCCTTGGCCTTGCATTTGTATTGCAAGAATGATAAATAATTTCAGTTTACACATAAGTAAAACTTAGTTTAGTTTCCTCCACACTGACAAGGCTTCAACTGTGAAACATTCTGCCGCACAGGTTTAGACTAGAATGCATATACTTTCATATTTTGTGACTGTTTCCTCATACATATTTTGTATTTTTCTTCCCTTGCTTTACAGCAAGACACAAAAGGGGATTACCAGAGGGCACTGCTGAACCTGTGTGGTGGAGAGGACTGAACACTGTGATGGAAGAAACCCAAATGTGCCTCTCTTGCTCTTCATTTTACTGTAATCCTAGAAAAGATTGACTTGCCTAGCTAACCTTGACTTGCCTTTGTATCTGCGAGACCACTGATGTAGTATGCTTTCTGGTGCTGTGTGCACTTCTCTCGGCAGCAGTGCTCTGCTTGGCTCTGCCAAAGGCCCTAACAGCATATAGCCAGAGAAACTAACCTTCCAAAGATAAACGAGGTTACAAATGCTTGTGAAAGACTGCCTCTCTGTGCGATGTTTCTAATAAAACATAAATAAAACTGAAGTTTTACTTTAAGACAATGGGTCTCTTTCAGACCTTTAATTTGAAAACTGTATGAACTGTATTTAGCCTTTGCTGTCTGTTTTCTGTGGTGTTTTTTTTCCTCCTGGGGTTCACTGCTTCCTCACTCAAAGCCCTTACTGTGTTTAATGATTCAATTTCTCAGCAGAAGCAAAACCATTCTCTTAGTTTTGGGGTTTTCCTACTAAACCCTGAGCCCCAACTTTCTCCGCCCATGTGTGAGGGGCAAACACTTCTCACTCCCTCTTAAACATTTAAACATTTCCTGTGCCTGTGTGCAAGGGGTAAACAGTTTTAAATCACTCATAAGCATTTTAGACAGCTGCCAGTGACAGAGGTGTTCCCTTCACAAGGCCCGGGCTGGGGTGCCGAGCTGCGTGAGGGCAGCGCAGGAAGCACAAGCAGGGGAAGGCAGCGCGTGTTGCCTGCGGCTCTGAGGGGGGAGTTTCCCGCCTTTCTTCTTCCCGCCCTCCCGGCTGCCTCAGCGCGGGCTCGGTGCGAGGTGGGGGCTGCCCCCCCTCCCCGGCCCGGCCCCAGGGGCGGCGGTGCCCTGGCCGCCTCCGCACCTCGGGGAGACTGGGTGGGCTCGTGTCTCCCTGAGGCGACTTGACACCGTCGGCGACACAGCGAAGCTGACAGGGGCTGAGGCGCTCACTGTGCCCCCGCAGTGGTGCAGGGCACTCGGCACTCCTGTGTCCTCCGTGTATTTCAGTCTGCAGTTGTAGCCGTGGCAAAGTAAGCTTACCTGCTAGAACGCATTTTTCTTGTCTTATGGTAATGTTAACTCCTACTATGGTATGAAAGTCACATCCAGACATCTGGAAAAATGAGTTAAGGGCAATGCTTTCTCTCCAGCTTGGGCATGAGGCCCTTGTATGTGCAGGCTGAGGGGAGCAGCCATCTTGGCACAAGGGCCAAGTTTGCATGTCCGTTGGGTGCTTGCGTATCCACACGCTGCCTAGTGCAGAGGCCTTGGGTACAACTGTAATATAAATATAAAATAATTACCATAGGAGAAAATAGCTTTTTCCTTTCCCAGCTGTTGTTCCTTTGGAAATACAGAACTGCCTGCAAGTATCAACTGTTTTCCCTCAGGCATTACCTCGTTTATAGCCCTGTTTCAAAGGCTGATGCACTTCTCAGAGGTAATTTTGAGACTTTTTAAATCAATCTGTCAGAAAAGACATGAGAAGCACAGTAGCCTGTTCCATGCTGCTATTAAAAGGGTGAGAAATCTTGCTGAAATATCATTGGCTGTACACTACAAGGGATATTTGGTGTAAAAACACAGCAGTTGATGAAATATTGGTAACTTAAATGCATAAATGATACTATTTTTCAGGAGCTGCTTCAATTTAATGCCTGATGGAGCAGTGTCATTCACACCTGTTTACAAAATGCTTCTCTCTCTAGATTTGAACGTTTAAAAACTATCGCTGAGATAGCAAATCAGTCTTTGAATCTAATTAGGTAAGTCATCTCTATAAACTTTGCTTGCTCAAATGTGGCCCTATAAAAGAAATCAAACGGCAGGCATTTTTCCAGTCAGTGGAATGAACAACTAGAATTTGATGGCTAGCATGCTCTGCCTCACTGCTACAGGATGTTCAAAATTGCAGGCAGTCTTTCTTTGGAGCAAGGCAATGTTAAACAAACCAGCGTGATTTCAATGGCCAGGACCATTTTTGCTGACTGCAGACTAGAAAGCAAATTAGTCTCCTGTGAGATCTAGAAGCTTTCTAGAATGTAACTGAAGTTTTTTGTTGGTGGTGTTGATTTTTTTAAAAAAACCTTTCTCCTTTTTTTTGTATTACTGGCTTGCTGATGTTCAGGTAGGAACAAATGTGCAAGCTCTGGTGATCCTGTCATTTGGTTGCAGGCTTGCTAATATGCAAGGTAGGCCCCTGTCCATGCAGATGTACTGCAAAATCAAGTCTCTGGGACTTTGAAAGTCAAGAATACCTTGAAGAATGGTGCTTGGCAGTGTTGCAACCTTTCACTAAAAATTCCCCACCTGGCAAATTGAACACATAATTAAAAAAAAAAATAAAGTCAACCTTTTAGTTGCTGATTATATAATTTAGACTGTTACTCTATCTTAAGAACTGTTTACCTTCAGAAGCAAAAAAATATTTAAAATTTGCCTCACCAGATCTTTCCTGTCCAAAGAATGTGTGAAGAAAGGTTCCAGTTTCAGTCTTTTTCAGGTCAGATCTTGATTTAGCTTTTCGCGTTTGCTCTGTGGAGTTCCCATTCCAGTAATACATGCAACAACAAAAAGTTTTCCTTTGATATTTTACACTTCATCGCCACAGATTCTTTGTCTGTCCCAAATTATACAAATAGCAATAGCAGAATTTAATTGGATTTGTACTAGTCGCTTATCAGACCTGCTGTGTAACGCATTGGAATATAGGGTTAAAGTGTATCTTTGGGCAAGCATCAGCTTAAACACCTACTAAGAAAGTAATATGTTTCTATTATGGCGGTAGGTGATTTCCTCAGTGTGGTTTCCGGACGTATGGATAAGGGTGACTTACTGTTCTGTATACAGAATTTCCTTCCTCAGATTTCAGAGGAATCCATTTAAGTGAGAGTCTAAACTGTCTAATTCAGAGTAAGATAAAGTCACTAAATGCTTGCAAGTGTGGAACAGCTGTCAGGTCTGTATCAGGCTGTGCTAGTTCAGTGGTGCAAAAATCCTTATTTCTGCAATTTATAACTCTATTTGCACAGCATCTGAACATCTTATAATTACAAGCAGTTTATTATTAGAGGTGCATTGGTAAGGAGTAATGCAAGATGTTTTACAAGTGAGAAACAGATTTAGAATGGTTTAATTAAAATTAATTGTAGTTCAGTCAAAACTTAAGCTAACGTTTACATCCTTGTAAAATAAAAGGATCCTTGCAAGATAGAAACTTTCTTTAAATGCTTGCTTTTAAAATACCTTTTTAATTAATATTAAAAAGGTATATATAATTTTGTGTCTGAAATGGGAAATGTTTGCTCTCTGAACAACGCTACGACTGTTCATAAACATTGTTCAAGTGTGATTTTTTTCCTCACTGTGGCAAGGGGTGGAGGACTATTCAGACAAGAAGCAGATTTTGGGTTTTGGTTGGGGAGTGCGGTGTTATTCTATTTATATTCTGCTCTTTCTAGGAAGGGAAAACTGGAACCAAACGTTTCTATTTGCAGGGTCCGTTAGGGCATGATGCGTTAACAAACAAGTAACAATACAAAATTGCAGCTCGTTAGGATATTCGAGTCCTCCTGTTGGTGATGCTTTTGGTGCGCTGTCAGCAACTGCTCACAAGAGGGAGCTCGGAGAAAGCGTCAAATATTCCACCAGTCAAAACAACACAAAACAAAAAAAATCCTAGTATATCTCCCTATATATTATGAACTCTGCTCTCTCCAAACATTTACATTCCCTGACTCTAAGCCCTCATGTCAAAAATTCATTTTCATCTTCCAGGATTTTTCCTGTATCTAGAAATTGTCTATGTTCTCTAGAATACTTAACCAAATTTTATAATTGCTCTCTTTTAGGCATAGGCAACCCAAATGTTTTCTTATATAATAATCATGTTGTGAATTTTCAAAACGGAAAGGTTTTCTATAAATAACCTTTCAAAGAGTGGACTAATAATGACAATAACTGTAAAGGAATTTTCTCCCCTTTCTTTAGCAGGAAGTGGTTTTGCTCTTGAAATTATCCTCTGCTTCCTGATTTAAAACAGGTACTCATTCTTATTTTCTCTGTAGAAAATTAAATACATCACTGTATCTTTTGCTATATCCATATTAGCACTTTAGGATTTAATTGCTAGCCATTGCACACTCCTTGCATTTTCACTATCTTTACTAATAATAAAATACATATGCCATTAAGGCAGCTTTTCTAAAGGAGACATTTCCATTTATTCATGTATTTTAATCTTCTCTTCCTTTCACTCTGACCGATGTGTTCCTAATAGGGAATCTTTTTAAAAATTTTAATACAGGAAGAATTTGTTCAGTTATGTGAGGTGAATTTGTTTTTGTTCAGGTTATGCATTTTTAGTGTCTTAAAAAAAGAAGATATTAATTGAATTTCTTTTTTAGTATGGCTTATTTAAGGTCCTGTTTAATGCTTAATAGAAAAAAAATCACACCTTGCTCTTTAAGGAGGTTGATTGCAAGGTAATTATGCAGGTATGTTAACTGTAGAACAGATATATTGCTTGTGAATTCCTGATTGAATAGCTGCTAAGTAATTTGGCCAATATTCTTCTCTCCTCTGCTAAGTATCATCCGGCTGGTTTATACCTGCTTATTTTCAGGTAATGGTTTACTACTTGTAAGGTGAAAACAAGCTTTAAGACTCGTGGAGGCTATTTCTAGGCATACACAGAACTTAGCTGAAAATCTGCTTTTATTGTTGTTATTGAAAGAATACTCATTAAATACTATTTTATCACTTATTTGTAGAAATCATAAAAAATCTGCTTTTATTGTTATTACTGAAACAATACTCATGAAATATATTTTATCATTTATGTGTAGAAGTCGGGATGGATTATCTGATCCAAAACAACTGTTTTATGAAATGTTAAATTTATTAAATGTTTTGAATTTATGTTCCATGAAAGAGAAAGGTTTATTTAAAGTAGCTTTAGTACTATTTGATTTTAAAATAAATGCATGAACAACAAAAAATCTTTCTGAAATCTTTTAGATTTATGAAGCACGGAAGATGAGTATTTTTGAAAAATATATTTTAAATGATTTTGTAATAAAAAAATTGAGTATTGCTTTGTAGACTTTCTCTGATTATATAGTAGATTAAATTTTGTTTCTGAGATGGTACAGCAATTAACTTATTACAAATGTATTAACAATTATGTACTTAAATACATCAGTAAAGCAACAGTTGGCATTTTACAATAAATATGTTAATAATAGGGATTGAGATTCTTTCCCACTTCTGTTTTTTTCCTCCCCAGTAAAAAAACAAAATTGTGTTAGGAGCTCTTTAGGTGTGTTTTATGTTTTACTGTGAACTCTTAGTTCTGAATTCCCTTTGTCATTGCAGGGTGGTTTTTCCCTGTAAAGCAGGAAAGCAGAAAACATTGTACTATGTAGTGGTTCTGAACTGTGACTACCTCATAATGCTATTTTTGCAAATATTGGATGACAGGAGGATTTTTTTTCTGGTCTCACAAATGTGTGTGTATTGCAAATGCATTGAACACTTCAAGGTTTGAATCGTTTTTTTTTAAACACTTTTATAATAAAGGATCTTATTTAGTAAATCTTTGGAGTAAATCAAGGTGAGAAGAGCCTGATGTAAGTTTTAATGACATCTGGGACGGTGGCCTACTGGGGTTTTTCCTTTTTTTAATGGAGAAAGTCTTACTAAAACAACTGCTTTTTATTTTGTGAATACATTCAGGTCTCACACGCTACATGTTTGATGTGGGTAGATGGGACAATTTTCCTCCTTTTTCTGTTCCCCTTCTGTCTTGAGCTGATTTATTTTACTGGGAGATAACGGGGTTGGCCTATCAGTTCAAAACCTGTCTGGATATGAGCTGTATTAGGTTTTGTGTGTCATGTAGAAGAAGATTAAAAAAAAAAAAACTACAAGGTGGGATTTGACTTTTTCATTTTTTTCCTCCCTCCACCATTTATTGCCATACACAGAAGACAGGATTGTGGAGAGAAATCAGAAGTGCAGTTACTTCAGAAATAAGCTGCTGTATCTGTAATCAGAGATGGTGCTAATGCAGTGTTTTAAAACAAGTAATTGCAGCTAGGTAGGCCCCAAAAGGCTCAAAATAATGGATTTTAGTAAGGTAACTGATGAACTGACAGAATGTTCAGAGGCTGACCATGTGTGCATGAGTCGAACTCGGACTTGGCAGCATAGAACCTAGGAAGAGAAACTGCAGTCTACTTGTCTCTTTCGTTGTAATGAATTATTTTGCATATATTTTGGATTAGTGTAGGTCATAGCTCTGAAAACAGCTTGACATTAGATAAGCTGCAGAGATGCCTCTCTTGGTTGTGTGTAAGAAATGTATTTTAAAAGGACATGAATTTGGGTAAGTGTCAGATAATACACATATACAGATTGATTTGCTCTGATTAAATATTAGAAAGAAAAGAAGAAAATGTTGTGCGTAATTTATCAAACAAAACCCATGAGATAGGAAAGTAATACTTTGGTCCCTGGTGTGATGTGTCTGTTAAGCTGTAAGAGCCTGCCTGAGCTGTCCAAGTAAGTGAAATGCTCAGCCTGAGTCTTGAGTCATCTATAAATTCAGGTCTGTCTCTTCTAGTCTTCAATGCAGAATACTAGGCACTGCAATGTCTTTGAAGATCTAGACCTGTCATTTTTAGCAATGGGAATTAGGCGTCTACATACCTTTCTGTGTCTGAGTCTCATTTTGTATGACTGCCTCCTAATGTCAGGTATTTACCACATTTTGAAGTGTTCCAGTTCAGCCAGGACAGTGCTCCATTGACCTTGTTCAGTTTCTCTTAAACAGTGAAGATAATTGGGTTTGCAAATGTCCTGGCTGGTTGATCCCAGATTTTCTTTGTTTCTTAGCTTAATCTTTGTCGTCATGTATTCTTATGCCACTAGAAAATCTAATTGTTTTAGAGAAAATCATAATTGAAAGGATCATTTGAGTCATCACCAATTATAAATAGACATTGTGTTGTGAAACTGCTCTTGATTCAGAATTAATATAGTAGTTAATATGTATAGTTGTCCTCTTCTTCCCCCAAACAAGGTACTAGCTAATATTTTCTATGTTTTCCCAGTGCAATCATGACTGCATATGACTGCATGTTTTAGAACAGTCTTACTAAGGTATACTGTTCTCTGCTTAATTGGGCTGACAGCAGTTTGGACTCATTGACAGAAGGAAAAAAAGAAGCACTGTGTGGGACAGAATTATCTATACAATTGCAGTTCCTTTCTTGTTCTTCATTTATTGTGTGACATCCAAGTAATTTAGCTTATCTGTGCCTCAGTTTCCCTTTTAAATTAGAGATTAATTTCCTCTTTTAAATTAAAAAAATATATTCTTATTTAATTCCTGAAATAGCAAACCTGCTACAACAGGTATTGAGCTGTTCTCATTCATATTTTCAGTTCCCAAGTTCCATTCTTCAGGACTGATGACCATTAAAGATTGTGTTACAGCTCAAACACTGATTGGGAAATATGATTTCGAGCTTTGATCCAATTTTCATAGCCTATGTATCTGAACTTATTTTCTTAGGTGGTTAAGTACTTTCACAGTTGTCTGAGGTGCAGGTCTTGGTCTTACATTGTACTGGGACAATAGTGAATCTCTGAAAACTTGGGACCAGGCATATGAGATGAGAATGCACAGTTCAACATAAAATGCTTCATGGAATAAACAGAACAGCTGCTGACTGAGTGAACCCTTTAGACTGAAACATTTAGGGAAAGTTTGTGTTGTGTTAGGAGAACTGTTCTGTCTGTCCTGCAATGTCTGTCCTGCCAGTGCTCTTGTCCTGTCTTCAGTCTTTGGAGACTCTGCTGATCAGTGGTTCTGAGTGGTTTTTTACTGTATCCAGTTCAAAACAACTACATGCTCTGCCATTGTCTCCCACATCGATGGCCCATAAAATGTGTATAGTTTTTCAGACCCATTTTCCACTCTGCCTGTCCTTCGTTCACCTGTAGTCTGAGTAACTGGAGTACTTAGCCTTGCGAGGGATTAAAGATTTAGTCTGCTCCCTTCCTGATCCTTCTAAAGTCCCTTCATCTCTCTTCTTCCCACCCTCCCCACCCCCCTTCTTTTAATTTTCCCCTGTTAACTCATGTGGAATACAAACCCAGGACAAATCTAGAGCCTTGATCTAAAGCTCAGGGAGATCAGCTAAGAAAGCTGATACTGATTTTGGTATTTGGGGATGTTCAAAAAGGCAGGGAGAGGGAAGGAATTCTACTTTCCACAGTAAATACTACTATACCAAATCACTGGAAAAGAGCTCAGCTTTGTATTAGTGTATAGATTTGCCATTAAATCATTAAGAGGGTCATTAGACTGATTCAAATTCAGTGTCAGATTTTCCAGATGGGCTTTCTTGGTATTAGTGGCACTAGTGTATTCAGAGTGAATTGCAGGAAAAGTGTCAAACAACTGTCAGGATAGCTGCTGTGAAACCTCTGCTTGGCTCAATTTGGAATTTATTGTCATTTAGTGAAAATATTGGTGAGAACATAACCTTTTGTAATGTTTAATGTTTTATTGGCTATAAAAGATAAAATATAGAGTAAAGGGAAGTAAAATAGTATTTTGTTAGGTCAGGAGCTAGATTTATGCTTCTACTTACTGATAGAATAATCAGTGGGTCATAAAGATCAGATCGCCTGCCTCCTATCTCTTCCTCTTTTTTTATGTGTGTATTCAACAATCCCTTCTTTGTAATAGTTAGGCCCATGGGAGCTTACCAAAACACCAGGCCCCTTTTGTCCAAGGGTATTAAATTAGCTGTTTATATCAGGAAGAATGTAGTGGATGCTTCTGTTTCAGACATTAAGCAGTTGGGATAGGACTAAATAGACTAGGATGCTTGACGTGCAAATGGAGCACTCACTCACAAGGGACACTCAGCTGTGTTGTGAGCTAATTCAGCACACAAAACCTAGGCATTAAATAAATTGTGCATTAACATTTGGTGGGCAGTAATAAGTAAAGAGATCTCAACTCAGCTTAAAAGGAGTGATAATGCATGTTTCACACTGTTTCACAATATGTCCAGTGTGCTCTTATTCAAATAGATTAATAGTGGAAATAGCATTTGAAGGCTTCTCTGAAAAATGGCAAAGCATTGAGGTTTTCATTAGATTGATAATCCCTATGTTGTGATGAAATTGATAAAACCTCATGATCAGTCTCAGGAAAAGTGAAGACTGAGTGGCACCATGAGGGAATTCTCTTTGGTAAAGTAGGATGCGCTGGCAGAGGAGTACGAGGGCAGCACCCTTGTTGCAGTGTAATTGTCCAGCAGAGGTACAGAGAACTTCACACTCTAAGGAGATGATAGAGGGCTTCCCCCTGCCTCGTAAGCAGCAGATTGAAGTCAGCTTGCTTCTGAGAGTTACTGTAAAAATTTGGTAATTCCATTAGTGTCTTTTCCAAGGGGCTGCTCAGGACACATAATGTTTTGTTGGATTAAGACTTCATTCCCAATTGTCCTATTAAACCAACTTTCTCAGAGGGTAGAATTAATCCCGAAGATTTATTCCAAATAACTTGATTTGGTAAAGCCTGCAAGAACATGCTGGTCTCAGTAATGCCTAGTGTGGGCACTGCTTGGTATCAGTGCTATGCATTTTGTTTTGTTAATTACATGAAGTCTGCAAGACCCATGAACCTGCTTTTCCTCTGGAAGCAAGGTCTTCAGTTTTGCTTCTGATCACATTTCCTCCCTTCCTTTTTCTACTTGGCTCCTTCTTTCTGTCCCTCATTGGGAAAAACAAAAACCTCCTCTCTTCCCTCTCCCCCTCCCCCCCAAATGCCTAGTGTTGTGCAGTTCAAAATATGAAGTGAGAAAACCTGGAACATGCGTGTCATTCTTTCCAGATGTATATGGTAGTGCATTCTTACATTTCTAGGAACGTAGAAAGAGATTTTTTTATTCAGGTCTTATACTTTGCTTACCTGCACTGAGATAATCCCTTCATGGAAAAACAGCTGAAATCCTTGCAGTAGCAGGATGATACTGGTTATGCATCTTCCACTAAATCCTTTATGCTCCGAAGGAAAGTCTAGCTGAGCTCTCAGCTACTAGTGTGGACAGTGACACAGATTCAGGATCACATTTGACCTGGGCTGTAAAACGTGACTGTTCTTCTGGGCTTTCCTTTAAAATCAAAGAATGCCCTGTGTGCATAGCTCACAAGACTGGCAGTATGGGGAAAATATATGAAGAACAATACACATTTCTATTCTGGCTTTTATCCCAAGAGGTCCCAGAGAGCTTCAGTAACTACTGTGGAACCTGCCTTTAATGAAGAGGAGTGACAGGCCTCAATTGTTTCAGCACATTTCCATGAGGGTTTTTTCCCCTCATACAGTGATTCATTTTTCTGTCTCTGATGGCAAGGTGGGGGGAAGATAGCTGTGTTTGGGGACGTTTACATCTTTGCAAATCTGCTGGTATCCCCGTGAGACAGAAGTAAAGGATTTTTCGTCTGTAGCTTCAGGATAGTAACACACAAGAAGCATGCTCACTGTGTCTGTGCTGTTCTGAAAGGACTTTATCTCTGCAAAACTTCCTTACTTCTGCAGGGGTGATGTGACCTGCTGCTGCTCTTAGAGTGAAGTTCATTTGCTCCTGGTGTAGTGAATTGTCTTTGATAGTTCATGCAGACATACACTCTGCTGAAATTCAGTTGTCAGCATAGTAGAACAAAGCACCCTATGCATCAAAGTGGAAGGGGGAAAATGAAGTTCTCTTTATACACGTGGTCTGATGGGGCAAGCAACCTAAATGGCCATCTCTCCCTGTCACTGCCACCTATCTTCTTCTAAATAAAATATAAAGACATTTCTCTCTAATAGTCTTCCTAGGCCAGGTCAATTATGGGTTTACCTGCAGCATTAACTCCTTGGCTTGTGGAGCATCTTTGATTCTAATCTACTTAGAAACTGAACTGGTTAAATGAGAACTTGGGTCACAGGAAAGAAAAGCGATCTTAGAACTGAGCCAGCCAAGTGCTGCTCTGTTTGGCTCTCAGCACTTGCAGTTGCTACTAAGGAGCACAAGCTCCTTTTTAGAGCCCAGTTCTACTAATTAAATCTGACACTTTTATTAAATATGTAAAACCACCCAATTGTCAAGTACATACAATGTACTGCAAGGACAGCTGAGCAGTACTGCTTGGCCACAGGCCGGATTTTGCGAAGTCTGCAAAAAAATCCCGCAAGGAATGGCGAGTCTGCGTTGCAATACACAACTCCTGCAGAAGTGTACTGTACTTTTCATCTTCCTTCATTGTACCTACATGAAAGGATCATCTGGTGGGGCAGATGTTGGCTTCACACCAATTCTGAATAATGGATAGTACCAGCATTTGTATTCTTCTTTTGTGGAGCCAGTTTACGTGTCATTTTACTGGCTCCTAGAGCCCAAGGAAATATGATTTGGAGCCAACTCTGGTTCCATGCTCTGGTTTGCCTAGCTCAGGAAAAAGCCAGGGCTGTTTCAGATAGGCCATCTGGCTCTCTTGAATGGGCTTATTAGTAATAGTGGAGGTGGATCTATTAGCCTGGGACAGGAACTCAGAAACAGATGCTTTGTTTATGTGTAAAATATGGCTTCAAGCCAAAGTGCTAATCATGATTGCCTCTGAAGTGGTTCTAATCATCTGTATGAGACTGCATCGGCTCTTGTGTTGTTTGTACAAGCTGGTAGTTTAGAGGTGTTGTGTACAAGATATTTGTAGTCATAATTTCTCCAAACAGGTTAAGGCAAACATTATGAGAATCAGCATATTAATGTGCTGTGTTTCAAATTAGAATTATAAACACACTTTCCTCATTGGAGGCCTAATCTGCTAGGAAGAAGCCAGATGTTTACTGATGACACCATTATTTAGAAGGACATATCAAACTGAAACAAATTATTGTTGTTTAACTGGAGGAAAGCCTAGTTTTATGTATCAACCTAGTAAAACAACTCTGTGCTGAGACTGAATGAAGTAGCTTGTGTTCTTCAGGCAACAGGCCAAATATGAATCCCAGATTTGCAGGTTCCACTTCTGGCCTTAAGGAAAGCAAAACAAGGTGTGTCTACATTTTGATAGCCTGGGCGAAATAAGTGAAAATAGGAAATGAATGGTCCTGGGAAAATTATTCTGAGGCTGAGCAACAGATTAAATTACTTTTTTAAGATTTCAGTTAGCATTAAATAAAGAGTAAAATAAAGGTAGAAAATTTTGTGAAAAATGGAACCTAAGGCACATCTAGTTTAAGTCTCTCTCCCCACCCCATTTCTAAATTGGATGCATTTCCAAGAAGTGGAGATTATACCTGGCTAATGTACATGAATGGTTAAAATCAAAGTTTTATTCATAAATTCTTTCATGTGTTATGAAACAGTATTTTGTGATTTTAAAAAAGAAAAAAGTGACACTTTCAGGCAGGGTGGCTTTATCCATTCTTTTTTCTTTTTTCTTTTTTTTTTTTTTTTCCAAATGTCTGATTCCATACCTGCTTTACTCACAGAAATTTGAAATAAAGGCAACTATCTGAATCTGTCTCATGATCTTCAGTAAATTTTTGCTTCAGTTAGTCTCTCAATAGAGTATATTCTCACCTTATATAGCTTTTCATCAAAGCAGCTTTGCTTTTTTCTTTTATTAGTCTTTCCGATTTTGACAAGCTGAAAAACTGACACTGTATGTTAGTCTTGCCTGTAACACCAGATTCTAAAAAATCATGTAAGCACATGCTTATAATACTATGCCTTTATATTATCATGAAGTTTACTTTTTTGCTAAAGAGCCTGAGCTTCAGAATATGCTTAAAACTTAAGCCAAAATGTTGCTATGCTAAATACAGGTCTTCACTCTATACAAGGAAAAAAGTAAAGTTATACATTAATTGCCTCCTGATCCTAGTCCTGTAAAGATCAGCTGGAATAGTCAAGATAGGTGCCGCACTTGTATAACTTACATCATACTGTCTGTGGATACATAAATTGTTACCTTTGGTGTGGTCTGATGGACTTGTAGAACTAGCAAATGAAAAATACCTTTGTTGAATCCTGTGTGCATGTGTGTGACTTTGAATTGTCCATCTACAAAGTGGGATATTCATAATACTGTGAGATACAGACTCAAAAGTAGTTTACTCCATTGTTTTCTGAACTGATGTTTTCTGAAGACACCGTATGGTAGAGGTACCAGGAATACTACCATTATTTGCATGTAGAACAGATATAAACAGTGCCTTTGATTTTAAAAAAAGGTGGTAATCTGAAAGCTCTGTTTTAGCTATAGACATTAACAGATTAACATACTGAGTTGTAGCTTCTTGGGATGCTAGGTGGCACATAGGAGAAAATAATGTAAGTAGGCAGTGGAACAAAATCTGGCATCATCTAACTGTATCAGTTGTTAATTAAAACTTGTAATTTATTTTTTTTTTTCCTTTTCTCCTTGATTGTGAAAATATAAAGGTTGGTAAAAGCACTCCTATCATTCTTTTGATAGTATTACAGAACTGAGCATTCTCAGTTCTCTCACTGAAATCTTCTTAGAGTTTGGACTTACAGGAAAGCATGATAGCTCTGAGCGAAGCCTGTAACATTGCTCTTAATGTAGCCCTTTTGTGGCTAGACACTGCAACCCATGATATGTACAAAAATAACTCATGGTTCAAAAAACATCTCTACCCCCCCCCAGAGTGTAGAAGCTTAATTGGTAGAAATCCCTGCTGGACCTATCACTCTCCTATCTGTAATCTTACTGGGCATGGTTCTCAAAGCATAGAGACAAAATGAAAAGATGTTTAATTTCTCTTTGCGTCAGAACTTCCTGTGTGCACATAAGACCATAAAATAAATAGTCATTCATTTTTTAATTAACCAGTTCCTCATTTTTGCAGCTACTTTCTTTGACAAGTGCATCATCGGTTTCTCTTGATTTTCAAACTGAGAACAATAGTACAAGGGCATCAAAGTGGGGATCTTCTGCATGCACCAAGAGGCAGCTTTCGTGTTCCTGACATTGTCTAGATTGTGAGTGCCGTGGTTTGTATGAGGAGTTTTATTAATAGCTATGTGGAGTTCTCTGTGTATTAGTGGCTGCAGTGAGTTTTCTGTGTATTTGGTTCATAAGGAGTTCAATGACATTTATGTCTCCATAATGAAATGAGGATGTAAAATATTCCTTTGCTTAGCAATAGCATCAAACAGAAGATAGTTGGAAAATTAAAAATATAATTGAGACCTTTATTAAGAGTGCTTCTAAACTGTGCATTCTTAAACAGCATGTGCTATTTAGTTAGATATTTGGTTAGGTGGTGTATCTTTTGTTCAGGAGTGAAGAGAATACCAGGAAGTAACTGTGAGGCCATATTCAATGGTCCTTCCCAGAGAAATGGTCCCACTGACGCATGTTCAATAGAGACCACAGAATTTGTCCAAGAAGGAAGGACTTTTACCTTCATAGGCTGAAAATGTCTAATTAAGGGCCCAAGCGGGTTTTCTTTGAAGTCAGTTGGGGCTACTCATGGAGGCAGCAAACATTCAGCGTAGGTAAAGGTGTCTGGCCCAAAAAACTTTTAACAAGTGTTGCACTGTGTTAAAATAATCTGAGAATCAAACACAGAACAAATGTACCATTACAGTTAATGAGTCTATTATGCCATGTTTCCCTAGGAAACTTGTAATTATAATTAATTACCGCAAATCTGCTGCTAATCCATTTGAGCTTAGAAAAGACATGAATTTTAAAAAGTTAATTTTCTGCTGCTGTTACTGTCTTTGAATGTTTGAATATTTAAAGTAACTTTACAACTGAATTACTTCGATTTTACATGTATCTTCAAATTCTCCTCAAGCTCTCCCAATCCTGCATTCAGCTGCTGTTGAGCAAATCCTTGTAAAAATATATTGGGGGCAGTAATAAACAGGGAGACTGTGTATTTGCATTCACTCAAAAATAATACTTCAAATGATATTTTCAAACTGTATTAAACAGTGATAAAGTTCTTGCATTTTTATATACTAAAGGGGCATATGGAAGTGGAAATGGTGTCACTTTACCAATTCTTTAACAAGATATTTTTGGACAGAATTTTAGAACCTTCAGTTCTCGTGTCAGTTTTCTATCTATCTTCTTGCTTGCAGGTCTAGGCGAGGTAATGCTAAGAGCCCTTAACAAAAAAAGGAGCATTATAGCAAACAAATTATAATAACTAAACCAGGATGGGTGTAAATCTGTAAATATGACTACAGAGCATATTGATTTATGTTAGCTGAAAAAATGTCCCTTATGGTGTAACAGCGTGACCAATTACTTGACTTGCTTTCATTGAGGAGGCCGATATTTAGTTTGGGAGCTGGTATTTAAAAGGTATAAGAGAATTGACCAATCCTAGCAATTACAAGCAGTACAGGAAGAAATCTATTCAGTATTGCAAACATAGGGGCAAGAACTGACTGAGATCAGTCTGAAAAGAGAGTTATTGTAAGACTTAACCTTGTCTATTGTGTATGCTCTTTTGTAGCTAATGTAGTTAAGTGTAGCTTTCTATCAACTTTTTCAAAAGGATCTTTAATGTCTAAGAAGCTGTAGTTCCATTTTCATAAAGGCTTTGAAAAAAAGAATTAGTATTTCTGAAGGTATACCCTAAGAAGCGTAACTGACTACAATGGTTCTCAGCAGCCCCATTTTCAAAGAAGAGTTAAATTTTATGGCAATTGTTTTGCATAGTTTCTGTAGCTGTTAAACTACTGATTGCCTTAATCACTGCAGGTTGCCCCTGGCCAAGAAGGCTGAAATAATTGTTGTTCTCTTCCTTGGAGGACTGGCTGGAAAAGCTGAAACAGTGACACCTGTAGAAAACCAAGGCAGATATTGCCTGTACACAGTCTTTAAGGACCTGTCTTCTCCTGGAGCTTCTTCTCTGTCCCAGGTTTCTTGGAAAGGAAGCAGTCCACTCTTCAAAGTCTGGGCTATAGAATCTGCTGTTCTGAAAATTAACCATAGCAAATGGAAACAAAATCAGTGAAATCTCATTATTACACCTATAAACTCTGGCTTGTATTACTTGCAACTGAGCAGAATTGCCTGTAAATATTATCTGTTTCATGACAGTGTACTTTCAAGGGTATAGCTTGTGGCGCTTGTGCAATTTTACCATCTTGGCACTATGATCTATTCTTTATCCTAAAGGAATGCTAAGTGTTGTGGAGCAACATATACATGTTATATGTTACTTATCTTTTTCCTGCAGAACAGCCTGATGTGAGATTTGAGTATTCTTGTTTAAGATTCACTGCTGAATTTTTTTGTCTGCCATTTGAAATGAGTCTTTTAATACTTGGAGGGTCATAATACTTTTGAAATGGATGGAGTAAGAACAGATCTTAGACCTTTCTTGGATGACCTAGAAGATACTTTGAAGTAATTTCATAGGCTTAAAAACCAGTTATGATAATTAGATGAATTTTCGTTTTGCTGCTCTTGAATGCATTGTAGGATTGCAAAATAGTGACCTTGCTAGATTTGAATTTCTACCTTGCCCTCCAACTAGTTATAGGAGCTACAGGCTGTGTACTACATTTCTAGCAACCGCTAACCTGGAGACAGGAAATAGATTAGGGGAATCCAGTCTGGGCACCCAGGGAGAAATCTCACTTCAGCCACACGGATTCTGTGGAGCTTCTAAGAAAGAACATATTAATTTCAGTACTGTATTAATAGGTAATGTACCATGTGAGAAATGCCATTATGAGAAGAAATTTGTTGGTGTATAAGAAAAGCTTGGGCTGGTCAAAGTTTCTACACTGTTCTGCTGGGTTTCTCATCCTCTCACATATATGCATCTGCTAGCCTTTAACTCTTTGTGACAGCAGGCGATGGAAAGGTCAGAGAAGGTAGTTCTGCTGCTTTACTTGCTACCAGCCAATGTATCACACAGCAAAATTCCCATTTTATGTTGTCATTAGTATTTGTGGCTGTACTAAGATTTCTCTGCATATAGGAAGGCATGAAAATGTTGTGCCAGACCGTGAATACCTATGGCTTTTGTTTCAACGGATCTCTGAGTATTTGGTTGTGGGTTTCTTTCTTTTCTTCAACTTCTGTCCTGTGTGAATCAGTGATTTTGAGAGGCTTTTACGGGTTTGGTTTGGTTCTCTGTGTGCGGTATTTTTAATATACTCCTTCAGAACTCCTATTTAGAAAAATACTTGAAAAATGTGGCCTCATACTATTATTAAACCCCAAAATCCAAAATGCAGAGAAAAAGAAGCAAATGTATTTTAAAAAGTGAATTAAAAAAAAAATCAAAATGTTTGGGGGGTTGGGTCGCATGACTCTGTTCCTCTAACTTTTGAATTTTAGTGCATGCCTTGTTCTTCAACAGATCTTTTTTTCACCACAGTAACCTCTGTTTTCATATTTGATAATTTAATCCTAGTTTGCTGCAGTTATACCATGGCCTTTAATTTGAATCTGTTTATTTTGTTGTTGTTAAAATCTAGTGCTGAAAATTTGGGATCGCTACCTGAGTGCAAAGTTTATATATTAAAATAAAGCTCATATTCTGTTAGAATGTTCCAGAGAGGTAGCAATGTATGGTAAATTACATACTAAAGTAAAATCTAGTGTATCAAATGCACAGACTGTTAAGTGTGATACTTTTAATTTGGGGTAGTTCCTGAAGGGGGCGAGAGCTGGGCATAATTGCTTCAGATTCTCTGTGTGCATTATTTATGTCTATTTACGTCTGAAAAATAATTGTGTACAGAGAAAGCCCAAGGAAAACGGCTTGCATACCCTCTAGAACTGAAAAAATCAGGGCATACTGGCTCATTGAGTTGAACCAATAGACTAGAACTAAAATCATAACTGTTCTTATTGTCTAGATGTTAGCACACTCTTTATACTTAAAAGTCTTGTATATATTAGGAAACAAAGTGTATTTGGCCTCTAGAAGCTTGTTTTTCCAACTCGGTGTAAGTATTTTGAAACTGCAGTATTCTACTTCCGGTGTAGCAACAGGCATTAACAACCCATTTGAAACAGTTTTTTTAAATGGATTTTGTACCTGTCTAGTACCATTTAGCTGAAATGAGGAAGCAGTTGCCAGTGTGACTAGTACTGTGATTTCATTATGCATGCAGTATTTGCAGCTGAACAAAGCAAAATGGTGCAAGTGGAGATGTGCTCTAGATGTCAGGAAGTGGTCAACACTCATGAAACCTGCACTTGAACTGCCGAATTTCTAAATCCTTGAGAAATGTTGACAGCATGGGTAAAGATAATAAATTCAGATTCCACTTCAGCAAATCTAAATTCCTCACTTTCTTTGGAAAATATGTATAAATAAATAAATAAATAAATAAATAAATACATGGAATATGAACTCTCTAACGTACAATATGGGTACGATTATGTTAGGTCTAGTGGTTTCTATGGAGTGTTTAATTTCGGATGCTTACTGACACGTCAGGAAAATTGGTTACATCCACAACCACTCTTTTTAAACCAAACAAATGACAGGTTAAAAGTTTTAGGCTCAGGACTTTGATTTTTAATTGCTGAAACAAATTTTGGCTTTGTATATTACTTTTTGCTAAGTACTGTTCTGTAGCATGCTGTCTCATGGTACATTATGAGAGATTTTTTGTCTGGGCAGTTGAATAGTGTTTCAGGTCTAGCTAAGGTAGTTGTTGATACTATTCATTAGGTCAAGAACCAATTATGGTACGCGTTATCTTCAGTATTCAGTCAGGATTGTTTTTCTAAGAGCTATTCATTATGGGTACTAGACAAGAATTGGGACCTTAGGGTCTTTGAGCTGTGTATTATGGAATGAAATTCTGCTATCTTTATTCAGGTTTAATAGCACCTTGATTTACCGGAGTACTCCTATACCATTATCAGTGACAGCTTTTTGCATTAAAAAATGCTTTTGTGAGGAAGTATGGCAAAATCAAGTCCAAAAGTAGCTCTGTATTAGATTAAGGCAAGTGTGTGTGTAAAAATGGGTTATATGGCAGGAGAAGAGATTAACAGCTAATTAGCTGGTAATTCTTATTAGTCAATAGAAGTACTGAATGTATACAATGTTTCCATAGCATCACGTATGTCACATACATATTCTCAATAAAGGGTTAACTTTAACTTAAATATAATTGTATTAATTGTGATTTTCCTGAGAGCATTTCTAAAAGTAATTTCTGTGTCACTGTGTTGACATTATGTGATCCATTAATTCCAGTATTATATCTGTAGAAAGGCATGCATTGTGATTAGAGATTGACTGTATTGGAATCTTACCCCCTACCAGTATCATTTCTCCGGTATTTCCAAATATTAGGTATATTAATAATGGTAGAGTCAATACATAATGTAGTACGTAGCCACCACAGTGGCTTTATATCTGTGGTTTAGGATATTTATTTATTTTTCCTATCACCAAATTGTAGTTAAGGTACAAGACTGCTGAGAAAGTAACTCACCCTGCAGGTTTGCAGGCTGGCTACTCCATCATCCTTGATTCCTGTGTGCAGAGTAGTGGTGTTGTATTAAGACATATACAGAAACAGCATGGATGCCAATCTGAAGTTCTTGTGCCAAGTTGCTGTCCATGAAGTTTCTTTAATAAGGATATTTGGAAATTTCATTATGTATAAAATGCCTTTTTTTTTCAGGAAAGAAATTCTTGAATGGGAGTTTTTTCCCCTCCACAAAGTTTGGTGATTTTTTTTTCTTTTTTTTTCTTTTTTTTTTTTTTTTGAGGGGTAGTTACTTGGATCTTTTTCAGAGTTTCCTGATTTTGCTTCACTCCCTGATGTGTTCTTGTGGAAAAAAAAAATCAGACTCCAAATGCCTTCTCTGCCTCGGGTGGCCTTGGATATGCAAATCTGTCTTGAATAGCAGAGGAGTTGATAACTCTGGCCTACAGCTCTCACACAAAGGAGACAGATTTGTCTTCTTTACCCCCTGTTTGTCTCCTCAGGAACTCTGTTCTTGGTTGACAATATAAAGCAAAATGAAGAAAAAAAATGAAAAGCCTGCTCTAAGCAAAGTAAGAGAAAGGGGAGCAGGGAAAGAAAAAGCACTGCTTGTGTTTCAACCAAATAAATTGCTTACTGCAATTTTTTGATAGGTGTCTCTCTTACAGTTTTATTCTCATTAGTGGAAACAAGGAGTAAAGTATTTCTGTCAGATTTCCCACATTCCCCATTATCATTGGATTTGTCACAATATGTCACTTTGCAGAACAAATGCTTCAGAACAACTGTTACTGGAAAAAGGTATGAATTGTGTTGTCTACAATAAACTCAATAGGTTAAAGAAAAGGGAAACACTTCTGTGGATGTTGTTGGAAGGAAAGGTGGCTGTAGTAAACATCTTAGAAGAAAAACAAATCTATCTTGTTTATCAGAGATGTTTTATCAATGGCAGCCTTTTATTAGTCATTTAGAGTTCGTTTGCTATTTAAAGCTTTAAATGTTCAATTAGTGGGTTAATCTTTCTTGTAGGTTTTTACCCTTCATTTGTTGGTAATTGAGGTATTTGTTTATCTTAATTTTCTGAAAATATGCAGTTAAAATAAATTAGTATTAAGGCTTTGAATAGCAAGATCAAAGCTTTTACATGGTGCTTTGTCACAGAAGGTGTTATAATACACTTTTCGCATCAATATACCTAGGAACAATTTGCTAATCTGGTTACTGACCAGCTATTGCGCACCTTTCATGTATCACTGGGTAGATGCAATACCTAGTAAAAACAGTACTATCAACAGTTGTAAATTACTCGGTGGTTGTGTGTTTGTTTTTTTAAAAATCTGATCAGGTTTTACAGTACAAACAAGAACTGCAATACCATAATTAGGAAACTGAAGTTGGAAAGGACTGGTGCTTGTCTAACACAAAAACCTCTACAAAAGTTCAGCAGAGGGAATTTTTGATGTAGCAGGAGTGTTAACAGCTGCACTAAATTAGAAGCTGCCTATGGAATCCATAATAAAACAGACAGTGAAGCTTCAAACAGAATTTCCATGACTGAGTATGCCTATGTTCCAGACCCATCTCTGATTTTTTGCTTTATAACCTTCCCTCTTCCCAATTTCTTTTTTCTGAGTTTGTGTTTTAATAAACAATAATGCAATAAAAGAGTTCTCTGATGTTAACGACGTATATGCATTGCTCAACAACAAGGGCTTTTTAAAATTAATTAATAGCTTAGTAGGAAAAGTGAATTAATTGCTGCAGCAGGAGGCCAGTGAGTCTGTAGGAGTTTTGGACTTACCCAGAAAATTGATGAATTGTGAGCAGCAGAAATAAAGTTTCATTATGCTGCCCTACATAGGTGCTTCAGATGTGATTCCAGGGAGTGTCCACCGGATAGAATGTACCTCATTTCATCCCAGTAGCTCTTTTGTACCCAAAAAGCAATTCTCTGGGCTTAAAGAAAATGTTCAGAGAGAAGTTTCCTTTTCGTATATGTGTTAGTTCAGTATTTCCTATTTGTGTAGAGACCTTGTCACCAGGGTCCGTACACTCCTGTTTTCACAGCCTCTTCCTTTTGGCTCTTGTTTTGGTGTCTTTTGCCAGACTCCCGCCAACTCTTTGTCAGAAGTCTGTTGTCTTTGATCCAGGCCAGATGTGGCTGGAGTGTTATTTTTAGTTCTATAAAATTTATCCCTAGGGACTGCAATTTTCTTTACTTCATTGAATGCCACCTCCCTTTCTGCTCATCTCTTTGGTGTGTACCTGTTCAGCAGAGGCAGGTACATTCCTCACTGATGCATAAGTAGGGATGTAATACACAAATTCCTTTTATATCCAAAGTTACTGTTTTGAGAACCTCAGTTCAGCTGTTATCAACTCCACAGCCACTTTTCTGCTTGCTGACGCCTTCTTAGAGTTTCAGAGTATCCTTATATTAAATAATAAAATCAAGCAATCCCAAGAACAGCAACAGGAGCACAGGAGCACAGTCCTGCTGCCTATGGAAACCAATTGCCTGGGAGCCTGTTTGTGCTGAAGGATGGAGTATATGGTAGAAAGAGCCCTCCTCTGTGGCCCAGTCAGGAGCAGCAGAGCTGTGAAGGGTGATGTGCTGTTGCCAAGCAAATGAGGCCCTAAGAATGATTTCTTGAAAGGCTTGAGATTTCTTCTTGAAAATTCCTTTAAAATTTCTTGAATCTTTAAAGAAAAAGATGGCTATTCAAAGGTTTGGTGCTGAGACCTCAAACATAGGGAGAACAGCTTGGTTCAGAAAAATTGAGGCAAGCAGCAGGAACTTTAATTGTCTTCAACATGTATTTCACTTCGATTAAATAGGATGTGTATTTTATGTTAGCCGAATGCTAATTTTTTAGATGCTGTTTAACAGCTTTCTAATAGATATGTGAGTATCTAACAGAGATGAGTTACATAGCTGTTATTTCTTAATAAATATATTTTAGGTAGTCAATGAGTACTTAATGTGCAATTACTGTCTTATTAAATCTAAATTAAATGTGTGGTTTAGTAAATGGAGAGCTGGCTCCTGCAGTCACATATGTCTGCATGTTTTTCTGCAGATGCTATAAAGCTAAGTTTACCAGCAGTGACTTGCCAGGAAATTAGTTATTTTTAAACAGTTACTTCATTTCCCCGCTGAAACTTGCTGTAAGTTTCTTGTGCTGTCCTTAGCTTCTAGTGAGAGTTTGATTAAAGGTTCTAGGTAGTCAGATGCAAATAAGTGCTTCTTTCTTGGTAAAATAGCAAATTCCAGTGTGATGATTCATGGGCACTCTTGCAAAAATGTGACTGCTTTGCTGGAATGTCAAAGGCAGGTAATAACTCCTGACAGCTGAGGCAAGGAGCTCATGAGGAGAAAGGTTAAATGTTTTTTGTGGTGATGGTGTGGGGGAAATTTGCTTACGTGATTCTTCCTTCCTTCCCCATCCCCTGTTTCTTTAAGGCATAGTGTTTTTACAGGGAAAGCTGTGTACCAAGGAGAGAGACTGAACAAGATTTGTTTGTGGAAATATTTCAGTACAAGGTCATTGTGATAGTATTACTTTAAATTTGTTGTCCTACTAGATGTGTTATCAAATGTAAATAAAGCTGTAAATTGCACACGAGCTTGGCTCACAAGCTCTAGAACTTCTCTGAAAAGACAGACTGAAGATCCCAGAAGAACTTCCTAGGGTGCATGAACTTCCCATGCGTGCCTTCAGTGAGCCGCAAACTCTTTTGAGTGTTATAGACATTTCTGTCTTCAAGCTTTACATAGAACAGAGACTAAACAGCTGGGATGGGTGTGACTCTTAACACTGAAAAACCATTAAATAGAAATGGCTATCTGTTCAAATACAAACCACCTGGAAAAGCAGCTGACTCCTATTCAACAAAGGCAGTTCTTGCTTTCACTGGATAGTGCCTTATTAAGGGCCGTTCTGGTAAAATCAGTGGAAAGCTGTAAGTGGGCAAGAGATTTGTAAGTTTATTTCATAAATGGAAGTTGGGCTCGTGGATCTTCCTAGGGAAAGGCAACCTAGGGTAAAGAGTCACTTCCGGCTAATTATTTTTTCTAAAGACTTATTATTTCTTATGTATAAAACTTGGCAAAGGATGAGGTGCTTGCATCTACTAGGAATCTCCTGAAAAGCTCATTTGTCTATTGAAAATTCATGAGTGATGTTTTTGTGAAGGGCCATTGTGAGTTATGGGGGGAGCCTAAAGACTCAGGTCAGGAGAGCTGGCCTGCAACCTCATACTGCACACAGTAGGGTGTCTCAGAACATAAGAAGAAGGGTTTTTTAGTGTTCTTATCTCTGTCTGGGCTGCAGAGACTTAAAATAGTGAATAGGTTCAGGCAGCAGTCTGGTGAATGGGTAGTGGACTAGTGAGGTATACTGTAAAATTCATGTGCAGTGTACTACAATGGCTAGAAAAGTAAAGCTGGCTTGTTCCAAGATATATGACTATTTTGGTTAATTACTCTTCTCTGACTGTATTGTGCTTATCTTCTTTTTCTGTACCATCTCCCTATTAATTCTGGTTTCATAATTAGGTTGCTATTCTTATATGTTCAGATTAAAGCTCTCATGTAGTGTAGTATTATTCTTGACCTTTTAAATGACCTCTTTTAACAATTTGGCAGTGAATGAGTAAACAGTAATGAGTTTACTGTGCTTCTTTCCTCATGCTCAACTTCATCTGTGGCATAGTCAAGAAGGCCAATTATTTTTGAAATCATGCTAATTAGTAAAAAGGCCATGCCCTCATGGCTAGTGAGCTGAGTCAGGTATTGTTCCTCATCTCCCTCATCACTCCATGCACTGCTCTTTTGCTAGAGATGTGAGATATGTATCACAAGTACTGGGCTAAACGTGTTCCTGGTAGGATTACACTGAGGTCATGAGGGTGGCAATTGAGATGAATGTGTCCAATTATGTTTCCAGATGACAAAGATACATAAATAAAGTTGAGCAGAGGTAACTCTTCTGGAGGACAGTGACATTGTAAATACATGCACGTCACAGAGTAATGACATAGCTGTTGAGCTAGCTAGACACAGGTCCATAACTCCTGCAGGAACTAGGTATGTCAGACCCTTGTAATTCAAGAAAAAATGTTGCAAAGATACAACAACTGGGTAATTTTGAAATGGGTCATTTTGATCCTTGAACAGAAACATTTCCACTTGAAAGATGTATAACTGAGATGCTTTACCAGTTTCTAAGCTCTATGGACTTCTCAGTGCTTAAATTGTTCCTGCAGTCATCTCTTGTTTAGATCAGGTTAGCATGGTTGTGATAGAAAAAGTATCTAACTGAAAATGAATTGCTAGTTTTTATCTCCCACTGTATGTAGGGGAGTCAACAAGGAGAATTTGAAAGGCTGAAATTTGGTAGCTGTAACATTTCAAAAGCACAAATCTTTCAAGACTATATTGGATGGAAAGTTGGTTTGTTTCTGACACGCTTGTAAACTATGAATTAAGTGAAGCAGATTTCAAAGGAAGGTTCTGTTTGACCTTTCTGCAATGCTGGCTTACATACTCCAATAAAGAATATGCCCTCTGTGGGTAAACTACCCGCAGGAGCATCCTTTGCCTTGTGTAATGTATGGTAAATCAGAGCAGCGCAACACTGGTGTAAAGGCAAAACTGCTACGCCCCAGAGATAATACTATGACTTTCCTGTCATCTGAGGCAGAATAGCTTGAGCTAAAAGGGTGACAGAAAACCTATCTAGGCTGAGGTACTCTGAAATTTTACGCAACTTTTCTCCTTCCAGCAAAAGACGCACAAGGGTACACACGTGTTGGTAAAATCAGTTGAGATAGGCCTTGCCCATTTCCATTCATAGCGCAGAGGAGTCTTGCACAAAAAGGAAAGTGTCTGCAGTTGCACTAAGAAAGCGGGTCCTTTGTTGTCACTGTTAAGGACTATTTCAGCCTTTCCAGAGAGACTGTTCCAGTCTACACAAGTTGTTATGGATAATGTAAATTTATTAATGAAAAATGTTTTTTCAGTCTGTCTAGAATTATATGGAGAGCCTACATAATTGCTACGATTTTTAACTCTGCTAAATTTGTCACTGCTACCTGGTTTATAGATTTATAAAGTTCAGGTGCTTTTCTCAGCTGTATATTAAACTGATTGGTGATGACTTGTATCTTCTGCCACACCCACCGGGATGACATGTCTGGACATAGATCAGTTATTCTAGATTGTAAGTATAGCCTGTCTTTACTGAGTGGAGCAACAGGTCTTCAATGCTCTGAGGGAACTGCATGGATCAGTTGTGTCCCTGTTGTCTTTTGTGTAAGATTTTGGTTACCTTGTATGCTGAACTAGCTATGCTAGGTCTGTCACAGCTTTGTAGGTGGTTGTCTTGTGCATTTGTGGTAAAAATGAAACAAACCAAAAACCGTGCTAGTGGAGTAGTGGATTTGCCACTGTAACAGTTGTTTTTAAAATGTTACTGCTTAATATATTTTTCCGTCTGCTTCATTGTTTCCATTTTGTTCACACTTTAAATACAGCTTTGGAGGTCTCTTGAAATTGTTACCCTGCTAATATAAAAATAGTTTGTTCCCAGTATCCATGACTATTCCAGTCTATGAAAGTGAGGTGATGGAAAGTCCATTTTTATTCAAGATGGAATAAAACAGATTTTGCTCCTGTTCATTACTTATAAGTATGCTTCCCATAGTGGTTACAGATAGAGAGACTGAACAAGTGCAGTCCACTGGACCCACTTTCAAGGGACCTGTCATCTCAGGTGTTGATGACTTGTAGCTCTGCTACCCAGCTGAGTCTGTCAGCCATTCTGATGCATGCCTGTTGGCAGCTTATGAGTTCTGAACCCTGGAACCATTCTGTCATGGAAGTAAATACCTGTAAGGGAACTCTGGAGAGAGGCTCTCGTGTGTATTTCCTCCATTTAGAAAGTTCATCCCAGCGTCTTGCTTAGACTCTGTATTGGATGATTCTGTACTTCATTATTCCTGCCTCAAAATGCCCCTGTAGCTTTCGTGAGATACAGTATTTGTTACTATTGCTTCCTACCTTAAGCATCTTGCTGTGTGCAGTCAAACAGCTTCATGGCTCTTCTCAAGAAGTAGTAGTTTGTAATAAAAGTCCTATATGTCTTTTGACTAGACAGGCCTCTCAATGTGTGAGGCAAAGCCTTGAGTGTTAGTCAGCCTCAAGAAGGAACCAGCGAAGAGGCTTATCTTTCTGCAGCTAGCTGGCTGGTTGGACTAGCATGAACCCCTTTATCTCATTTTCCTTCCTGCCCACTTGCTTGTCCTGGGCAGATGACCCTTACTCTTTCCAGCAGTCAGTCATAATGTAAGCAAGGCAGAACAGAGGGATAAAGAAAGCCTTGTTTCCTTTTAGTCCCCTGTGTGTTTAAGAAAAATCTGAGACAGTCTAGTTCCAAACCCCTGTTGTTTGTCAAGTGCTCACAGATGCATCGAAGCTCTACTGCAGGCAAATCCAGCTCAAGGTCCTATCGTAAGCCCAGTTCCCTGTTTGAATGTGTGTCCTACATTTATATGTATTTTCAGTACCAATAAAGGCCCAAAATGAAACAGTAACCCAGAACTGTTTGCAAGGTCAGTCTTATCCCCTTGTTCTAGATTGCTCTTGAGCTGAAGTTCAATGACCTAGAAGTTATATGGCTCATAACCTCTCATCATTCCAGCTCCAAAATGTGATTTAAGTTTTGTGGTGTATATTATACCTTGATGCAGCAGTCAGGAGATAAAACAGATGCTTCTTAGGACATGCTGAAATGTAAATGAACAGGAGTATGGGGGGGGATCTAAGTTCTTGCCTCTTTAAATTTTTATTATTTCCCATCCAAGCTTACTGTTTTTGTTTAATCTTGCCATTCCTTTTCTTCTTCATTGTGTGCTCTTGTTCTTAGGGATATGCAAACTTTATTAGTCAGCTCAGCTTTCAAGCTTTGTGCGCCTTTGTGTTTGAGAATTGGGAATCAGGTACTTTTACAGTTAGCCTAAGGGGAGAGCTGGGCAGGAGGAGCCTTTATGAATAATCAGGGTTGACATCTCCAACGTTGTTCCTTCATTATAAATATTGTTAAAGGAGCTGTGACCACCATGGGCTCAAACAGAACAGAGCATGGAGGGGAAGAAAAAAACAGCCTTTGATATCTGCTCTTTACTAGTTATCACTCCACTGATGACACTGGCATTGACAGGTCTCTTAGATTTGGCTGGGGTTTTTTTGGAAAGTTTTTCTTCTATTAGCATAATTATTCTGTCTGTTGAAGGCTGAGTTCATTGTACAAATTGTAAAGGCTGGGAACACTAGTTAATGTTGGTGCTTGTAAATTTTCTTAAATGTTGTATGCCTAATAGATGGATAGAATATTCTGATTACATCAACTCTTTTTGGCTGCTTCCCTTAACTGGATGTACTGAATACCCCTACCATTAATGAATTGCACTCCTTCTATAAGCTATATAATCTAAATGACTGTTTTGCTTCCCTCTTGCAAGTATACATTTTTTCACTAATATGGAAGTATGCAACACTAAATAGAACTTTGCTTTAAGCTTTATTCCCTGTCTTTTTAATTCAACTGTGTATAAAAACAGTTGTTCAAGCCTGGACTTCTTGAGTGTTTTTCCTCTTCTAGGGAACTAAAACTTGTTTTTGCTATCGCAATCAAGCCCTCTACTGTATTAAATATTACTGAGAGGGAAAATTCTGTTTAGTAGGATCATTAGTTCTCCAAAAGGTTAGCACAGATTCATGGGACATGTAGCATAGATTTTCTGTTCATAAAATACTTTGAAGTTTTAATGGGTATAAAAGTTAAAAATACAATTAGATTATATATTCAGAATGATCTTGCTTTTGGACTATAATACAAAATGTGTGCTAGTATGAGCATAGTAATTGCTTTATCAGAGTTCTTCATCCCTGCACATGTATTTTCCTTACTTAAATCATGGACAGCTGGAATGCTTGCTGTAGTATTTGAAGAGCCCTGGGCACCTGCGCAGAAGACAGTTTTCCGTTCTACTCACAGATCCTCATCTGGCCTGGGTGTCTTCCTGGGAAAATGTCTGAAAAATTGCTTCCATAGATGAACTGAGAATTTTCCTCCACGCTCAGCATTGCTGCCAGAGCATAAGCAGAGGAGGTAGAGAATGCTGAGAAAAGACAGTGTTTTTCAGCTGAGCTAGGGAGGAGGTGAGAGGGGGTGTAGATGCTGAAATAGCCTCGAAGCACTCTTAATCACAATGCCCTTTCAGATAGCAGTATATGTATCTTGTGGGGCAGGAGGGGATGGGAAGAAGGTACACCATCTCCTAGACAAATATGTTGTCAGCGTAACAGTTACAGAGAAAATGGTGTTGAACTGAAGTTCCTGTTTTGCAGCATGTGATTTATAGGCTTGTTGGAGTCTATGGTTTTACCTCTAGTTAGGCTCAAAAGGTAACCAAGAGAATCAAGTCTATCATGAGGAAGCTTGTATCCTCTTTATAAGGATCTGTTCTTACTCTGAAAAAATGTTTTGGGATCTACATATTGGAAAAGAATACGTGTGCCCTTTACTTGTACATGAGTGACTTTCCTTTGCATCCTGATTCAGGGCTTTCTGCATATGGGGAGAATCCTCAAGCCTGGTCACAGCGATGATGGGGCATTAACGTACAGCTTTCTTGGGGTAAAGTTCTTTGGCAACTTTGTGCAGAATTTTTTTCTTCCTTCAACATTTTTAATAGCCTTTTTTTTTCAATTGGCAGCTAAAACTGAACAAAGAATACTGAATTGAAACTGAATTATAGAAAAAGTATGTTAGCTATTACGGTGACAGCATGTGCAAACTGACAGCATATGGGAAAGGAACGGGGTACCTAAGTAGTCTGGAAAAGAGCAGTTGCTAAAGAATAGTTAGAGTAGCTTGGGTAGCAATCTGTTATCACTTATTCTAACAGGTAGTTACCTTTTTCTGTGACATGGGAAACATAAGCAGCTCTGCAAATCTCTGTGATCTAAAAATAACAAGAAATGGCATAGAGCCTTCACTGGAAATGAGCAACAGTTCCATGTGCTTGTATTTCTTTAGTCTTTAACTTTACTTTTGGAAATAACTGAAGATAGCTCACTACTTATTCATAAACACACACATTCTGGGGTAAATGGGTACAGCTCCATTAAATTATTGTCTGCCATACCTTCATGTCAAATAAGATTTTTGGACCCTAAGCACTGGAATAGCTAGCACCAGTTAGTGGAGTATACAATGTTGTAAGTGTCATTAAACAAGTCTGACCATGTGGAGTGCAAAATTAATTATATTTTCTTTCGCAAGACTCTTGGCACGTATTGAAAAGTATTTTCCCATTAAGGAAAATGGAACATCAGTTTGGGCTTTTGTTTTGCTTGTCATTGAGATGTTGTTAAGTGTGATGAGATCCTGTGAACTCTATTCAAACTGTATATGCTATGACTGTGTACAAGTTAGCCTGGATGAATTTTCTCTTTTATCCTTGTCTTGCAATGCAATACGGAGCCAAAGTCATATAACAGTTCTGTGCTGGCTTTGTGTTGATGAGAACAAAAAACCAAGAGAAAATATAATAGGTAGCAAAACTGGAAGTCAAGCAAATTTACTAAATTAATCTGGATGGCTTGTGTGAACCTGTAAAATACATATATATCCAGAGAGGTTTCTCCCAGAATGGTGTGCATGCAATTTCAACGGTATTACTGACCTTGGTGGTTTTTTTAAAATACTGTCTAAAATCCAAATGTCACACTTTCAAGTTATTTCCATTTTTCTTTAGCCTTTGCCCTGCCACAGGCAATCTGATGTTCAGTAACTCTTTGCAGCTCCTCTATTTATTTGTATTGATGTTGGATTCTGTCCTGCAGATTCATGCAAGAAAGCACTTGATTTTACTAATTTGAAAGCATCTAGTACATTCTTAATGCACTGTACATGGTGGAAAGTATTATACATGTTTTCATTCTCTTTATTAACTTCTTATGGGAAAGTGCTTTTGAATTGATCAGTAGCTCTGCTTTTATGATACTCTGGGAACAAGTATGCATTTGCTTTTAATAAAAATGATTCAGTTAAGTAAATACAATTATTTTATCAGATTATGGACAATTTTAATACATACTCTTTGTTCCTTTTAGATGAGTAAAAATCAAAATTGTGGTGTTATGTACAGAGGAGTAATGAGAGTCTTACAAAAAGACAGATATTTGCTTTTCTTCTGGTAAATCACTGAAGGCAGCAGGACCCGGCTTAGATGTGTTTAAAGCTTGTTACACAGTGTTCACACTCTGTAGGCCCCGAGTTTTTGCTTGAAAAAGTCTGAACATGGATGAGAAACTGGAAGTGGAATTTTTTTTGGTTTGGGGTTTTTTTTAATCTTTATCAAGCTGTATGTTTATCTGTTGCGTGATTCTGAATATAACTATTGTCTTTTTTTCTCTCGGTGAGGTTGGAGGAGAGACATAAAACCCACTGATGGCCTGGTGATTTTTTTTGTATGAGAAAACAACTACAGACGTGGGATCCTATAATAGGTTTTAGTAGCTCTTACATGATTATTTATATACTCTATATTCTCAGTTTTGAAGTTATGGACAACCTCCCCCCTAAATTTTACAATTTTTTTTTTTTATGAGAGCAAGTGGTTGGATACTTTCATAATTTCTTTTCTTATTATCTGAAGATAAATGGATATAAATGTAGGAGCTTGGGTTTGCTAAATGATAGCAAGTTATTTGGAGTTTTAGGTTTAGTTTTGAGCTATTTGGAGCAAGAGTACATGCAAGGTAATGTTCCTTAAGTTTTAGTTGTTTAAATGCTAGGTTGTCTTGTGATTTTTACAAGGAATGTCTCTGGTATGGTTTATGAGGGACTTCTGCATTAGGTTTTCATCTATGTTTGCCTGTTCATTAACTAGTATACTTGTACCCATGAATCTTGGGAGACTAGTATGATGTTAAATGGGTAAAGGGGAAATTCTTTCCACCGCTCCAGAATTTTAAAAATACTATTCTAGCTTTACGAACTGGGATTTCTGGCTCACATTGTCTAAGTCAATCTATTATTTACTGTGCTAAGGATCTATAAAAACAATGCCAAGTGTAGGTGTTTTGCCTTACTGTCTAGTTTTCTTTCCTGGCTTGAAGAGTTTGCCTTATCCTCATTTAAAAAAACAGGGAGCTTTGACTAAGGGACTAGTTATATCGTAGCTTGATAAACCTCTGTAAAGCAACGTGCTGTTGCGAGTAATGGCCTCCATTCATTATTAGCCCAGTTGATTTTCATTTACACTTGGCTCTAACAATTAGCTTGAGCAGGTGTGAAGGTGATGGAGGGCCAGGGACGCACAGAGGTCAGCCACTGCTCTGTGTGATAAATTAACCATTATTATCTGCAGTGAAAGTGGCTCTTTACGCTTGTCAGCAGCAAACAAAGGGACAACATATCTCACATAAAGTGGAATCAGGGCCACTACTGCAAATGTGATGTGTCTGTAATTTTGTCTGGTAAATAAAGGCAAATCCTTTTGAAGTGTCACACCTGTGTGTTTCACTTCAAGGAGGTAAATCAATGCTTTCTTAGAGAGAAAGATATATAAATTTATGCATGTTGAGTTTCAAAGCTGTAGTAAGTGGCATTTTATAGTAATACAATCTAATCTGCATTAGAAACTAATGAGACAACTATTAGTTAAGGATTTGAAATATGGAGATTTTCAACAGACTGTAATAAGGAAATTATTTGAGACTACTGACTTTTAAATTCCCATGTTACTACTTTAAAAACACCCATGATTTGTCTGCATTGCATTGGCTTTCCTCTAACATTTACCTATGTTTATCCTTCACATGGACTGTAATCTTCACCAAATCTAAAATCCTCCTCTAAAACATGTGGAATTATGGGATGCTGATGGGTTGCAGTCTCAACAGTTCTGCTTGGGCTTGGACAAGTGCTAGTACTGCTGCTCTACCGTTATGAACTATTTGTTTGACTGAACTGCCAATCTTTTACTTGTCATGAATAAGTTATAAAAGATATGCAGGCCTTGACATGGTGTGGAACTGGGAAGAAGCATAAGAAAGAGAACATGGACACTTTCCTTCCCAATAAAAGTAGGGAGTACAGTGAACCTGAATGCTTAAATTGTCTGTTCTATCCAAATTCCCCTGCCCCCCTCATTTGTTCTGTTCTTGGAAGGAAAGGTCTTCCAGGATGAATGCCTGAAGCTATGTTTTCATTCTTTGGCTAGCAAAATAGCACACCAATTTACAATGTTTAAAGTATGTGAACTTCCTACACACACACACAGTGTTTTACAAATCAATGGGAAGAATATACAGATTTTTTGTTACTTTAAGTTGTAACCACTGTAGTCTTTATAAAGAAATTTCAAAGTAACTCAAGGCTTTCTTTCAGTGTTAGCTTTGATTATCTGTGATGGGACCAAACATTTCCTCATTTAGTTTGGTGGACAAAAGCGTTGTACCATAGCACTCCTAGCATTTGTATTCCTTGTTCACAGTATCTGCATTGTTAGCTCAAGTACCAGCTCATAAGCTTGATCCCAGTGGGCCATATTGTTTTAGTTTGAAGTGGCATTTAAATTGCTATTGAGACTTTTTTGTTTATGTCTAGAGTGATAGCAGGCTTTCTTGAAAAGCTTTTGTTTCCAAACATGCAGTACTTGTGTAACTCATTTGCAGAATATGTTTGTTTACAAAGCAGCCTGACTTGGAATCCAAGTATTCTATCTGACCTAGCTAGTCATATGGATGATGGAGATAATTCCTGTGTCAGAAAGTTAAAGAATTCATATCAAATCTTATAGAAAATAGAACTGAAATCAGCAAAACCATACTGGGCATGAACAGGAAGTTCTGTCATTAACCTTCCTTTGTACTACTTAGTCAGGAACCTCTGAGGCTGTCTATGCTGCCTGCTGTCCGTGGCATGCAATCTGTGGAGAGGCCTTCTCTAGGAAGCAGTGGTTTCTTTTGTGCTATGGTTTTACTACCTATGTGATAATTACTTCTCAGCCTTCCCTGGGTGTAATTAGGGATGCCTGGGTAACCCTCAAAATGCTAGTACAACTTCCTCACAAGCCATCAGCTGGACGTTTGTTGCCACATAGAAGTTACAAGGGTAATGTGCTCTGTGTAGGAAGCAGAATGCTGTCTGTTTAGAGCTGCTGCTTACCAGAGCATCAGTAAAGGGGGAAAGTAAAAAAAAAAAAAAAAAAAAAAAAAAAGAAGAGAGAGATGGACATTTGGTTGTTTTTAAGAAAGCAATGTGTGTATAACAAAAAGCAAAGCTCCTGCAACTAAGTGGCAGCAGTTTAGCATTGCATAGAGCCTTGTTAGAAGTAAAGAATATGTTTAAACATTTGATTTGTCAAAAGGGAGGGTTGAACTGCTGGGAATAAATATAATACACATGGGTTTAATTACCATGAATGGGTAGGCAAAAACAAAGTATGCAAAACAGTACATTTACTCTTCACATATGTGTGTATATATACATATATAATTAGAGTTGGGCAGAAAATGCATTTTTTCCTGCCACCCACACTTTCCTTGTTTTTTAATCAAAATAAATATTTTGATAGAAAAGCATGCACCAGCTCTACCATATATAGCAATTGCTTGTCACAGAGAAAGATAAAAATCTTTGAAGTTAAACTCAAAGCAATGAAAGCTAATTTTACTCATTAGAAATACATAATACCCTAATTGGGAAGGGCATAGAAGAGAACATAAACATTTGCTGCATCTGTATGGTAGAGAAATAAACATACTTTAGCCAAATAAATCTCTTGAATTTCACTTGGCGGCTTATACTACATCATCAACACACAGGAATCGGTGAGATACAAAGATACTTTTTGGTAACTCATCCAAGACTATTGTGAATCAGTGTCAGGGTGGACAATGCTTTGGGCTTCTACTCTTATGGAAGCTAGAAAGTGGTTGTCCCGTTTGTTATGTATCCCATAAAAGGTGGTGTTGTCTGGTTTGGGATTGTTTTTTGTTTGAGCAACTCATGGAGATTAAATAAAAATGTCATTTTTGTCTAAGATGTAAATGAACAGGAAGGGTGCTGTGTAAATTAGGAGAGTTAATAAATGCACTTTCCAATTCCCTTGGAAATGGAAATAAACAGAAAATGTGATGTGGTAGGAAGTTAGATGTGTTTGCTCTCTTGAGAGGATGCTGAGATAGTGAAAGGTCTTGTCTCTTTGTACTTGAGTACTTTGAAAATGTACTTGTCTCTGATCTGTATTTATAAGGACCGTTTTTTCAATTAATACACAGGTTCAATGAATTAAAACAGCCTGCTAAAGTTGAAGATTTATCCTCTTCCCGATATCTTTGCACAGGGAAGCATTAGTTTAGGAAGTTTATGATTTGGAGAAGATATATAAGTTAGATTGGGCATGATGCCAAATCTGGTCTGCTGCAGATTCACAACAAGCTGAGACTGTGAAGAGGGTACAGATTGCTAATGCTCAGTTATGTGCAAACATCTAGAAGTTCAGCTGAGATACCATTCCTGTAACTTGAAGCCATTTCTAAATCTCTGTACTCTGGTCCCCAGTCAGTGGTGTAGTTTTTTTGTTAATCTTGCTGAAGAAAAGTAAGAAGTACAAAACCAGCTGGGAAGAAAAGGATTGGGTCAGCTGGGTTTGTTTGCTTTGTTTATACTAACTTAACATGCTGAAGTTAATATTGCTGAGTGGGTTTTATTCAGTCTGAAATTTCAGAAGTTACTTGTTCTAGTTAACATCACAGGACAAACAATTCCTTCTAAAACAATTCCCGATATGATCTGGAATGCACTTCTACGGGAAGAACCTTATCTGCACTTAAAGATGTATGTGTGAAATAGGCAACTGTACATGTAAACACAGTGTGCTTTCCTGGAGGAGGCAGACATTGATGATTAGGTCATTCATCTCTTAATATTCAGAATCTCTTAAAATCTGGGAGCTTTTAGCATCTTCAAAAGAACATTTTATTATTATTATTATTATTTTGAGTCACCAAGATCTTCACATACTTGCTTGGAGTCAGTGAAACTTCAAGATGTAAGTGTAAACTGTAGCATACATTCAAGTCTTATGTTGAAACCCTGCCTAAAGGCAGGGGTGCACGTACATAATGACAGCCAATAAAGCATCCCAAAATTTTGCCAGATGGCTCTTAGAATTGACCAATTGTGTGTGTTTTGTAGTTTTGATTTTTTTTTAATGGATGTGAATTTAAGATTATAAACTTCATAGAAAATAATTCAAACTTTTATGTAGTGCATTAAAAATCTTGAAAGCTACTGTACACTATTGAGAAGCAAGTTGTATTTGATCAATTAAAAAAAAGCTCCCCCCTCAAATCTTGAATGAGCTAATTTTGTAATGCTGGTGTGAGGTAATACTTCTGACTGGCATTTTTAAAACTGGCACAAAAAGGCGTTCTTGTCTCAGTACTAGGGAATGAAAGTGCAAAAGTGCAGATGCTATAGGTGAAAGCTAGCCTCCCCCGAAGGTGGCATAAGTTCTGCTCTAGAAAGTATAAAGAATAATTTTTACCTTGATTTGAAACATAAGCAAGGAAAGGAAATGAATAAGCACATTGATAGTTTTAGATATTCTGAAACCATCTGTTAAAGAAATGATGCAGCATTTAAAATACTCAGAGGCTTTATTGTTCTGAGGAGAATGAATTTAGGTTTTTCTGAAATTATCAGATTTTATAATTATCTGCTGAATTAATAATTAGGGGGCTTTTATATGGTTTTCGGGTCTTTCCCCTCCTTTTTCCCTGTTTGTGTAAGTTTTGAGGTAATTAGTCATGTCTCCCTTTCAGGAATTTAAAGCAAATGTGTAGCTTTAAGTACATGAGCAGCATCAGCTGGTGATTACCTGCATCTTTCACGTCAGCCACATGCTGAAATTCCACAGTGGGTTGCGCCATAGCAGTGATGTAAAGGAAATCCCTTGGCTTCCCTTTCTTTGGGCATCTAAATATTCTAGTTCAAGGGCTGGTGCTTTAAAGTTTTTAGCAATCGTTCTTAAAGATGCGAACTGCTTTTAAATTGCTTCAATGGTTTATGCACTCTCTGATTATATATAGCTCATAATACATTTATATTTATACACTGCAAATTGTTATATATGCTCTGCGTATGAACTATGCATAATTTTACTGATGCTTTTAGGCCAAATGGAGGTTGCAAAGCTGCATCTCTGAAAGCTTATTTTTAAAGTGAGTTTTTTTCATTTTTCTCACTTAAGCAAAATTCTATTGCTGCAAAGTAATTGTATGAGTGAGTGCCCCTGTTTAAGTGAACAGTTTATGGTTACTATATTAAAGCGAACATTTCAACTTGGCTAACACAACCACTGAATAAACACATATTGATATTATAGAACAAAATAATATATTAGTGCATTGCTCATTTGTGCTCTGATAGTCACCCTGATACTATTAGTCATGCGGGGAGTGACAAACACAATTACACTCGAGTGCTAATAGAGTGGAAGGGCAAAACTGCCTGACCTCGGAATCCTGGGTCGATTTAAATGTTTGATGTCTCATTGAATTAGTATCACAGTGTGAAAGACAAAGCTCAAACTAATGGAAATGAGCCTGGACATGCAATACTGCTGATTGGGCTGACATAATTAGAATAATATTCTTCACACAGCTAATAACAAGCAGAAGAAATAAATAACCAAGAGATAACTTAATGACTGCATGCTAAAATGCTCCTTTGAATATGCTAAGGTTAGCATTTTCTATTTACTTACGGAGCACTGGGGGGAATTTTTTTCGCTGTGTAATCATTAGCTGTGGTGATCAGCTCCATACTGGTCAGTAAGGCCATATAAAACTATGTAGGTTGACCTAACTTTTCCCCCCCTCAACATCATTATTTAACCCTTAGGGCATTGTTACAAATATCTGCCTCTCTAGACCTGCCCAATCCCTCACAAAAAGAGAGAAGGGGGGAAAAGAAAAAGTTGACACATGATGATTTCATAAATACATAACTTTGTATCTTCTTATGCTCATGCCCTTGAACTCTGAGGTGTGGGGTCATAAAGTGCAAGTAAGCATACAGAGCATTTGAAGAATGTATATTTCTGTGGGCATGAAGTGGGATTTTGATATGTTTGATACAAAATACAGGACAGTTTTTTGGAACACTTTCTACCATAGCTTATCTTAAAATTTATCTTTGGCAATCTATGTACTTCCTCAGCTTGAGGGTAGGTGATGTACATACAGACTTAGGGAAGATGTAGGTGAGACAGGAACATGCAGAAAACCACTTGGCAGAAAAACACTTACTCATCAGTTCCATCTAGACCTCTTTCTTCATCAGTTGCTCCTGATAATGATACATGAACAAGAAATCCAATCTAACAAAGTACATTTGCTTAACTTTAGTTGGACAAGTCTTTGCTAGCAGCAGAACTAGTAACAAGCATAAGAATGTACTTTCAGGATTTTGTAGGAGGACCTACTGAAATCAGAGCCAAAAGAATTTGCTGCTTAGGTATCAAGGAGTGTGAATCTGAGACCCAGGTAAAAGATTCATTCAATGGACTGAGTTGATGAAAAGCTTTTCTCTTTTCCTTCCTACTTAGAAAAGATCACAACTTCAATTTCAAGATTTTTCTTAATGTGAATATAACCTTGGACTAAAAAATGAGAAAGCAACAGCTTCCTGGATATTTTCAACTAAAATTAGTTATGTCTTTTTGGAAGGTGTCAGCAAAAATGAATACTCTTAACTGTAAGTTTAATATGGCAACTTTGTCTTAAATTTGCTAAGAGATGTCTTTTGGGCTAAGTCTTCAAGAGAGCGATCCTCATCAGGCTTCAGTCAAGTCAGGAAGCTTTGTAGTGTCTTTGGAAAGCTAGTGCAGAAAAATTCCATTCCTTAATGCAGGATCTGGCAGTGATCTTCACTGTACTTCTGGAGCTATGGCCTCATTCACAAGAGGATATCACTGCGGCAAGAAACTGCTAATAATATCAGATTCATTTAAATTGTGCTTGTTAGTGATATCTAAAACTTCCCAGTCTTAAAACAGCTAAGACAATGTACATGCTTTTTAATGCCCGGTTGGCCCATAAATTTATATAATGACAAGCTTTCTATCATGAATGCACTGAAGTGGAAACCATAGTCTTAAATGAGTAAGATGTTGCATGTTGCAAACTTGCAGGTAGAAGAGTCCCAACAGAGCATTTTAACTTTGACCAGTGCGAGGCAGTGAAATGCTGTTCATCTGTTATGTTCATATGCTGACCTACATCTGTTATTTCCTTTCAAATAATAAAAAGAAGGCCCAGCATTTTCAGCAAATTATATTATTTCACTTCATTAAGGGTTAAGGGGTTTATGTCAGTCTATTACCAGTTCAGACTGAGGTAGCACTGCTGAGCTAGCATATGCCACAGTATCAAGAGCTGGTTCAGAGGTGGATCTCTCCTCTGCTCTCAGCACAATTGCCCTCAGTGCTGTGGGGATCTGTTCAAATGAGGGTTTGGGAAAGGGCTTGGTGTTTATGTTGTAAACCAGCGCCATTAGTAAGCACAGTTGGCATGCAGGTAGTAAGAAACATAACTGATTCTGTGCCCCAAATTTATGATTCTTGGAGTAAGTGACCCAAAATAATCCCTCCTCATACAAAACCCTTGCCTTCTGAATGCTGTTGGATCATTTACCTTTCCCAGCTCTTCAGACCCCATGGAACTGCGGATGTTGATGTTTGTGCTTGCCTGCTCTGGGCTGTTTCCACATCCTTATGGAGAAGTCCTGGCTCCTTTTAGTAACAAATTCAGTATGGCGTAAAAGGAGCAGGAATAACTCTCTGCCTTCATAACATGGAGAAGACAGAAGCAATAAATACAGTAAGCTAATTCCTATTCCCTGTGATTATGCAGAGACATTATCTAGGGGTAACTCCTCTTTTTCCTTGATCCTCCTCTTTTGCTGAGAATCCTAAACCAGTGAGATTAGCTGCGGGGTGACAGGTTGACTCTTGAGGTAGTTTGAATCTAAAGGTAAGGGATTATTTTTTCTGTCTGTTAAGGTCATCTGAATTTATGCTGCTGAGCCACTACAGCCTCTCCACTTGATCCCTTTAAATAACCTTCCAGAGTGTCTGTGTGAAATGACTGCTTTAAAATAGGAAACAGAGAAGATGGCAGCCACTAAAAACAAAAGGTGGATATACAAGAAGACAAAAGATGCTCTTGTTTTTGCTGCCTTTAAGGAAATCCTTTGGCTTTTGCCCAGCCTAGGTACACATTTTTGGTAATTTTACTGAACATTTTGAGGCTGGAGTCTGGGGCCTCCAAGTACTTATTGCAATAGAGCTGATATTAACATTAGCTTGAGTGATTCTGGTGGCTAAGCCTATCGTAACAGCAATTCCACCCTCCCACCCCAAGTGGTTTTGAAGCTGAACATATTGACTAACTTGCAGCAATTTCTTACTGTTAATGAGTAGGTAAAATGTGTTTCGTCATTCACGTGGCCTTACGCTTTTTCTGTGTTCATCATGTTGGTGGTAGTATGTTTTTGGTGGCAGAGCTATTTTCCCAGTGCTTGTAAGTGGTTCTGTTAATATGCCTATGTTCTTGGCTAGTAAAAAAATCAAACCAAAAAACAACAAAAAAACCAACACATCAGCAAAGATGGTTGTCCCTTACTTAAGTTTAGTTTCCAATTACAGATGTTACAGCTCAGCGTAACTTGCATGTTGTTTGGCTTATTAAAGCTGGCTAAATGTTTTAAAAATTTCATTCTGTTTCTAACAGAATTGGGGGAACAAAAACCTGTTAAAAATAGCAGTGGTGGTTCTGCCTTTTCTGGAGCTCCTGAGGTAAACATTTTGGTGAGGGCTAAGTTCTGAATTTCTGGTCATTCTTTGTCTTAGTGATCCAGCAAAGCCTTTTTCCTTTTAAAAAAAAAAACCTGCTTCAAACAATAACAAGAAGATATCAGCTGTTGAGAAGGTATCATACTGATGAATGAGAAGTAGAATATTAGTATCTTTAGGCAGAACACTGGGCTTCATCAGAATCGGTCAAATCAGAATAACGGATCCCAGTTCTGTATGTCCTTCTGCCATTTGTGCCTGTTGATATATCAGCCTCTGAACCTATGGCTTTACATATGTTCCCAAGAAGCTTTTCATAGATTTCTTATTCATATCTTTCATGTTTCCATCATGCTTTGATTGCATGGACATCATTTATTATTTTGCCTAGTTTTATGTTTAGAATTTAAATGTAAGGGATTATTTAAACCTTTCCTTAGAAGGACTGTTTTAACAAGTTAAGCTTGATTAGTTAAAAGTAAAACTGCTCTTTGGCACCCACTAGTGTGTATCATTATCCAATGCCTTGTATGCTGAAGGGTCATTTTTATATGATGGAAAAAGGATAGAAAATATCACTGTGCGTTTTTCTATTCTTATCCACAACCAGTCAGCTTCTCCTGTGTTCTAATTTTCTGCAACATTGTTCTCCTGTGATCTTTAAAGATCTGAATCAAGGCTATCAAGGTAAGCTGAAATCTCCTGATTAAATTTAAAGTCTTTTGGATTTGAACCAGAATGTTTGTAGTATGCAAATATGCATATAAGATGGTCTGTTATTAAGATACACACAAAAAGGGTGTTTTTCAATAATTCTTGGTGCTCAAGGACTAGTTAATGCTCTGAACTAGGAAGTCTGTTTCCTTATAAAAATTTGTTAGTTGGCTATTGTTACATTCAATTCCTTTTTTCTTTTTTTTTCTCTCTTCCCCCTCCAGTGGCCTGAGTCTTGATGATTATCTTGTGACAGTCTGTTCCAGAGACTAGTACTGCATATTTTCAAAGCAATAGTTCTCTAATGAAATAAGATTGCTTCACTCACAATACTATGCATCCATTTTGAACATCAAACCCAAATATTGTCAGGAACAGGTATCACTGTCATTATTTACTAATAACAGTCAAGCTGGCATTTGAGGTAGGGGCACTTAGGGTGTTCTTATGCAAACCATTGACAACCTTTCTGGACCTTAGAACTGTAGCCTTTACGCTTCATTCAGAAAAGAGAGAAACTTCAATAATAATTGGCAATAAAGTCCTTTGTGTGTTCAACTTTCCTGGTACAAACCCTTCACTAGCAAGGAATGTACTGAAAGTGGTGGTATTCTAGCACTAGTTGATCAAAAACAGCCTTTGGCAATCTGAGCTAATAAGAATGAAGAATACTTCTAGACAAAAAAACCAAGACACTTTTTGGTATTGTTTTGAGCAAATGTAGAAATATCACATGTAGCTGCGGACTTGATTTACTTTCATGCCATTTGACAATCTGATAATTTTTACAAAGATACACTTAAAATGCTGTTTCATGCAAAGTTCACTTTTTTCCTTGTTTAAAAAACACTACATCTTTAATTTGCAAGGCTATGTATTAATTTTGCTGAGAGCACCGTTTATTTCCTTTTCCTTCTACTTTATTTAAAGTGAGTTGTTGACAACTCTCAGGCGTGTCAAACTCTCATCGCTAATAATTGCTTAAGGATCCCTAACTTCTATAAATGTTGGTTCCAGCTAAAAACCCTGTGCAATAGCCTGTTTGAAGGAAGGAAAGGGGGGAGGAAAAAAGGGGTGGGGAAAAAAAGAGAAAAAAAAAAAACCTGAGAACTTCTTCTGATGAATTTTTGATTTTCCTTCTTAACAAAGAAATGTCTGTGATTCAAAGAAATAGCTTAAAGTGATATTATAAAATAGAATATGGAGTGCACTGTTCTGAATGACTCTTTGCTTTTAATGTGAGGCAGAAAAATTGTCAGTGCCTTTTTTGATTAGATGAGATTTTTTTTTTTGTTCTTGATCTAAGAATTGAGGAGAAAAACATGCTACTTGCATTTGAATATGGTATGAGCTAGATGTAATGTGTTGAAGATAAAGCAATACCAGTACTGCCTCAAGGCGGCACCTGTATCTGTGGGTCAATGCCATTTCTCTTTAGATCGCTGCTGAGCCCCTCTCTTGGCTGCTGCTTTATTAGGCCTAATTAGGCAGGCTGTCACTTTTATTGGTGATGGAAAAGGAAGATAAGTAGATTACTTGTGTCATCTATCTCTATCCGGACGTGTCTAAAAAGTCTAAAGTGATTGCTGTGGGCCACAAATATATTTCACAAGAGGGAGAAAAAGAAAAAAAACCCTCAGAAATGTATTAAACCTCTAGAAATGACTTACCTTTGGCACCACTGTGTGTAATTTCAAACCCACAGAGAAAAGAGTTACCGTACATACGTAAAGTCCTTTTGTTCAGAGGGAGAAGGTTGTCTGTAATGGTTTTTGTGGTATCAAAATAAAATTTAAAAAAGGCCATTTTCTACTTAAAATTCTAGTACTGGTTATATATATTTTTTTTAAGTTAATCCAAGTTATAATAAGAGTGCAGCATCAGTGGCTGTTGGAGTGAGCTATTTTGATGACAGGCTTGTTGATGTGTTCCTCTGATAGGCTTCCTGTTTGGATCATTGCTCGGGGCATCTCCAGTTTATGCAGCATGTGTATGTTTTTTAATGAATGTTTGTAAGAATAATTAATTATTTTCTAAATAAAGTATCAGATACCTTCTTGGTTAAATTAATAATTGACAACTAATATTATCAACAACCAATCAGCACTTGCAATTCTTTAATTTGAGACATTTTCTGCTTTGGAAGATGATATTCCCCAGAATATTTCTCAAAAGAAAGAGCTCATTAGGTATAGCATTGTGGTAGAATGAAATGAGAATGAAACTATCTCTATATGGACTCTTATGAAAATGAAAGATGCTCTTCATTTAAGGGTGTTGGCAGGGTCAGATCCTAATCCTCATGAAACTTCAAGCTCAAGGATAAAACAAAGTAGGTTTTATATTTTTCTAAAATTCTTAAAACTACAAATTCACAACCAGGCAGGTGATAAAATGCTTTTAGAAATTTAGATCTTTTCTTTTAGATGTGTGCTCCTACTTTAACTGTTGCTGCATGCAGTTGTGTGGGATACAAATACTGATCTTTCAAGATTGCAGCCACAGCACAAGTAGCAGAGTGTTAGCATAGCCACCTATAATGAATATGCCAATGATGTCTGTGTGAAGATTTGTAAAATCTAATGGGCTAGTGTCTTTGACTACTAGCTAGAAGAGTGAATTTTTAGGTGTCAGTAAAACTACTTAAAATCAAACTCAGTCACATTACAAGGGCAAGAGGAATAGGTTTTTTTGGTGAGTTTTTGTACTAGAGGAGCAGTAGGGCTGATGTTCACTAATAACACCTCACTGACTCACTAGGGCCCTATTTAGCATTCCTTACCCAGGAACACTCCTGTAGGCTTAAGCAATATAATTTCAATAACCTTTTTGTATGTAATGAGTGCTGTGTAAGGTGTTTAAATGATAGATTCTGACTGATGCACCAATAGCATCTTCGTTCAAGATTCTGCTTTCCACAGGCAGTCAGCCATTCTATTTGCTTGGAAGCTTCAAAACTTCTCATTCATTATTCAGTTCAGGCTGTTTAGGGTTTATTTTCTTTGCTTTAAAGACCCTTCTTCACAGATGTTGCCTAACTGTATCCATATATATTGTGATAGCTGGAAGTAGTGTCATGGAAATCAGACATTAGGACATGCAATTTCATAGCCTGCTGTACAAGCCTTTTTGTGTAAACAGGGGTTTTTTGAGCCATATTATGCTAGAAAAAAGTTCTAAATATAGGACAGAGAGGTACCTAGTGCCAGGAACTTTCAAATGAGTTTGTCTGGGAGAACTTGCAGATCATTATTAAGCTGAAGAAATTCAGAAATTTGATGCTAGTCCATCACTCAACCTTTTAATATTAGTCTTCAGGGTTTTATCTGCCTACTACTGTAAACTATAACTTTTATTCAATACCCAGTTCTTAATTATTTATCTTAATCACAGTATCTACTCAGAGTGGGAGTCTTAAGCTCAAGATTTGGGGTGTCAAGGTCTCTGTATTACTAAGGAAGGATTTTGATGTGTGATAAGCATTTGTTTTCTGAAGTTAAAAGATTAAAACTACTTTCCTCCATAATACACCACACTCAACCTTAGTATATAAAAAGTATGGCTAGTTAACTATATGGTAGAAATTCCCTTTGGAAACTGGGTGCCGCTGTTGGTCAGCGGTTCAACAGCAGCCTCGCAGGAGGTGATCTCTTGTCAGGAGCTTGGTGCAGCTTTTGAGGAGCCCAGTGGATTGTCTGAGAAACAAAACCTTTTTACTGTATAGCAATGTTGTAGTCTGGCTCCAGTTAATTTATTCAGAATTGGTAACTGTGTTTATATCTACATTCTCCCTGATGAAATGGTAGTAAACATTGGAGGAGTCACTCTGCAGTGGGATGCCAAGAGCAGCAGCATCCATCCTTCCTGCTTGGTTGAATACTGCTTGCAGCATATTTTTTTTATTTTTTTTTTTTTGCAGGAGCATACCTTTCCTGAACTTTAGCTTGTGTTCTAATTCTTGTTTCTGATTGTAGCCATGTCTTCTGGTTTTAGACCTCAGCTTTAAGCATGGGGCAGTACTATCCATGCCTATCTATTTATAAGCAGACTTACCCACGGGCAATAACAGGATAGAACTACTGATCCCAGCAGTTCATCACACGGAGAACCACACCTCAGCCTAACAAATGTGGCTGATTGGTCATTTTCATCCAGTGGTTGCTAGAAGGTCACAGGTGGGGAAAACTGAGGCCTGAACTCAGCAAGTGTGATGGTTATTTGCTGTCACTGTGTCTTGTAGCAGGAAAGGACCAAGGTCTCATCTACTTCAAGAGATGTTTGATTCTCAAAGGTTCCCTTAATAAGTTAAGAAAAAGCCAGTCTCTATATAGACATTTTAGCATCACATTGTTATCTGAGTGTGTTGATATTTTGTAGTTTCTTGCTGACATTGAAGGCTCTAGTACCACAGCAGATATATCTCAGTGTTCCTAAAAAAGTTCTTCATCTTTTTAATAATTTTGAAGCATTTAGAGAAAACAGTTACTGGCTACAGTGCAATTCTGTGCTTTCAGTATTAACATAACCTGATTCCATGATTTCCTCACAGCATCTGAAGTTCACTGGCTTTTGGCTCATTCAAGTCAAGCTACTCTATAAAATCAGAAAGTAGATCTCTCACTTGAAAGATACAGCAAAACTGTGTCCTTATGGGAAGGGAATGAAAGACCTTTGCTTTTCTTCTTTCCCAAGAAACGTGCAAACTCTCTCCATGGCTGTTCTCACTCATGCAATGTAATGCCTATGAATAACTCAAATTGTTATATTTCTAAATCACTTGATCAGAAAAAGACCAGGAGCAAAGATGGCATCCTGATTTCAATCAGAATATCTGCTGAGAATATCACAGGAAAGCTACTGTTGCACACCTTTTTGAAACTTAAAGCTCCACAGGTTGAATATAGTTTGTTAGAGTAGGAGTGTTTGCAGAATGAACAGTTACAGTTAGGTTTTTTGTTATACAAATAGATGTGTTAAAATCTTAATGAAAAATAAGGGATGGTGGTACTTTGATAAGAAATACAAAATATAAAATTCTATTATTATTTTGGATTTCTTTAGCAGGTGTTCTTTATTTGCAATGCATGGTGCCTTCTTGTTTCTTGAGTATGTCAGAGTAAAAGCCTTTTAAAACATTTTTACTTCCAATTTGTTTCCGAATCAGGTAGGGCTTGCATATTGGTATGACCCCAGGTTCATATGATCGCATGCTGCTGCAGAAAAGGACCAATAAATATTGATCAGTGGAAGAATAAATTTGTAATGTCTTGTACAAACTTTTCTCTTTTTATGTTTGTATTCTTGCAGGGAATGTGTGAGGTGTTTTTTTGGTGTGTTTTTTTTGGTTGTTGTTGGGGGGGGGGGTTATTATTTTATTCCAGGTGCATTTATCTAGGCAATATTGACTCTATAATTATTGCAACCTTTTTAAATTAGTAAATATAGCCCAGTTAGGATCCTGTAACTCAAAAGCACTGGACTAGCTGGCTGGATCCAATTCACTTTTAAGGGATATTCAAGATTCAAAGAGGTTCTTGAATTTAAAAGACAGCTTGCTTTTCTCTAATCATGTTTGTTCCGTCTCTTCAGGCACTGAACCAATTAGATATGAAGAAGCACAGCCTAAAAAGCTAAAGTTCAGTCCACAAAATTCTTACAGAGCTAATTGAGATCAATTTTAAATATTCTTTAATTTTTTCAATTAAAAGCACCATGTTTATCCTTTTCCTGTTTCTATGTTTCCTATAAAGCTAGAGCCAAACTCTCTGCTGGCTACACTGGGCTTCGGTGGGATAGTTATCTTCCATATTTATTTCTGAGGACTTCATTTTTGTGTTTTGATATTGTCATGGTTTAACCCCAGCTGGCAACAGGAAGTACCATGCAGCCACTCACTTGCTTCCCTTGTGCCCCTTGCCCCACTCCACCTGCCCCTGCTTTCAGGGCAAGGGGAGGAGAATTGGGAAAATGTAAACTCCAGGGTTAAGAACAATTTAATAATTGAAAGAAAATATAATAACAGTAATAACTGTAATGAAAATGAGAGAGGAATAAAATCCAAAAGGGAAAACCCCAAACATGTGACACACAGTGCAGTTGCTCACTCTGTGCAGACCGATGCCCCCCGGCCAACCCCCCCAGTTTATATACTGAGGTGACGTTCTATGGTATGGAACAGCCCTTTGGCCAGTTCGGGTCAGCTGCCCTGGCTGTGCCCCCTCCCAGTGTCTTGTGCCCCTCCAGCCCTCTTGCTGGCAGGGCCTGAGAAACTGGAATGTCCTTGACTTAGTATAAACATTACCTAGCAATGACTGAAACCATAGGGTGTTATCGACATTATTTTCATACTAAATCCAAAACACAGTGTTGTACCAGCTACTGAGAAGAAAATTAACTCTATACCAGCTGAAAGCAGGCCAGGTATTAATGTATCTTTTTTTTCTTTTATTTCAAACTGGTATTTGTGAGCAGAGTCAGGTGACAAAGATGATTTTACTGAATAACTGCAAATACATAACAGCTCTGTTGATACAACCTTTGCACTCTCATGTTGATCAGGCAGGAGTAGTAAGGAATTCCCTGTGTTTTGCTCGGCACTTTCTTACATAGCACTTCGACACGTCTTCCGTCTTGCAAGGCCATCTGGCAAAGTCCAGCACAGAATCTGATGCATCGGTGGACCCCTAGTGTGGCAACACCATGAAGGGCAGGCAACATCTAGTCCTAGCTGTGTTAATGTTTTTCCTTTTTTCTATCAAATCTCATTAGCATTATTTTTTGCTTTCAGAACATAAAAAGCGAGTACTAAAGTGTACAAATATTATTGTTCTGTATTAATGACTTCTGTATCCAATTAGTGAAGATCATTATTGCAATATATTATGACTTGCATTGCACACAAGAGACAATAAACAAGATTCCCAAGAAGCAGCTTTATAAATAGCTTCTCTGTAACTTTCTTTGACTAGATACAGTCCTTTGGTCTGTCATTTTTCCATACAGAAGACTGAGTTAAATGGCACTCGTGACCAGCATTTGTCACAGGGTGAAGCTTTTCTCTGAGTCAGAACAGAGTGCAGGAAGTACAAGCTTTCCCTGCTACCTATCTAGGTTTCTTTTAGGGCAAGAGTATTTCAGTTTTGTGGCTAAACAATTCACATTTCATTGCAGGTGATATAACCTGTTTGTTAAGCACATTTTAAGGAGATACTGTATTTTAATGGACATTTAGTAGTTGGCTATCAACAGTCTATGCTCCCTGCCTGGGGACAGCATGCAAGGTTTATTAAATATTAAGAAGCTGTTCATTACTTTATGAAACTATGACAACAGAACATCTGCATATTTAGAAAACAGTAAGTTAACATTCTTTAGAATAGCTGCTTCAGTTAGGGAAAAGGACTAATGTTTGTCTGGCTAAAGATGCATAAAAATGTGGTGTCTCCTTTGAAGTTTGCTCTTTGCTCCTGCTGCTTGAGAATGTTGGAATTAACCTGTGTTGCTTAATTTAGAACACAAGTAAAAGCACAGTCTCCTTATGGAGAATGTAGAAAATCAGGCATCATGGATAAACACCGGTTTTGCAATGTCTTTAAAATCCTAATAATGTAATGAAATCCGTAGAGGTATATTCTTTAGAGGTTTGCCTGTCACCAGTAATTTGGAGAGGTGATATCCCTGTATACAGCATACAGGGGCTATTCAAATTCTGTTGTAAATCTCAAGAAAAATATTAGATCTTTGCAAAGAAACTATACCTCACTGATAAAAAGTCTGCAGACTTCTTAGAAGAACTTTCTTTGCTTCAACCAGAGTTTGAGGCACAGTGAAGGCTCTTGGTATATGGGATGCCTGAATAACAGAGAGGCTCTTCGACACTGATGAAGCCAATTGCATATTGTATTTGTACCCATTCCTGCTTATACGGGGTGAATCAGAAAATAAGAAAAAAACCCACAAGCTAGAGCTCTCTTTGGTCCTGATCTTGCCAGTCATGCTGAGCGAGCAGTCTTGTTTCCATGTGGAGCAGTTTGTGCAAAATTCCCTCAGTGGTTACCATGGGATACAAGATCTTTTTAAGTGGATCCCTTGTGAAGCATAACAGGACAGGCAGCAGAATTATTTAGCATGAGATATGATTTTATCTTAAATGTATAGAGTTCCAAGGGTCCCAGATGCATTACCACTCAGTGATAGTGATATGCAGCTAATGTTTTCAGAGAGTCCTGAGGGGGGAACCACAACAACTTTTAGTCTTCTATCAGCTGTAAAGGTGTTTTTCCAAGCTGTAGAGTATGGAACTACAGGTCCTATTCATATGTTTTACCAGTTCAGGACTAAAAACTTACTAAAAGAAAGAACATTAGCTGGTGATAAATTTATAATAACGATGATTCTGAAAATTATTATGCGTTGGTGCTGAGACAAATAACTCAGCTAGGTACTGTGCTGAGCGCAAGAATAACAGAAGGTGAGGATGGACTGAGGTAGCCGTAAGTCATCTTTCTGTCTGGTACGCCAAGCAGACCCTGAACCTGACTTGTTTGTGCTGTTATGGCAGTGGGTAGAGGCTGGAGTGGGACATGCAATGCAGCTCACTGGTGGAGTTGGTAGAATAGACCAGAATACATATGTGGAGACTGAAGACGTTTTAGGAGGCTATAGTATTGTTCTGTCACAGAAGACACTGCAGGCTAAAAAAAGGTTTGCAAAACAGTGAAAAGCACTTAAACAGTCTTAAGGAATGTGCACTAAAGCTAATAAAATTACCCTTGTTTAACTGGAATGTCTAATTTGATCAACAGCACTGTAGGTAGTATTGATAGCAAATGAGATTGAACAGAGACTGGCCTTTAAATCCAAAGGTTAGGGATGTTAAAATAAATTTATTTTATTTCATTTTTAAGATGGTCCTGCTGTCCTGGCTTCCGTATGCACTCCCTATGGCTGTTAAACCACTATTCTCATTTGTGTTGACTGTTCTTTTTGTCTTCTAAAACTCATCTCCTTTTTCTTTCCTAAATCCCCATATTTCTCCCTTATGAACATCTTTTCTTTGCTCCTTTTTTTATGTGTCTGATTCCACCTTCATCCCCTTACGTTCTTTATCACCAGGCATCCCTTTTCTTTCCTCTTTCTCACGTTCTTTCTTTCTCAAGTAACATTCTTGCCTTTTCACACTCTGCAAGTGTGCTTATAGTTCAGTATTGAGTCTGGGAGGAATGCCACCAGACTGACATCACTACTAAACCATATCCTACATTATCTGCTCTTCTATCGCTGCCTGGGTTTGACCCTGTTTGTGCTAGCACATATGAAAAAGTTGTAGCTGAAATTGACATGGCTGTAAAGTTTTGTAACATTATACAGAAGCTGTTTTTTTTTTTTAATGCTTCTTTGTCAAAGTCCTAAACAAACAGATAGAAAGCATGATGTGGATCATTCCTTTTTAAATTTAACTGTAATTTTTAAAGAAAGATTGCAAAAGGTAGCAGTACCTAGAGATTTTAATAGTGCTCTGTAGTTTCTTGTCCTTTTTTGAGTTCCTCAATATCTCTTTTTCTTTTGTTCCTTTCTTCCTTCTTTCTCCACAAACTCTTGCCTTTGGTGTTCAGGGAAAAGATATATTCTGATACTTGTAAGCCTTAGCATTTAAATTTAAAATCCATTCTGATTGAAACCTGAATGAACTTGCTTGGGAGGAAAAGAAAAATCCTCTAGACCTCTCATTTTGTAAAGTTTGTTCATTAGGTTCCTCTTGGTGGGATATTCCAAAGGGAAGAGGAACTTTGTGCTGGTCCTGAAAAGTCTGATTTTTAACTGCATTGAAATATTTCCAAGAGATTATGACCTGTTTTATTCATGATGTTCCATTATGACTCCACACAATATTATTTGTGTTACGGCAGAGCCTTGACAACTCAAGCTGACTGATGAGGAGTAACTGAGCTAAGCACTTGAAAAATACTGTGTGAGAGAGTCTCTAACTTAGACACCACCATCTCTGGCTCACTTTCAGTAAATGGTAGCAGCAGTGGTGGCTGCTGTTACTGATTTCAATTGTAACTCCTTGACTGCAAACTAGTACTATCAAAGCACAGGTGGTGTTTTTATAGAGCAGTTTATATGTGCTACCTAACATTGTATGGCAAAGCCACAAGCTGCATTTGAACTATCAGACTTATATCCCACTGTTGTAATGCAAGCACAATTTGTTTCAGTACTTCCCTCTGGGTGATTATTCTGCTCTTTTTTTAGTATTTCCATTCTCTTGGTTCACCTGGACTGGGAAGATGTGCTCATGTCTCTTGTTAAGCATGGGCATAAGGGTGTCTGCTTCTGCTGGATTTGCACATGTGTTTTCTTTGCTGTCTTTCTGTTCTTCTCTGTTTCTCAGATCTTCTGTTTGGCCTTTTCCCCTACAGATGCTTCTCTTCACTTTTGCTGCCAGAAACTTTTATTGTTCTTGGCCTATACATTTTCCTTAAAAGCTCCTTGCAGCCTTTCAGTTTCACTGTCCTCTGCATTCAGCTTCATCTGCCTTCCAAACCCTCAGTCTTATGGAGCTCCCTGACTCTTCATGACTGTTTCTCTTCTGGCTGGCTGTCTCTGTGTTCGTACTGTCCAGAGGATTAGAGCTTTCGGTGTCTTCCCTTGAATCAGAGAAGGGCGAGGACCCAAGTCCAGCGCACAAAATACCTGACAATGAAAAGGGTCAGAGTGTGTGTGAGCTCACTCTTGTCTTACCAACTCGCCACTCTGCAGCCAGTGCATGAAGTCTGGGCACACATTAATTTGAATGAGTACTGGCTGTGCTAACAGATTTCCGTGGTTTGATAATAGGAAATTTTTCATGAGAGCTGCTGTAGTGGGATTTCTGGCAACATGTGTTCTCTTTAGTTTGTCATTTCCATCAACAGGTTGCAAATCTTGTTCATCTGTTAGGGATGAACTAGCTACCCTGTCAGCCAGAAAAAGCAAGGAAGGCTACTTAGTTTCTTTCAGTTGCTGCATTTAGTGAAATAACTGGTGTATGAGTGTTGTAGGGGAACAGAATAGAAAAGGGGAAGAAAACCCTCTGTGGGGAGCCAGATATCTCATGAAATGCTTGAAGATTAACTGTGGGGGAGGGGGAACCCTAGAAACTTTCCAAAAAAGAAGACCTACGATGGTGCAAACTGTGGCAAATTTCTGTTTTTTCAAGTCTCCTTGAACTCAGATTTTTCTCATCTGTGTGTGAAGTTTAGAGCATTTTCTGTTTTTCTGATCCTGCTTTCTACTAAGTTTGCAAGTCTCCAACTTCTCTCTGAGCCTTTGCAGTGTTCTTCTCTAGTGGGAACCATCCCTTGGGTTCTTCCCCCACAAACAGCTCTTTGGTTTATAAAGGAAGCATTTTTATTTTGTTTTTGTTGCTGCCATCCAAGACTGACAAATGGGTTTAGTCCCAGGCTCTTCCTTCAATTATTAATGAAAAATACTGTATTACCTGAGGCTAACCCAACATTGCGTTCCATTTCCAAGCCTTTGGCAACCAGCAATCTCATTGCTGTCTAAAATGCAGAGAAGAAAATCTTTTGCCTGTTCCTTTTTCCTCCTCTGCTTCTGCCTCTCCTCCCTCCCTTAAGAAATACTTCACTGTGTGAATTGCAGGACGACTCCAATGAGTTTGCTAAGAAAGTGTTGTGATAAATGTGAACATCATACAGTCTGATTGTCTCTTGTTTAGGATTTAAAGTATCGATTTCTGAACATTACAGAAATTTAGACATGGGTTAATTAAACATTTACATACATGCGTAGAACAATATATTGTATGGTGCAATAATATGCACTTTAATCAGAATCTGTGGGTGTTGTGTGTTTGCTTGTTCCATGTTAATTGGTATCGTGCTGGCTCCTAGCTTAGGTCTTTGGCTAGATGGAACAGAATAGACATGGTGTTTTAAATATTTTAATTAGGACCAGCAGTTCCCGGCTCACTCATTTCTCATTGGATTGTTTTTCATGCATGAATAAATTAGCTAGCATGGAAGTACTTTGCAGAAAGTAGTTGCCCTCTAGCCATAAAATGAGTCCTGTTCATTAATACTTTAATGAAATTAGCTGTGAGCAAAATATCATTCCTTTTAACTGTGTTCTAATTTCTTAATTTTAATTAGGCACATAATTGTAGTATACTGAAATTATCTTAATGTACAGCAAGAAAAGTTCTATCACCATGGGCCTGTGGCTGAAACTTTGAGCATACTTGCAGCATATTTCAGCTTGCAATTTTTCTCTTCAACTTTTCCTAGCTAATCAAAATCTTTTCCTTACTTTGTTATTGCAACATGATGTCAGGAACTGACTAGTGCTCTTGAATACTTGGAAAACTAAAAGAATCACTGATGCTGTGTTTTGTTGGCAACATTCAACAACCCCAATTTTACAGTCCAACGTAACCAAGGAGCATTTCTAGTAAGCGTAGAATGCACAGAACATACTTGTTATTTTGATTTTTTCTCCTGAGATTTTCCATGTTTTGCTAACCTCGAGTTGCTACATTTACTTTATAATTTTGCAAACTGAGACATGAAGCAATGAGAATGTATGAAAGCTAAGAAATTTAGATTTTGGCAGCTTTAGCATAAGTTGTCTTATACTAGTTTAACTGGTATAAATTAGTCTAGGTTGCTTATAGATGCAGCTTGTTTCCACTTTGGCAGATACTGTTCTTCTGGATGCAATGTATTTACTGGAAAGACAAATGTATTCTGGCAAAAACATTGGTTATGCTATCTGGCAGCAGGTTTGACATGAGTATTTAGAGTGAATGTCCTTATCCTGATAGAGAACTGGGGGTAGAAACACTAAACTAGGTAACTTTTTCTTTTTTAGGAGAGTTAAGCACCTTCAATCCAAATTTATGTCGGTGGGGATTTAAACTTCAACCTTTAGTATTTTGCTCAGAACTGCAGAGAAGTGAGATGAGAAGACAGAAATTAATCTTGAGTTTTAAAATACTGAAAAAGGGGCATGTAATTATTTGCCCTAGAGTTTTTGCATCCAAATCCATTAAAAACTATGTTTTGTATTTATCATATTCTTAAGCAAAGATAATTTCAAACAGTAGTGACTATACAGATATGAAATGTGCACTTTGACCCAAGCAATCTTAAGATGAAATAACAGTGCACCAGCATCTTGAACCTAGTGGTTTTATGTAGTAATCTCTTTCTCCTGCACAGTGCTGTATAAACCTGTACTGCAGAAGTCTGCAGCTGTGTCTGTAACATGCCTTTCCAGAATTCCTGTCAAATCCTTGGTGCAAAATGCAGGTGAGCTCCAAGTTATCCTCCCTCCCCACCTGGAGGTGATGCACTTTAGTACTGTTAGCCATTTTACCAGAGTGACGGGGACCTTTGTCATTGCTGAAATTGAATTTCTAATTGAAATCCTTTTTGGTGGCATATTTCACTGCCTGCTTTAATTGGCACCTGCTCTAAATAATATTGATATTTCTTATTCAAATAATATATTATGGCTAATTGTAATACTTCATTATGCCCACAATTAAGTGAACTGAGGTTAGTTTACAATTAATACTAATACTAGTTGATGTGCAATTTGAATGTAATTTGCTGCTGTTAGCAGATTGCCAGTGGAAAGAAGAAAGCTAAGGGATTTCTTGTTTCCAGTGGCAATCTTGTTTTTCTAGACAAACAATTTTAAATAAAATGTGAGTTATATTCAGATAACCAACAAAGTAATCAGACTAAACATTCTGGGTTTATTTCTGGTCAGTCCTGGGCATTCTTCTTTTGGTAAACACACACTCAGACCCTCCCTTTGGAGACCTAATTCCAGTTATCTATTAAAGATTAGTAAACTTAATGCAGCACATCTTTAATTGTTTCATGTTATGGGAGACACAAGATAAGTTCAGAAAACTTGGGCTTCACAGGAGGCAATCTTCAGTATGATGCATTTGCGTCAGAATGATCGGCTTGTATTTGATTGCAGATTGCTTTAATAGTGATAACGGGGTCTTTAAAAAGAAAAAGGCTGTGGGCTGGAAGTGTGGTGTGGAACTTCAGCTACTGATAACAAATGCTACGGTGATTATTCTGAAGAAAGGAAATCCCAAGGTATTTCTTTCTTGTAATGAAATCTGTTTGGGTATAAGTATTCAATAGCTTCCAAGTTATCTGTACCTTGAAAATTATTTGTTATAGAGGTGAATGATATTGGCAGGTGAACAATAGTTGGTTTGCTCTACTTCATCAGTCAAAATTTTTCAAGTCCTTCCAGCACTGGAAAGTATCTATAAAATGTGCTTGAGCAGCAAATTCAAAATGCATCATCACTGTGCTCAGTTTGCTGACTTGAAACAATCATATTAGAAAACATGACCTAGCTGTACTTCTTATAGACTCCTCTGTAATGAGACTTAAAGGGAAGTTAGATGTAAAATTGCTTCAGTCTTTTTTTTATGTTCTCAGATAAGACACCTTTGAATCAGACCTAACTGATCTTACATAAACTTAAAACCTGCATGGAAGCTGAAGTAAAAACCAAAACAACAACAAAAAAAAGGGGGTAAGCCTTAATGGAATTTGAGTAACGAGCAACATAAAAGGGTGGATCAAAAGCCTGTTGCAACATCCAAGTCCCCATACAGTTGTAATTGGGGTCCCTTTCTCACCTCTGTGACAGTATAGTTACTTACTCTGCATTTCGGAGTAAGGTAGTGGGCACTAATATGGTATTCAGCTACCAAAAAGGGAATTTAGGCAGTGGGAATTAAATTACTTACATTGGAATTAGTTGAGGAAAGAGGAAACACATAAATGAGGCAGGGAGCTCACTCTGTGACATTACGATACGCTACCTGCATTACAAACATTTTTCTGGTACAATTAAAATATGTCTGTAAACAAACATAGAGTGAGATTCATTTTGCACGCCCATGGCCTGAATCAAACAGCCTAGGGCATGATGAAGGGAGGGTGACATGATCAGTGTTGCTTGACAGCAAGACATGGGGTGGAACTGCCACAACATGCACTTTCTCAGTGCTTTGTGATCTTAGGCTTGTGTTGTGTAGCTGGGGTGTTCAGTCCCTGGTATTCAAAACAGCAATTTAATGGATAGGTTGTTTGGTGGGTTTTCGCCCATGTTAGCTTACAGAGGACTTATGTTTGGATTAAACATGGTCTCTTAAAATTTTTAGTTATATTTGTTTTAAAGTGTAGCTGCTGGTATTTTATAAAACATGGAATCTAGACCTACAAAGGCCCAGAACTACAAAAATGTTGATTTCTTTGAAAGTTTACACTAGAATGTTGCTGGTTTTAGTGAACTTACTGCCACATAATTCTAGCCTAGTTTTTTGGTTGGTTTATTTTGTCTTTTTTTTTTTTCTTCTTCCTGAAGAATGCTACCGCTTCTTAAATTATCACTTCAGTACATCGCTACTTGTTAAAAAATAATTGAAGAAAGTCATTAGATACCTGGAATGAGGAGAAATGCTGGGACTTGTGAAAGCCCAACTTGAATCAGGACTAATTAAAAAAAAATAAAAAAGTCTTCTTCACAGTTTTTAACTTAGCCTTATGATTTCCAGATCAGTCTGAAGCTACCTGAGATGCATGTGTTTCTTTTTCTGTAGGACCGAAGGGTATTTTGGGAGAAACTAGATTTTTCTTTACCATGTCAGAAAACAACCCAGTAATTTCAAGTGATCTTGATAGAAGATGTGGTTAGAGTGATTTGGAAAGTCAGGTAGACAAAACATTTTAATAATGAAAATCCTTTACTGAGTTCTTTTTCCTTCATCCACAAGACTTCTTAGACAAAGCATTAAGAGATTATGTGCCAAAAACTCCCCCTCAATCTTGTTCCACTCTATCTTTCTAAATAGTTGTATGTCATAGCATTTACTTATAAAATGTAACATTTGACTTAAAAATCCTTTTAGGTTTCCTGCTGTTATTCCAAGAATGCCATTTTTAAAGCACCAATGACTCTCTTCAGAATGGCATCTGTCTTCAATCAGTGGTGCATCTGATTTCATTATAATTATCTTATCATTTAGATTAATCAGTATTTTGTAGTTTCAGTTGATTAGAAAATTACAAGTTGAACACAGTATTCATAACAAAAATACAAACTAGATGGTAAGTAAAAGAATGCTGGAGAACAGTGGGTGTTTAACAGCCTGTCTGTAATTTTGAACTCTGAAAACTGCTGCTTACTGTTGCCAGAATTTAGAGAAGCCCTTGGTAATAATACAGCATCAATGTGTCAGAAGCTAACAGCATATTGCCTTTCAGAGGGTGGATGCTGTTCATTTACACAGTTAGGGAAAATTTCCTTTTATACTTCATTTTCCACTGTGCAAAAATCCTACCTCTACCAGTGAATCAGCTGCTTTGAAATACTCAATCTCTTCTCGCCATAGCATTTTTCTTGGGAATTCAGAAAAACATTAAGCTTTCTCTGATGTTTTCTGATGTGGCTAGCAGTTTTTGCTGATTCTTGTTTGTGGTCAACTTTGTACACTTTGAGGTGACTTGTATTTCAAAAAGTACTGAACACCCTTTCAGTCTGCAAAGTATGGAATTGTTTAATAGAATCAAAGATTGTGTTACAGAGTCAGGCCTGGTAAGTCATGTGGCAGACGATTAAAGACTTTAATTTTAACTGCTCATGGCCATTCCTTCTTTAATATTGTGTTACTTCTTCCTTATAAAAGGAAATATCAAATATTAATGTTTCTAATAACATAAGTGTTAGTTTGACTTGTTGGAATGTCTCTGCTGTAAATTGTTTTTATAAATAAGGGGGAAAGGTGTCTGTGCTACAGATCAGGAGTATTTAGTTTGGGCTATGAGCGTAATTAGATAATGATAATGGTCTGGGACAAAATGGATCAAACTGTTGGCTGTGCTACTCCATTTGCACTGTATCATCTGTGGTCTAAGTGGTTATCTCCAGTTTCAAAAAAGCTCATGTGGAATTTTTCTTTTTCTTCCTGCACAGTGCGTCCTCTTTCAAAATGCTTACTGCAATCTTTCATGAAGAGTTACTGTATTTTCTCAAAGAGAGCATCAGTCATACCTTCTGCCAACTCTGAGTTCTCTACAGCATTCTCCTTTATTTCCATCCAAGCACATAATCAACCACATACTTTTATATATGTTACGGAGTCTACTTCTAATGCCAAAGGGCTAATTGTGACACTTGGCATCAAATGCTTGGGAAAGAAATCTAAGCTCACTTTCTGGTAACTTAACTCAGTTCAAGCAGATAATACAAGGATCCAGTGCTGCAGAATTAAACAAAACCAAGGAAAATATTTTTCCGTTTCATATTTTTTGCCAAAATGCAAAAGATGGCACTAGGCAACAGGGAAAGATATTTGACAAATTTGCATCCTGGGATCCAGCTTTCCTTTCAAATACATTTAATTTTAGAAGGTATTACATTTTTATAGGGAAATCTTTGTCTCCTTTAGCAGCTTTTCTACAGGTTAATACTCCACAACAGAGTATAAATTAAAAAAAAACATCAACACAATTCATGATTCTGGAGGGAAAAGTGATGTGAGCTTCCATGGTCCTTGAATATCCAGCCTTATAAAATTTAAAAGAGCAATGTCTACGTTACTGCTCTCTGAGGGATAGGTATGTTTCTCCTGCAATCATGAACATATCTAGTTGTTTTGTGGAGCCTGTGAAAATAATTTCAGAAACCACAATCCCATCAGTATTTTTCTAGCAAATATTGTCATACTTCACAAGAGAGACAGTGACATGAGTGTGCTACCACAGTACTACTGTATTAAAGTACTCATTAAATTTATGCAGATGGTAGTTTCTCTATGAGGAAGATGTATTGATGTTTACCATTATGAATATGAAATTGTTAATTGTGGATTTTGAAACTTCAGGAGGCATTTTGAGCATGCAATTTATCTTATGACAAAATTCATCCTAATAGAGTTGTGTTGAGCTCTCAGAATGACAAAACCAGCAGGGCAGTCAGGCAGGCTCTCCCTGGGGAAAAAGAACTGTTTTGACATCTGTCTGAATACAGTATTTTTGCTGTTTTTCAGCCAGACTGATACAAAAGATGCTTTGTTTGGAACTGTTAAGGGCATAATGCTGCAAGCCAGTCACTGTAAGGGGGCTTCAGTTCTGTGAAGAACATAAGCTATATGTTTTAAAAATCATTTGTGTTTGTTAGAAGTGTAGAGATTCCTGATGTCTGAGATAATATTCTGCAGCTCAGCTTCCCCAGGTAAAGTGGATACATGTCTGATGCGAGTGTTGTGTTCATGGCCTCATGTCCCAGTCAGCAGAAGGAACAGCAGTGTGAGCCTCCTGAGGAAGCACCAACAGCCACCTCTCCTGCAGGGAGGTCAGTGTTGTCTCTCAGCTATGAAAAGTGTGGGTTTGTGACTAGTGATAAACTGGTCTCTTGATGATGGCTGATTTCAGTTTGGTTTGATGAGTCTCTTCCTGAGGTCAGTCTCCTATCTTCCTGATCTGCCTTCTCCAAGTGACTAGGTCTTGCCTATGCTACAATACAAGGTGTGCTTTAAAAAAAAATCCACAAACCCACAAAAAACCCAAACCCACCACCACCGCCCCCTAAAAAATTCCAAAACCAAAACCCACAAGACCACATTTGTTTGCTTGTGACATGTTCTGTTTCTATTGTTGTTCAAGAGGAATGTGGTTTGCTGCCTGGAGAAAAATGGTCATGAGGCAATGACTTGATGTAGAAAGGAAGATTAGGTTGATGGAAGAAATTGTGGAAGGTTGTATTTTGACAGACGAAGATGTGTAAAGTTAGGGAGAGATCTTGTCTGGAGAAAGACAAAATGTCTAGGGGGCTGAAAAGAATCAGAGGGTAGAGTTCAGATGCAGAACTTCTCAGAGGGGTGGAAGGCATGCTTTTCACCACTCCTAGGGATGCAGCTGTGTTCAAAAGGGGGTATAAATGAATGTTTTCAAACACCTGAATGGAAACAATCCATTCTTTTTGTAGAATTAGTACACTTGGATGGCTAACCTCACTGCTTCAAAACTTCAATCGAAGAGGAAAACAGAAAAATTAAGGACTTAACAATAACTCGGTTACATGCAGAATTTAATTTACTTACCTCTATAAGATTGTATGCAATATTTTGGAATTTTGAGATCCAGATTAATGTAAATTTTTTACATTTTATATAAATCTTAATTTTTTAACTTCAACTTTTCAGGATTTGGGGTGTTCTCTACCTTTTTTTCATCTTCTTGTCTTACAATGTTGGACGAAAAGAGAAAAATGGAACTTCTTGAGCACCATGCAAAGACATGCTGTCATTAGGACAAAGCTCACCAGGTGGCGCTGTTTGACATAGACCGCCGAACTGCTGTGCGAGCTGATTTCCAGTTATGGGAAGATGCACTAGATCGTTAATTTTTGCTACGAAGTCTCTGAAACTGAGCAACAGAATTTTGCATGCAGCCTTATTCTTTGACTTGAGCAAATGTTTGAGGCAAGGCTACTCTGTGTGAACGAACACTACTAATGAACAAATTCACAGGAAAACTGCTGCAGAAATACACTTGTATTGTATAGATAAAACTGTATAAAGAAAATGTGGAGTTGAAGCACCTGTACTAGCTTGTCAAAATGCTATATATGAAACATTTTTTTTCCTTGCACAACAGGGATCCTGAATTTTTCCTCTATTTTAATGAAGAGCTGGGTCACTTACTGAGTATATGAAGCAGCATTTTGGACTGAAGTGTTGAGTGTTTCCATCTATTTCATTTTTTTGAAAAGTCCTTAAGAGATCCACTTAGTTCCTACCCCCTGCTGGGGGGGGAAGGGGGGAAGCGGGGAGGGGAAGGGTGTTCTGGTATATGTGACTGCTTTTTTACATTAGTAATCAATTCATTGAAAGAGGAACTTAAGCCAGAATAAATAACACACATGTTTAATAGTGTAGTTAACCATGGGAATAAAGTCTGTAACTCAGTCTTTTCCAAGCAGCATATAAAAATTCAGCACTGGACATAGTTAAGTACAATATATAGCTTATGAAGTTTGATAATATCCATGACTCATGAGCTGTCCTAGCTTCTCCATGTGACTGACTGAGAGGAGCATCCAGTGCGTGCTCATTCCTCCACTTTTCTTATTGAAATTACTGCCAGAAATCTAGAAATTGCTATTTCACTGTCACATCCTCCTTCCTTTTTCAGATTCTGGTTGTTAGCCCATGAAGACCCATGTTGTGCTTGGCTGTTCCAAGCAGGTGCAGAAGAGAAGGGTGGCACTGGAGGATCTGAGCCTCTTTTCCTTAGAAAGCTAGTCAGAGACTAGGTTCACACTGACTCTGAGAGCACTTTAAAATTAACATCCTTTTCACACAGATAGATATCATTTTGTGGCAGATCATTCTCTTAATAAGAATCAATTACCTGTGTTTTTTTATTATTATTTTTTTTTTCTCTCTTTTCTTTGAGAATCCAATTGCATGGAAAAGTCTCAGGGGAGGTGTAAGATTATGTTTTTAAACCATTAATTTCTTCTGATTATCATACTGCTTTCCTCATGCTAATTGCCAAACCTTATGGGATCTCACTAATGTGAGATACAGCCAGGAACAGACAACAAAATTGGAAGACAGCAGACGTGGTGATTTTAAACCACACTCCTAGGCTCATGGCACAGTGCTAAGAAATGGAAAAGACCAGTCCATCTCTCTTCCAGCTCAGTATTGTCCCCACAGCACATTGTGAATATGTTTCATCTCCTGTGTTTTATGTCTTTCACATGATGTAGGGAGTTTCCACACACTTCCCTGAAGAGATTGTTCCATAAACTTGTGCAATTTATTGTGAGAGGCTTTGCTGGTGTTCTGCTGTAATTTCCTCATTACTGAGATATAATTATCAGTAATGTAATTATACATACTATAAGGGATTTCTTTTCTCTCTGTGGTATTTACACGTTCTTTTAGAATCATAACCCTGTTTCTTTGCAACCCTTTTAGCTAATACATTCATTTATAGTGTATTCTTGAAATGGCTCAGTATTTTTTAATCAACCTTTTTTTTCCTTTTATGAAAAGAATTAATGAATCATGGTATCATGTGATTTGTTTTGAATTGAAAAACTTGCAGCTGGACAAAACCTTGTAATCAAAAAGGTTTTTTAAAGGAAAAAAAAATGTTGTCTGAAAATGCTTGCTTCCCTCCAAATCATCAATATTTTTTTTTGTTGTTGAAGAATCAGAAATCCCCTAATTACTAAAAGGTCAATAGTAAGTATATCTATAAATCACTTTCTTGGAAATATTTACATATAGATGCTCATTGTTAGGTGTTATAGATACTGTATTATGCAAGTAAAAATACATATTCAGGACTATCATTCACTTGCTGCTTTTATGGTAATCATGCTTTGCTATTCCACTTGGTGCTCTGAATCTTCTTTGAGGGTACGGATAGCATTAAGTCCCTAACTTGGATGCTGTGAATCTCTTTTGTCCCTACTCTCCTGCTGCTGTCTACAATAGTATATGTGCTTGTTTATATTACTAGTTTTTAAAGCTCTTTTTACTTTACTAATGAGAAACTTGCTCCTTTCTTTTGTGGAGGTCATCATGTGGTTATCCAGCAGAAAGCAATTGACAAAACAAAAGTTTCCCTATGACTTGGAATGTTCCAAGTGAAGGATATTAGTGTAAAGAACTGCAGGCTTCGTGTAATGAAAGAGATTGTATTCCTGCAGGATTTGTTCATCAGGGAAGGGAACTCAGTGTCTGTTGCCAAGAAACTGTCACACTTGCCTTAATTATGATTAACAGCATACACATGTACCTGAGAAGATTTTTTTTTTCCTCATTGACTTTTGTAGAATGTCCATGTCATTGCTAAATATTATTTCACTGGCATCTGCTACTGTAGTTTTTATGATAAAAGCTGGTCTCTGGTGCATCATCCATCTATGCAGAAAAATTATTTGCAGTGCCTGCATCTATTGCCAGTTTCAAATGGTTTTCTCGACAGATTTCTGTTTTACGTAGCACTAAACTGCATTTATTTGTATAGCTTTGGGCAGTTGTATACTCTAATCCTAATTTCACTTCTTGAAAATTGCTTTGAACAGTGAAGAATAATGCTGTTGCTGTTCATGATCAAGGTATTTGCCAGTATATTTAGCTACTGGCTCTAAAGCCTATCTTGGTAGTAGTTCATAATCTGTATTGATGAACTGTTCAGACTTGCAACGAATCCAGCAAGTTTGCATTGTAGAGTTTGTTATTCTGCTTTTTCCCTATCTCATTTATTGTAAGAGGAAAATCAATAATTCTTAATATAATATTTTTAAAGGAGAAATACAGTATGGTCCATACATTATTTTCTTACAAGGATGCTTCCAAACACTTGCATATCAGAACCATGAATATGTGCCATTGTTATTGTAGCAAAAATGACTGTGGATAGAAGTGTTGTAGGTTCTTATTTCACAGTTACTTTATACTCAAAAGTGATTGTATTTTCTAGGATAAGCCAATAGAAGTCAAGGAGAAATCAATAGAAAACAATGATGGTATATTCTAGCAGAAACTATGTATTGAGAACTAAGCCAGGAGAATGTAAACCTGTGCTATATATATGTACATGCATATACACGTATGTATGTATATACATCAGTGCTATCCAGACATTTCTGAACTCATCTCATTTCCACTTTCTCCTTCTCTTCATCTCATTGTGTTGTACAGGTAAAGCTATTGGTCACAGTTGTCCAAAGTCAACAGTGGAGAACTCTGTCTATCTCTTGTTAATTAGACATTTAAGCTCTAATTGGCAACAGTTAAGACAATCAGTTTGTGAATGTATATAGCATTCACTCATGAGGAACTGTAAAGGCAATTGATCTAATCCACTTTGTACACCAGAAGCATTTACTTATTCACAGCTGAGTGGCTTTGATACCAAAGGACAACTGGTTTAGGCATTCACAGATAGCCAGTAAGGTGCAAAAGAGCATGGCTAACATTTGGGCATCTTGCTGGTTTACAGTACGAAATCTTATATGGACTTATTTAGATTTATAGTGTACATTGATCGTTCTCAATGGAAGTAGTTTTGTAAATGAATCTCAGTGTGTGAGGAAAGCTAAAGAGGTGTTTCACTGAGAATGCCAAGCCAGGTCCTAGGATACCTGTTAACTAATACTTCTGTTTGCAGCAGAGTGAGTGGGGAGGGGATCATCGAGACTTATGAAGAGGATACAGAACCAAATGCAAAGTATTTAGGAAAAAGATGGGAAATTTTGCAAATCTCTTCTCTTTGGAATTACAGGGAACCTGTTCTTCCTTCAGTAGTCTTTACTGTATTTCTGTGTTTTGCGCTAAGTGATTTGGAAGCTGGTCTTGCACACTGTTAGTCTGTCACTTCAGTTACCTGGGAGGCTAGTACAATGCCTGTGTAGAATATTCTGCACTGTTATAGGCTGCTTTCACATATACATTCTGGGTCAATAACAAAATCAAACAGAAGTACAATGACTCTTGGCAGCAAGGTACAACTGTAGAAAGATGCATTGCATGTATTCTTGCTGCTTGGTGCTTGTATTGGTGAACAGCTGAGCTGATTTGACTGAGTCATCATTTCCCCTGCTGGTGTGCTACAGGTTTTTTACATTTGAGTGACAATTCGAAGGCATTTTGGCCACTGAAGGTATAATCTGACTTGCAGTTGCTTAGGAGCCAGTGTTGGGTTCACATCCATAAAATGCTGCATCTCCTCAATGCATCTGAAGCTGTGATTGCAGCAAGGCAGGCACCGCTGACTGAGCTTCACTCCACAAACTGCAGGTAGCACCGGGCCTGCAGCCACAGTAGGGAGCCCAGTCCCTTTTTGGCTGGTGTGGTCTGCACCAGAACTGGGCCAGCCCGACTCAGCTTCTCTTCCCTGAGCCACTGACCCACCCTCCTTCTCATTAGCATCTGGGAAGGAAGTGAAACCCTTAGCTGCTGCGTTCATAGTTTAGCCAGCACACTTGGCAAGCAAATTTTGATTCCTTTGCTTGTAATTAGGAATTCATGCTACTTCTGTATACAAAAGAAGAGGATCCTTCGCATTAAGGTGAATGTTAATGTCTTTTTGTGGTGTTGCTGTTAAAGGCTTTGTCACAGGTGCCAACTGAAAAATAAATTCCCAAAGTTCCAAAATTATGATAGGGCATTTAACCTCTGAGCTGGGAGTTGGTGGTGCCTAATTATGAAAAAAATTAGTTCTTGGGGTTCGTGATGAGCCTTATAGGAGATTGCTGGATGCTCTGGTGAGCTAGGCTTAAGGTGAATTAGCAAGCTAGAGGGAAGGTGCTCGTGTCATAGTTGTCACCTTACCTGAGCACAGGCTTCTGTAACTCGATTTAGAGAGTTGTGAATCTGTGGCAGTGAACTAAAGCAAGCTCTGTTCTGTGTGAGTAGGCTCATACTGAATTGTATTTTGCCTTTGCCAATGGGTTATATCTGCACCTTTTACCACTAGCACTTTTGTAAAAAGCTGTGGGTGAGCAGCTGAACAGAAATTAATCTTCCCAGACAGATTTGTAGAAAACTGTGAAAGCTCTCTGAACAGTTCCATTGGTGGGCTTGGCAAGCTGAATGAAAATGCTGAGTAATGGCTAAAAAATTTGAGTATAGTAATGTGCGTTTTCTTTTAAATAAGTTCACCTGACTAGTGTTAAAAGCAGCCCAGTGGAGCTAGATTATGTCAATTTAAGACCTACCTATAAGGTTTGCCAAGTAACACTACTTGGGATAATACATGTAGAAACTGAACTATTGCATATGAAACGTATATCGCATAGCACACTAAAAATGCTATGAAATTAACTACAGATGTTCTTGCTGGGTCACGCGTGCTCTTACTAGCAACACTAGCAATATGAGTTCATAGGAAATTGGTTGGTAAGATTCAGATGAGGCCAGATCAGAGGCAGAAGTCCCTTTGGTTTCAGCAGAAAAAGAAATTGTACACGAGCAGGTGAGGGGGAAGAAAAATGACTGCATAATGCCTCGGAGATTTTGCTTCAATCCAAAACAGCTGTATAGACATGCGCAGAAGGTGGAGAGGCAATCTTATTTTAAAATAAGCATATTTAACCTCTTTTAAGTTTGAAGAAAAAGGGAAGTTTAACTTGTGAAGCAGATATTTTCTCTTGTCACAGTTCAGTTTTTAGTCCAAGACTAACTTCTATGAAGATCTAGAATTTGAAATGTGTTAATATCAGAGCTTTGTTTGTAAGTTTTGTAAATTAATATGCTTAGGTGATTATATCAAGAGATGCCTTGGAAGGGATTTTGTGCATTTATAGAATGATACGATTTTAAACCTCCAAAGGCTTTCAGTTAACTTGCAATCTTAAAAGGTATTAATCTTACACGGCTGCTCTTTCCATCTGGTTAAGTGTTGATCTGCACATCCAAAATACGAATCATCTTCACATGTGGCCCTTCTTTTTACAGCTGTACAGTTATCAAAACACAGATGGAAAGATTTGGTGATGGGTTTTTTTACAAAGAAAGTAAATTTTTAAATTTCTGTGCACAGTGATAGTGTACTTAAGATGCTTTTTGATCGGCAAGCAAGATTATCAATGGAATTCTCACATAGAAAAAATATAACGTAATATTAAAACCTTTACTTCTCAATAGAAGGCACAATTTTTAAGAAGGAGTAAATGCTGAATTTTATTATTTTGAAAAAATGCCATGAAAGTTCTGTTTAGTCAGAAGTATAATTCCATATCCTACCTGCTGTTGGTTTAGATGTGAAAATCTGAGATATCATCGTGATTATAGTGTGATTGAAATATGTATGTTGCGCTACTTTGGCAGCCGGAGTGCTACAAGTGAGCTTTCCTTCCACTCAATTAGATTTGCGCTAAAAACAAACCAGAACAAACCAGAAAAAAACAGAAAAATTCATGTTAGTCACAAAAGGAAAAAAACCATGCCTCAACTTTAGCTAAACTTAAGTTGTAAATTTTCCTGCAGGCTCCTATCTGTTCATTTAACTGCTTAATTCAAAGCTCTCTTTCTTTTGTCTCTGTGATTACAGTGCTGCTATTTATTACTGCTGGTACATGTCCAAAGTGATAAAAGCTACCCATGAAGGTACAGCTGCACCTCCCAGAGAATCTGCAGTCAGCTAACAAAAGCTTAGAGGAAAGCAGGATAATATAGGAGATAAAATAATGCAGTTGTTTGGGAACTATTTGCTTTAAGTAATAATATATTTGATGAGCTTTGCCCCTTTCCTCTCTCAGGGTTCACCTGATCAGCTTAAGGTTTCTTTTTTTGAGATGCATTTTCAACTTTACAAATATTCACAATTCCCTTTTAAAGTTGGGAACAAATTCTAAGCAATTGGCAGTACTTTGCTCTTCATGTGGTGACTGTGACTTGCACCCATTTAACTTAAGTGCCATACATACTATCCTTGGAAGGACTGTAGCTGTATGTTGGTAGTAAGATAGGGTGCACGCATAGATGTCTGCAAGATCAGTTCTTGTAGGTGGCAGTTGAAGCTGCAAACCAGTTCCAGGATATGACAGAGTTTTTCTAATTGGAGGTGTCCAAATGATTGCAGCAGTGAATGTCCCAGAACTCTATTTCTACACTTCTCAGCTGTGGACATTTTTGCTGTCTTTCCAACAGTCAAGCTCTGTTTTAAGGACTAGAGCTGTAGAACTTGTTCATTTAGTGTAATTAAAATTCAAGTGGAAGAAGCAATTCATCTTTTTCTAAGAAAGGCAAATTTTCCTGTTCACTTTCTGTAGTCACAGTTGCTTGTGCCAAGAGCGCAACATCACCTACTATGGACGGTGTTTGTGTATACACATGGCTGTACTCAAATCTGTCACCACAGTCCCTTTCAGTAAGCCACCCATTTCTACTATCGTTCTCCTGAAAATATGCCTAATGGGTCCTGCACAATTAGTTTTAGCTGAGCTTTAATTTGTACTGCTATTAGCCTTTAAAAATAACTTCTATTCTGGTGGTTTGAGATGCACTTGCTGCATTTAGACTTGTGTAACTAGTATCCTACTTTAGCAAGTGACACTGAATTACAACAGGTAGAAGTAATTTCTGTTCAGTGATAAGGAGGTGTTTGCGTTTGTATCTGTAGACTGTGTGATTTTTTTTTTTTTTAATACCCACTCAAAGCAATATAAACTTATTTTTTCCCCTAGAATTTACTTTACCTATGGTACTTCTGTAGTAGTTCTAAAGAACTTAGTTCTGAGCTTGCAAGATTTCAAGAAGTTGTACAGTGTAGGCAAGTTATCTTATAGCTCTGCAAAAATCTGCATATTTTTCAATATGTGAGTACATATACTATTTTTTCATATAATAATCACTGAAGTAGATGACTGAACTCCAAGCCAATCAATTGCAAATAATTTCAACCATGTTTCTTTAAGTAGCAGCTCAAGTAGTCTTACGTGGTTTTTCAGTAAGAAAGCAACTTGCAGCTACCATTTTTATTCAAGTCGGCTGTCTTGAAAGAAGGCTGCTTGTGGCCATATCATTGGCATTAGTCCTCGTGTCCCTGACCCAAAGCCTTTTCTAAAGCTAATCTTCAGAGAAACCCATGCTACATTTAACTTTGGTATCTCTCCTGTGGGTCTCAAATCTAACCAGACACGGCCGATCTGAATATTTCCTGCATGTTAAACAGACCATTGTAAGCCTTTTCCTCCAGGCTAGATTGTTATAAATGCTGTTTATGATCCTGCTATGACAACTGTGAAGGACATGGCAAAGAATTTATCACAGGATTATTCATCCACCATCAGAATACCTAATAAGATTCTAAATGACCCAAGATGATAATAAGATCTAGCTTGTAGCAGTAAGGTATTAATAAACTGCTTTTTTCAATAAGGAATTGTCCTGGCATCATTACCCTGACATATTTGTTTTCCTCATATTTTGCTGGCAACGTAGCTCTGGTGCTTTATACTGCAAATTTATAAAAACCCATGACGTATGAAAAATACACCACGTATGAAGTGGAACCCATAGGTTAAAGCCAAGAGCGTTCTGTTTGCCTATGCCATAAGAGGACTAGACTTTTAAGTGATAGATTCTAATTTTTCCATGCTGTTTCTTTTGTGTTTAAAAATTATATGTAGAATAATACATACCCTAGTGCTGAATACAAGGCCATAATTCAAATGAAGGGATTTTGTCAAAATCACAAGCCCAGAAAGTGCAGCTCAAGTGATTAATGACTGACACCAGAACCCTGAAGTCATCCTGAGATGGAATTACACCTGCAATCCTTATTTGCAATGTCTCAAACTTTAAAACCATTAACTTCCTGGGAAAAAGAGCTCATATAATGGCATAAAAAGCTGCTCATTTCTGTTGCTATGAAAATGACAGCTAAAAAAATACATAAATGTGCAGCTGGTCTGGTTAGACAAATAATGTAGGATCTTCCTGCAAATCTGATGTCAACACAACCTGTTGCTACGTGCAGCTGACCCTCTGCTCCGTGGTTACCTGGAAGTGCTGTGGTAGGGAACTTGCAGCTTCAGTGGCCCCCACAGGAGAGGCTCTTTATGAGAAGAAAGGTCATCTCAACACAGAGGAGATGAGAGATCCTGTGCAAAACTAGGTGAGAGACATGCAAAGCTACTACTTCTCCATGAAACCTAGTGAACTGGTAATAAATAGCTGAATTACCCCCTTAAATGTAGAGCTGTTACAACTTTTTTAAACATAAGTTTGCACTGGATTATCTCAGTCTCTTACAAGTTGTTTTCCCTTTGCATTTATAGTAAGGAAAAATATGAAACAGGTGAATTAGCTTGCTGTGAGCTGTGACCTGAGGCAGTGACAGAATTTGTAATTCCTGGTCTCACTCAGTTGCTCTGACCATCAATCTACATTGTGGCCAAGGTAGTTTCCTTTGAAAAGCCAAAGATGGATGTATATCTCATTATCATTTAAACTTTTATCAAAAGTTTATTGAAGCTAGACAGAAATGAGTTTTAGTGCAAAGCAGTATGAATCCTAAGGCACACGAGATTTGGATTATTTCAGCTTTTAGCTTTCGCTCATGTTCCTAATGGGAGAATTGGCTGGTTGCATTTACATTCAAATGATTTGATTGCTTTGAAGGGTTGGTTCATGATAAAGTGCGCTAGCATTGGACACAAAAGACTCGGGTCTCCTTTTCATTTACAAACTTCCTTTGTGAACATGGGGAAGATTACTCTGCCTTGCTTCTTCATCTGCAAGAAAGAAAATAAACGTATTTCCTACCTTATGGGAAGGTTTTGAAGACAGCTACCAAATATTATGGTAATGGAAGTGCTCATATATTACTGGAATAGAAGCTGTGTGAAAGCCTAACATAGACAAGATCTAATTTCTGACTCAGTAGCTGGTGATGTGTATTTGAATCTTCTTTCTGGTAGAGCAAAAATAATCACTCACACACCTATTTCCCATATGGAAAATTAAGATGATGTGTTCTTGTGAGTGCTGTGGGGTACAAAGTAAATGTGTTCTGAAGTGTGCAAGTGTGAAATTAAAGGATAGATCCGAACAGATAATTCTAAATGAAAAAGGAGTGGGATCAAATATTTGATCACATTTCTTCTCTTTTTCTCACTGGCCTCTGGTATTTCTTTATGCAGTTAGTCACTGAAACTTTCTGCCTTTTTAACAGCCCTCTTTATACAGAATAAGCAGGTTGTTAAAATAGTTTGGGAAGTATGTAGTAAAAAATGTCATGGGTTGTTATGGTTCATCTTCATTCTGTCTGATGGAATTTAATTTGGCTTAATCTGGGGTGTTGTTGATGGTGTTAAAATAAACACGCTAGAAAGATGTAGCAACATGGTGTTACTTTGCTGCTGTCATTTCCTTACCTCAACAGACTTTTCAATATGTTTAAAAAACACATCTTTAGAATTTTTCCATGATTTGTATAAACTTTGTTAACATTGTAACATATGTTCACTTTTCCTTCCCTTCCGGGAGATGTGAACTGTAGGTGCAAAAAGACTAAGGCCATTCATATCTCAGTCTATCAGATGATCACTGCTGTTCCACAATGCATTGTAAGGAGAGCACAAGCATCTTTCCCAGCGTTACAGCCATGGGGCTTAAGAGTTCCTTTGCACAGCAGCTCAGAGCCAGGCCCTTCAGGCAGAACCAGGAGGCAGTAGGCTGTGCAGATGATGGGCTGAGAGGAAAGAACCCAATTAGAAATACCTGAAACTGAGGTAGAGAACTGTAAATGTGGGAGGGGCAGTCAAAAAGCAGGTTCACCTGCACTTCCTCATGCATTGATCTGAAATACTTTTCAGGATCATGGTAAGCCACGATTTTGTTCACCAGAACAGACATGTGTTCCAGTCCCCAGGGCCTTGTATTACGGACTGTTTAGACTACTCTGCTACTGTATCTGCAAGGAGTCTTCAAATGTCATTCTTAATTTTCTCTAATTCTGTATGTCTTGCTGTCAATGATGCCATAATAATAGAGAAAGAAGGTTAGAAAAGGAGAGAAGGCATGTTGATTTTTTTCTCCTTTAAGTTCTCAAAATAAATTAAGGAGAGATATTTATCTCTATAGTATTTTAAATCTATTGTATTGCTTCACCTGAGTATGTCTGCTTTCTCTGTAGTATCATGTTTAGCTCTAGTAAGTCACAAGCATATTGAGGGCAGATAGTGGGTACAAATCTGACAGAAAGCTAATGAGCTCTCCTGTGATTATCAGTAAGGACTATAACTCATTAAATCTCATTTCCTGAGAAAGTCCACACAGGGAGAAGAAATTATCTGGAATAAAGGCCTGAAAACCTAATTCAATCAGATTTATAGGTGTTCTTGTAGTCGCTACATAATAACCAGTGAAAACAGAGAAACCTTTTAATGAGATCTTTTGAAATGGTTAATGTTTCAGGGAGGGGGGTCTGCTTCACTTCCATTAAAGACGGAGACAAAATAGCTGCTCTTCTCCCAAACTAAACAGGATGATGCATGTTGCAGGGTTTTTTCACTTTTCATTTTAGAGCTGTGATTACAATTGATTAATAATAGACACTTGTGTGCAATATGACTTTCATTCAAAACTATGCTTAAAGACAAACCTGGCTTGTCCATTTTTGGATAGGTTGTGATTGCCTTGAGTGTTTTCTTCTTGAGTTGCCTGTCTTTTTGTGGTATGTTTTTCATATATTATTTAGAAAGGATATGTCTCTCTGCTCTTGCAGTGAAGAGGAAAGACTTCCATTGATTTTAATGAGCTTTACAAAATGATTTTAATGAGTAGCATTACAAAAAGTTTTTGTTTTGACAGTTTTATCTTTGTGTAGAGATGTGTGGACACAATCTCGCAGTATGTGGCATAGTAACAATATGTAAATGGTGTCAAAGAAAGAGTGTGGTGTCTCAGTGCAATAAATAAAGACCCATCACTCTGTAACAGATAGCTGAGGAACATAGGACAGTTATTCACATTTGTAACTCACAGAGTGTGATCTGAAGACTTCAGCAACTGAGCTGGCTTGCCTTCATAACTAGGCTCTTGCGGATGGGAAGGACCTCACACTGATGGCTGCAACAAGCTCTGGTTTTGAACTGTTTAAATCAGGGATGTGTCCCTTGGATTGGGCTAAACTGGCCACTTAAACCTCAGAGTCTTCTGTTTTCTGTTTTGTAATTCCAGTTTCTTCCAGCATCTCCTTTGCACTCTTTTTGAGGAGCTTTCTCTTCTTTTCCATTATGACAAAGCGATAATATTGCCACTGAAGGTAATGAAGACTTACGTGGATGTTGCAAGATGGTAGGAATAGAGAAATGTATTGATTTTCTTTTTTAATTTTGTTTTATATTTTCCCCACTCTTACTCATGTGAATTGCGTGGGACACACAGGACTGCTCACATGAAGCTTGACTGTCACTCTTGGTTCTTCACAAGTGTCTGAACTTACTGAGGACTTAAGCTTGAAATGCCTCTCCACAGTAGGATGTAATGCAGCAGTTTGAGTCTTTTATATTCTGGGGTTTTGCAGGGTTGGAGCTTTTTAGGGGGCTTTGCTTGGGGTTTTTTTCCCTTTTTTGGGGGGAGGGGGTCCTGGTTTGTGTGTGTCATGTCCGTTGTCCCCGCCCCTCTTGTGGGTTTTGTTTATATATCTGGGAGGAATATGGGGTGTGGGGTTTTTTATTTGGTTTTTTTTTTTGGTTTGTTGTTTAGTTTTTTTTAATTAAGTGTCCCTAAATCTGCTAGATCAGTAAGAAGCATTAATTTGGAGAAAACTTTCGTGGGATGGGATCTTTGAAAGATTTAGAACTTCATTAAACATAAAAGCATATTAAATACTTACGTATTCACCAAGACCCTCCAGATACGCTTTCGGTCAGGATAGGAATATTTCAAAGGATTAGCTTTTGAATGAAGATGACATGGCATCAAGGAAAGGAAGGACTGCAAAACTGAACAGCTCTCAGACTCAAGATAATTTGGAAAAGTGGTTCACTTGAGATTTATAAACTGTGCTGGGCCATATTGTGTGCTCTACATAAAGAGGAATCAGAATTTCTAAAAATTGAAATAGCATATATTAGCTTTCTGTGGTACTGTGGTGTGATGATATGGTTGATCCTGCTGGCACTAAGTTATCTTGGAACAGGGAGATGAAAGTAACGTGATTATTAAAATAACAAATAGGAATGTATAGTTGAGTTTGAACCCACAAGCTTGGATCAGAAATGAGCCCAAGTTCAACATCTTGGGAATGAGAATGTAGATGCATTTCTGAACACCTTAGAGTTTTCTTTCAGGGTTTTATCTGAGCTTTTAGGTATATAAAACTGTTATTTGCTCAATTCAAATCCAGTTCTCCTGGTATGAGAATGAGAGATATTGATGTTTTATCCAGATACTGTTTGAAGTACATGGAATAAAAATAAATGTAGGACATGCTCTTTATGTGGACGCATTAACAACTCTACGTTTGGAACTTATTAGAAGAGAACTGATCTCTGAACATACACATCAAGGCAAAAAAAACTCTGCAGCAACAGTTGTTAATTTCCTTTGATCCTACAAGTTAGCCCAAACTCATCAGCTATAGCAGACCCAAGCCTGGGCTGTGTGGATGCATCTCTCTCTTCTGGGAGAGCCATGTTCCCAGCTGCAGCGACTTCAGTTGGGGAGCAGCAGCCTGACCACAAGCACTGGAGAAAGGGTCTCCTGTCTGGGCAGCGTGCAGTGCCTGAATGGCTGTGCCCTGCCTCCTCGGAACACAGGCAACAAGAGTTGGGTCACGCCTTTCTCCACCACTCATTCTACAGTCCTTGAGAAAAACTTCCAGAGTTTGTGTTTTGTTGAAGGGGTATTTACTTCCACCTTAGCTGTTGCTCAGTTCAGTCTAGCACATTACATGTCATCTGTGGGATATGTTAGTCGGGAATTAAATAAAAACCTTAGAAAAATATGCTGTAGTTAAAAACTTGAAAAAGCATTTATTAATGTGAATATATAAGGTAGAAGTTAGGGAGGAGCTCTTGTTTATGTGCTATGAATCACGCTTTTGGGAATCACACATTGGGAAATGGAAGTTATTTAGACATTCTATGTGTTTGTCAATGGAATCTGCTCCAGGAGTGTTTTATAATGACAAAAGAAATCCTGTGCTATGTGTAATACAAAGATGAGAAAATGATGACTGCTTACTCTACTGGGAAGCATAGCCAAAGAAACAAAGGAGTTAGAGAAGTGTAAATATTCCTCTGGTAATATAACCCAAAATGATGCTTCCCTATGTTAGTAAAAAAGAGCCATTTTTTACCCATTTTACTCAGCAAGCAAGTTTCCTTGTCTAGTACATGTGAAAATATGCAGCTTTATATGATCTCAGTTAAAAATTAGTGAGGAATGGAAAAGTTAGAAGACTGTCTTGGGGGTTTTGCTGTTTTGGTGGTGGTGGTTTTGCTTTTTACATTGGAAACTGAAGCTTAATTTCTGAAAGACTAAATTTATAAAGCAATACAAAGAAATAATGTTGGGTCGTTTAGGAAGTGCTTCAGTGTTACAATGCGGCAGCCTGAAGGAGGCTCTTTAAAAACTCTTGTTTTGTTCATGTCTTGTTCATGGCATAAGGCCACTTCCCTACACTGACCTTAAGTTTACTTTTGGTAAGTAAATGTGTTAACATTCAGGCCATTGCATTTATTTGTCCTGATGCCCCAAATTTTGTGGCAGTAGGTAAAAGTAAAGTGAAAAAGCAGTTGTTCTGATACTGCCTTCCCTGTCTGAAACAAGTTACAAAGCCATTATATCAGTGCATTGCTTTCTGTGAAGAGAAAGCCGCGGTTGTGGCTTTGATTTCATATATGCAGTGTAGAAAATTAGTGATCTTTAAACTGTACTAAAAATACATTCTGCAACTAAATTAGTGTCAAGGATTGGGAGTGGAGTTTTATATCAAGTGTATTTCAGCTTTGCTCCCACTAGTGAAAAGCAGGTGCATGCTGAGCTGAATGAAGCCACTGTTAGGATTCCACCCAGCTGTTCTCATTATTATAATTAAATTATTTGAAGAAGTTATTTATGTCAAACAGGTAAAAAATCCTCGTGTAAAGCTTAAATGTAACTGTACTTTGTTGAAAGGGATATGTTGGAATAAATATAAAGCGATGAACTGGCTTTTCAGGACAGCTGGTAAAAAATGAAGCCTCTCCAGGTTCGTCCAAGCTGATGTGGGATTTGCAGAGGGAAAGAGAAGCTGTAGCTCTGACTTGCAAGGGAGTGGGGAACATAGTGGGAGGAGTTAGAGCTGGCAGTCAGAATGAAGATAAGGAAACAAGAGAAGGTATCAGAAAGAGCCAGTGAAGTGGGTAGAAGAATGTATGGATTAAATCACTGAGGTTTGAATTTTGAGACTCCATGTAAGTGCTGTTCAGTGGAAAACTGGGAGACTCCTGTTTTCTTCTGTGGATGTATCTTTGGACAGGTTGTATATTTTCTATAGATTTTGTATAATCACTCTGGGATTATGGCAGGGAGTGTTAAAGGTAGTAAACCAAAATTCCATATTTGTTCTTAAAAGCCTATCTATATTTTAGTCTCATCTCTTCTGGCCTGGGTAAGGTATCTTGATTTTTCCGTCTTACTGGTATTGAACAACAATGTGCAAGAGCCTCCAAGGTGTTGCTAGTACTTGGGGTGTAAGAGGGTAAAATGTGTAATATATCAGCAAACAAAAGGTTCTTGTGGGCCCATTCTCTGTGATAATCCTCTGAAGGCCTCTGTGGGCTTGTTTTGAAGTGCTTGAAAACCACAGTGATGAGAGCTATATTAATGCCTATATAAATTGATTAGTTACGTGACGTGCGTAGCTCCATTTAATGCACGCATCAAATTGAAACTAGACCCCTTAAGGCTAATGCACTGCCTCATTAGAAGCCAGTGAAATTCTTTCAGCATCAAGTAATGTGTTTAGATGTGCTGGCTTTGGCAGGCACTCTATTTCTGTGTAAAATGTAGAATTTTAAGGAACGTCTGGAAAAAAGTGGCCTACAAGAAAACAATCCAAAGGTTATGGAAGCGTGGACCAGTGTCAGCCATGTGGGAGCATGGTATTGGTCAGAGGCTGAAGAACATGTAATGAAGGGGAAGGGGCTTTGATATATTAATAATATTCAATCATAATCAATTTATACACTGTCTACAATTTACATAGACTTAGATAAGCCTGAAATCCATCAGATTAACATGTCAAAAGCACACACGGTATATTTGTTCCACCTAATCCTCACTGGTAGTTCAGGCTCTTCAGAAGGGATAAATCAGGAGCAAACTAACCACATCAGATTACTCAATTACTACCTCAAAACTATTAAGCTAAAAATGGGACATCTTGCACATCAGTCAGTCTGTCTGCCTATCATTTTTTCCATGCTGTCATTGTGCAAGAGGACTGGCTTTCTGGCAAAATGATAACAAAATTAACAGGTCCAATTTTTCAAATCAAGAGCTAGAACTCTGCTTTGGGGCTCCATTTTCTTTCTAAAGAGTCTAATGAGGAGGGACAGGCAATTATTATTATTTATTTCACTAATTAGCTGGATAATCATTCATTGTAAAACTCTTATGTGTTAGAAATATGTTCCTTGTACAATTTGTTTAACACAGTTTCCTTTTTATCAGGCTGAGCCATTGTGCAACATCTTTTATTAGTGGGGCAATAGGGGGGCACTGGAAAAAAAAAAGGAAAAAAAAAAAAGAGATAATTTTTGATCTGTGAAGATAATGCAACAAGAAGCAACAGTCCATAAAAACATCACCTCTCAGTCTCTGAAGACATAATGCTTTATGATAACCATAAAACATTTTAGTGCAAAATAAATTGCTGTCCTATTCAAATCCTTAAGTGTACTACAGTGGATGTCACTGAAGACATACAGCTGTTTTTTCCAATACTGAGATATATTTTATCATAATTTGTAGTGTAGGTGACAACCTTGCACACATGATTGCCTTTTCTTGCTTAGTTAGCTTGCCAAGGTCAGAGTCCTTTGGCCTTTTATGGATGTAGAACTATTAGGAAATAAACAGGATAACCAAGTAGCGTAAAAAGAAAACTTGTTTCCTTGACTTGTTAGTCATACACCCTTTAAAGATTTCATAGTGTTCTGAGTATGTACTTACTGAAAATGACTTCTTTATAAATGTGTTAACAAATTCTTCTCGCTTGTGAAACGTAGATGATTTTTCTCATTCTCTTTCTTTTAAATTAATTTTAGTTTTGTTTTCTTTTTTCTTTTCTAGCTAACTAACAGCATATTGGTTTTGAAGCTGCTGTGAAGAGAACAATGAATGGCAAATAATTGAAAATACACAGATACTGTTCAGCCCAGAAGTCTTGAGTCAGTTAAGCACCTCAGTTTCCCCGTAGATGAAGTCTTCAGATGTCATTTCATATTGTGCCACTGCTGAGGTCCTTGGAATGGGCATTCTCAAGGACTTCCTGGAATTTCATGTTAACTTTTTGCATCACAGCAATGGAGAAACAGGTTTTATTTTAAAGTATTTTTGTGTTCCTTCTGCTGCTGATTATGCCAAAGTAAGACAGCGTGGAAAGAATATAGGAAAATGCTAAAAATGGTGACTTATTTGGCAACATTGTTTTGGAGATACATCCTCACCCCCTTGAAAGAATTTACCTTGGATGATTTGCTTAAATTTGATATAAAATATAATAGCTCATTGAATGGAATGAAAAAAAGAAGTTGATAAAGTCTATATGGAACCGTAGAAATGTGGTAAGACCTGGTTGGTTTATATAAATTCTATACAAATGTGAAGGAAAATAAATTTAAAATGCATTTCATATGTTTGCCTTTAAAATATGCTGAAGTTTTTGAAATGGATAATTGGTCACAATAAAACTTTACCATCTGTCTTGAGTTTTTGGGATGAAAATGCACCTCATAGGAAACCAATTTTTAAATGTAATTAAAAATTCAGTCATGAGCATTCATTTGTATGTTGATTGGTGGTGATACTGTATTCAAGAATGAGGTTTTTCCCGCTCTGGTGTGGAAGACCCTTTATTCCGTGGTCAGCAAAGGTTGCTAGCATTCAACATTTTGCCAAACACCCTTAAAGGATGCCTGTAAAATTGCCTGGTAGTTTGCTCCAAATGAACTTTTCCCCAGAAAAAGGGTCTGGTTTGAAATGATCAGAAATCCAGATGGATTTGAGGATTTGGAAGAACAATATTTGGGTTTCTAGACCTGTGCATTTGCATGAGTCACCTCCGGTGAAATTCTTGGCAGGACAAGAATTTCCATTCTTCCTTTAATTGTTACTTCCAATCAGTGATGTTCATTTTAAAAATGGCTTATAAAAGGGTTTTAATTATTTACTGTGCTACCAATATGGTAAAGGTTGCGCATTTGAAATAAGGAGTGTTAGCCTGTAACTGATGGATGAGAGAGGGTTATGAGCAACCTTTTAGCCTTTTGGATGCTCAACCATATATTACAGCATCTATAATGTACAGATCCCTTATTTATTACTTTATTTATTACATATCATATGATTGACAACCCATACTGTGTAAGAAAATGGTTGCCCAGGGAGGCAGGTATACAAGGAGGGGTTTATTTTCTGGAGTTTTTAATGTTTTCCCAGTTGTTGCTCATTGCTTGTTGGCAGTTTATTTTAGATATTACAAATAATAAAAGCAGCAGCAGCAGTAGTGTTTGGCTTTTGGATTCAACAGACATATATTTTAATCTAAATGACAATATTTAGCAACAAAATTGCTTCATTTTAACTTCACTGCATTTCTTAATCTGTGAGAACTATAATTTAAAAATAATGAATGCAACAGGGTGAATATATGGCTTCCATTAATTCCAAATACTGCTTATTTCCAGCACTTTTAAATTATTTGAATATACTTCTCAATATATTTAACTGGAGTGGAAAAATCATTCAAACCTCAGACCATTTACGATTACCAGTGTATCTGTAACTTTCCATCCAAATTACTGAACTTGAGTAACATTTTGAGTACCTGTTTTTCCTGTTAGAAAACACTGCAATAGTAGAGAAAAATGTTTTGAAAGATGCAAGTTTCATAAACAATGAACATCATAGAACATGAATTAATAAATTACAAGTTTTGTGTGAAAATAGTGTTGAAGGGCTGACTTAAACCCAAGGACATTAAGTATGATAACAGAGAATCTGTGCTGCATCTTGCATTCTTCTACTATCGTAAAATGGCACCTTCTCAGAGCAGCAGGGATCCACAGACTGTGAGGATTTCTTGATTACCCAGAACCATTAGCTTTAATGTCACCTTCGCACATCGTATATGCAGGCATTATAAGAGCTGTAAGGCCAGGTCCTCATATTTCATAAACTTTCGTTACCTGCTTTGTGGATCTGGTGCGAAATTTTGTCTTCTCATAGAATAGGAATTTCTTCTCATTGTTGAGACTAAACACTGAGTTCTTTCCTTGTTTTTTAATATAATTATTTACAAAATTTCATACTGGCATGGGCTGGTGACAGAAACTGTATGCCTGTTTATGTCATGAGGCTTATAGATGCTGGACACAGAAAAAGCACATAGCAGAAAACATGTAATCTTTCCCACCTTTTCCTGGCTGTTCCCAAAACCTGTTAATAATTAGCTGCGTATGGCTCAAAGCTACCTTTTATTCTGGTGATAGGACTCCATGATGTGGTGTGCATTTTAGAGTACGTGATCTGTATCCCATGACTGCACTTTCCCTGCCTTCTGATGACCTGAAAGTGAGCATGAAGACTGACAGCTAGAGAAACAGATGAATATATTAATGTTTGCTTGGGTGTTTTTTTGCATTCTTGTGCACTTGTTTTGTGTTCGGATAGACCTGGGCCATCATGAAGAACTAGTTCAGACACTACGATGTGGTGGATAATAGTAGTTTGTGCAAATAAATCTTATTTCCCTTGCCACTTAAAAAGAAAAAATGAAACAAAAAGTATCTAGTTGATTCCTGATAATTCTGGTTAGCAACTGGGTTCTACAGCATGAATACTGGCTATCTGTTCTTAGAATATGATCATTCAGTAAAAATCAAAATACCAATTAAAGAAATGTTACAGCTGTTAAACCAACTGGTTTTGGTTTTCCACAAGACCAAAATTAAGAAACTTAAGAGGCTCATGGCAACCTGATACTGACTGTGGCAGGGCAGTATGTATCTGTACTCTGTTTAGCCAGCGGTTTAGCTTGGTCGCATTGTTGCCTGACATTGCTGCAGGTGGTGGGAGAAAGCAAGTCTTGGGCCAAAGTCTGTGTTCACACCTCAGGAAGCAATGTGGTGGTTTTTCCTTGCTGCTGTGCCATCTGAGCAAATTTTGTCAACATGGGAAGAAGGGTAATGAGAGCTGGGAAAAGAGGAATTCCTTTGTGAGGTTGTTTCAAGAGCTATATCCTATAACTGACAAGTCTTTACTGAGGAATTCCTTTGTGAGGTTGTTTCAAGAGCTATATCCTATAACTGACAAGTCTTTACTGTTGAATTCCTTCATGGACTCCAAGGTTAGTTTTCATATTTTTCCTTAAGGTGCAATGCACTCTGCCTTCTTTCACATTTGCCCATAAACTCTGACTTTTCTCTCTTCATGTCTCTCCAGCTGCCACACCAGCTGCTCTTATCTTTGGGCTGACTTCCTTATACCTGTTAGGGTTTTGGGTTTGGTGGGGTTTTTTTCTCTCTTGTGTGCCAGCTCATTGGTTTCCTTTCGTTGAAGTCCATTTGGTATAGGAATCCTGTTTTGCAAGGGCACTCATAATTAACCTCTCACAGGAGCTCCAGCCCAAGAGGAGTATGTGTTTGTAATTTAGTTTTCTAATTGCCTGTTAACTGGTATTTTATTCCAGAACTTCCTGTGGTTGCAAGTCTATGATTAATCTCTAAACAAGTGCCAGCTGTTGCTGACAGTGTCAGTAAGGGGCCAAGCGGTAACAGTGGATAGACTACTAAACTCTTCTGCTCAGGTTCCATTCCAGATACTATGAAAACTTCCCAATTCAAAGTTAAAAAAGGCAAATAAACAACAAAGAAACTGGTGTGTGTACATAGAGAAACACCTCACAGTGGGGACTGGTTCACCCAGAAGACATCTGACCAAAATAACCTCCCAGAGAGGTTATTTCCCTCAGAGGGAATAAATACTAATCATCTTTTGTCTCTAGTAGGCCACAGATTTTTCTTTGGTGTTACCCATGCTCCAGTATGGGCAGCTGGTACATAGGATACATGGTGTGGCGCTCTTTTCTGAGAGCCGTCAAGGCTTCTCAGGTGATAGGAAACATGCAGTCGTTCAAACCAATGCACAGCCATGCTCAAGAAGTTCAGCTTATGTTCAGTTTTTTACCCTGATTGTCTTAATTGGATACCAAGCAGTCACTCCAGCTGAAGAATATGTATGTAAAATTAGAAACACTGGCAATGTCAGAAGCTTGTTTAGGTATAGGAATTGTTCATTTGTATGAAATGTCCTTATTTGATAAAAGTTAGGGTTGCTAAAATTTGCAAGCCAGTTGCTGAGATTTTGCCTTCTATGTCTTCAGTGTTCTAGCCAATTTACAGGCAACTATGTGGTTATTTGCAGGCTCGGGACCTCAAAGCTGAGGAACTTGATAAATAAGAAATGTGTGTAACTGTAAATATAGCACCTCTACTTAATCATTTCATTCCCTTCCACCTGCTTCCAAAGAACAAAGTTTCAGGCAAAAATCCCACACGTCAAGTTCCATCTCTGTTCACATATTTCTAAGTGAATTGCTACTCCCCACTGCCCCTCCCAACAGGAGTTCATAGAAGTGCAGCAAGACCTTATTATTCTGTTTATGATAGGATGGTCTGTTCTAGTACAATGTGGTCCATAGTAAATCCATCTACAGAATTAATTCTGGGGTTGTAAGAAAGAGATGCAAGTAAAAGCTGTAGTGATTTACAGTTTGAAGGTACAGCTGATATGAAAATAAACATTGAATCAGTTTCTTCTATATGTCTTAGTCCCATTAGAATAATGACAGTAGGTGACATTTTTCACATCTTAATTGGTGTTTTGCTGATTTTATCAGAATTTCTGCTGATCAAAGCAAACTGGCTATTTATTTATTTTGCAGTGATGCTAACTAATCAGTGGAAGTTTAATGTACTGTAATGAATTTTAAATATCTTCCTAGTCATTACAAGTGTGTGAATCTAGACTCTCTCGTAACAGTTTAAATAATTAATTACTTAAGTAGCAGGAAAAGGTAACATTTAATATAATAACATTTTCTTTGAATTATTTCAGTGCATGTTTTATTGTGCTATCTCAAATTAGTAAAGGATAATTCTGACCAATGTATCCCCACCCAGTATGCACACAGCTCACTTAACCTAATCCTGACTGCATTGTTTTAGACTGATGGTAAGTACCTTAATTACTAGTTTATTTCAGTAGCTTGCTGGATGATAATTTTTTATATTATTTATACTTCAGTGTCCTTTTTTTAATTGGTTTCTTTTATGTTATTTATCTATACAGATCTATCATACGGGTTTTCAAAATGTTAATGATGCATTTTATGTCATAGTATTGTTTCCTACCAATCATGGCATGCCATAAATCGACCTCATGTCTATAAAAGAACAAGCAACATTTAAAAAAGAAAAAGTAATAACTAATTGAAATAATTGGCTAACTCCATGATAAAATTCTTCGCGTATCCTCTTTTTCAGGAAAGAACTTTAGGATTCATTTAAATGTTTAGGAATAGGGCATATGGCCTGAATTAGAGTGTTAGCCTTTGGGACATAATGCCAAGATGTAAAGAATTTGGCATCAGTTCGCTTCCAGTGCTTACCTGTAATCGGCCCCCAATACATTTTTAGGCACTACATTGTATGCTTCTGTGCTTTGCTCTGAGATAGAGTTGGTTCAAATATATTGGTAACTGCATCTGAAATGTGAAATTAATGCCAGGGTTTTAATGTGTTTCTATTTCTAGTTGTTAGTTCAGGCAAGACAAACCAACAAAAATACCCCCTCATTCTTCTCATTGTGGTAAGACTTAGTCCAGGTCTGAACTCAAAATAGGTATAGTCAGTTCGGAGAAGGTTGGTGTTTCTGAAGGGACTTGATGTAGTTTTAGCTTTAGTACACACATATGTTCTTCTAATATGATAATTAATTTTTTTAATGGACTTTTTGAGGGAGATATAAAAAATTACATGAAATAATTTCTCAACAGATTATACAGAGTTCATTCTTTAAACTCAGGAGAGATTGTTTTGTGTGTGCACAAGGAAAGCAATGTGCAGTCAGTAGAAGAAAAGCTATTTTACTCTGTAATTACAAGGGGAGAGCAGTGTGAGGTATCTTTAAGAGAGTTCACAATTTGGGTTATTGCAAAATTTAGGTATGTTATTAAACACTCTTTAAAGCTACGTAAATCTTGCATCTAAATCACTAGATCAGATGTAGATCCTGTGTATAGGGAACAGAGGGACTTTTTTAATGTCTGTTTATACCAATTTGAGTGTCCAAATTAGAGATTTTAGGCTTTCTTGAGAGCATCTAAATGTGAAATTGCAGACTGATTTCAAAGTGTGAAGTGCAAAGTTGAAAAACTTTCAGCTAAAGTAAGAATTCTGTTAAGGCATCTTTTCATCTTTTCAAATTTTGGCCTCTTTAGAGATATGTGGAGGCAGTTCGTGAATTCTGAGGGTTTTTTAAAAAAAACTGTTTCAATAAACAGCAATGTTTTGTTTTTACAATAATGTAAAGTAATGGATTGGCTATTAGGTCATTCTGACCTAATACATTCTGAATTATGCTTGTTAAAATTCATCTAGCACTGTATGTAACTGTACAATAAAGACAATTTCAAAAGAAGAGTGAAATAGTTACTGTTAGAGTAACAGAAAGCATCCAAACTCATGCAGAATTCATACCTTCCGTTGAGACATTGTCAAGAGAGTCAACCTAATTCCAGTAAGTTTTAGGTCTAGTTAGAGAAATAAATGTAGTCAGTCTGCAACTATTCTGGGTTTGAATGAAATGACACAAATGGGAATTACAACATCAATATCAAATTAACTTACAGGCAGATGGTTTCACTCTGTCTTTGACCATTCTAAAGATGTTTAGGTAGGCGTGGCTGGTTTTCAGAGGAGCCTGGAAGGGGTTATCCACGCACATGTGGAGAGAGTCCAAACACTGGCTGACAGCAGGCAGCAAGCTCTGCAGTGATTCAGCCTGATGGTTCCTCTGATTCTGGTGACTGGTTGATTCCCTTTGTCTTAGCCATTTGCCAAGCTGGTAACCCGTGACCTTTAAAATAACCTCCAGAGTTTGAGTTGGACAGCCATTTGGAAATGCCCTGAAATGGCTCTGTTTTGGAAATAGCAATGTTTCCAGTCTCTGAAAAATAAAGCACCTATATGGTATCTCCACTTGGGCATTTCAAAAGTTATGAATACCCAGATCATTCCTCACTGAAAAGTTTTGGTCTTAATTTAACAAATAAATAAAAAAACCTATGCAATCTGAATGGGTTTCTTGTCTTTAAGCTAGACAGTCATCCTTACGTGGTACTGAGAAGTAGGTGATTATTCTGTGCTAGTTTGTATCTGATGAACAAGTGTCTTTCCTGCAGTTGCTATGATGATGACAGGAAGCCAGTAAAGCTTCTTCCATTATAAAATAATAATGAAGAGGTGAATAAGCGGAAGATGTTTTGATGATTATTATTTATCTCCAGAATATGTTGAGTTTTACCTTTGCTACCACAGCAAAATGGATGTAACGTTCCCAAAATAATACTAATAAAAAGCTTTCTCAAGGGCATTATACTAAAAAACACTTAAAAGGAAAAGGAAAAAACACTGATGTATTCTGATTTTATTTGTTGTTCTGTTGCTTCTTGTAGTGCATTTAACATGTGAGAAAGACAGAGCTATGATTTGTGGAATGAGCCTGACTTTGTACCAAACATTTCCCATACTTATCAGTAGCTATGCTGGAATCTGTCAGGTCTGTTGGGGTTTGGTAGCTTGAGGAATTAATGAATATTCATTCCTTTTCCCTGGGTACAAAGTAAAATAACTAGTAATTAGTATAATATTTAATACTCCTATTCAAAATAAATAAATCTTTTGTGAAAAAAAATCTAATTATTATAATGTAGCAACTTCTGCGTGTGTAACTGAAATTGGATGTGCTGTTTTGAAAATGCTTTTAAGCCCTCATTTACATGTTTCCAGATCAGTTAATTATTCCCCTTGTATGCATAAAACAGAACTCTGGATTGTACTTGCATATATTATTCATTTTACTATCTATCTTCTAAGTTTAGCTGATTCTAATATTTTAATTTTACATTATTATTATACCAGTGATATTTGTATTCTGATATGAAAGTTACTCTTGTCTGCACTTAGTTTTATGCTCATTTTTAAATGAAATGGCTTACATGGTGGTATGTGTGACTTGTAATTTGAGTCTTGTATCTTGCTTATCATACTAAATTAGTCATGTCTTGTGTTCCTGTGAAAGCAGAGTGTCTTGGATTGGCATCTTGGCTTTTGCTAGTGAGGTCATGAGCTGGAGAAAAATGAACTGATAAAATGAAGGGCAGGAGCGAGCTTTGGAACTGGTCATCAAAATCAGAGCTTGGAGTTGCTCTAACAGGGCCTGATCCAAAGCTTGCTGAAATCTGCTGGAGGATTCACAGTCACTTGCAACAAGACCTTTCATGTTTATCTCAACATTAGCTGCTGAATTTAGTATTTCTCTGATGTCCATTAGGTCATCATTGCCACAGTCACTAGACGGAACTCATTCTTCCTATCTGTGCAGGTGTAAATGGGGAGATGTTTGACATCAACGAGCCCTACTGCCATTGCACTGTTCCCTTCTGGGCATTAGCACGGACAAAACATCATGGTCTCCTTGTATACCAGTAGCACTGTGGCTTCTCTCTGTCCTCCCTGTAGACTACAAAGAGATGAAGTGAGAGAGTCTGTCTACTAGTGTGCTTGGAGGTCTCTGTGTGGTAGTCATGCAAATACATAACTTGGAAATTGTTCTTACCTTCTGACCTACCAAATTGGTCAGGTCCTACATTCCTGCATTCCCAGCTTGCGTGCTCTGACTGTTGCTGATGTCGGTGCCTGTTGGTATGACAAATTGAAGTTAAGGAGTCTGCCATCTATATCATAAGCTTGATGAGGTAATAATCAGAAATATTCTCTTACTAATTTAAATTTTTCTCTGGTTTACTTTAGGTATCTCTTGTATCTCAGAAAGAAAACTAAGCAAAACTTACTTTGTGTGCACTGACCCTGTCATGTTGCTTGGGTTTTTTTCTTTTTTGAGGGGGGATTAGGATTTCCAGTAACCTTTGGCTAAGTGGCAGGGCTTTGGCTAGAGCTGACAGCCATGAAGTATGAGGAAGGGTGAGGTAGTGTTCATCTTGGATAGAAGTTCAAGTTTAAAGTGAAGGATTGCATTAAAGGAAGAACTGTGTAATACAGAGAGTAACAAATGCTAGGTTAGGAACTAAGAGGCAAGGACAAGTAAGTAGCTGGTTTAAATGACATTAAGGTACCACAACATTTTATGGACACACAACAGAGGGGGGGTTTAAAGGATGCTGACCAAACAGGAAATTGTAGTAAATAGACACAGAAGAAAGAGGTTTGTGACAGCAGATGATCTTTTCCTGTCTCACAAGGTATTGCTCTCTTTTCTAAACTACTTCTGAGAATGCAGAAGGAAAACTAGCAGAACTGTGATTAGCAAGGTGTAGATTTTCAATCTGTATGGATCTACTTACACAGAGGAAGCTACATCAAAAGCCCATGACCAAGCTTGCCAAGTCAAACCCTGAATGCTGACTTTCCTTAACTTGACGGCAGGTAGTGCTAGCTTTATATATGGGTGAGTATTATGATAGTATTTATTTTTTCCATAAGGTCCTGGCCATTTTCAGGGACCAGAATATATGATGTCTGTGTTTTAGTAGCTTATTTTCCTTATTCAAACATGACACATTTATTTAGTACATGCTTTTCACACTTTGCTTTGAAGAGTGAATGACTAATTTGCCCAGGGGGCTATGCAGTTTTTTCAAACATTAATGAAATTGCTCTCACCTTTATGAAGTGAATGAATAGGATTAGCCCCATTATAGAGATTACTAGTTGAGGTATAGTGTGTTAAAAAGTAATCTCTAAATTTGCATGCACAATTCAAGAAGCAAAGACCTTATTTTTTATCCTCTTTAGCATTAAATACCGTGTTTATATTCAGATACAACTCACGTTGATTTTGGGCACAAGTGAAGATATCAGCAAATGAGATTTTGAGATCTCAAATAATGAATCTAGATGTGAATGATGTGCTATGAAAAAGGATCTCTTCAAAGTTTAATTTAATCTTACTTTGCTGAGGAACTAAGTAGTGGTTGGGGATAGAATCCAGTCTTCCAAAGCAAATTCAGATTCATTAATAACTGCTCATTTAATTTTTTTCCAATACCCTTTTTTTTTAATGTTTACCAACTTCAGCAAGAAATGAAGTTGCAACTTCTATAGATAATCTAGTAGACAAGAATACTCTCAAACCACAACCTAGACATTTTTAAGGAAGAGAAATACAGATCATATGGTTAAAAAACATATTCAAATGCATATGCATAGGAGAAATTAAATAGGTTCTCTATGGGCAGGCTTTATCCCAGTGCTAAACAATCTCTGAAGGCCTGGTTTTGTAAGCCTGAAAGATTTCACCAGCACAGTTTTTTGTATGTTGTGTCTTTCTGATATGTCATGTCATCTCTTATTTTTCTACTTTTTCTCTAGTGGTATCCTGAGAGAACAGAAATTCTTTAAGCCTACTTCACCCATGGTTAATTTGTAATCTGCTTGTCATGTCCATTGCATGTGACTCTGCTAACTACATTAACGCTGCGTAGCTGATGGCAGTAGTAAATTGTCTCTCTGCAGCAGGTGAGTGAGAGGCACTGTTGCCAGAGGCAGCCTAAAGCAGAGAAGTGGTAATGTTTGAGGAATCTTTGATTCCATGTGAGGGTTATGAAATGGTGGGAACTCCAGTAGTTTCTTTTGTCCCCATCCTGTGGATTACTGCCTGCTTTCTGACCTCCCTGGTCTGTTCCTTTCCCATTTCACTACCTCCTTAGCTCCTTTTACCCCAGTTTCGTTCTCTCTATGCTATCCCAAGACTTCCTCCTCTTTTTTTTCTCCCACAAGATGAACTCCACTCATGTATGTACCAGTCGAGTGGGTTAACTGCATGTTCGCAGCATGATTGCATTTGCTTTAGCTCTCCTGTGGAATTTTCTCTGATGTGGATTTTCCTCTTTGTCTTCTATGTTTTCATGGTCAACAAAATATTTAATGAAGTTGGCATTGATAGATAGCACTCTTAGAAAAAGTCTGTACAGGCCACTCCTCTCAGAGCCTGTGTTAGGCTTTGCCAGATGCTGGCAGATCTTACTGTATTTTGCTCTTGGCTCGGTTTTCAAGGCTGTCACATCAACTGTCATGACTTTGTTTTTAAATTAAATAGTAAATTGAAAGGAACAAGGGGCTAGCATGAAGGATGTGCCAGCCTGCTGTTTTTCATGTGCTGGCCCAGGGTCCTGCCTGTACACATGGAGCTGAAGAATTGCAGGGGGGAAAGAGGGGCTTATTCATAACAGTAAATTTGAGAAACCCTTTTTCTTTCTTTTCACTGTGAGATGACAGAATGCCAGTTCTCTTGTGTGGATGGTTTGAAACTCTTTGTTTTAGTTGTATTGCGCTGCACATTTTGCTCCAGGTGCTGCGAACTTTGATATCAGTAAATTAGAACTGAGCTAAAGGTAATAATGTTTTAGATATTCCTTGAAAACTAAGGATTTTTGGACACTATTGTCAGAACAAACTGGTCTTTTATTCTTATTTAGGATCTGTAGGTAGGTGTTTCTTGATAATTTCTCTGTTTCACTTTGAGCTTCCTTAATAATTCATTTTAAAAACCTGCAATAAGGTGTATTAGTGTAATACATATAAAGACTTGAGCAACTAACAGGCCCTTGAAGCAGGAACTTGCCTTATCAGTTTTGTAAATCTTTGTGCATATTTCCAGTGGTACAGAAAGAATTATTGATGATAATACTATAAATTGTTTCCTAATAAAACTATATGGAAAGGTTGGGCTAGAAAGGCTGAAGAGTGAGAAGCAACAAAGATGAACAGGCTTCAAAGGTGATGTTATAAAACCCTTCTACAAAGCACTTTATTGAGTGGAAAGTAAGAGAATTTACTGTGCTGCTTCTAGGTAGACTAGAACTATAGTTAGGGACAAATAAATTGTGTCATTTTACATTTAAGTTCATACTGTTGTCCTTCAGCTCAACTCTGTCCTTGCCTGTGCTGTTTCACAGGTATAGTGCTAAATTAAAAAGGATTAATTCAGCTGTGCTTGTATTCATTATCTGAATGAAGTGAATAAACCTCTGAAGTGAATGAACACTGCATTGTTGAAGTCAGAAGAAGGTGGAATCCTTTTATTTCCCTTGTGCCATAGCCCTGACTATAGCACCAGGTAATTGTGTCTCTTATGACTTAGCCAGTCATTTGCCAGCAGTTCCCATAAAATCAGAGACTGGTATTCAAACCTTCTGCACCAGCTGACCTGATTAACCCCCTTTTTCCTTTTCTGGCTGATATGAAATTGCAGTAAATCATCAGGTAAAAAAAATAAATCTTTTATTCTGCTAAGATATTTTGACAGGTATAACCTTTCTCATTTTGGTAACATAATAATTATTTGCTTTCATAAAATACATTGTTGAGATGAATGTATTTAAAATGTTTCAATTTTTATAATTTTTTTTTAATTGGGAACATTGTGAAAAACAGACTAGGTATGGTCTTATTTTTTAACTGCTTTGAATTGGTCATGTGTATATCTGCTTTTCATAGAGGCGTTCCAAGATATTTCAGTAAATTTCTGTGTTTTAAAAATGTTAGCAGAGAAAATTGCATAGCATTTTACATAGGAAGCCTGTTGCAATTTCCATAGATTTTTACCTCCTTCCCTTTGCAGGGAAAAAAAATAATAATATTTGAGATAAAGAGGTTTTTTGATAGTTTCTACATTCTTTCTGGCCTTTCAGGGGAAGATACCCATGAGGAAGAAAGCAGAAACTCTATAATGCAAAGTATCAAGCATTCTTTGGGCTTCCAATATTCCAGAAGGCTTCTCTAGAAAGAGGAATAATTTGGCATTTGCACTACATGTCCAAAGACTGTATCTTATTGTTCTTGCTCAGGATATATTTTTTCAGTACTTTGTTTCCTAATAAGTACAAGGGGGCTTGGGTATCTATGCCTTTGTTTTGAAGCAGCCAAAACTGAAAAATCAGTTTGAGGTGGGTGCCTTTACATCTCCAGAGAATTTTGGTGGAACTAAAGCCACTTTTCTGAAATACTTGGGGTTGCATATTAGATTGAATTGAAAATCATATCCCATTGGAATATGGAAAGTATTAGGTCATCTGTGAATGTTTTAAAATCAGTGCAGCCATATATTTCTGACTTCTGCTTTTATGCACCTCAACCTTTCACACCAGGGAATTGCCAATACTATCTGAGTTTGTTCCATAAAAACAGTTCAGGTGCTCAATAATGTAGAGAGGAAAAGCCTCTGGGAAGCGTTTAGCTGCTGGGCATGATTGCAAACCTTTCCCTTCTCCTTCCAAACACCCACTAGTCAGGTAACTGAGATGTACTATTATTGATCTGCAGATGTACCACTGGGCTAGTCACTTGTCATACAAAATGTGTCAAAATTTGCACATCAATTGCAGCAGTTACTTCAAAAATCATACTTCTCTATGAAAATAAAACAGAAACTCACATGCCACTTAAACACCTCAGCAATAATTCTGTTGCTTCAGGCACCTGAGCTGTAATAACTGTTGGCATTTTCATTCCAAACCTATTTTTTGAGAAATCTAAAAGAGCACTGTCAATTCATGCAATTTTGAAACAACTGCAGCATGCATGAATGGGACTGAAAGCTGGCAATTAGGCCAGTCAGCTGACCATTGCTTGCTTTCTGCTTGCACTTGTCACCCTGCTTTTCTTTTCTGCTCTGTTAATGTAATTTTGCAAGGTACAGTGGGTTTCTTTTTATCAGCTGCATATATAAAATTGTTTTAGAAATTTGCTTTGGCATGAATGTATTGTATCCCACTACATGCCCAAATCCAAATCAAGATACTAATTTTTCTTGTGGTTTGGAGATACATTATTGATTTATTTTATTCAGTTGGTTCTACTGAAATTCACTCTTCAGCAATATGATTCTCAGGCTGAGCTCACCCCATTTTGCTTCCTGAAAATGTCTAGTTGAAACGTGATCTTGCTCTAATGTAAAGATGCCTGCTTTTTTTTTTCCTCCCTTCTACACTTTAAAATTTCTTCGGTGTGGCATGCAAAGTTTCACTTGGAAGAGAACTTAGTTTAAATTCTTTGATAAAGCAAATATTTTTATTATTTCCTGTTCTAAGATATTAGGTGGCCTAAAAATCTTCAAATGCTTCAAATTATTTTAGATAAATGTTTCATCAGTGCCATAAAAGTACTTATTTTTTTCATGTGTAATTACAAGCTTTTGCAAGATTCAGACATTTCTCAGCAGAACTATTTTGGCTACTAGGTAGCTGGAATACTAGATAAAGCACAAAAGATGAGTGAAATATTTGCACAGAAAAGTATAGTTGATATGCACCTTATAAATCAAAAGAAAGGGTCTTGAGTCATATTGTAATTAGAGATCAGGTGTCCTGAAACTAATGCAGTGGTTGTTTTATTAGCAATACAAATTCTATTGGAATAATTAATTTACATATGTTGAACCTAAACTAAGCTAATCCTACAGAAAAATATTTTGCATGCAGTGGTGACCCAACCTATCACCTGATAGAAAAGCTTTACTGATAGTAACGGATGGGTTGTCGCATTTGTCACAAATGAGATTTGTGCAGAGATACTGAGTTACACCAATAGTCAAGGCTGCAGAATGTGAGCAGAGGAGGCATGCTGACTGGAGAAGAGAGGTCTTTCAGCATAACCTCTGATTTGCTATCCTTTCTTCTTTTAGTCTGGTTTTCTAAGGAAATAAGTGGTTTTTTCGGCTGTGAATATGTCATTCTCTCCTTGCCTATCAGTGTACTTCCCTTGTAAAATTCAGATCTGTGGGTCAATGCCCATCGAATCTGAGCTGAGAGACTGAAGGTCTGTAAGCTTTTTGAAAACAGGAAGCAAACCCTATTAACAGTGTCACTAAGGTCCAGTCAGTAAGCTCCAAACTGCAAGTAAGAACTTTGAGTAAGCTCCAAAAATCAGCAAAGAATCCAGAGGATGCCCAGCTCTTAAGACAGATGAATTTCTGGATGAGTTTGTTGGCTCTGCTGCTCCCAGAACTGCTTGCTTAACTCTGCTGCTCCCATCTCCTGAGTTCAGCCAGGGACTTTGCATCACTAAGCAGCTGCAGGGATAGAATTCTGTCCCTTTCCTTCTTCTCACCACCCACCCCCACCCCCCCTCAGGTTTTCTCCTTTTTTCCTCCGTAAAAGAAGCTAGCAAAGTCTAGCCAGGTGTAGTCCCCTCTTTTACATGTTATGCTCTTGAACTTTGGCAGTGAGGTGTTTTCTCAATGCTTGGAGGAACTGACAAGGAAATGGGAGGCCCAAATGCTCAAAATGGCATGCACAGATGTAACTGTGGGACTAAATTACCTGTGTGGAATTGCAGTTATTTCACGGGAAATTGTCCACTAAACAATTTTCAAAATTTGGGTCTGTACCAAGCAATTCATATGGTAAATATTTTATGCTTTCACCTAATATATTTAGCCAGCTTAACTTTTAAACAATGCTTTTATTAGGTGAAAAAAATGCTTGTCTGTTCACGCAACTGTACAGCCTGTGCTTTCTGAATGCACAGCTCTAGGTTTCAGCAGGAATTCCCTCCAGTGGGCTTGATTCACAGGATCAAGGATGGACCTTGGAAGGGAATCTGAGAATACAGGTTATTGCCGTGCTTCTTCTCACAAAATACCTCCACACAGTAGTTTTCTATCACAGCTCTGTAACGTAATCCCTTATTTGCCCAGTTTACTATGGCAAGGTTTTCTCCTACAGTGGAAATGCACTTTCTAAGCTATATATTAGTATGTGTGGCTGTCCTGCTGTCTTGGGACAGAGAAATTTCTATTTTATTTTGTCTGTGAGAAAACACAATCTAAATGCAATGTATTAAAATACAGATAGCAAATACAGAAAGATGCCATTAATGAACATGTGGAGACCAGACCTCTGCTAGCATTAACTGTATTTATTTCAGTAGACTTACAACACCCAGGAACTCGCACCCAGATTCTCTCCTAAAGCATTTGTTAAATCTTAGTTTCTTTTTCGGAGTCATAGCTTTCACTGACCAATGCAACCTGCATCACAGTGAAACTCTGAATTTAATAGTCACAGTCCTTTGCCTAGTGACTAATGGCAAAATTTTATGAAAGTATTTCTCATGACTTGCTGCAGAGTTGCATGTTCATATAGTTGGCTCTGAGAACTGGCTGTGTTTTGAGAGAGAATTCAAATATCCAGATCCCATGCTGGTGAAGGATGAGTTTGTTATGGAAATGATGCCATTACAGTACTTATGGGGGAGGGGGATGATTGCTACTTTGTTCATAGTGTGCCCCAGGTTGGCTGATTAAACTGCAAATGAAATGCCACATTGACAGACCCATATTGCATGACACACTATGAAAATCACAGAGTGAATAACTGTGGGTTAGTTTTGTTCCGTTGCTGACTTTATTAGGAGAATGGGTTCCAGTTGGGCCATTTTCTGGTTTTGTTATTGTCTGCACTCTGAAACTGAATTATCAGGCCCTGGTGTGCTTGTAAGAATTTGATCTTCACTTTTTTCAGTCTTTTGGTTGCTTGGCTGACCTTGTTTTTATGTTAGTGGGGTTATTGATGGGAGTAACCAATGAAATGGGTAGTGAACATGGGAAGCATTTTCGGAATGAGTTATTAAACTCCTACCAGAGCTTGCATTTATTATAATTATCACAAAACTGTTATGTGACCCCATAAACTTGCATGGTGATTTATAAATTTAGGCTTAAATTTTGTTAATGCATATGTGCAAATTTCTTATAACTGAAGGAAGTTATACCTATGCTTGTAAATAGAGTTGGTTCTTTATGCCAAGATATTCAGAAGGTATTTATTTAGACTGAAACGGTGGCACTGGAGATAAAAACCAAACTGGCTTACATGTCTAAAGTCTCAGTGAAGTTTACTTGTGAAAATGTTAATGGTCTAATCCTGTCAGGTTCTGAATCCTTTTCATGTTGTTTAATACCAGCGGGATAACAAGATAAGGGGCTTTTTGCACAGTGGATTCTACTGCAAGAAGTACAAAACTGGGCCTACAGAAAGCTTCTTTACTGTTTTTTTTAGCATGTTAGCTAGGAGCAATAGCAATAGAAGGTCTTTACCTTGTACTGGCAGACGGTTGAATGGTACATGTCTCTGTGCTGTTTAAAATTCTTGCAGCTTTTCCAGCTTCTGGAGTTCAGCTAGAACAGCTCTTAGTAGCCTGATTTGATTAGATTAGATTTTGATTAAATTTTATTTACAGTTACAGTTTGTTTTTTTTCATTAAATTAGATTTGATGTTTTTATCTGGAAACTCAAGGATTTAAGTTCTGTTTGCTGAAGGCCAGGACCTGTGCTCGGAGGTGAAGGAAGCTGAGTGACTGTGATCAGGTGTCCAAGCTGCCTGTGCCCAGCTAAGAGTCTAAATGTCGTAGGGAAACTGCATTAAAAGGGAGTGAGCACCTAATTAATTGCTCTCCTCTCTCTTTGAAACACATGATGCAGTCCTGGTTTTGGCAAATGTAGTAATCGCAGTTGCTAAATATGTTACTCATCACTGCATGTCAGCACATTAACAATTCAACAGATTTAAGTGAAAAGAATATTCTAAGAACCAATTCAGAGCCTCTGTCCTGTCTGCACCCAGCACCAACAAGTGTCTGAGGTAAAATGGTGTATTAACTATGCTTAATCATTCCCAGACCTGGATTAAATGTCACATGTTTAGACATCAACATGAGAATCATATACCACATTCAGATATAAACAGGTAAGGTGCTTTCCAATAGAGGAAAAACAGAGCAGTATAACAGGAGACCATTTTAGGTTATGACTGAATAATCTGACCTGAACCAATTTCACTTTTCTCACAAAGGCACTTTTAACTTCAGAGACGGGCATGAGCGGATTTGTATTTTCTGGATAAGGATAAATGTGAATTCATCATTAATACACTCTTTTGCAGATTATTACAGCTTTAGGAACACAGTAAGTTGCCGAGAACAGTTTTGACTACACCATGCCAAAATAATTTGTGTTTTCTGAACAGGATACAGTTTTATTCAAATTATTTTTCAAACTCTGCTTGGAAAGATTGTATATACTTGTGAGAGCCTCTACTTAAATCATACAAAGGGAATTTTCAGGAAAATAGCTCCATAAATCTTAGGAAATGCAAAACTAACAGACATATGAAGGATTTGTATTTAGAAAAGAATATCCCAGTGGGTTGCTCTCAGCAGAAAATGAAAAGGTCTTCTTTGCATTCAGTTAAACTATTAGTGCATTTTTTGCTGATACAAGCAGTTGTACAGGTACGGCCACTGTCACAGTCCCAGATCTCAGTGCTGCAAATTAGCAAGGTTTTAACTTTGCTCCAAATATCATGCTAGCTCGTTTTCGTTATGAAAAAGGTGGAGGGAGAAGAATGGGACAAAGCACCTATTGGCAAAGCACATTATAATTGTTTAAGCAGGCCCCACAAGCCATGCATTTCAATTATTTGTTCAAAGCTGCCTGCAATTAAGAGTTGCAAACAAGGTTTTTGAATGCAAAGTCAGACAATTAAAATGTTTCATGAGTGCCTTAGAGAAAGAAGTTCTGAATTAGCACTTTGAATACACAAGACCTCTTGTTTTCTAATCTCCTTTCCCTTTTACTCTGTGAAAGAGAGAGGAGATGTATATTTTTCCCAGAATTTTTCTTTTCTTTAAGCTGAGCTGATCCTAGGGAAGATTGAATTATCCTAGTCTTTGACTTGTACATTTGAATGTCTTCTGCTCCTTGAGAGATCATCCTTGTTGCCTCATAATGGTCCAGGTGCAAAAAAACCTTGCCCACTTCTGGCTTGTTCTCGAAGGGGGGTCGTAAATCACTTTAAGCATGTCTCCTCCCTCTTGCACACCCCCCACTCCCCAATCTTCTTCCTTCCTCTTTGAAGAGGCAGAACTATTTTAGCTAGTGATTTGTGGCACTCAGACAGAGTGCAACCCCTATGCTCGATAAGCTAACAGACAAGATGTGGGAAGCAGTGACGCATTGGCTTGTTAACGGGACTTCTGTGGATCTTGGTGTTATATCTGTTGGTGGTGACCATATCCCAGCAGCTCCCAGGGGAAGGCCCAACTTCTTTCCCTTTAACCATGAAAACCAGACTTAACTTCCCTACTCCTTTCAGGAGAACAGTGCTGCTCAGGGTTGTTTTCTTTTTCCTTGCTAATGCCATTTGAATGCTGGCTGATTGCATTTAGAACTTGCAGTTTAGGAGTTTGTAAGGCTTCCTGGGTTTTTTATTTGCTTTACATGCTTTATTTGACATGCTTTCCCCCTTTTACTTCTCTGGTAATGTCTTTTAATAGAATAATTTTTAATGGTAATCTTTTGGATGTAAAGCAGTGCAAACTGCTGCATAGTATTAGGTGCATTTTGTTTTGTGTAGGTAAAGGTGAGGACCTATATCAATTTCAAAGAAACAACTGTATACTGAACTGGAAAAGAAAACAGGTTAACTAATGATTCTGTAAGAAAAGCAAAGACCACACAGCTTGTGATACGACACACAAATTCAATTGCCATTGAACTTTCTGGGACTTGCTGGCTTGTTTAAAGTTTTAGTCTCTTAGAAAAGGATTGTACCAGATGTATTACTAAAAGCAAAGCATTTCACTGGTTAATAAAATAATTTTTTGCTGTGAGACCAGTGATATTCAAGGGCATCTGATCTCACTGGGTAGACTAAACCGTAGTTTATGGAATTTCTTTCTAAATGCAGCATGTTATAAGGGTGAGAGGCTGTACTGGCTTTTTTGGAGTCTTCTGTTTGTGGGGTTGGGCATTCACGGAGAGTTTTCAGATTAGTGAGTTACAGCATAAGGAAGCAAACTGTGTGCATGCCTGGAGCCTGTCCTTCGCTACTAGATCACTTGGATGGTCTGGCAACTTGTGTCAACTTGCATGACCTTAAATACGCAGGGTTTAGCCAAAGTGCTTTCCAACAGCAGCATGGGTGTCTGAGAGGAGTTGGGATGAGGCCTCAAAGGCAGGGGTAGATTGTTCCTTATCTCTTCATTGTGAGTTTTCTTGCTCCTTGCTTTAAAGCAGCTGACGTTGGCCTATTGTGTGGGCAAGTAGAGTCCAACCTGCCCTGGCAACTGTAAGTTCCTACGAGCTGCCAATTAGTGACTGATATGTTGCTTACAAACCTTCAGTGTGTGTTGTTTCTTCTTAGACTTTTAATCATTTGAGCTTTACTCGAGCAAAGTTCTGACTGCTATGAAAGAAGTTTTGCCTCACTGAGAAATATAGCAACTTGATGTCACCCTAATATCTAAATATAGTTAGGAAGGGCTAATGTCTACTAATATGATTTTTATACTTTTTAATCCAAAAAATATTGTGGCAATATATTTGGAGTCCCCAATTTGTATATCAGTGCTGTATATATGTACGTCAGCTCAGAGTGAATTGCACAGAAGTGTGTTTAAGAGTGGAAGTATCAGCTGATGTGAAATGTCTTTAGTTTACTTGCATAAATAGAAAATTCTCATATCTTTACAATAGAACCTATATACAAACCCAAGATTTTACACTAGATCACATCATAAATTAAAAGGGACTCCCTCTCCCGCTGTATTGTCAGACTTGACATGCAAGGAGCATGTGTATAAACCTGCTAGAAAACATCGGAAGGCAGTAAGCTGGGAGCAGGCTGTCTTTCGTCTGTGGGTGAGTGTACTTACCCACCTTTCCTCAGCAACACTACTGAAAATGGATATCCTGCCTCAAGAGTTTCATTTTGAAGTGCAAGCCTAGTAAAAATCAGTTATATTAATATCATAAGCTTGCACCACTGGCAAATGACAAACAGTAAATCAACAGAATGTATGAGGTTTATGTCACTTCACAGTTTTCGGGGCTCGTTCATTTTGTTAGTGTTAACACTGCTGTTTCTTTTTGCCTAAAGACTTTGGAGATTGAGAAGACAGGATGGAGGTCTCAGTTTCATTCTTTTTAACCCATGGAGTGAAAAAGTGACATTGCACAGAAAAATTCAGCATGAGTAGTAGCTTTATGAAAGACACAATACCATCACAATTGGGGATGATGAGTAAGACTGATGGATATTCAGTGGCTGGAGATGGAGATATGGTTATGTTGAAACCTTTCCTAATTATACATCTTAAAAAAGATGGGTACTCTGGCCTTTGTTATGCAGGATGCCAGGGAGGAGCTTGACAGAAGTTCTTCCTAGTGTCAGCATTTACAAATCTGTCAATATATCCAATATTCAAAAAACTTGGGCAGAAATATTACAAAATCAGTACAGCTCCCATTTCCTCAGGACAAAATTTTAGGAGGTATGACAGGACCTGCTCCAGTGGCTTGTGCAGGGCTGTAGAGGTCAAGCTCTTTGGCGGTTTCATTTTCCCTCTGACATGGTTTGGCTTTGTAGTTTAGGACATGCCACTTGCTGTTCCTCTGGTCCCCCAGCTGGTACAACAGCTGGTACATACTATTTTGGGCTGTTGGGAGGTTTAACTAATGTCTGTGAAGCGTCTGTAAACGTAACGTTTCTAAGAATCACAGAATGGTTGGGGTTGGAAGGGACCTTAAAGATCATCTAGTTCCACCCCCCCCTCTGCCATGGGCAGGGCACCTTCCCATAGATCAGTTTGCTCAAAGCCACATCCAGCCTGGTCCTGGACGCTTCCAGGGATGGGGGATGCACAACTTCTTTGGGCAACCTGCGCTAGGACCTTGCCATCCTCATTGTGAAGAATTTATTCCTAATCTAAGTCTACCCTCTTTCAGTTTTAAAGAAAGAAATATTGATTCAGTGTTTCATGAAATGATTTGTGAGCTGTCGTTTACTTTTTCATTTTCACGGATATGCTGCTTTTAATATTTTTAACCTTTATTTCAACATTTTTTGGTATATTACCCTTGTTTCAGGAAAAAAATTCCATACCTTTCAGTTAGAAGGCTAAAGACACAGTGATTCTGACCTAAGTTTATGTATGAAATTCCAGGCCAGATTTTATTATCATACAAAAGGAATAAACAACCCTGGAAAAACAAGTAATGTAATAGAACATGGGGAACAGGCTGAACCTGCGGAGCAAGACTTGTAGTTTACAAGTCTTCTGGGGAGTGGGGTGAGCAGGGGAGAAGAGGGGACTATGGAAGGCATTTGGAACAATGTACTCAAAAAAATTCTATCCTTAAACTACAAAATGTTATGATCTGATTATCTGTGACAAGGGATGGTAGCAGACTATGGTGGACAGGAAACTTACAGTACAAGATTTTGCTTCAATTTTATTCCCAATGTGATAGGTGGGAGTTTTTATTGTTGAAACAATAAAAGTACTGGGTTTAGCATTTGATGGCTGATAATGAAGGCTTGTGTCCTCTTCTAAAGTGGACATAGTGGCTGTAAATGAGTCTATAGGATAAGATACAGAAATACCTCTTCCACGGTTTAGTATTGAACTGAGACAAGTTATTGTCTTAAATTAAGGGCTAAAATAGATTGTGAAGAAGTCCAAACTGCAGTACCAGCTGGGAAAAAACTAATTCTGTAAGACTTTAACAAATTAATGATAAATAGTAAAGTTTGGGGATTTTTTTGTGGGTGGGTTTTTTGGTTTTTGTGTGGGTTTTTTCCCAATGAAATAGCATGATGTCCTAATTTTAAAATTTTGGGAGAAAAATGCAATTCTTCTGTTCTTTTGACCAGCTTTAATATTCAGTATTCATATCAGTGTGAAAAATGTAAATGCAAATAGCAATGAACACTTTCAGACTTGGAAGGTGTAAAACAAAAAATGTAAAGATGACAGGATAGAATGAATTAAAGGGCATTCACTACAACCAGCAGAAGCATGCAGACATATATGTATACATATTTATATATATTATCTTGGGACTAAGCCGTTTGTGCTTGAAATAGACTTGTCTGACAACCTAATTTTTGTGATGCTACAGTTTGTGTTCTGCGTTGCTGTAGTAGGAACTGAGAGTACACAACAAGGTAGTTTGCTCCTGCCCAGGCTGTGATAAAGATTATTGTGCTGCTTAGGGTTTTGGGATAGAGAAAGCAGAGAAAAAAAGGAGGAGCAAGGTTCCAGTGGGGTTGCCAAAGCAGAGTGAGGGCAGCGGTTACAGTTACTGTGAGCATTCCCCTGCTTCAAGCATAGGGGTGTCCTACTGCATCAGTGTTGGCTCACGTGGGGAGTCAGCCTTTCAAGAAAGAGCATTGTGAGGCATACAGTGAGATGGGACAGAAAACTTTCCTTATCCTGAGGATGTGGCTGTGTTCGTGGTCTAGGTCTGGTTTTGTGGGTTTTTTTCTTTTTTTTTTTTCCTTTCTTCCTGCCCTCAGTTAAGTAACAGTTCCTTGATTAATGAATCGAGGGTTCTTGTTGCTATTTGAAGATTAAGGGGCCAAGTCACTACGTCTTGCTTAGACTGGCTATCAAGCAAGTATTAAAACTTCTTGAATACTGCTGAGAACAGCAGCAATTACCTCCTGAATGATGAGTAGTTTAAGGACAGGTAGAAGTCATGGAGGGGAACTGAAGTTAGTTGTTATTTGTGATGCAGAGAATTAGTAATTGTTACCAGAATACTTGTACTCGACATCATTTGCAGCGGCCCACCATTTGCATTTTTTCTAATGCCAGAGGTTTTGGGGCTCACTTAAAGTACAACTACTTTTTCTTTATTTAATAATAAACTGCAAAGTGGGAAATCTGTGACTGAGTTCTGAGAGAGAGTAGTTGCAGACACAGCTGGCTAGTGATGAGTTGTGACTAAAATACCAGGTCCTGCCAACTTGCAGCATGTGCACATTTTTCAAATGCTTTTTTTTTCAACCTCAATATCAAAAATTAGAGTCATCATGCTTTTGCAGAAAACTGACCCTTTAAAGGCAGTATCTTATCTTGGGGAACAACGTCGCTGTGGCAAGCAGGAGTTCCCCAGCAGCTGGCAAGGTGCCTCTCCATGAAGTCCAACATCGTTTCTGGTAGGGTAGAGTACTATCAGTTAAACACAGGCAATCCTTACTAGAGTTTCAAGCAAAAGTGATAGTACTTTTTCTTCAGCATGTCAGAAGCAGCTGCAGAAATTAAGGCAATCAGCAAAAGATTTAAATCTGCAAGTCAAGTTCCCAGCAAAATTTTCATTGGCGTCAAAGTTACTTGGACATTGTCTCTACTGTGCCTCTGGTGCCAGGGAGAAAGCTTGTCCATGAATGAAGACAGCGCAAGCTTCTTTGACTACCCAGGCCAAAGAAATGTCTAAAGGACACCAGCTAATTTTGCCACTGATGTCTTAATAACTTCAACTAAAAAGACAAAGTTATAGCATGGACAATAATAGGGTTAAGGGCTGGTTTCCAGACCATGGAGCTGAGCAGATGCTGCTTGTACTGAGCCTGTCATCCAGCCCTTCAGTCAGGATCCATCAATAATCTTACCACGTATCATATTTTTGCTAGGCATTTTTGTCTGCCAGGGATACAAACGTAGTGGCCTAAATTTTTCTCTGTGCAGAGAACTTAAGCAAGCACAACTCCTCCAGCCTCATCCCAGAAAGGAGTGTTCTGCGTGAATCTGGAATAAAAAAATATCAGTAGATTAATGGCCCTCAGCAGGAGAGAATCTGTGGTTCTCTGCCTGGGTTAGAGTAGTTTATGTTCTGTGGTTTGGCGTTATTGAACTGAATCTCTCCCTTTATGCTGCTCTGCAGCCTGCACTGTCCAGCCTCTGTGCTGAATCTCTGTTTCTCTACTAGAGCACTGTTGTTGCTAGATAGTTGGGCCAGAAAAAAAGGCATTTGTTCTGTACCCTCACACCTTCCCATAGCAATGCCACGTTCACTTCCAATACTGTAACCAGAAGCAATTCTGGTCAGCACCCACGATCACACTCAGCTCTTTAGATCTTCGTAACACTGTGCAAACATTAATTAATCTCTCCAGAAGAGATGGAAGGGTAGGTGGGAGTTTGAACTGTCAGCATGGGAGTACTTCTAAGGCACTGCTCTCTGTCAACAGCTACTGACCTAGCCCATGCTGTCTGGGTGGCTAATCAGGCAGATTGGTGATATCCAGAACAGTTAATCACCTGGGACAGCTGCCTGCTTTCCCTACCACCCTTTTGTTGCTCCAGTAAAATGGGATTATTCGAGTATTGTTTTCAAATGTATGGGTCTGTGAATTTCCAGTGTGACAAGAATGACTGTCTCAAAATTGGTAGGCTTTTGTTTGAAAGGCAGTGAGTATAAATCTGGCGGGGGGGTTTTCTTTTTTCTTTTTTTTTTTTTCATTCAGCACTCCCCCCAGAGGCCCCTGATCTCCCACCTTCAGGGAAGGGCTTCAGCTGAACTTAGCAGCACCGATGCAAACACATGCACTGCTTATCCAGTGCTACAGAGAGGGCAGCGCTGCAAGAACCCTGAGAAGTTTTCCAGTTGTGGACACATATGTCAGTTCAAGCTGGCTTCTCTGCAGGGCTTTCATTTTATCTTTCTTCAGGATGCAAAGCACTGACTCTTTGGGTTTTTTGTTATTTCTCCTTGGGTTTTGCTTTACGTGTCATTGTGTTCATAGGACAGTATGGGCTCCCTACGAAAGCGTTAATAGGCTATTCAGAGAGCTTTCAAAGCTCTGCTAGTGCTGTGAGATTTTGCACTTGAGTGAGTAAGGCTTTCCTCACCTTGTAAAAGGGAAGTAGCACATTCAGTGGTGAACTTTGCAAATAACAGGGCCAAATGCAGAGGAGCAGCTGCACCTTTAGGTGCCTTTGTCCTGTTAGCAGTCCTAGAGGAGAAAACCATGAAAGTCTCACTTATCCGTTTATCTAGCTTGCAGCAGTCTGATGCCTTCTGCCACCTTTACTGGTAATGGTCCCTTTGAAGTTGACTACAAGTGTGAATTTATGGTTTTGTAAAGACTGGATTCCAGAACAGGTCATAAATTACCTTGTTAGACAAAGGCTTCTGGGGAAACAATATTGCCTTACAATCCCTTACTGTGTCATTATCCTGATGCATTTCTAGCAATTGACCAGAATGATATGCTGGCCGGTTCTCCAGTCAAGCTTTGAAATTGTTTGTGTAAACTCTTCTGGCAAGAAGAGCAAGCTACAGAGCTATAGTAAATTATCATCATCACTCTTAAAATGAATCTTGAGTCCAGGTGATTGTTAATATACAAAGCCAAGAAGCCAAAGAAAATGAGGATCTTCATTTGCTTGAAATAACAGCAGCAAATTAAACAAATGTTTCTTCTTTAAAATAAAAGCATTTTGAAATTGCCAAATGCCTATTTTGTGCCTGCCCAGGATGTGAGAGAAAAGAGCAAACTGATGCAGCAGAATGAATGAATACATATCTTAGTTATGCATGAATGGGTCAGATCCTGAAGATCACCTGCTTTAGGGAGAGAAGAGGCCTGATCTGATCCTCAATAAAGTGCTAAGCCAGGTAGCAAGGCGTTACACAATTAAGAGTTCTATGTTTAAAACTAATGACTATCCTTATTACTCTTTTGCTTTACTGGACTCAAGCAAAAAGTGAGTTTGCATTTGGAGCGGAAAGCAGGCATATTTATTTTTTTTTAATAAAGAGGGATGCTTAAAATAGTTTACAGTGTATATTTGGATGTCATACTGAAGTTTCTTTAGCAAAAAAAACCCTGATTGATTTCCTTGAGAAATACTGGTCTTTTGGTGGAGGAGGAGAGGATACCAGAAGCATCGTCATGATGCCATGGGATTTTAGCATAACTGCCTCATACCCCTCTCTGGTCTGTTAGCAAACATCCACAGGAAGACCTCATCACCTACAATTTATCACAGGGGAGACTCTTGAGCAACCCTGGGGGTGGGTGGGTAATATGAAGTCCAGTTGGCCATACAATAATAAGGATGCTGTCTTGATTTCAAAAGTTGCCAGTTATACAGTCATTTTGAAAGCCCCATTTAGGTGTGTGATCACTTTTTTACCACCTTAAAAAAAAATAAAATATCTGACTCCTGGTTTCTTCACTAAAGAATTCAAGTGTTCCAAACCAGACACAGAGACTCCTGCCCTTCTGAGCATTTGAATATCATACGTGTTGTATCACTGTCCCTCATGATCTGAGCTTCCCAGGGCAGTTGCAGTTCTACATTAAGTTGTTTGTTAAATATATTTAGATGCACTTGTCTGTAGCTTAGCACAAAGTCATTCCTTCAAGAGGGAATTGAACTGCATCATCTCCTAATCATGGGGGTTTTATTTTATGTTATATTTCTTTAGCCTACATTATTATCTATATTTATTTGTATATATTCATAGTTACATGTCCAAAGAAATTGATTAATTTATGTTCCAGTCATAGGCCAAAACAGAATTTAGGACTATCTTGCAATTCAAGTGGGGTATGGAGCCTGCTTTGTTTTCTGAAGTGCATGTTGCTCTCGCACTGTTCAAGAGCTAAAGAACAAGCATGCTGGAATCCTCTGTTTATAAAGTGCTGAAGATTTTATATGAGGATTTTCAGCTGCCTTGTAACATAGGTTTGCTCTGTTCCCTCTCTTCCTTGAGTCTATAGTGCTGTCAGGATTCATTTATCATGTGTTACGAAACAAGCGGCAAAAAAAAATTGGTTGGAAATTACATTTAGTTCATCCATGATATAACACATGCTTAATTTTACTATTCTGTTTTTCCTTCCCAATTCTGTCGGCTTGCTTATGGACTGTAAGCTACTGGAAATAGTGACTGCAGTAGACTGAGGGCTGCTAGACTCCATTTCTGGCTGTCATCTCTATGAGCTGTTAATAAGGAAGTAAAAAGAAATGGCTGAGCCTTTTCTGGGCAGCTATTCTTACTGAGGGTTGAAAAGAAACTTCCCTGTGAAAAGAAAAGTAAATAGACAAATAATGGAATAGTCACTGATACAGACATACCAGGAAATCTCTGAAAACACTCTGTAGATCTGTTCCTAAGTTCCTATTGAATTATTCTCACTCACTGGATAATAGGTGGCTGTCCAGCATAAAAAGCTTTCAAAGTCTTTCTGAAGTGTTGCATTGGATTGCCTATATGTGCCAACATTTTGTGATATCCCAGAATAAGGTAGATCTTGATGTACGACACACAGTAAGAAATTTGAAAATAAGAGATTAGATCAATTCCCTTTGACAGTTTGGTCTCTGTCCAATCCATGCGGATTTTGACGGATAATTAGCAGGGCAGATACAGTACATTTGAGGAGCAAAGGCTCTTACAACCTGTGGACAGCTAGTTTGCCATAAAAGGCAGAATACACTGTTAAAAGAAACAGCAAAAAGTTAGATTGCTAGAACTTTGACACTTCTGAAGAGAGATCATAGAAAACAGTTGAATTGGCTTTAAGGCAGGACCTAACAAATGGTTATGCAGTTGTACAGTATGTGGGATGAAGCAGTAACCTTGTTATTTTATCTAAGAAAAGGCATACTCTTCAGAAACAGCTAGGAGACTTGTCAGAACAATTAGAACATGGTGATGCAGTTGAAATGCAAAGATACTAATAAACATCATACTGAAATGTTTGTTTCCTTAAGTTAAGGCTCAAAAGTTCCATAAGTGCTGGACCTGTGGAATCATTTACTATCAGTTTTTATCTTGGGTGCATTTTCTTAATTCTATTTTCTTATTTGCCTGACATTGATATTGTAATCCATGATACACAAATGAAGTATTTGATGCATACTGTGATGTGGTTCAGCACTCCGAGTCAAGACTTCTGTCCTTAGAGTCTCTCTCCAGTGTGAGGCAGGGGGTGGAAACCATTGCTGAGAACCAGGTAACTGAAACCCAACTGCTGTGATCATCTGTGGGAGAGCAGAGTCGCTTTTCAGCTCTGCACAGCTTTCAACATTTCATCATCTTGTGATATGAAGGAGAGTATTGTGGGTGTAAATGGTTTTATTTTTCTTCATATTCCTCCTGTTTCCAAGGGAAGGCCTACATTCACAAAGCAGGTTGTCCTGTTAATGTCATTGGTCACACAAATGTGGTAGGTCTTGGTTTGTATTATGTTAGGGGCAAAAGTGGTGACATTTTCAGTGAAAGACAATAAAAATGCTACTAATAAAAATATACTACTAATAAAATAACCTAAGTCTTCTAGGATGACCTTAAAAATAAAATGCAGTTGCACCAAGTCGAGTCTCAAACTTTGCAAATGATTGTGATAGTAAGGTGTGATTTATTTTTTTATATATATATAAAATTTTTGGTTTTGTAACTGATTTCCTCACTACCTTTAAAGGGACAGTCTCATTCACCATAGATAAACATGGATTCTATCAATCATCAATTTGATTAAGGATTTTTTTTTTATCTGATCTGTTACAGCCATTATGTAAAAGTTAAGCAAAATTGATGATTGGTGCTGCTACTCTGTGTGCTGGAAGTCCACAGAACTGTTGCACAAGCATGGACAGGGCAATTACAAGAAGAAAAGGGAAGAATACAATTATTGAGACTGTATATGCCAGGCAACACAAGAGATTGTGCAGGCTCCTTTAATTTGGAAGCAACATTGTTTATTAGTTAGAGCAGCGGAGAATCAGATCTCTGAGCTAATATTCTGCTCAATAAAGTTCAAGCCCTAGACAGGCCTATCTAGAAAATGGCCCTAGTAACTATGACATACCTCAAAGGGGGGGAGGCAGGCTTAACCGATGTTCAGAAAGCTTTAAAGGGTTCATCAGCAGAGCTGTATAGCCCTCCCATGTTGTGTTAGTGTCGATGAATAGTTAAAGTTTTTACCTTAAAATTATTGTTCTTCAAATTTACTGTGTGCTAATGACAGGTTTAATTTTTTTTTCTAAGTGCTGCTGTGTTGTTTGAGCTTGCAGATCACTGCAGGTATTAACAAGGTAAAACTGAGGTCAAGTCAAGTGTTATTACTGTTTGACAATATTTTTGCTAGAAAGTTAGGGAACTTCTAGTATGCCATCCAGATTTTTGTATGATAAATGTTAGTAATAATGAAACTGAACAGCTAAAGCCATGTAACCTTGTCAATACATGCCAGACACATATCGTTTGGTTTATTACAGATACAGTCTTTGATCTTTCTTATGTTTGAAGACTTGATTAGGCCTATCTTGTTAAAGACATAGCACATGAAAGCTGGGAGTTGGTTCCTTTAATAGCAAAGCTCTTGAGAAAATGCTCCTCAAATTAAAGACTAGAAAACACTTCCTAAGGGCTGTGCAAACCTTCCCACACTCAGTATGAGATGTGTTTGGAGATGTTCCTGTGCCAAAATGGTTGGTCTTCACCGATCTTTCAGTGGTGATCAGAATTCTGGATTTGGCTTTTGAAGAGTCGCTTTCTGAGCCAACCTAAACAAATCTGTGTACCAAAGGATAAGGTGACTGTGCATATGCTTAATGCTCACGCAGGGGAAGGACATGCGCTAGCATAAGACTCAACCATGAGTCTTAATAGCTCCATTCAGAAATACCACACGCACTCATCCCTTAAGTCTCTATTAGTGTGTATGATTTGAATTCAAAACTCGGTGTTTGGTCATGGTTATCTGGGTTAGAGAAGGAGTCACGTAGCTCTGAGTGTTTCTCCTCTGTGAGTGTAAGCCACCGCTGGCAAAACACAGCAGCAGGAAGTGATCCTCCTACCTATGTCCAGTGCACCTGCAGGCATTTGTTGGTGAATACTGTGGTATAAGGCTGTTCCCAACTATTCAATTTAAGGTTAACTGCATTTCCTTCTTTGGTCTAGGCCTTTCCAGTATTAGACAGAAATAAATTTATGCATGGAATAAGAAATAATTATTAGCCTGAAAATATTTCTGTATCAAAAAAAGAAGGGCTTGATTATCACGCTTTTGCATTGTTATTCGTCCTGTTGCTTGGTTACGGGGTCATACAGAAAACTACATTCTGAAGAGAATGTAAATTAATTACCAGCTACTTCTAAATCAGCAATTAAAACCTCACCTCCAGATTTCCTATATGTTTTTCATTCCATAAGTATCAGCAGAATGGGAATTTTTTTTTTTTTTTTTTTTTTTGCTTCCCACCCTGTCAAGGAAGTGGGCTCAAGGTAATGGTCAACTGTCACAGCACTCTCCAAACTGTGGAGCTGTTTCACAGTTTGCAACAAGGTCTTTTACCATCTCATACCAACATATTCTTCATGCCAGTCCCTCTGCTGCCTTCTCCTTGTCTCTCCTCATCCAGGGTACCCATTCTCTCTCTGCTTCTTCCTTGGCTGCCCAGCCTCTTAACAGAGCCAGCCACAGCTGCACCTTATCTACATCAGCCAACCCACCGCCCCTGAAGCCAGCCCACAGCTGTATGTTATCAATATTAATTAACCCAGCTTCATTCCTCTACATTTCACCCTTTTTTTTCTTTTTCTTTTTAACATTTCATACCTCGTGTTTTTAACAATCATCACAAACTTTTTACAAACAAACTTTTCGTACAGTCCTCTATACTTCCTCTACAGTCAACCTTGCCCAAAGCAGTTATTAACGTACTCTTGGATAAATGTTTTCTAGGCAGCTGCTTGTGAAACACAGTTTCAGAAAGGCTTTCCTTGGAACTAGCCAAGAGCTTTCCTTCCTCGTTTGTCCTCAAAGTCACATTTCATTTCAGTGTGTGCTGTGGTGGTGGCAATCATAGAACTAGATGAAATCTTCATCTCAGTCATGATAATTAATATAACCTATTTTATTTTTTTGCTCAGCAGTATTATTTTGAGTTACTTCTAACAATGTTAGAATGCTTCTAACAAATTACCTTCAACTTGACTGAAACATTCAGGTCAGCTCTTGCTTTATTGAAGCAATCTAATTATGTTGAGCCAAATTCTATGCACCTAGCCTGGCACTTGGGCACAGCAATTCTGCGCATTGATCAGCTCTTTCAGCAGGTGCCCATCCATGGGGGAGCTGCTCCCTGTCCACACACTGAGGGCAGCGCTCATGCTGACCCATTCTGCATGTGGCAGCTTAGGCATTGTTCTGCATTCACAGGGTTGGTCTGATACTGGTGCAGGGTTGATCACTGGTGGGCTTACTTAGAACACTACGGTAAAAATTCATTGTATTATGTTGTATATTTTGATGTATGTAAATACATGACGCTATGCAGATTTATTTATTTTAATAATGCAGTATGTGCTCTCCACAAGCTTAGAAGAAAGCTTCAATTGGAAAGCTTCAAATTGGATTACTGAGATTCACATTATATTCTTGATCCTGTGTCTATTAATCCTCTGCTTCTTGAATTACTGGCTTCTCACAACCACAGCTCCTGTGGAAATAAGAGCAAGCATTTAATTACCCTCAGACTCACAAGGATGTTCTAAAAACTAAGTTGTTGATGTTTGCTGGACACATCACTAACTATTATTTTTGGTTTGTTCGCTTGCAGTTCTGAAAGGAAGTTTAGGGAAAAATGCGTTTTGAGTAAAAACATTATTTTATTTTGCAAATTTCTTGATTATTTTTAATTATTCTAGAATGCAGCTGTGAAAAATTTGAAATTAAAAATTTCCATGGAAAGGAAATGAAAGGCTCCATACAAAAAAACCCAAAACAAAACAAAACCCAAAAAAACCCCTTTTATGTTAAGAAAATATTGAATTTATACCCTGAATTTTAAAACATTTTCCTCAAGACATATCATTTTCCAAGCTTCACAAAACATTATAAAATATTATTGAGCTACTGAAATCATATTTTTGCTACTAATATATTAAAAAAAAATAATCAGTGCTCAGTGAAAGCTATTGACATTCTTCTAGTGTGTGGTATAACAGTACGGATTTTACATGGGAGGCATTGAAATACATTGTTATCAGCATAGATAACTGTCGATAGGTAGCTAATCTATATTATACTACAAATATAAACGTTAAAGTGTTAATGACCCACATACATATACTGGTGGAACAGAGCGGTGGGAGGTGAATTTCGAGAAATGTGAGGTGGTACATACTACCGGCACATCACGATTTTCTTTCCCTTGTAAATACACAGAGGTTGTAACACTTGTGTGAAGAAAAGATAACCAAGGAAAAGAAATAAACAAGGAGTATTAAAATAGTCTTCTACTATAGTCGTTATTATAGCATTCCATACATATGGAATTCATATGATATCCATACATATCCATAAATATGAAGAATATACAGCTGCCCAATAAAACCATACAAAGTATCCACTGCAAAAACCTAAAGCATTAAACATCTACTGGCAGTTTTAGTTTACTTGAAAATGAAGGAAATCCTGTTCAAAATGTTGTCGCTGTGAAAATTTAATTTAGACAGAGTAATATGTTCTTAGCTAAATATTCATTAAAACTTTAGTGTACACCCATATGTAAACTCAGTTAGTCTGCATCTTCCTTGGATCTCTGGGGATTTCTTTGCAACTTGCATTCCTTGATTCATGTGATATGATTTGTGATGTTCCATTGCTTGTAGGATTCTTGACTGATAGGTCAACTCTTCATGAAAGATGTTGTAGTTTTAAGGTTCTTAAGTACTACTTTTCTCTGGCATTGGGGGTAGGGGGATTAGTTTTCAGTGTACTTTCAGAATGGATATTTGCAGCGTTTGAACTTGCTAGCTACATTGCATTTGAACCCTTATGTTAGATGTCTAAGAACTGATCTGTTGTGGGGTTTTATTTTTAGTTTTGCATTGAAAGTAATTTGTTTACAAAGGACAATGACATGATGGAAAGTAACTCCATGTATTCTACTGAGTGGCGTTTTGCTATAGTAATTCTGGGGTTTGTGGGGAATTTCTATTTGCCTTTTAGTATCAGCAGTCAGGGATGTAGTAAAATGGAAAGGGAAAGAAGTTAAGTTTGATGTAAAATGTTTGTTTGAATAAATGTTTGCCCACAGGAGCACAAATATTTCTTTTTTTTTTTAGTCTAATTTTTTAATATATTAAAAACATAGGGTCTTCCTGCATCATTAGTTTTACATCTGTTTACAAATAATAAAAATCTTCATTTAAAAAAAAAATCATGACAATGAATTTTGAATACCATGTTATTATTTTTAATAAACAGAAATATGAAAGCTCTTCAAGTTAAGGCACTGTAATAACTGCCTAATTACAATGGAGGGGTTGCCCTCCTAAGCACCCTCCAGCCTAGGTAGGACCCAGATTCCAGAACCTGGCTGAAATATTCCTTTGGTAAAGGCATGCAAAGAATTAGGTATGTAATTTCATCAGGTTGGATTGCTAGCCTAGGGTTGTTTAAAAGCAGGTGCTAAGAATAGGTGCATCACTTAAATGCTCTGTGATGCAGGTGATTTATGATGGGATGTCTAAGGAAAAAAGAAAATTATCACAAGTCAGATGAACAAAGGGTGGCTATAATTAAGCATGTATTAAACACCAGCATTACAGACTCTCCAGCCACTGACTTTTTGTTTGCTGTCTTCTACTGATACGGTTCTGCCCTGGCTAGTTCTATTAAATCCACACAAAGGGGCATATTCTGTGTTCCCACCTAGCTTTTTATAATGATCAAGCTGGAATGACCTTTAAAAAGCCAGATAATATTTTATTTACCTTTTTTCTCCCATTTACTGCTAAATGTTAATGAAGGTAAGAGATTCAAATCCTTGCAAATAAAACACTTTAATTGACTTAACCGTAACCATAACAGTAAATTGGCTACTTTATATGGAAAAGCTTTTCAGTATTGTTGAAACACACTTGTACAGTTCTTTCATCTGTCCATAGACTCAGAAATTAGTAGCAAACGTTTTCTTTGTTTCCAATGACAGAGGCTTTGAGAATGTTTTGAGGATAGATTTCCTGAAGACTGGTTGCTGTAATCTAGTGCTGGCCCAGCATTCCCCCGAGATACCTCCACTTAAGCCCTTACTGCTTAGTTTCCAGTATTAACCAGCTGCACTCAGTCGTAACAACAGTTACAGTATCCAAGATTTCTACTCTGGCTTTTCAACCTACCTGATAATATATGTCAAGCTTAAGTCTCATCTATTGTCTAGCAATGTTGCTGAGTTTGGCCTGGTATTTGAGCTAGTCTAAAGCACTGGATGCAATTAAGTTCATGGTACAATGAACATTTTATTGCTGAATTCCTGTTAAATGGAAATAGATCTAAACCCCCATTCTCTTCCTAGGAAATTTCCTCCAAGTAACTAGGGTGTCAAAGTTCACATCCATCTCCGTGGGCTAGGGCAATGCTTCTTACAACTGCAGTAATCCTTTGGGTTTGTGTTAAGAGGATGGAGAGGGATGGGTGGAGGAGTTATAAGGTTTAATCTTGCCTACAAAACCAGACCTCCCTGACTGCAGTGGAGCTGAGAACCATTCTCCACTCTGTGAGCAGCCTGCAGCCTTGTCCAAGTTTGCTTACAAAGCAAAGTGAGAAGAGCAATGGTCCAGGTGGGACCTTGCATATGCAACAGAGTTGCTGCACCAGCCGCAGCAGCAGCAGCCAGCCTTTCTTGACAGACCTTTCCAGGTGAACAAAGCCCTTTGAGACTCACAGCTACTACTCTTTAAGTCTTTGGGATCGTGAGGCTGTAGCAGAGATATTCTGTGTTAGAAAGAGCAAGCTGCCTGGAATGAGCCTTTAGAGACCCTTGTATAGGAATATTTGTCATTCTTTTCTTGTGTTCTGATGGCGGGGAGGGGGGCAGTTCAGACTGCAACTGGTGTTGCCAAGATTAACTTGGATAATACAGTGCAATGTGACACTTAAACAAAGCCTTTATGATTTGCTACTTGGCTATGCAATTACCTGTACTTAGGTCTTCAAAGTAGCAACATGCTGACTGAAGAAATAAAAGACCAAATAAATTTGTAACTTTGGACCCATTTTAGTTTTGTTTTAGCCAAAAGCAAAACATCTGCTGATAAAAGCAGAATCAAGTCCTTAGAATCATAGTATCGTTTAGGTTGGAAAAGACTAAGATCATTAAGTCCAACTGTAAACCTAACACCAAGTTTGTACGAAGAATGTACCAAGTTTGCTTTTGTGGAGGTTAAAAGTGGATAGGGCATTCAGGCAATGATTAAAACTGATGGAAAACTGAGGAATAATTTTATGGAATGAAATTTCCCTTGTGTCCATTTTTTCCAGAAGTTTTTAAAAGAAAAGAAAAAAAGATTCCATTTCAGAGTTCTGTTCTGTTCCGTTTTTCTGTCTATTTCATCTTCCTTTACAGTAATGAAACAGGGAAAATATAGCAGAGGAAAATAATGGTTGAGCATGTTCTGATGTGGTTTTAAAAAATCTAATATTTTGCTTAGAAAAAAATATTCTTAACTGAGTAATGCTTATTCCATGTTGGAAACTGTTATTCAAAACACCAGAAACACAATTTTTGGTTTCACGTGGCATCTCCACGGTATAATGCCCTCTTCTCACTGATCACAGACAAAGCCCTCTGTCCTTGGAGTTCAGGGAACATGTTCTGAGAGTCCTGCCCCTCTGAGACTTCTGAATAACCTGCCTTCTCTGCACTACGTTTCAGAGCTTAGTGCAAAATGAGTCCTTTCTCCTGTTGACTGAATTTGTCCCTAACACAGCATCTAGAAAGATGGAACCATGAAAACTAAGATAAGCAGAATATCAGCATTTGTGGGGATTCTGTAATAGAGCTTGCAACTCCATGCATTTGATCTGTTATCAAGTAGATTGTGTGTGTGTATCTTTAAATACTGAGGACCAAGACTAAAAGAGTTGTCTAGTGAAGGGGACTCTTAGACACAGACTTCTCAAACAGGGCTTGAAATGTGTCATGCATCAGTAGTAAGTAAACATGGAAAGACCTTTTTTTTCCTAATATTGTAGAGAACTATTGTTAACGAAGGAAAACTCTTTTATCCCAGCATTGTCTGAGCTAAATGTGAAGCTAGCTTATTCCCAAGTTATCTGTCCCTGATGTAACCCAGAGCCACCTCCTTCAGCAGCTCTGATTTATGATGTGTTATTGTAAAAGAATTGGCATAAAGAGGTAGAATCCTATGTTGCCTCCATATCTGACAGGCCAAAGGGCCTGCAACCAGTGAAATCCAGACTGGTGTTTTACAGCACTTACACAGTTCCAGGTAGTACAAGACTTTGCCAGTCCTTTAGCAGAATTTACTTTGCTGCCAGCCTGTAAGATGTTTCCGTAGACTGAGTGCAGCTTATCAGGACAATCTGCGCTCAGTCCCATTTACTTCATTCTTTCTTTGGAGCAATGTTCCTTTTGCTAGGCTGAGATGACTACTGTGAATGACTTGAAAGCTTTGCTATACTTGTGGGTTGTGCCTTTTCCTCTTTTTCCTTGTTAATTCTTCAGAATTATTGTTATGAAAAAAATAATACAGTATATGGGGGGTGGGGGTGTGTGTATTGTTGCTTGGGGATTTTTTCCAGTATATAAAGTGGATATCCTAAATTTAGCTTTTGTATAGAGCTTTTCTGACCAGAATGAGAGTTCCCTATGTGGAAGACAAATCTTTTCATACTTCTCTCCAGGCAATCTGATAATTCTTTGAGGATGAAAATAAAACTCAGTTCCTGACTCAGTGGTTGATTTTTCTTATTATTGATAAATTATTGGATTATTTTGAGGTTAATAATACATAGTAGTATTAAAAGGAATAATGTTCTATGTGTTACTTTTATTAAGAGTCAGATCCTACCTATTAATTCAAATTCAGCTACGAGCTGATTGTTTAAGGAACTTTATTTTTACCATCCTCAAAACTGTCACGTACCCAGGTATATTTCCAAAGGTGGACTTCCAAACTTCTCTTTATTGATTTGTTATATTTTCAGTTCAGAAGTCTAGCAGCTTGAGTGTTTTTTAGGAGTCAATTCACTGAAATGATCCCAAACCTAATTTTCATTTTCTTGAACAGGTAGATTCCTCTCTTGTCAGGCCTTCCAGTGGAAGGACTTCTCTATATTTTCTTTAAAGAATACGGAGTCAGGTCCTGATCCTCCTTGTTACATCCTGTTCTCGCTTGGCTTGCCTAATTACCTTGCAAGCTCTTCAGGGCAGAGACCATCTCCAGCTTCTATTTTCATAGAATAAATCTGCCTTGTGCCTACTTGCTAGGTATTACTGCAACAGGAACCATATGATTATTACCATTAGTGCACAAACTATCTCTGTGTGAACTCAACTCACCCACTGTGTCCGGAGGAACTTTGTGCATATTTAAAGTTGGTATTGCTTTGTGTCCCCTGGGCTGAGGTAGGTCTACAAATGCATTTGGGAAGTTGAGTCTCCTGAGCAGGTCACCATCTGGTTACCTGTAGCTCAGAAACTCTGGTAACAATCTACTCCAACCTGAACCTAGTCAGCATGGCAAAAGAAGGCTCTCTCAATAAAATGTTTTCATGCTCATGTAAAATTCTCCCAAAATATGTTACAAATCCCTTTGAACCCTTATAAATTAATAAAAACTAGCTTTTTGAAAGCTCAGGGATTTACAAGCTTAGCCAGGCCTGTCTGATACATATGATTGAGTTATGGTTAATCCACTCAAAAAAATCACTTTTGTCACCACAGAGCCTCATGTTGGCCACATATTGTCAGGAGCAACCTGGGGAACACAGGGCTCATAAAGAATGTAAGTTGTAAGAAAAACATTTTGCAAGTTTGGGAAACATATTCTGTAGAAAACAGCATTAATGATCTAGCAAGCAATGTATGTGGTCATAGCTTTGTGGTCTCTCAGGAATCTTTGGACGCAACAGTAATCATTGCAAGTGAATTAGAAAAGCTTGGAGGATTGGAAGTTTTCTGTGTACTGTGTGCAGCTATTAGAATATAAAATTTGGCAAAAGATTGTATTTCTCAGGATTTGTTCTGTAAATGAAACCAAAATCAGATTGAATCATTAGAACAAAGGCAGATATATTTTGCATTTGAATATAAAACCTATCAAGTGGGTGGTGGGGAGAGAATGGGTAAATAAATACAAAACCTCTTAAGGGTTTCTTTCTGGGTTGGTTTCAAGAATGTTCCACAAAACAGGTTTTCATGGTTGTATGGGGCAATGTGATGCCATTCAACTTTCTTTCCTTTCTTTAGAAATTCTGAAGAAACTGTTGAAAACAGCTTCTGGGCTTTTACTAAAATAGTTTCCAGAGATGAGGAAAATGAGAGAATGCATATACAATCTTAGACAAACGATCTGCTCATATATTGAAGCCTGGATTGTAAAATGACTGCTGTGCCTTCCAGTGAATGAATATTCAGTGCTTCCCTGCTGGGTTGGCTTTTCCTATTTGAACCAGCTACTGTTCTGCACTGTGATTCACTTGTTACCAAATTAAACTCTTTACACACATGGGAGATCCAACTTTATAAAGTCAAATTTTTGAAGTGCTTTCTGGTCAGCCACTGTGCCTGTCACAATCTTCATAACGCACTGAATTAAGTTTAAAATATCATCCATGTGTGTTGTTTTCTCTTGGCTGTTCAGCAGGCCTTCTGTACATCATGCATTTTTCTGTTGACACTACATATCACTTAGCAACCCAGTGAAAGGCCCTATATGCATTGATTGCACACAATTGTCTTTATGGGGTGGAAGTGTTAAGTGAATAAACCCCCACAGGTGACCAGACGGTCATTCCTCTCATGTTGATAATCTGTTTACATCAAAATATTGTTTACTCAGCTCTCTGATCTTCAGGAATTTACATGAAGCTGAAAGAATACAGTTAACTCCCCACACTGACACGCAAGTATGAGCTGTATGTACATTCTCAGAGATGGATAGATTAAGAAGAGGAGGATTGTTTTGTCTTTAACTTAGCTCTCCCAAATAAAGCATTAAAATGCATTTGACAGTTAACCACAGATGATAATGCAATCTTTATGCTGTGGTTCCCATCATAATGGAGAAGTTACAAGGCTGTCACTACACCATAAAGAAAGAATCCTTCCTGCAGTCTTAGTGCTGTCTTTTCTGCTTTCCTCTTTGTAAGCACTGTTACCAAATTACCTTTGGAGAAGTTTGATGGTTTACACTTATTTTTCTATACAAAGTGAATAGCTGAGCTTTTAAAATGAGTTACAGTGTTCTTCCCAGACATTTTTCCTCGCTATAAAGTAGTCCAAAGAGACAAAAATTATTTTAAATTACATGGGTTTTTTTCCCCTCGGTTTTGTTGGGCTTATTATATATTTACTAATTACTGGGGGGGTGGAGGTTGGGGGGTGTGTGGTGTGCTAAACTGAAGAAAGACATTTCCATTGTTTTGTTTGTTTGTTGACAGAGATGTAACTTTTAATACAAACATTATTTTTTTTCTGAGGGCTTTGGAAACTCAATTGAATAGTTTAGTAGTTTGTATCATAGAGAAAAAAAGAAAAAGTAATTTTGAACTTTTTCTGCCAATTTGGACAATCCTGAAAGATTTGGATGAAACATTCTCCCCTTTGAAAAGATTCCAAAACCACATACCCTGAAGTAGGTGAAGTGGCAGGAAAATTGCAGTCTGCTACTGTGAATTTTTTCCAGTTTTTGTTATTATTTGTAAAGGTCATACTGTAGCATATATCGCAATAAATAAAATAAGATTAATTGTACTAAGGGAGCCAGTTACATCTGCATTTTCTGTTTGTCTTTTCCAAGTAGCAAAATATTGTAGTCTGAGTCTTTATAGTCCCTTCACATAAACTTTTATGCGGTGGTTTTTTAGGTTTTCTTAAAAGACTGTTTACTAGAGAAGTATGATAAGAACTTTAGCAAGGCTTTGGAAATCAGTGGTACACTACATAGTAGCTGCACTGGTAACAGTTTAAGAATTTTGAGCTTGTGAAATGAGAGCTGGGCCACACACATGTATGTGTCTTACTACAATGTTGTTTTCTGAAGTCAATTTAAATCAATCTTTGCAAAGTCTGAAGAATAAGTGATCTGGATTTCTCATTATGTTCCCCATCTTACTCTCATTGAAGTCCATGCATCCAGTCCTAGTCTACTGAAGAGAATAGTCCTATTGAATCAAATTGATCCTTGGCGAAGTCAATGGAGTTATGCCAGTGATTTATTTGGCCCATTAACTTCAGTGAAATTTCTCAAGTGGGGAAGGCAGTGAGAATTTGACCCAGTGATGAAATTCTCATTGCCTTTGGTGAGAGCAGCACTGAACCTGGTGTGGTTCAGCCCTCTGAGCCGGCTGCAGCACACATACAGGTGTGTGACTGCTCTGGAATCTGTAGCGCAGGGTGACAGGCAGAGGAGGTGGCTACAAGCCATTTCCCACTTAATGGCTTTCAGGTAAAGCTAATTCTTATATTGCAGAAGATAAAGTTGTTAAATTAATTTTTGGCAGAATCATCTAAAAACTCTGACTTTATGAACATTAACTAGAAAGCTGATAGCTGTTGCCTAGTTCTACAACTAAATGAATGGCCACTTCTATAAACACTTCACTGTTACAAGTTGGATTTTTCACAGCATTAACTTTAACAACATGGGTGTTTGCTATGGAATAAAACTTTAAATTGATGTTTTGCCATTTTGCTAGTTAAAACAAGAAAATAAAATGGAGATAGAATTATGGTAGATTCTGTGGTAAAATTGCCTTCTGATAGATAGGGGCTTTTTGAGAATTAAATGAGAAAGCCAAGAAGAGAATAACCATTATTGTTTCTTAGGATAACTTTTGCATCTTTACAGCATGGTGAGTTTTGTGTATTTTTTAATAAATTCTGTAATAAAACCAGTGACTCTTAAGTATCCTGTATTGGTTTCAAATATGATTTGTTTTCTAAAACCTAATTTACTACAAAATACTGATTTTACATCTCAAAAACTGTTGATTCCATGGGAATGCACTTGAAAATGCTAGGAGCAACTTAGAAAAACTTGGTTTTGTTTCAGTCTTCTAAAGAACTAATTTCTATTTCTTTTTAATTGAATAGAAGCCAGATTTAGATCCTTATTTTCATGTGTTTAAAAGTTTGATAGCTCAAGCCAAACATTTCCAAGGCTGTCTTTATAAAAAATTAATAAGTAAATGGCACTTCTTCCCTAAAGAGGCAGTTTTTAATACGCTGTAGATGATGCTGTTTGTCACTTACATTCCACTGTGTTCAGTCACTGTTTTTTAAAATCATTAAATAGGGGGTGGGGGGTGATGCATGTGTGTGACAAAATTTAAGAACTGAACTGTGTGTAGTGAAGGTATATGGGAAGGAGCAGTAATGAAATTGATGAACCTGTATTTGGGTTGCGCTCCTTGTGCTTTATTGTAAACCCTCTCTTAATCTAGAATATCTTTGTTTGCCTCCTTATTTTTTTCCATTCTGACAAAATTCCAGGCCTTCTAAGTCTAATGATTGTTGACATTAAATTGGTAGGGAGAAGAATGTGAACTGAGCCCCTCCTTTTAGCTAAATGTTATCTGCTTAGACTAATATTGCAATTGCCACCCACTGACATAATTTGTTTCACAGTCACAGCCTGGCAGCATGAATCAAATGTTGACATTCTAATTTCATGCACACATGGGTGTTTGGCTGAGCAGGCCTCAGCCTCTGAGCCATTCACGCCATACCTGTGTAAATCAGGGAGACAAGGCCTTTTCACAGCCACCCAAAGGGAAGTTGCTACCTTCTTGCAAAGTACTGGGGCTAGTTAAAGCTGTGCAGCCCTTTATTCTCTCACAGGAGATAACTTCTGTGACTGCGCTAGTAGGCTGAACAGGCATGTTTACAGGAAGAGCTGTACTTAAAAGAAATTTTTTTTTTGTTGTTTTTATCCAGTGTGTCTAACAGATTTTTCTCATAATTCCTGTACAGGATAGATGGTTTCATTCTCAAAACTGTCTGAACATTTCTATTGTAACTGTTTCTGTCCAAGTGACTTAAATGCAAAAGCTGTTACGGTTTTGCTCCTGGAGTCTGAAGCCCATTAATGATTGTTGAGAAGATGTTTCACCAGAGTGCCTCAGTTCTGATTCCAAGCAGCCATCACCTGGGCTAAAATGAAATTCAGCTTTGATATGCACCTAATCTTTGCACACTCTGGCCAGAGAGAAAACTACAGCCAGCTTCCGACACCCACCTGCCAGAAACTGATCAGAGGCTATAAGGCTTAAATGTTCTTCTCCTTTGTCCTTTTTAGTATCATAACCTCTGTCCCTGGGAGTAGTGCAAGGCTGTCATCCCAAAGAGGAAGAGAGAATGTGGCTGGGGTCAGGTTGCTTTGCTACAGCAAGGGAGAAAGGTGCAGCTGTCACAGAGCGCTTGAGGTGAGCCGTGGAGATGGCCGAGGAAGCTGCCGTTTCTGTCAGGGACTGCTGCCTCCTGTGGCCTCTTTCCTCTGTCAGAGCAGAAAGCCTGGCTTTCCACGGCTCGGCGTGGTCAGTGGGCTGCCTTAGGGACAGCCCTGGCTGTCTGCTGTGCCAAAGAATGGCCTACTTTGCCTGCAGCTCACTCTGAAGAGACCTGCTTCCCACTTTGGTAAGCATCAACTACAATCCTGAGCCTTTCTTGGGATAATCATGGCAAAGTCAGCCTCAGAAACCTAGCTTTTCATTACAAATACAGCTAAAATCTTGCAAGTATCAAAACCATGGATTTTTCTTTCTCTGTTTTGTAGTTTTGTTCCGCTTCCATGCAAAGTACAGTTATTTGTGGTGAAAGAGCAGATTTATTTTGCTTTAGAGAAAGTCTTTTGTTTTTCTTGAAAGGCACCCAAAAGTCATGGCAAAGCCAAAAGAATGGCTTTGAATAGTTATTCACAGATCTAGAGGCACTCCACAATGGCACATCTCAGAAATGTTCCCAGAGCTTCGTGGTGGAATTGCTGAGAAGGATGCCAAAGGAGCTGCTGTGGGGCTTGGTGGCACCTGATTATTGGGCAGAGCAAACTGGCAAAAACACCTGCTTTGCTGCTTTCCTGAATTTGTGTGTGTTTGGAAGCTCTGAAAGATCTGGATTGTTATTGAGTCCTGATGAGAATAGCGGGTAGTCCTGAGCCATGTGACACTCCTCTGTTTCAATTCATTGTGGTCCAGAACAGAGTGTGGCCGAAGTCCAGTGCTTCAGCTTTGGCATCCCTGGATCAGAGGAAAGTGTTTAGCCCTGGCTCTGACAGGGGAGCCACAAACTTAACCATATAAGGATAGTTACATATACAGGTCTCCTGTCCTCTGGAAGGATTCCAGAGATTTTTTTCAGACTGCATATGTGCAGCCCACTGATATGCTGTCTACACAGAACTGAAAGGCAGGATCTAGCTGGCATGTGCAGTACCGCAGTAGTGGAAGGGGAAGAGACTCTAGCCAAGACACTTGGACAAGTCCTTGTGTCTGAGATGTGCCAGATCTTTAATGTTCATTCAGAGTAAAAAGGAACTTGGTTTTTTAGTCCAAAGAATGACACTCAGTAAATTGTGCAGAAGTGAATTTATCTCCCTTGGAAGGATGGAGGGCTGAGTAAACCCTGCTGGTATCAGATGTGCTGTTTCAGGGACGTGCAAAGATTTCAAACTGGAAGCTTAGTGTGCAGAGCTGTTCTTAGCACAGCTCCTGCTCAGCCAGTGGCCTTGCCAGAAGCCCTGGCTTTTCTTTCACCATTTGTGTGGCAGTTCACGGGAGTATTTTCCTTAGTTTTGATGAATGTTGTTTGCATGCCCAGAGCTGTTTAGTCCGGCCTCAGCTGGGGCTTTTTGCCTTCCACCAGTGGAAATTCCGTGCAAGGCACCAAATGCAGGCTTTTATAGGGTGCAGCTTCCCCAAGTCACATTCCTATGGATGATATGGCTCAGTCTGAGATTTTTTGAGAGTTGCATGATATTAGTTGTGCTTATTGGCGGAAAAGTCTTTGTATGGAAAATACCCAAGACAAATCATTTTTTCTTTCTTAAGTGCCAGCTTACCTCCTTTTAAACAATGCACTCAGTATGCAGGGCATCTGCAAGTCTGTATGTAAGTTTAGTCAGTGGTGAAGTTTCTGCACATTTGGGCTTACCTGAACTGGGCTCAAGTCCATGTTTTACACCATCACAAATATAAGAATTCAGCAAGTAATACACAGTATTATCTAGCTTTTATAGCTGTGAAAGCGTTGAGCAGAGCCCACTCTGAACAAGTTTCAAGAACCTGGTGAGATTTAGTATCAGCAGTTAAGAAGAAAATAATCTTTTGATAGAAGACCAAAACAAACTGGACGTGGATGGTGCAATGGGTCTGGCTGATAGATTATTATATTCTTTGACTGTCAACTCCCTGTCATGGTATTTCAGAGTCTGGATGTGCTGGATGTTTTTGTGGTAACCTACAACTTTCCAACCTCCCTGTGCTCATACGTGTTTAACAGAAGAAAATAAACAGCTAATACTGTTGATACTCTGTCTGCAATGCAATGTGTCACCATTTATATTTCTCCCAAGAGGCATTAGTGGGTTTTATTGGACTCCCTATGGTCTCCCCTATGCTCTGATACAGTCCTCTGGCTTGCCCATGGGACTTCCTTTTCCAAAATAAAGAAAAATATCGAAGGGAGCCACTCATCTCCCCCACATTCTCTGCATGTCGGCAGGCAGGACCCCTGCAGCTGAGGTTCATTACTGACAAGCTGCCCTATCCCTGCCCTTTCAAGGCTAGCAGGTGTCAGGTGTTGCCTGTGCCTGGACTTGCCCACTTGATCTTGGCCTTGCATGAGATTTTATCAACCATTTACTAAGCAAAAACCAATCAGGATTTATTTTGGTTTTGTTTTGTTTTTCTTTCTCGCTGTTTTATTTATTTATTTGTTTGTTTTCAGCCATCTGGTTAGGCCAGAAGGAGAGGGCTGGAAGGGAGAATTTTTTGGTTTGGATATTTTTGAATAATGAGAACCTGGCAGTGGAGCAATATGAGCATCTCACAGAGAAGAAGCCTCATCAGCTGGCAACCTGCTGTATAGCTCCTGATGCTGGCTGGTGTCTCACCAAACTGCAACCAAAATGAGTGAGTTGAGACTGAACTTTAAAATTCTTTTGGAAAACCAAGCTGTACCTTGCAGCATTTCTGCCTGCTTAAGTAAGGCAAACAGAGCAAAAGAAGGGTTAAAATAATGTGCTGCCTAGTCATATTGCTGAGTAGGCACAAGCAGACAGCACACTGGGAGGACCTCCTGTGAAGAAGCCCGAAGTGGTCTATGGACTGCTCTGGGTGTCATTGCATTCCTGCATGATAAAGTGCATGACAGAGAGGTGCAGGCACATACACAAGGAGTAGGGTTAGAGCAAATGAAACCTGAGGGTTGATTGAAGCATTTTCAAACCTTTTCAAAGTCTTTTTTATTCTATCAGGTCAAACATACAGTGTCTGGATTAGAGAATATTATCAGCTGGGCCAAGCTCCTAAATCAATTAGGACTTGAAGGGGTTAGTAGCACATTTAGAGGGGCTTAGTGGTAAATTCTGTCTTATTATTTTCACTGAAGTGGCAGTCACAAATGTGAGAGAGGCAGGGATGGTGTCTGTGAAACAGAAGAGGAAAAAGCAACAGAAAGCAGTAAAAAAGAAGGTAGAGAAAATACTTAAAATACATGCCTGAGAATAAAAAGATATGGTGATGCTATTTGCCCATCTCATTCACAAAAGCTTATGTCACTGGGAGCAATTTGAATGATATCTATTTGAATAAATTTGTTTAGAATTTGGGTAAGAATATAATTTGTTCCCTTCATGCAATGTTGGGTGTGACTGTTTTATTGTCCGAGAAGGACTGTACCATGACTAAACCGAAAAATCATTGCTATTGCTACAGAAAATTCCATGTAACTGTGTGCCTCTCCTGTTAGTTAACAGAAGCCAAACCTTGTTTGCAGGAGTATTACGTATGTTTGCTAAATTGTAAGCTGCTAGGGGCAGGTTTACAGTGATGGGAATTAAGAAATGCCCTTGGCAGGCTCGTTGGCTTGGCCAGCATCAACACTGCTGTACTGTTTCTGGACTTTAGCTGAGTCATGAACAGCCAGCCCAAGCGCATCTGGACTGATCCCCCAAAACTTCTGGTGCCAAGGTTAGCACTGGCAGAACCACCTCCAGTGTCTATAGCCCAAGTCCAGCAAGCTGGTCATTTCTAATGCTGATACGTCTGTTTTAGAAATGGGGACACCCTCAGCCTGGCAAAGATGCACAGAGGAAGTCTTATGAAAATGTCACAAGGTTTAAAAAAGTAATGTCTAGATCTCAGGATGTGTGTTGGTTATAGTAGTGAAAAAGTGCGTGTGTGGCAGAGGGTGATGTTTGGCACTGTCCATGCCAGCAGGATTACGTATTTTATTGAGCATGTCCACCTTGAGCATCTAATCTAATGGTTTATGCAAGAATTTGTGTACTCAGATACCTGGGGGTGAACTTTGTACATCCTTCCTGATCCTTTATTCTTAAGTACATAAAATTCCTCAAGACCTACATGTGCATTAAAGTAGGCTAAGTTACTGGTTCCTTTCCAAGTAACACAAAAGCCAAAAAAAAAAAAAAAAAAAAAAGAAAGGCACCAAAAAAACCCTGATGGAAATATAATTCTGGTGTAGTTAACAGTATGAGTGCAAATATTTCTGGAAGGAGTTTCCAGATTTGAGCAAGTTTACATGCCTTTGACAGTGGCACAGTATGTCCTTAGAGAGCCAGGTTACTGTGAACTTCTGACTTCGTCTTTCTTAACTTGAACTTTATTCTTCTTTTAAGGATAACTTGTAGCAATTTCAAGAGCTCATAGTAACTTGTGAGTAATGTGGATTCTGTCCCCCACTACCAGCTTTAGTCAAATAGATCTCTTGTGTTTCAAGATGAAAAACCTTGAGGTAAATATAACTCCACCTCACCTTGTATGTAGTTTCCTGTCTGGAGAGTATCTTTTTTTATGTGCACTTTGAGTGTAGTACTTAAATTTAAGATGGTAAACAAAAATTTCAAGCGATGGATTAAAAAAAACTAGTTCTGTATTCTATCCATTTGTCTTCCCTTTGTCCTTAATCTTGATTTGCCCTGTAGGTTAGTCTTATCATAAAGACAGTATAAATGACTGTCTCAGCGCCTTTCCTCATTAATGCTGCAGGAAATTGATGAGTAGATCTCTGGAACTGTGGATTTTTTTGGCAAGAATTATAGCCCCTATTTATTTTGGAGGGACCCATGTGGCTTTCTAAGTAAATATATGTTAAAATTTTCCCCAAAAATAAACAGTACAAGTAATTGCTTGATATATGAAGTTGACATTTTGGCTTTGTGGTTTGCTATGATATGTAAAAATATAATTTCCTCTTTGGAAAGATGCTACTGCAAAATTGTAGGTAAATTAAAATCAGTGGTTTATTCAGAAGATGAGTAATAGACTCTGGCTTAATATATCAATATTTATTCTGCAGCTTCACAGGTCTGCCCAGATACATACCATCTAATGCTAAATGTATGCTTGGCTGTGATATTACCTTTGTTTGTAATTGGAATGGATAAAGATTGATGTAAGTGTCTTGCATACTCACTCTAGACCAGATTTGTAAATAGCATTGCTCAAGATATTTGAAAAAAATATACAGGAGTTTCACTCTGAGCATTACACTTACTCAGTCTGTTTACTTACTTGATGTTAGGCACTCAAATAAGTGTAATTGAATTCTAAAAGTCAGAGGATGAAGTCTAATTTTTTTAAGCTTAATGAAGCTGTGTCTGCTATTACATCTCTGCCTTGAAGGAATCTGTGGGATAAGTACTATATTCATAGTTACTTCTATTTGTGCATCTTTTTTTAATTAAACTTAAAAATAGAATCCAAGAAAGAGAGGTATATGGCTTAATGCATTGAGTACCCTTTGACACACTGAGGTGCCTGGCAAATTGACACTGATAAAGCTTTGGACACGTGCCACATTATTAAAAGTAACAGGAGTGAACTACATGGCAGAGCTGTGGGGAGGAGGAGTGGGCGACTGGTTCTGAAGGGAAGCCTGATAGGCTTTTAAGGGCATAAGCACCTCTGGAGAAACATTCCAACAAAAGATAGCTTAAAAACAGGAAAACAGCTACATTAATGGAATTATTCTGATTTTTCAGGAGTAATTCCAGCTGCAAAGTTAGAAACAATTAAAAAAACTTAATCATAAAATTAATAAAATCTGTCATGATTTTGTCTTACAGTTTGTAACAAGGTCCAACAGCATAATGATGACATCCATGCTGGTTAATTGTAGAAAACCTATTGCTCTGCTTTTGTTACTCAGTTGGATAATTTTGTTGAGTAAGACCTTATAGTTGCTTCCCCAAAGTCTGAATGTCTGAACAGTTGGTTTTGGATCATTCTCTAAATTTGAGTATTACTGAATAATATAAGATTCAAGTGTTCTTCTGTTATTATATGGAAATCAGAGAAAATTTATTTAAATTTGCCATTAGTTTTAATAGTATTTTATGAAATTGGAATATATGTAGTTTAAACCTTAGCTCTAGTGAAATAAATTTCTCTCTGTAATGCACTGATCTCTTTGTATATTTAGATGTATTGAGCAGGATTCCAGTATAACAGCAGCAAACTAGATTCTTCTTTATACAATTTGCTTGCCCTCTGACCATTTTTTTTGTCAAGAAAAATTTCCACAAATACGCCTCTTCACAGTCACTTATAAATATATATATATATTTATATATATATAAATATAAATATATATATATAAATAAATAATATTTAAATGTTGGAAAAATAAACATAGTGTAATTATTCTAAGAGACATTTGTATCCATTGTTCACTACTTAGTATTAGAAATGTGAGTTTTGATAGGTGATTGTGATCTTAGAGGTTGGATACTTCTGGTGTTCCTGTTTCTTGTTTGGATGGCAGAAATTCATACAGGTGTATTTATGCAAGCCTGTGCACATGTGAGACTGAAAATTATTTTCCTCCACCATTTTGACTTCAACTGAAATTTAGTTAGTCTGAGTTGTTTGAAAGTTTACAGAAAGGAGAATAAAAGGTCAGAAACATGTAGCATAAATAATACATTAATTTTAAAATTTGGTGTACTTTTCTGTCTGGCATTTCTCTATTACTATATATTCCAGCAGTCTTGACTAAATCTTTATATCCACAGATTTCTGCAGCCTGATTTTTGCATGATTATGTGTCCAAGTGATACTGGCAGAAGCTAGAGGACTCCAATGTGAACGGAGTATTCTGATCCAAAGGAAAGCAGATTTTTGTTGGCTCTGGTGAGTTCATTTCAATCAACATAGATTCAATTTCCTTAAGAGCAAAATATAGCCTGTCTTTTGCCAGCACTTTCAGTAAGATTGAGTCCTGGCCTTCCATACTACATCAGTTAGTTCTACGGGACAACTCTTATTAATTCATCTTCCTACTGTGAGCACAGTAGTGGGAGATGTTTAAGCCAACACTTGGATTGTCATTCAAAGCCATGGAGTAGGTTCCCTAAATAACAGTTAACCCTGTCGAGGAAATTTGCTTATTGGTTATTAATACAAATAAATACAAGAGAAAGCAAATGGGATTATTTGGTGATACAGACCCTAAAATAAACATTTGATTCAGTAGCGTGTATGCATTTTGGAGCAAAAGTCCTACTGCAGATAATACTTCAGAACGGTTTAGTTCTGCAACACAAAAAAAACCACACCACCACAAAACATATTGAGGTGATTATGTGATCTTTTATATTTGAGCACTGCAAAGTCTCACACTTGTCTGTTTAGGAAAGAAGCTGGCATGTGGATAGGACAGTGTGCAAAGACCTGGATTCATTTCCAGCTGCAGATTTCCTGTGCTACCTCAGACAAATGCCTTTAGTTTTAGTGCTGTTGCTGGAACATGAAGATGTTAACAGCCAGCAAAAATCAAATGTAAGTTCAAAGGATACACCTATTCAGCATTCTGCTTTAGGCCTAATCCAAACCCCATGCACTGCAAGTTTTTCCACTCAAGTATCAGTAGAAATGACCAAATAAACCACAGCTTTTTTCAAAGGCTGGAAATATGAAGACCTCTAAGTGTGAGTAGAGACTAGGGAGAAATGTGAGAGCAGGCAAGGCAAACGTTGACAAGGCAGAGAACTGGAGGAAATTATCTACCTGTGCAGCAGCTAATGAGTTACTGAGTAAGGGAGCTCTTTCCCATCAAAGTGACCCTTGTATTTCAGGCATGTTGGTTGAGCTGGCCTTTGACAAATCTGTGATGGCCAGCTGGCCAGTGACAAATAGACCACAGCCAACCTGCTTGCTCTGCTGTTAGAAGGAAATGTTCAGGGCAGGAAAAGTAGCACACGGAACTTTTTCCACAGCATTGGACCTCAAATCTTGCAGAACCCTACAGCTTTACTTCTGTCTTCTCTCACTCCACAAGATCTTCCCTGTCTCACCAACCACACTGTGCCTTAAAGCTGAACTTGTGTTGCAAGTCAATGAAGATGTGAACGGGTTTCCTGTGAAACAGCTATCCCACCTTACTCCAGATATCAGTAACAGCCTGCCTGTGTTCTACAGCTTTTCCCAAGACAACTGGCTGCTGTCTGAAAGAGGATCTGGGTCTAAAAAGATCTTTGGTCAAACCTGTCTTCTTGCTCTTACTTCAGACACTAAACTTTACAATTCCTCTGTCAATGACAAATCCTTTCTAAGATGTCTGACTGTCTTCCCTGCCTTGCGTCTCTATCCCCAGGCACTGAGATCCTGTTATCACAAGTCTCCCTGACACCCCTGTGTCTTTTCACAGGATCCACAAGCCATTGGTCTGGCTTTGACATACTCATACGAGAACAGAATGCTGTGGCACAAGGACACTGTAGTGTTGTTCAGGATTTGAACTGCAGGTCCCCTGGGGCTTAGGGGTGTCACTCATGAAGGAGCATAGTAGTATAGCTCCAATTTAACAATTTATATATAAAGGAGCTGATTCACTTTGCTCTATGGAACAGATGCTTACAGCTGCTTAATGCTTAATGGATTGTAACAAGGTTAGTAAAGTCTTCAGCAGTAGCAGCTCAGGGCACTATTGAACCTTTTGTGGACACCCTCAATAATGCGGGCATGATGGCTTATGTAGGTACACGGAACTGAATCCTACTGAAACTAGTGCATCAAAATAAGGCATGGTGTTTGTTTTTTCTTGGTCATGTCAGATTCCCAATTTGATATGCAGTGAGGCCGTGCAACTGAAGAGACACCATTGCAGAAAGAGAAGCAGGAATTGGAAGTAGGTAGTGGAAAGGTAATAGGTCAGGATGGGATGCTGTGGAACCTGCTGACTTTGGATTGTGAATCTATACCTTTGAGGGTTGTTGGTTTTGGAGCCTTTTGCTATATTTACTACTTGGTGAAAATTTTCAGGGGAGCCTTCCTTCAAGTCAAATCCTTGCTGCAAACTGCACATATGTCATCACAGATTCTGTGTTCTGGTAACTGATGAGGACAAGAGACATTTACTTGTATCCTTCCTTAAGAAAAGAAAAAAAAAAACTTTCATCCTACTGGGTAGGCAGCATTTTATGAAGAAAATTTAAGAAATTAATTAACTATAACAGAATTTCACCTCTTTAACCTTAGCTCTTGAGCAAACCTGAGCTAAATAAACATCTGACCATTCAATCTCTTCCACTTAAGGTTAACTTGAGTTTATTATTCAGGCTACTGCCCTTGTGTATTAGGCAAAGCATAAATTATGCATACTAATTACCTTGGATGGGGCATGACTTTAATGAATTCTTTTAATTAAACTGCAACACAGTGGTTTTGTAGAGGATGGTCTATATTTCATCCTTAAACTATGTAACCTTCATCTTTGTCTGGAGAGATCACACATTTGAGTTGGTTTAATTCATTTAAGTAGTATGTACAAAAAGCAACATACCCTCGCTATCACTGGGAAATTTGAAAAATGTTTGTGTTCTGTTGCAGTGCTAAGAAATGAGATTCTTCAATGAAAAGTTATGATTCTGGTGGGAAGGCAAGGGCCAACACATAGGAAAAGGAAAGGCAGTCTTGAAGGAATGAATTAAAGAATTGTGTAGTGTGGGTAATTTCTAAAACAAACACAAATAGATCATTTCCCAGGACATCCCACTTACTTGGCATTTTATGTTAGTGGCAAACCAGCAGAATTATTTGAGTCTCTAGTATGTTCTTTGCAAGTGACTTTGGCTGCTTAAAAATGATCAGGTCACAACAACTCAGCGTAACAGTTACACCATTACCTGGAAAGAATTTGTCTATTGTGGCAGCACCAGCAGCTTACTAGCAGGAACAACAGCAGAGGCTAAATGATCCATTTGATTCTGATTCTTAAAAGGAAAACATGGTAATTGTCCCCTCTCAATTACTTTGTCCTTGGCCCCATATATGAAATCTGCCTTTTCTCTTTTGCCTTTTGCTGGAGTTTATTATTTTGTTGTTGTTATTTACCTATTCTTGGCAGTTTTGAGGCTTCTGTGGCTTCCCAGAGTCCAAGAAATAAAAATCGTCATTGGATGTGCATCAAGTGACAGACAAGGCAACTGCTCAGTTACAAAGAAGCATGGTGGCTGTTAACAGTGTCTTTATGAAGGAAAATAGCAAAGGTTGCCTGTCTTGACATTCCTTCTGTTCCATCTATCAAAGTCACCTTCCTCCAGGGTCCATCTTTTATGTTTCATACATAACTGCAAGATGTGTGCCTGGTCAGTCATGCCAGACGTGTCCTGTTTCCTCGCAGAGTTAATATGGTGTTGTGTCCTTTCCTTCACAGCTCACTGGTTGGTTGGTTGGTACTTGTACGCCAGCCAAGTTGTACATCCCCAGAAGTAGTAAGTGGGAATTTTCTATTTCAAATTCACTGTTCGCAGATAGTTTAATCCATGTCATGCTTGTCCTTTGGTCCCACCGTCACGGTTTCTTGGTGTTGTTTCTTCGTTGATGCTTCCTCTGAAAGGAAGATCTCCCCCATATAGTTATTTGTGTAGTTATCTCCTACCACAGAAACCATTTCTAGTGATATATATGGGAAGCAACGTGGTGAAAGGCCCTTCCAACCCAAACCATTTCATGATTCCATGAAGACAGGAATAATCATGCCTCTATGCATTCAGTCCATCCAAACTGTTTTTACATATTTACACTATTTAATCTGAGGTATGATATGAAGAGAAATGGCCAATACACTGTATCTGTGACATCAATCCAGCTTCTAAGATTTGTTTAAATATTTGGTGTTGGACTCTTCTGTTAGTTTTCTCTGAGGTCTTCTGTGGCAATAGCTGACCTTAACATTTTGTATTAGGAAGCAAAGTCTTCTCACTGTGAAAATGAGTTAAAATGTTTGTGCTCATAATACGTGACCAGTTTTATTCCATGTAGACAGAGCCAAATTTTAGAAAGTTGAAAAATATTTATTTGCTGGCATGCAAATGTTGCATCTCTCTATCTCCTGTTTGGGGAATGAATTTTAATGTGCACTTTGGAACAGATTTAATCTCATCTGCATTTCCTTGGGTGAATCTACAGTTTAGGCTTTGCTTTTCATTGCAATGATTCCTGTGTGATTTCAGTCATTCCTTGATGCCATTATCTGCCATAGGGTTGTCTTCCTCACAGTGCCTGCAGGCTGTGCTCTTATATAGCATATGTTTTGACAAGCCATCTGGTTTCAATAGGTTTCCCAAGTGTCTGCCTTCTCACAACCTGTCTTTTTGGCAGCCACCAGTGCCTACAAACCCTCTGTGTGGCTTCCTCCATGGGTCAGAGACTCTTATTTTAGCATGGAAGTGTTAGCACATGATAAAGAATGAAGAAGCTTATGGAACCAATGTGACATTATTGGTATAGAGAAAGGGACTGAAACCAAAGGACTCAGCACAGCTCCCACGAGTGCCCCTGTCTGACATATACGGGTGAATGAAATGGGTTTAGCACGCCTTCTGTCTGGGCACAATGCCATACTAACATAAGGTTCTCAGCACTGGCAACCAAGAGCCCATGTACAGCATGTGTATCAAAGGTATTTGAAGACAGCGTTGCTCCAAGGGGCTAATTCAACAGCTGCATATCTTATACTTGTACACCTAATTGTCAGAGAAGTTGGTCATGACCCCTGCAGCTTTTTTAACCCCCGCAAAAGAACAGCATTAGCAGAATTAAGAAAATTACAACCCAAATGTTTTCCTGCAACCCAAATGTTTTCCTTTCCTCAAATTGTCATGGAGAGTCAGATAAGAAGTTGCACTGCTAGGTGACAAAATGGTTACTAAGCAAATCTGAAGTTCAGAATCTATAAGCAGAAATAAACAAAAAAGCATGGTTACATACCAAGTTACTTAGAGCTAATAAAAGATTAATTTCAGCAGTTACTGCATACCTTCAGCAGTTTGCATGGAAGAATAGTACTGGGGGAATTTTCCTGTCTTCTTTCTCTATTGCAACGTAGTGAAATCACACTATTCCTGGTACTCATGTGAACTAATTGAAAGCTAGCGTAGAAATACTACTCACATCCCCCCATTGTAACATATTCTAAAACATTGTTGTAGTCTGGATCAACCTACAATACTGAATATGCACTTGGGCATATCATCCAGATGAAAAAGATGCATGTGCATTCTTTTTTTCTGAACTTTCAAATTTCTAAACCTCTGCTGACCAGAAATTAGTTGGCCTAGTCTTTGACTTGCAATAATATTTTAAGATGATGCACGTAAAAATGAGACCAATTGTTGTATCAAACAAATGATTTCTGCTTTGCCAGTTCCACGGCAGGCAGTACCTATGCTAGGCTCAGTAGTTATCTCAGCTTCACACAGAGAAGACAGAGAATAGCTTAGCCAAACCTGATGCTTTGGCTTCTAGTCTGATCATCTAGCTGTGAGAGAGCAGCCCTTCACAGTTTCTTGATGGGTTTTCCAGCTCTGGAAACAGTCACACTAGTAATTCTAAAATTTGCCACAAAAATCTAATTGGGGATCAAAGGAGCTGTCTATCCATTTGGTTATAAACCTCTGCTACAAAGCTGTACTCCAGTTACAGCAGTAACGGAGAGACAGACAAAGCCTGGAACAGGATACTTTGTTGGAGACAACCTGAGAACTGGGAAGTAAGAGTTACCTACCCAGCAATTGAAATCTAAGACTAAAGCTTTAGAATTACCTTTGAAATTACAGTTCAAACATTACATAATAGTTTGGTTTCTGTAGAATTCTTTCAGTTAATATACAGCTTTTATCAACCAGCATTTATTGGTGACAGCTTCATGCCTCTTGTTTCAAACAATAAGCTCCCCGAAAAAAAGGCACACCAGAAGCTTTATAACTTAACTTCTCCAGGTGTCAGAGTCCCAAAGTGATGTATTATCTGCTGTGGAAAGCTCATTCCCAAATTCCTGTAGGAGAGGTTAATTTCCTGGTTGCTTTTTCAACAGTAGTTCATTCATCAGCGGCAAAATTCAAGATCAGTTTGGCTACCATCACTTCAAACTAGGCAATTTGCTATGTTCTTTCCACTTTAGATTCAGATTGTAAACCCAAGAGTTCATCTTCTGGAATCTTTAGCCTCAAGGGGTGAAAAAGCTATTTTAAGAATTCTCTAGAAATGACCATTGTGTATGAAAGTAACGGGATTGTAAACTCTATATGCTTGTAAACTGCTTCTCTTGTCCATGTCATGAGTACCGAACACAAACATGAGTATATAGACTGCCTTCTGACAAGTCTGGAATGTCAAAAATAGTTATTCCAAATTTCTGTGACTGGCAGAAATACATAGTCATGATAGGCATCTGCAATCGCCCAAATAACTACGTTTTTCTTTTTGTGTCTTTTAATGATGCTGAAAGTAACATGTGGTAGTGAAGTGCTGTGGTGGCTTGACCCTGGCCGGAAACCAGGTGCCCACAAAGCCACTCGGTGACACCTCTCCTCAACAGGCCAGGGGTGCAAAAATATAACAAAAGGCTTGTGGGTCAAGATAAGGACAGGAAGACTTTGCTCACCAGTTACCATCATGGGCAAAACAGACTTGACTTGGGGAGATTAATTTAATTTATTGACAATCACATCAGAGTAAGGTGATGAGAAATGAAACTAAATCTTAAAACACCTTCCCTCACCTTCCCTTCTTCCTGAGCTCAACTTCACTCCCGATTTCTCTACCTCCTCCCCCTGAGTGGCACAGGGGGATGGGAATGGGAGTTGTGGTCAGTTCCTCCTCACACTCTGCCCCCGCTCCAGCGCGGGGTCCGTCCCACGGGAGACAGCCCTCCGTGAACTTCTCCAGCGTGAGCCCTTCCATGGGCTGCAGCTCTGCACACGCTGCTCCAGCCGGGTCCCTCCCAGGCGGTGCCGTCCTGCAGGCACAGACTGCTCCAGCGTGGGGTCCCCGGGGGGCCACCAGCCCGGCCAGCAAACCCGCCCCAGCCCGGGCTCCCCTCCCCACGGGGCCACAGGTCCTGCCAGGAGCTGCTCCAGCGCAGGCTGCCCCACAGGGTGCCAGCCCCCTTGGGGCACCCCTGCTCCGGCGTGGGGCGCTCCCCGGGCTGGGGGGGATCTGCTCCCCCGTTACCCCCCGGGCTGGGGGCACAGCCTGCCTCACCATGGCCTTCACCGCGGGCTGCCGGGGCATCCCCGCTCTGTGCCTGCAGCACTGCCTGCCCCTGCTGCGCTGGCCCGGGGGGTGCAGGGCTGCTGCTCTCACCCCGTCTCACCCCTCTCCTCTCCAGCTGCAGTTGCACAGGTTGTGGTCCCCCCACCCTGCCCCCCTGCCTAACTCCATTATCCCAGCAGCGCTACCGCCATCGCTGCTGGGCTGGGCCTTGGCCAGCGGCGGGTCCGGCTGGGAGCCGGATGGAATCGGCTCTGTCAGACACAGGGGAGGCTTCTGGCAGCTTCTCACAGAAGCTACCTCCACTACCAAAACCTTGGCACACAAACCCAGTACGAGTGGTTTCCTAATTAAAGGGTTGATTTAACAGAAAACATACACACGTGTTTGAATGCAGCCCAATTTATTCTCAAATTCATCTGGATTCTTTATTGAAAGGTCAAGAATCGCTCTGGAAGGACATCAGAAATGAGATAATATAATACTTTTGAATGGACTGCACCTCTTCTTTCATGAAAAGTAATACACACAGGATAGGCTGAATTTGGTTATTCAGACATGATGTGCTGAGCAGAAATTAATAACATTATCAGGACAGTGATTTTTTCCTATTTGGAGCTAGCTTAAAGGAGGTCTACTTATTCTCATCCTCAGACAAGTCTATAGAGGCAAAGGGTAGTGAATATCAACAGCTAAATAATTTACAAGTAACTCGAGATTAATTTGGGGTAAACAGAAGCAGTAGATGATAATAACCCCATCAATCATTTGATATTTCACAACCAGTTTCAAGCAATGCCATTAGATTCTTTTTAAAGACGTACAAGTTTCTCAGAGCCCTCGGCTGCCAAGCTAAGTAACCCCCAAGGCAAGTGCATCCTTTCTTGACTGATCACCTCTATTGAAGAGCATCGGGAACAAACAAATAAGGTAGCAATGAATTAGCTTGGAAGGACTGGCTTTTAACTGTTATGTTTCAGTTATTGTTTTCTCACTCTAATCAAAAATATTTTCTGGGAGTTAAAAATCCTTTGGTATGTTATTGAAATCCCCAGAAAATGAAGATTTTTAAAAATGCAATGCTTGGCAGGCAGGAGCATGTGTACAACTGGTGATACTAACAGAGACAGCAGTAGTCTGTGGCATTGTATGGTTTGTTTAGGTTGTACCAGCATGCCAAATCTGTTACCAGCTTTCCAGACAGAAAGGAACATATGGAACATGTCTCATTTAAAAAAAATAAAGTTAGGAACCTGTAAATTATTTGATGTGTTCAAATGCCTGTAGCAACAAGGAGTTCGATTTCAGTGGGGATTTGCAAAGGCACAGGGGTCACTTCATTTCATACTACTTGAAGGTGCAGGGAGTAAGTACTCAGTGTTTACTATGATTTCAGTCAGCTTCTAAATTCTACAGTAATTAATTTGCAAAACAAAGCACTAAGTAGAAATTAATATCTTTTACTCCAGAGATGTAAAGAGAAAAAATCTGAATCACATTGGAATAGATTAGTATTCACACAGATTCATTTCTTGAAACCCTTTTCCATGCTTCCTCCTATAATTTCTATTCCTCTGTAGGTATATGGCCATTCCAAGTCAGCTATCATAATAAAGCCTGGTGTGTGGATGAGAAATAACAATCATCTTAACCATATGCATGTAGCTGGGGAGAATTACTTACAAAGTTTTATTGCTGTCATTCAGGCCTGTCCCACTACAGGCGAGGGAGATTCTTTGTGGCAAGGCGGCTAAAAAAGCAGTATGTGTGGCAGCAGTTTCCCATCTAACTTTCTGTTTTAATCTAGCTGTTCTTTCTGAACCATACATTTTTTGTATTTTTTCTTTGTCTGATTTTTCTCAAAATATGATTTTTATAACCAAATTATAATTCATATAATGAAAATTAGAACCAAAATATGAGAACTGCATATGAGTATATGCCAGTCAGGAGGTGCATGCTCCTTTCTTGTAAGATGTGTGGCTTGCTTAATGGATGCTTGTGGTTTTTTAACTACCATGCCATCAATGTGGCTGGGATATTGAAAGCTGATGTATTTCCTAGAAGTAGCCTTTTGTGAGGAAAAATGCTTGTGATTTGATAAATATGCATCTTGCTGTAGTTGACTTGCTGTCAAAGTGAGTAAACCAGAGGCACTTGCTGGAGCGGCGTGCTTGGGTGGAGGCGGCATCCAAAGCCTGTTTATCTGGGGCTGAGGGAGCCACCAGCTGCAGCCCAAGAGGCGAGTGGGGCCAGTGCAGGACTGGCTTAGCTCCTCACGGTGGTGGTAAGGTGGCTGAGGGCAGAAACTGCACAACAGCTGTGGGAAACTATTGTCCAAGCATACTAGTTCTTGTGTGATTTTTTTTTTTTTCCAACAAAATCCCACACTTGCAAAGAGCTCCAAGTGCAGAGAGCTCCTGCTGGAATCAGTTTAGCTGGGATGAGGGGACTCAGTCCCCACACAGGTGAATGCAGCACTGAGGCACTACGCTTAGGAAGGAAGTATGCAGCTAAGGGACATGCATAACAGTATGACAAAAATTATTTGCTAATACATTGAGAGGGTTAATGTATTTAGAAGATGTACAGAGAAAGAACTTGGAGCTTCTGATGTGTTTTGAAAAGTCTCCATTGCTGTAGCAACAAATTAATATTGTAGCAGGGGACCACAGAAGAGAGTTTAGACATGGCAGGATATAAGTACATATGGCAGGATGTAAATAACTATGGCTGGAGAAAGACCTGCTGTACCCTTAAAATCAAGCTCTATTAATTTTTCAGAAGGTAGAATCCTTTCCTGGTAATGTAAACATGACATATGAAGCTGTAGCTGTATGATGGCAGTTAAAATGTTTTCACAAGCTCAGTCTACAAAAGCCACTTTCTTATTGCCACAATTGCAGATGCTGAATTTGGTGACAAGACTGAAAGCTATGTGGGTGCTTCCCAGGAGTTTTGTATTCTTGTGTATCGAACTCTGGTCTGGGGCTGTGACCCTTTTATAGGTAATGCGTAGCCTACTGGAGATTTCAGTATGACTAGTCAGATGTTTGAAGCGAGCCATGTACTTCAGCGTTCCACTAAACTAAGAAGCAAAATGTCTGTCCGGGTACTACTGTTGTAGCCATGGTGTGACCTACACATATGGAGGTGCAGGCCTGTAGACGTGTTTGAGTAGACCCACTGGTGTACTTGGAAAAAACAGAGAAGTTGTAAGGTTATTAAGGTTGGGTGCATAGTTTTAATAAATTAAATAACTGCATGTTGGTTACTTTTTAAAATTTATTTATTGTTGTGTCAAGGTTTTTTCCACTTTGGAACATGAAAATTTAGCTCACAGTGGACTTTGTTACTGTATTCTCTTTAAATCTTTATTCTTAGTTGAAGTAAATAAACCAACATGGTAAAGAGAGCTGATAGCTACTCCATCTGTATTATGGCACACAATGATGGCTGGGAGTTAAAGGTTTGATATATAGATCTATTTTTTTATTGCCAGCCCCTGCCCCTGAAGAAAGTATTAAAATTTCCAGATGAGTAACCAAACAATAAATAGATGAGACAGTTGCTGTGAATATCTGATTTTTTGCATAATAATGAGATATTGCTGGATAATACACTTTGCAGTCCACAGTTTGTCTACATTATCATTTTGATTGGACAAATGCGTAAGAAAGATATACAAGTAAACCCAGGCCAAGTCTTTTATTTTAAATTGTCTCCATGTGAGAGTAGAGTTAAATTTCCAGGACATTTTAAAACTAAAACAGTTTCTAGGAATATCCCTACACACATACGCACACACACGTACACACACACAAAATACACAGCCAATATCTGGTCTCACAATTCCTTACGCACAGCAAAAACATTGTGTGCAAACTGCCACCTCTTTTTCATGCTGGTTAGGTTGGAATTAGGATCATTTTCAGTGAGCATCTTCTTTCTTGTCTTGCAGAATGCTCACAGAAACACATGCAAGGGAGCCTTTCACCTCACAGCAGGACCTTGTTCCCTACCAGAACAGGCCAAAACAAAGGAGGCTTTGGGGTCAGTCACAAATGGTGGGGTGGATAGGTGAATTCCTCACTGCATTCATAGTGAAAAGAAGCCTAAAGCCTAGCCGTGCTGATCTTCATGGACTAAATGTTGGTCTACACATCTCAAAAGAATCTGAAATCTAGTACCATTTCAGTGCAGTTTTGAAGGGGAGGAAATACTGCGCCTCTGGAAGTCACTGACAAATTTCTTATGCTTGCATACAAGGGCGCCGCTGGCAGCACTGAAGCAACATCTCTGTCACTGCTATCACTGCTAGGCAATGTGGCCAATATCGATGTGTAGGTCAAAGCTTGTTCTTGGTTAGAAAGCTAGTAGTCACAGTTAAACTAATCCCTTTTTAAAATTTGTTCCAGGCATTTTTGGTTTAGAGTTCTATTGATAAAGATGGGATCAGAGGTTTTTTTTTCTTTCTAGGATAAAAAAAAAAAAAAAGAAAAAAAGAAAAATTGTATATTATTTTATTTTGGTTTATTTGAACAGTTATAGTTCAACTGTTTTCTGCACTTGACTGTGTTATCTGGACAGGAAGAATTGTAAGCCTGAGCTTCAAGATTAGTTTCTTCTGGTATGCAGATCTCCAGCTCCTGTTGTTGGTCTGGTTTAACTCTGAGCCCTCTAAATCCTGCAGTTATGTCGTCTTGTTCTTGCTTTTTCCTGTATTCCTCTTACATCTCAGTCCTTTCCAAGCCTTCCCACAGATGTTTGCTTCCCCCATGTTCTGAAAGGGCAGGGTCCTGTGTTCCTTGCACCTCACACTCCTGGTGACTGCAGTGGGAGTTCTTGCTGTGCAAACAACCGAAACACCTTACTTACACAGGGCCTGGCTTCCAACCTGCGAAAGCACAAGCAACTAAACTGCAAACAACTGAGTACAGCATCTGCTGGTTAAATGGAGGAGTTGGTTTGTCTCTGCCTTTCTTTTTTTCTCTGTGTGTGTCTGCGTGTGTGCACTAGATAAGAAATCCTTGCTCTTAACAAAAATGGTAAAGAAATAAGCAAGTCTGGCAACTATGACTTAGATGTGTCCTAAAATCATTTACAGCTATCAGCTAACCTCAGCAACAGAGAGATGGAAGCTCTTGCTAGGTTAAAGAAACTTAGAGAGCTGCTGTATTGCAGCTCTGCTGGTACAGCTATGATTTAATTTACAGAAGCGCACGTATTTCCTAATGCTTCCTCCATACCAGATTTATATCGTGGTAGATTTCTGATCCTGTTTCTTCACCAGGGAGTACTCACAGTATTTATAAATAATGCAGGAATTTTCATGAATTTAAACTATCTATAAGTATTTCTGTCATGACAGACAGCATAAGAGCTTCCACAATGCACAGCCATCAGTGTTGTACCCAGAAGCCGTTTAACCACAGAAAAAGAAATGGCACCAGATTTTGGCCTAGTTATTCACCTGCTAGCGAAACGTCTCACACTGAGGAGTGACGTCTGGACTGTGTCCCAGTTCAGTTCCTCCTAATCCCTTCTGCTGTAACTGATGAACACACATTTTGTGTGTTCTTTTTCCTCAGCCATGCAGGTCCAGCCCGTATTTACGAAATACAGAGTCAAATTCAAACCTTAAAGCACAGATTGTTTTCATCTAGCAACACGACATTCCCTGCCCTGGCAAAATTCCAGCCTACTGCATTTGACCTCGGAAACAAGATGCATTTTCCTCCTACTGTGCTGCTGGAATTATGTAACTAACCAATTAATTATATTTTAAAGATTATAATATGGATAATGGGTAGCAAACTTGGTGAAGTCATCAGTCTAAGTGTACTGCAGGTGCAACATCTTTTCTTACTGGAATTTGATTCATTCACAAAATGATTTTTCTATTCAAAACAACTGTCATGCTTCCTTTGTCCGTGGATAATTAAATAAGCTTTCCAATTTATTCCTGTATTCTAATTTACTTAGGGTACCAACCCAAAAAAACCCTCTGCTCACCCAGACAAAAGACATAAAATACATAGACAGATAAATCTAAATGTCAGCCGCAGCACAGTAAGAACAGTTGTGGCTGGTGAGGGCACTGTTGCTGTAGCTGGGAGCCTGGCCCTGGGTGCTCTCTGGTCAGCAGCGGTGGTCGGGGCTGGACAAGGCTGGGTACTGCTGGTGATTCTGTCTTCTTTTCTGAGGTCGTACCAGACAAGTATAGGCCTGATGAATTTAAACTGTCCTGTGCAGGGCTTTTATAATCTACTCCCAGCTTCTTTAGCTCAGTTTTCTAGGGTACAATCAGGAGTCAGAGTAAGATTGTCCCCTTTTATTGCACTTCTTCCAGGTGCTGGTCTTTGTACAGGCCCTCTGCGGTGAGAGAATTCCATCCGAAGCTTATCAGCTCTGTGCTATTTTTCTGAGCCTGTAGGCTTTCTCCTACCTATGGTTAGGTTAGTTATCAAAAGTTAACCAAAGGTTAGTTATTTTCACAGTTTTAGATACTCCTGTGATTCCTCCTACCATAGGATTTGAATTCTTCACAAGCATTTGTGCATGCAACTGCACAGTTTCACTGTGCATTTGGCAAATGGCATTGGTTTCTTTTGGGGAGCAGGCACATAGGGGCCCAACATACAATTTTGCAGTGAAGTGTATATAGGTCAGGTCTCAGAAATACTAGCTGTAAGGACACTTAGGTGCTGGAGCATCGTACGATGTTGTGAAACCCTTTGCAAGTTTAGAGAAGTGGCTACACAAGCACTTTCAAGGCAGTCTAGGCCTATTTCATACTGTCTGGGTACAGGAAGATGAATGGCCAGACTGGACCAATGGGCCGAGGCCAGTTGTGTGAGGGTCCACGGGGCTCAGTGCCGGGCACAGGACCCCAGGCAGCACTGCAGGCGGGGGCAGGGGGCTGGTGCAGGAAAGGACCCAGGGGGCTGGCAGACGGCCAGCTGAGCGTGAGCCATAGTGTGCCCAGGGGGCCAAGGCAGCCAACAGCATCCTGGCTCGTATCCCAACAGTGTGGCCAGCAGGACCAGGGAAGGGATCATCCCCTTGTACTAGGCACTGGTGAGGCTGCACCTCAAATACTGAGTTCAGTTTCAGGCCCCTCACTCCAGGAGGAACTTGGTGGTGCTGGAGCGTGTCCAGAGCCAGGCAACAGAGCGGGGAGAGGGGCTGGAGCAGAAGTCCTGTGAGGGGTGGCTGAGGGAACTGGGGGTGTTTAGTCTGGAGAAAAGGAGGCTGAGGGGAGGCCTCATCTCTCTCCACAAATAGCTACCTGAAAGGCAGCCGTAGTGAGGTGAGGGTTGGTCTCTTCTCCCAAGTAACAGCAACAGGCCAAGAGGAAACGGCCTGAAGTTACACCAGGGAAGGTTTAGGTTAGGTATTAGGAAAAATTTCTTCACTGGAAGGGTGGTCAAGCATTGGATTAAGCTGCCCAGGGAAGCAGTTGAGTTACTGTCCCTGGAGGTATTTAAAAGCTGTGTAGGTGTGCCATTTGGGGACGTGGTTTAGTGGTGGCCTTGGCAGTGTTAGGTTTACAGTTGGACTTGATGATCTTAATCTTTTCCAGCCTGAACCTATGATTCTATGATCTCCTGAAACCTCATCTGCTTTTTTTTTTCTTTCTTTTTTTCTACAAGACCTTAAGGGCACTTTGGGAATCTGTGAGTAAGTTGGAATATTCACCTAGTTTTCCTAAGATGTAGCAGGCATGCTAACATTTGGACTGTCCTATCTTTTAACCACAGAGGCCAGAGATATGGTAGTGAAGGGCAGACTTAGGTGCTGCCCAACACAGCTGGGCCTGTTTGGGCTCTGTGGTCGTACCTGGTACAATGCGCAGGACTGTGCCCACAGCTGGGGCAGTGCTCCAGCTGGTGACTTCAGGGACTGTATATGTGGACTGATTTATGATTCTCAAGTGTGTTGTGTAGAAGCTCTTTTTCCCCAGACAAGGCAATTCAGCTTCAAACATGTCTGTCTTATTTATAAGCAGTTTAAACTTTACACTCAAGTTATTTTCTTCTCTTTCCCCAAGCTCATAATTTAAGGGGAAAACCATCAAAAATAAGTACATAATATAGCAGAATACAAACCCTTAAAAAACTAGCAGAACCTTCAGTCTCTGCTTGTTTTCCTTTATGGTATTTTGTTTTATTAATAAGGCTGCCTCTATATTCATGACAAAATAAGAAAGCGATTTCCAATGAAACAGACAAGTCTTTGTTAGACATCAAATATAACTAATATTTGATGTCATAAATATTAATGACTTTCATGTCTTTAGATACTTTAGATTCAATTCCAAACATTTTTGTTTTGTTTCACTCTTATTTATTTTTTCACATTGAACTGGTTGAAGGAATTTTCCCCTATTTTTCTGTGAAAAGTCTGTCATGTTCTGCACCCTTATTTAATCTTTTGAAGCCTCTTTTCCATCTATTTGAGTTATGATGTTGTTCAATGTATTTTACATGGCAAAATCTGTGCACCCAGGCAAAATTAGCAGTTAGTGTCACATGATAGAAATGCGTGTATGATGGCCACCAGTTCGGCTGTCGCTTAGGACTGATTCTGGGATTTCCTGGTAGAACAGAAGGGATTGAAAGAGGCAGGCCTTTAACTGGAAACATTTAACAGCCCATGTTTTCGGTGGGCACAACACACAGCACGATCTGTCATTTAACATCCAATTTCTTGCCCAGTTCTCTGCAGGTACTGAACAATAATTGGTATTGCCCAGTGTGAGGAGTATCAGTAACTCTAAATTAATGTTTGTTGTTCCTTAAAAGCAGGAAATTCTTCTTTCTAAGCAGAATACTTCTGGATTTTCTCACAAACATACAAATGCGTTTAGGCCAGAGACTCAAATTTTAATGTTCTATAAATAAATAATGAATAATGTTATCAGTTGAATGACTGTTGACACAGAGAGCAGACTCTTCCAGAGATTAGATATCTGAATCTGATATGTCTTTAATAATTGGGATCCAAGATAAAATATCCATCTACATGTAGAGGAGAGAGGATTCTTTGCCTATAGAGGGTTAAACATAGGATAGGGGATGTGCCAATATGAGAGAGACGGAATTATTCCTCCAAGAGTTACAAGTTGTTCCATGTTGGTTTCTAGCGGATTTTGTTCTTTCATGTATTTTTTTAGTATACTGTGATTATAGAAAAAATCTCTACAAACCTGACACTAGACTCTGCTTTTGCCCTAAAATCTTTGTTCTTAAGTAATCGTAGTAATAACCAGTAACTTGCTGACTATTGCAGTATTAAATATGGTGAGCATATCACAGTCTCTGCTTGTGACATATTTCAGTTCTTTTTTTAAGGCACATTTAGAAGTGATCGAGCACAAACCCAGTGTGATACTGACACAGTTCTTATAACCCAGTCCCTCCTCTCACGGCTGTAATAGGCTGCTGTACTGTCTGTGGAGTAGTCAGACTTTTGATGACTAGGTTTAGTAACCCTGCCTTCTTTCCTTTCTAGCTCCAGGATCTCTTTGTTGTCTCCCAAAAAAGCCTGTTCCCTTGGCAGCTCTCTGTCTTCATACCATGGGTCATTCGTGTCATTGAGAGAGGCAGCAAATCAGTAAACAAAAGTAACCCCAAAGCCCAGATCCACCGGGCAGCCAGTCTGCTTTGGACACCAGTCACATAAGTCCTTATTTCTAGATATAAACATTTTTGGGTGCTAAGAATTGGGTAGAATGAAGCCAGCTTTGGCACTGAGAGACTCTGTCCAGTGGTAATTTGCCTTCAAGATAGCTGTAGCCAAGGAACAGGACAAGGCTAGAATCTGCATTTGCCAAGCCGTTGAGGTTACAGAGCTAAAAGTGAACATGCAGAGAAAATACGGGGGGGGGGGGGGGGGGGGGGGAGGGGACGGGACACGACAGAAACTTTATATTTAAAAGTTTAGCTTTATATTAACTGAGGTGCCATCAACACAAGCAATTCCTATAGAAGAATTTTGCCACTAGTTTTGAAAGGCTCAATCTATACTCAGCTATACTCAGATCAAAGGAAAAAATAGACGCGAGCCTGTGATGGGAAATGTAGGAAAACAGTAAGTTAAAAAAAATCATACCTTAAAAAAACTCTCCCTGAATGCTTTCAGAGTATGAAGGAAAGAAATCCCATGTTCCTTCCAAGCCTGTGGAACATCATAGCTGTTGTAAATAGGCCAGCCCCAAAGAGAGAGCTCATGTTCCAAATGGGAGGAAGGAGGTTATTTGCTGCATCATTTTAGCATGTTTGATTTATAGTAAGTAATGGAAAGTTGACAGGGACTTTGAACAAAATAATTCAATGTGTCATAAGCCCAAGATCTGGCATCAAAAATATTTTACTTATGGTATATTCATATGGTGATAATGTGGCCACATTGTTAGTATTAATGAAAGCCATCCTAATTCCTCTTTGTAACATGCATTATTAATCTGCTGTTATTAAACAGTGAGTTTAAAGCAGTCAGGACAAAGGCTAGGACAAGGAGACAAAATACATTTGAAAATTGCACCTTTCAGAGCAGGAACTTAAAGGTTGGACAGCATTGCTTCTGTTTACTGATGAGACTGATGTACTCACTTGGGGGTTTAGATCATTTTGGAGATAGAAAATATTGTCTAGGCAGTCCTAGTGACCATCTGGGTTTTGGTGGTATTAACTAAACTTGGAATGTTTTATCCTGGTTTGCTGAATAAGTGAGGCTTACAAGACCATGTTTTGTGCCTGTCATCTTCTCTCAATCAGCCCAAGCAATGTTCAGTGTTTTGGCCAGCTTCAGTCAAACCTGAGAGGAATGAAAGTCCTCTTTCTACTAACCGAATTCCTTATTTTTAAAATTGTTTTCTTAAAGACTTTCTTAAATAGTATTGTCTGGATAGAAAAGACAGGCTCAAACTAGTACCTTCTTGAGAGAAAGGCAGTCTGAAATCAAGCACAGTTCATTTTGTGTGGCAGCAGCAAGCCACTCAGTGGGTGCATCCTCTGACAAGAGAGCAGGCAGCTCGCTATTTCATCTGCTCTTGTCGGGTAGACTATCATACGGGAAATAGGAAGGGATGGCTGTTCAGGCAGGTATAGCTTAGGAAACAAAGGGCATTATCTGTAGGGAATCAGATAAGTTTATTCCAGTGCTTACACTACAATATGCTTTTCAGTACTGTTCTGTGTTAGCCAGCCCCACTGAGATCAATGGGAGTTGTAGCATGGCCTGAAAGGATAACAACATAAAGAACAGGGATGTACAGTCTTGAAAAACCTCCATGTCCAGAGAGAGCTCCCTGAGTGCTAGTACTAATACCTCCTTGCAGAATGAAATCCTAGTACTGTTCCCCCAAGGCCATGGAGAGGGCTTATAAGAATAGATTAAAGTTTTCATTGTGTCAGGGTCTGGATGCTGCGCTACTTGAGAAAACACTTAATAACAGTATTTTGGCAGACCTTTCTCTGGCTGTTGATTTTACAGTGATTGTGTGTTAACTACGTGGTGTCAGCAAGTAAGAGTTGATACGGAAACATCCAAGAATAGCCTGAATCATTAGTTTTAAACAGTTGTATATGCTGTTTTGCATTTCTTGGTGACCTCCAAGGAACAGATAAGTAGATGGCACCTTATTGCCTAGAGTTCTGAATTGTCCTCAGAGACTGGGAAATATGATTTTTATTTTGAAAAGAAAACAAAATTGGTCACATTTTCACACCCATTTGCTTGAGCCTAATGTGGGTGATGCTTTCTGTACGCATAGTAGATACTTGCATATATAATTTAGCAACGTAGGAGCTTTCTATGTGGAATTCTGTTTGACGGTCTTCCTCTGCATGACTGAAATGAGACCAATTCTGCTGTGTTGAAATAAGGAGCACACAAAGGAGATTTCAGTAGGTTTCTAAAGAGAGTAGTGTTTTTTCAGTCAATTTATTATACTTAAAGCAATAATTTAGGGGGGTTTCCCTCCATAAAGACAACATGAGTCAATCATAATTCCTTCAGAGTCAAGAGAAGGTTTAGGAAGAGTGAATAAATATTTGTAGGAAATAAGTTCTCTCTTTTCCAATTTACAATTACTATTTACTATTGCAAACAGAGAAAGGGTACAGTGTATGATGTAGCATGCTTGGAAGAGTGGAACATTTTCTAAGGCCAGGGTCTGGAGCTTCTGCAAGAAAAATTAGCCTCTTTGAGGGCTTGTGCTACTACAGCACAGGCTTTTCTGGTGCATGAATTACCTGAACTAACAAAACAAATGACCAAAACACTGCTCCGTGGTCTGCAGTGCAAGGGGTAGCTCAGGCTTTCCTCTACTGTGAAGAAGTAGACAGGCATGATTTCCATCCCCCACACCAAGGAGAAAGGCTTTAACCATTGGTGTTCTGAGAGATACAAGGAATTCCACTTCATGTCAGGATACTCCAAGGATCCAGGCTTATATAATGTTTGCTGGTTTTCTACAAGATCAGTTCCCAGCCTTCCTAATAGGTATTTCCAGAGCTAAAGTGGATGAATACTGACAGCTTCTGCTTTGTATCCTCAAAAGCTGAAGGAGAAGACAATGCTGAAAATAGTACTTAACTCTGTGCTGTTGACCTCCTACCCAACTGTGCCACATCCACATTCACAGAACCATAACCTCCCTGACTTGCATTGAGAACTAAAGAACACATTGTTACTGACCCAAATTCATCCCATTGAGTCTCTTTGCAGCGGCATTTGACCCCAAAACTGTCCTTTTAAGCAGTATCTCTTTACTTCGAAAGGAAAAAAAATTACCCAGAGCTTGATCATGGAAAAACAGTTCAGGGTTGCTTTATTTAGTTGTAGGAACCAACAAAGGAGAACGCTCAGGAAAATGTCAAGGGACTTTCAATATTTTGAACAAAAGAAAAAGCAGCACTTAGATACATACAGCCCTTATTGCAAAGGGTGGGCTAATGAGTGATTGAGTGCTAGATGTCACATGTGTTTTCTTCTTTTCTAATGTTCTGGGTGGCTATATGATCTGATGTCTCAGTCAGAGACTCTGTGGTCTGACAAGGCTTTACTTCACTTTAGAAATGTATTTTGTTTTATACTTTATGCCTGTGACCAGTTAGGAGAAAAACGTTCTCTTGATACACAACTCAGACAATCGATTGCAGATAGAGGAAGTGGACCAGTTTGGTAGAATCAGTGCTACAAGCAGAACTGGGTTTATTTTTCAATGGAGAGCCTTCCTCTGAATATGCAGTAGGTGTCCCTGGTGACTCCTGTGTGATGACTTCAAAACAGCCTGATCTTGAGCTGGTGGAAAAATCTCAGAGCAATACCAAGCTGATAAAAAGGCAGCAGATCTTTGTATATCTTCTGACTGGCAGGGTGCGGGGAGGAACACAACCTACCCCAGATTCCTCAAAAGCAAGGCTCTTGAACATGAGCCAGTGGTTTCAAAAGGCATGTCCCAAACCATCTTACAATAATGGGATTTTTAATATGTAACTATATATAGGCAATAATAGAATTTTTAATATGTAACTATGTACAGACAATGGAGTTTACTGTTAGTTGTCCCTCATTGAGTTCACTGAATGGGTGAGGAAGAGAATAAAGTGATTTCCAGAGTAGTCAGCCCTGGCCTGATTCCAGCTGGTGGTGTCTGTTCTCTGGATTGTGCTGGCCAGTGCTGGCTGTATGGGGGCAGAGCAGGAATTCAGCCCTCCAGTGCTCTGCCTCTCCTCTCTGGACTCCTGTCAGCCCTTGCAGGGACATGACCAGTTCAGTGGCTCTGATTTACCTAAATCCTCTCTGAATTGTTTGGGCTGCCAGCATCCATGGGTGAATGCCTACACCATCACCAGGGCAGCAACTGGGAAAAAAGTGTCTCTGTATGTTCTCCATGGCAGCTGGGCCAGCAAGTCTTTTCCTACTGAAATAGATTATACTAACCAAATGGGTTTTCACTGATGTGACTTACAGTGTAAGTTCCATGTGAAGACACCAACAGTTTAATACCAGTGTAGCTGTGCTTTCTTGGGATTTTGCCTGCATAGAAATGCTACAGAAAATTAACAAATTCTTCACTGCATTACAATCTAACAAACATTGCTTTGATGCAGACATGACCTAATACTGTCATGTTTGATGTCATTAGTGAAATTCCATTGCAGGAATTCATCTACCAACTCTTTTAGTGCTGCTTTCAGAAGAAAATCCAGTATTAGTGACTCTGGTTTTATCGCAAGTCTCACAGTGCCTGATGCTTTACTTAACAATCCTGGAGAACTGAATACTGGGGAATCTCCAGTGTTTGGTTTGTTGTTTGCAAAGGAGGGAATGAGTATGTTTGAGGTCTACTGATAAAGTGAAAAATTGGATAATGTTTTGATGCAAAAGGAACTGAAAAATTCTTCACTATTGAGAAGCCGGAGTCAAAGCACAGAAAAGAGAGAATTTCTCAAAAATTTTTTTGTATCTCAAAAGTATTTCGGACTGTGATTTTGTTGATGCTTAGATAGATTAGTCCACAACTTGAAAAAAAAGTACTCTAGCAGTCCTAAAAATGGATTTTGAGTTGTTCTTTCTTCCTCCAAGCACTCAAAAAAAAAAACCAAACCAAAAAACCCCCACAAAAACAACACCAAGCAAAACCCCAAAACAAAAACAAACAAAAAAAAAAATCCCAAACTTCACTGAAGTCAGAGAGGAGCATAGGACCCAATAAATCTGGGTTCAGTCCTTCCTTGGCTGGTTCTTTTGTGGCTGGGAGGAAAAAAAGGTTTCTGGCTTATGGTCTGAAAGTACTAGACTAACATTTGAGGAAAAAAAGAAAAAGAACGTAGATATTTTCCAATATTTTCAGAGTTGCCCATGACTACATGGCATTAAGGCACCTTTGTGAATACTGTATACGACCTACCATATGCACTGTGTGTGACCCCAAACTGAGAGCAAGGTAAATTACCTACCAACTTAGAAAAGCATCTGAATGTTCTGAAAAACCTTGATGGTGAACCCTTGTTCTATTGAATTCACTAAGTAGTTTCTGTGGATTGTAATGCAACTAAAATTTTACCCTGAAACTCATGCGTAGTGTATGAGGAAAGGAAGGGACAAGCTCTTCCCACTCTGTGGAACTGCCTGTTACAGGAGCTGTGTGTCTTCCTCGGATATACACTGTGCCTGTCATTTTCCAGGAGAAAATACGGGTGCCAGTCTTGCACATCGTGAATGGTTGAAAATTACTTATTTTAAAAATACATCCTTTGGCCGGCAGGGGAAGCAGCTCGATGTGGTCCAGCTTGTCCCCATATACATTCAGGAATATCTCTACTTCTCAGAGCCTCTGTATACATCTGACCCTTCTAGGTCTAGTAAAGATGAGGAAGCTGTAGCTCAATAAAGAAATGAACATTACTACTAACTTTCTGCAGGTGTAGAAATCACAAATGTCTGCTTTTGTGTCTGTTAGAATTCCATTCTGACTCTGAGTTCTCGTAGCCACCAACAAAATAGCAGTTTGGAGCCCAATTACATGTAACTGAGACCAACCCTCGCTTGATCCTCTTCCCAATTCTCCAGAGAACTTCCTTAACCTGGAAATTGTGAGGGTTAATTATGAAATTATCTTCAGCAAGGGCTCAAGTACCTCAAGCACAAATTGAGAAGAAACACAAACTATTTGAGTGTTTGTGGTCTCCTTCAGCAGGTGCGTGCAGGCCTAATCCCATCCTCCCGCTTGTTGTGTGAGCAACCTTAGCGCTGGCCTGAGGAGCCTGAGCCCGTGAAAAGCTGAGGGGAGGTGAGAGCACAGGGAGCAGAGACGCAAGCCCTGTTCCACCAGCCCAGCACTCCAGTGTGAAAGGCCCAGGGAACTGGTCATTCCCGATTAGCCTGTGGGGAAGGATGTCTCCAGGGGGTGAGGCAGTAACTTGTGAAAGGCCCTGAGACGAAGCCTGCACTTTCAGCTTCTCAGTACTCTGCTGCCAGCATCTTGCATCAGGCAGCTGAGGAGTTCCGAGGGACGTGTGCCAGCCAGAGCCACAAAGACTATGCAGGAGAGAAGTGCAGGAAGAGGTTGGGGAGAATCAGATGGTGTTACTGCTTTGCTTGGTAGAAAATTGCCCATTTGTGCTGTGGAAGAGATGGGCTTCCAATTGTTTGAAGAGATGGGTGCTGTCTGCAGCTGATGATGGAGCACTGTCTTCCCTGTTCCGAAATGGGTGCTTCGTCCACCTCGGTATCCTGCAGCTTTCTGTCTGGCCTACTGTTGACCTAACCTTTAAAGCAGCTAGTTTTGGCCAAAGCTGGATGACATGGTGTGCTTTCACGTTCAGGCATTCCAAAGTAGAGGCTTTGGTGTCTTTTTGCTTATTTCATTTATGTTTATATTTGTTTCGTGTTTAGTTGGGAGTGCAGCAGCACTGCTGATAGCAGGAATAACAGTGTCTGGTAATGAGTAGTTTAGATTATATTGTTAGAACATGGCACTAATGTGTGGGCCTGCTCAGGGGAGCAGCTTTGAGAGCAGGACTTCCCCCATCCTCTGGCAGGCACTAGACGTACAGGTGGGTTTTGAAGGCTGAGGAAGCACCTCCTGCTGCCAAGGCCAGCGCAGCTGGGCACACCTAAGAGTAGAACCAGGTCCACACCTGGGGCTCAATTCCTCCTTATTTATCTATTGTCTATCCAGTGGCCATTGAAGGAAGGAAGGAGGATGGAAGTGGCAGGCCCCCAAAGTGCCTGGATTTCATCGTTAGAAGAAACACCTGCAGGTCAGTGCTCGCCGACAGCCGGGTACAGGCAGGTGGCCTGTGCTGCCGCTGGGAGCAGGGGCAGTGGAGATGCGGAGCGTTTTCCTGTGGTGTAAGATTAGTCTTGGCTGTAATGTCTCTCCAAGGAGCTGCTTTAATTAATGCAAAATACTCTAGTTACTACTTAATACCGAGGCCCTTCTAAACAGGGCAAAAGTAAGAGCCGTTCTTTAGTAGCGCCTACGACTGAGGCACGAGTTAGCCTTCCAAGCAGTTGGGCGCTCCCCGGCAGCAGCCCCGTGGGGCCGTGCGAGGCCCGAAGGCCGCGCCCCCCCGGTGCCAGCGTGCTGTGCCCTGCCCCGGGTGCGGCGGTGCCGAGGCCCGGCAGCGGCAGGGTGGCACAGGCGGTGCCAGGGGCCGGGCAGGGCAGGGCCCCCAGCCCGCATGCGGCACCAGCGCGTCCTCTGCGCGGTGCTGCCCCCGGCTGGGCTCGGCCACGGGAGAGCGGGAGGGCGATGCCGCCTGCGGGCCCCGGCGGGGCCGAGCGCCCCGGGGCGGGCGGCGGGGCCCGGCCGCCCGCCCCGCCGCAGCGGAGACCCCCGAAAGGGCGGCGGGAGCCCGTGCCCGGAGCGGCCCGCGTAGCGGTGCGCGGGGCCCGGCCTTGCCCGCGGGCGTCGCCGGGGCGAGGCCGGCGGCGGGCGGGGCCGGCACCGGGGAGCGCGGGATGAGGCGGCGGGGCTGCCCCGCTCTGCCTCCGCCCCGGCCCCGGCCCCGTGGGCGCGGCAGCCCCCGCATTGCGCGGTGCCCAGAGCGCGGCGGGCCGCGCAGTGCGGGCGGGCGGGAGCGCTCTGCCTAGGCGTCCCACGAAGGGGCTGCGATTCTCAGGGCAGCCCGGGCAAAGGGCGGGTGATTCCTCATTTTCTCTTTGTAGAGAAAAACATTACCTTCCAAACTGTACTGTGGCGCGGCTTGACAAATCCGAGCCTTTATTTTTCTGTTGTGTTGCATTGCATTGTATTTTTTCCAAGCGAGGGTGCCAGTGCAGCTCGCCCTATAGCGCAAAGGGACTCAGAAAGAGAGAGGAAGATAAAATGAATTTAAATTCCAAAGGGGTTTCAGTGCTGGTTTCCTAGTCCCCGAGTCAGCAATGTGTTTGTGAAAATTCAGCCTTTTTGTCTCTCAGAAAAAAAGGGCTAAATCTACATCGGTGGCCCAGTCTAGGTTTGCTATTCTTTGCATTTTCTATTCAAGTGAATGAGAGTGAATGAAGTGGCCTGGGACCCTTTATTTGATCTACTCAATTGCATAAAGTGACAGAATTCTAATATATTTGTTTAATGCTCTTCAATGGGGCTTTCACTTTCTAGCTTGCAAATGAAGCCTCGATCTGCAAAGTTTTGTCCTTTTTTTCTTTCCACCTTTTTTTTTTTTCCTGGCAGAGAGACCATATTTCATAACTTGGGCCACGGTTTGAAGTGATTTCGAGAGGAGTTTTAGACTCGAAAAGTGGGAAATAAAGAAACAGATGTGAAGTTATTGTAGATTCTTATAGTGGGCTCTGGGGCTATTGTAAACCCACTGCAGGCGGTCCAAAGCCTCTCTTTTTCATGCTGTAATTGAAACATATTAATTAGATAATTTGTTGTTAGTTTAAAAGAAACAAATACAGCCCCTCCAAGGCTTCACAGCCTCGGTTTCTTTTTGTTAATAAAAACAAAACAAAAAAAAAAAAAAAACCACAAAGTGACATTTATATTAAGATTCCGAGATAATTCGGCGCTGAAGTTGATGAAGCTGCTAAGATTCTTCTCCCTTTCTCAAGGACCACTTTTGCAGAGAGGCTGGCTCATAAAACTCCCTCGCAGGGGTCGCCGGGGAGCTCTTTTCTCCCTACCTGGCACAGCCCGCCCTTCCCCGCGAGGCGCGGTCCGAGGGAAAATAAATATTCCGGGTGAGAAAGAGCTGCCTTGGTTCGATAGAGGATTCAGGCTTGTGGGGTGGTGTCTTGTCACATGTCGAGGGGAAAGAAAACACACACACACACACACAAAAAAAAATATCCCGACGAGAAAAGATTCACATACCATGGAGCAAAACCCGAGCCGCCAAGCACGACTGGCTTCGCGGGCTTACCTTGCTCGGCCGTGCTCAAACCATCCTCCGGAAGAGAGAGCCTTTGCCTAGGATAAACGTCTCTTTGCATCAAACACGCCTAGCTTATAATGTCTCTCTGGCAAGTGAAATAAAAACTAAAGAAATCCCCCCGTCCGTCCGTCCGTCCGACCCCCACGAAATGTCTAAACACGACGGAGAGCTCGGCCGTGGCTGATTCACTCGCCCCCCTTCGCCCCTTCCCTCCGCGCTGTTGTCTCTTGCTGTTCTATTTCAGATCTGTGTTTATTGACATTGGACTTGAGCCATTAGGGAGATTTAACAAGTCAAAGCAGTAAATTCAAGCGACGCGCTGAGCTGCGTATGTGTTTGAAATAAGCATCGCAACATGGAGGGGCGCGGGGCGCGGGCGGGGGGCGCGGCCGGCCGGGGGGTCCCCGCGCTTGGCCAGTCTCGGGCAACCGCAGAGATAAAGAAGAGGAAAATGGCACTTTAAAAGTTCGCTGGCTAGTCTTACTATAGGATTATGTAGCGAGGAAGCCATCGCACCTTTTGAAAATATTTTGCTTTGGGGCATAATCTTTTCAGATCATTATCTCCGCTGATTACTATATAGTTTAAAAAAGACCCTGAAAGTGCAGCTTCATCTTCTTAGCTGAGCTCGGATTTCATCTTTGAAGATTTGTTCTGACTGCTAGATCCTAAAAGAAAGAAAGAAAGGAAGGAGAAAAAGAGTCTTCGTAGTCTAAAAATGTAGGTCATCGCTTGTTTAGGAAAAGTTTGTCGAGTTATGTGTCCATTGATCTCGTGATAAGTTTTGAATGCTTTCTTTAGCTGATCGTGTTGATATAATCGTGGGTTGGACTTGATGAATGAGTTCAGTTGTCCCCCATCTGACAAGCTTTAGCAGCTTCATGCATTTTAATCAGCTCAATGATTCATGTATTTTCCACCTTTTTTCTGTGTGTGGGATCCGTTCTCTTTTAGCAAAAATGGTCGCAACTGGATTAATTACCCTCTACATTAATCTTAAAACTTTTGCAAGGACCTTGCGGTACGTAATAAGGAAATGGGGATGTCACTTGTGCTGTTTATGGTCCAGAAATTCAGAGAGAGATCAGGCAGAGATAAAACCTCTGTAACATCGTTGCCGTAGAATTAGTGAATCCTGGCCGTTCATTAGAATACAATGTCGTTTTCTTGCTAATAAGCCCTTAAGTATTCGGTTGTCTCGTAACTGCGCTTTTGGCGCAGACTGCCCCATCTCCGAAACACTTATTTACTAATTTCACTAGATTGCTTCTAGCATTTTCAGCAGTTGCAGAATCCTCGTGAAATCCCTAAAAGAATTGGAGAACCCCACTGGAAGGTGCCCAGAATCCAGTTTTTCATTGTAACTACTTGGCCCTTACTTTTTAAAAGGGACTGTGTATTGACTGGCAGAAAAACCGGTACAATTTTAGTGTTACAGTTTGCAATCTACCGGTTTTGTAAAGTGTGTCAGTAGATATGGACAAATTATAGCAGAGGCTGAAGTGGCTGCAATGCTTGAGGAGGTTTAAACGACAGGTAAAAGACTACAATAGCTCACTTTGGCTCGAAAAGATGTTCAGATGCTACTTGTAAGAAAAACCACGACTGACAAAAAATCAGTATTCTCAATCTTAAAAAGTAACTAATTATTAAAAGATTTTTATAGTTGTTCTGTATTGTAGAACCTCACTTTTTAATGCTCTTTAGAGAAAAATTGACTTGGGAGTATGTAGATGATAAGTATACATACACACAGGCGTAAATGTAATACGTGTTTATATTCGGTATAAGTGCATAGGACACAAATGCATATGTGTGTGTATGCATATATGTATAGATATATAGATATAAAACCCATGGAACACACTTGCGTATGTTGTATCTTCGGTAAACCGGCGATAATGACAATTTTATCTAACATGTTATGGTATGTTAATAACTATATTTATAGCAACCCCCGGTGAAAAGGCAGTATAGATTATCTAAACATTGGAATAACATAATTTCTTTTTCATTAACTAATGCTTTTACTTTTCTCGTGTAAACCTTTAAAAAGACAAATCAGAAACTAAATCTGCATTTACATATTTTAATGAGAAAATATTATTTGGACGACTAGGTTCATAATTTAACGTAGACACTTCTTTAACCTTTATCTTAAAACACACATGCTGGGAACAAGAACACCAATATTTAAAATGCCATGCTTAATCTGTACAGGGAAAAAAAAGTTTAAAAGAAATGTCTTTACAGTTTCAATAGACATTAATGCCGTTTGGAGGGGTTTTTTTTTGTGTTGGGTTTGTTTTTTTTTTTTAACTTAAGCAGTTCACAACGGAACAACAGTTCAGTTTCCAGCAAACTACCTAAAACTAGAAAGGAATATATCAAACAAAAGTGCATTTTACACATTTTATAATCATTCCTATGCACAAACATGTACAGTTTCCCTAGCCCCCTCTCTCTTGTCTGAAAGCTCCAGCAGAAATCAGGATGACCTCCGCAGTTTGTACCTGCTCTTGTGTTACTTCTCCACGTTTTAACGGTGACTTCGGCGGCTTTTCTTAAGCTGTGCCGGGTTTTGTGCTTGGTAACAGGTTTGTTATTATTATTATCCCTTGGTTTCAAGCTATGAAATAAATAGCTACAAAATTAAAAAAACCAAAGAAACCCAAACCTTCAGGTTAATCAGAAGTTAACAGACAAACCAACTCGTCTTTCTGTTCCGCCTGAGCACTACAGTGAACACCCACGTTACAACAGGTACTGCGAAGGGGACCTCATCCGATTTACAGCACAGATGCAATTCAGTATTTACAGTCCGACAGGCGCTTTGTAAACAGTGCGGGTGTGGGGCGGGTGCCCGGCGCCTCTCCGCGGCGCGGTGCGGCCCCACGGCGCTCCCCGCCCGCAGCCAGGGCCGCCCGCCCCGGGGACCCGCACCGCCGCGCCCCGCGCCTCCAGGGGGGGCCGGGCCCCGCCGCGCCTGCCCTGCCCCCGGCAGCCCGCACCACCCGCACAAAGGGCACCGCGCTTCCCGGCGTTTCCACGATCCAAGCGGTCGCGGCTTGGAGGCTGGAAGCGCCGCCGCTCGCACGCGGGGAGGCTGCGGGCGCTCCGCACTGCTTGTGGCTTTGAAGATCGGTCCTAGATAGACCCCTGCTCCTCCCCAGACAAAGGGAAGCGGCGGCGCCGGGCCAGGCTTGCGCCCCGGCAAACCGAAGACGCCTGAAGTACTTTTGGGAAACTAGTGATGCATATGGCAGCTCTGCAGGGCGGGTCGGTCCGTTTTGCCGCAGGAGAGCGAATACCGAGTTCAGCCCCAGGGAGGGAGCCGAGGCGCAGGGGGCACGGCGGCCGGAGGGGGCGAAGCAGAGGGGCGGCTCGCGCGACCGGCAAGCCTCAGTTTCCCGCGGGGAGCCGCGTCTGCTTTGGAGGGAAGGAGAGGAGCGGAGGGCGGAAAGAAGCGGCGGGAGGGAGAGAAGGGCAGGGAGGAGAGCTCCGAGGAAACTTCGGGAGGAAGGGGACGGCGGAGTCCGTGCGGGCGGCCCGGGTCAGTGCACCGCCACGGAGTGCAGGGCGGGCGCCGGGCTGGTGAGAGTCTCGCTGGGGGTGGCCGGGCTGCTTTGGCTGGTGGCCGTCTGCGAGGACGTGGGGCTGAGGGAGGGCGGCGAGTTCGAGAGGATGGTGGGGATGGGCGCGGGCAGGGCGGGCAGGGCCGGCACGGCGGCGGGGGTAGGCTTGATGGGGACGGGGATGGCCGGCAAAGTCTGCCCCCCATGGCAGAGCGGCTTAATGGGCACGCCGTAGGCGCCGTACTCGCTGCTGGCCATGGAGATAGGGGTGGCGGTGTCGATCATGCCGGAGCTGTACATGTGGGGCCAGCCCGTGCCAATGGAGCTGCCCACCGTAGTCAACTGGTTGGGGAGGGGGTAGGCGGCCGGCATGGGCTGCATGGTGGAAAAGGCGAGGCCGCCGGGCATCTTGTACTCTCTGGCGATGATGTTCTCGATGGCGAAGGGGTGCTTGAAGCTGGAGGGCTGGGACACGCCGAGGTTGTAGGTAGACATCTGGGGCAGGTGGGTGCCGGTGGCCGCCAGGGCGCTGAGCCGCAGCTTCGCCTGCTGCTGCAGGTACTGCGCAGCGTCCGCCGGCTTGCTGGGGGCCAGGTGGTCCGACTTGACCACCTTGAAGCGCTTGCGGCGGCGCAGGAAGCTGCCGTTCTCGAACATGTCCCCGCAGCTGGGGTGCAGGGCCCAGAAGCTGCCCTTGCCCGGCTGGTCGGGGCGGCGCGGGATCTTGATGAAGCAGTCGTTGAAGGAGAGGTTGTGGCGGAGGGAGTTCTGCCAGCGCTGCGTGTTCTCCCGGTAGTAGGGGAAGCGGTCCATGATGAACTTGTAGATCTCGCTCAGGGGCAGCATCTTCTCCGGGGAGCTCTGAATCGCCATGGCGGTCAGCGAGATGTAGGAGTAGGGCGGCTTCTGATCACTGTAAGTGTTTCTGCCCGGGCGAGGCATCTTCGATAGGGGACCCGCGGAGATCTGCGGAAGGGCAGCGACAAGGAGGGGGTCGGGGTAAGGGGGGGAGAGGGGTGAGTCCGAGAGGATTTGCGCAGACACCCGGCCGGGGCAGCGGGTGGGTGCGGGGCCGGGCTGGAGAAGGAAAGGCGCGGGGAAGGGGCACGGCTGACCCCAGCCCGCGTGGGGCGGGCAGGGCGTAGGGGACGCCAACGCCGAGGGAAGAGCGATGTGCCCTCCGGCCAGCCCCGGCCTCGCTCCGCCTGGCCTCCTCGCCGCAGCCCGCCCGTAAAGTTACTCCAGCGGTAGCTCTGCCTTCTGGGCTCGGCGAGGAGGGGAAGAGGACCCCCTCCCCTCCCACCCCCCTCCCCTCGGTCCCCCACCCCACGCCATGCCAGCCCTGCATATGCCCACCTTAAAGTTGCTGGAAGTTGACAGTCCGCATCCGGGACGCGGCTGGGAGTCCGGGCTCTTTCCCACCCCGCTCCTCCGGCGTGTCTCTCGCTCCTTGCCCGGCCACTCCGCTCCGGTTTAGTCCTGAGGAGGCAGCGAGCTGGCTTGGTTTTGGGAATCCTCTTGTACAGCCCTCCCTTCTCCTCCGCGGGCTGAATCAGCTTCTTTTACACCACCGGCAGCTGGACTGTAGCAGAGGCTTGTTTGCTCCTCTGCAGCCGCGATGAGCTAAGTAGTTGCCTCCATGTCCTTCCTCTAACCATCTGATAGTTTTATGTGGTGACATGAGCAGAAAAGACCCCTGTAGAGGCGCTTCATTAATGTGCCACTTCTTTGCTATCATATGACAATCGCCTTGGGAGCAGGGGGAGGGGAGCGGGGAGGAGGGGGCTGGAGAGAAAGGCATAATCTGGTTTCATTTACACCTATTTACATGGACACCTTGGGCCAATGGGAATCATTTTCATTTGAAGACAAGGCGAGGGGTGAAAAGGCTCCGCCAGCGGAATTGCAGCGCGATGGTACCCGGTGGCTGGGGGTGGGGGGAAGGTATGCACTAACCTCTCTGTGGACTTTGCAGGAAGCTTAGTCTGCAATTCACACTTACAAATGGAGGTACTGAGCAGTGGGATGTTTGACATGGAAATTGCTTGGCTGTGGTATTCTATTTGTTCTGCATTGTTATCTGATTTGTATTGTTGGCTAACTTAAGGCGAGCCTTTTTCCCTGTAACGAGAGACTTTCTCTTTGCCAAATCCGCTCTCCCCGAGCGAAGGTTCTTTCCAGGAGAGAAAGGATCGGGGCTCCTCGCAGCCGCCCCGGGAAGTCCCGTGCCCCCCGCCCCAGCCCAGGCAGGACCGCCGCTCCAGCTCCGCGGACCTGTTGGCGCAGAGCCGCGGCGGTCGCCTTCAAACACACGGCAGCGCCGGGGCTGCCGCTCGGTGGCCGGGGCGGAGCAGCAGCGTGCCCGGTGCCCAGCTGCCCCGCGCCGCAAGCCAGCTCCGGGCCGGGCCGGGGGTCCCGTGGAGCGGGTCTGGGGGAGCGGGCCGGGCCGGGCCGCCGCGTCCTGCGCTGAACATCGCCAGCCTGGCGCCTTCGGCGGGGCTTGCGTGATGCGCCGCGGGCTGCCCGGTGCTGCTCGCTGCGCACTCGGGGGGGGTGGTGGGGGGTGAGGGGCAGGCGGGGGGTGTAACACCCGAGCTGCGGCTCTCGCCGCTCCGCTGCACCGCCTTCTTCCCGGAGCCAAGGCCCGATCCTGGACCCGCAGCCCAGACAAACAGCCCCACTACTCGCCGCGTGTCCCGGGGGCAGGATAGGGCCCGGAAGGTCCCAGGCTTGCCCTGGCATAGGAGGGAAGTTTGCGTGATGTGTATTCCCGAGCCTGCGGTGCATCCTGTCACCCCAGAGCCAGGATAAAAGGTTGTCTCTGGAGCTGCAAGCCCTGGGAGAAAGAGCCTTTGTGGTGAATACACATCCACTCCATTAACAATATTTTCGGAGTCGGTCAATAACTCACCAAAACGTAACTTAAACACGATGAATTTAGGAGATTAAACAATTTCATTAATATTGAAATGGCTGCTGAGGTTGAGCGCGTCCGCTTGAAATGCAAGCGCACGTTTTTCAATATTAACAGAAGTACTTGAAGAAAAGAATAATGTCACCTTCTTAATTCAGCAAAAATAGCTGGGGTGGGGGAGGGAGCGGCGCGGCGGCTGGAGAGCGGCTCTGCGGGCGCGACACAGGCTCTTCGGAGGGACAGTCCCCATCAGGCAGGGGGCTCCTGGAACCTGCTGGCAGCTTCCAAACGCGTTTCACACGGCAACCAGCTCCGACGTCGTGTGCGTTAAACTGCGTTCCCCTCGTTCCAGCCCGGCTGCCCTCGGTCCCGTCTAATTCGTCTCTCCCGGGGCAGGGTGTCGTTTCGAGAATAACGGGCAAATAGTCGTGTTTCTAGGGAGGCGAGAAGCCGGGCGCTGTCGAGCTAGCGAGCCCTTTTGAGGGGAGATCTGCCGCATGTCACCCCCCTTTGCAGAGGGGGCCCCGGGGGGTGTTCGTGCCCGCTAGAGCCCCGGGGTTGCCTTGCTCGGTCAGGGGGCTCAGAGGCGCTTCGTGCCGGCCGGGCAGGGCAGGAGGGCACCCTCCGGACTTTTTTTGGGGGGGATAAGAGGTGATGAGCCGACGGACATTTGTTAGAGGGTAGGAAAGACAATACTCTGAAATGAGGACAGATTCCTCCCAGCGTCCCCTAAGACGCCGGGCAGAAGGTTTCTGGTTTTGTACTGAGAGCCCCCAAATATGTGGGTTTAATGCACACAGCACACATACCCCAAACTTCTAACACCCCTCAGGTCGGGCTTTGTCTCTCAGCCCAAGTTCACTCGTGGGATGCCTGTCAAAAAGAGAGCTCACAAACAGCACTGGAGTAAATAAAATTCACAGGCTGACAAGTTCTTTTCTTCCTCTTTTTGCCGGTACCTTTTCTTTTCGAAGAAAGAAAGAAAAAAACACAACTAACCACTGGCGCAAATGGGAACCCGCAAGCTGTAAAGTTAAAGAAAAGTCGACTTCCGTTGTCATTTACTACTCCGAGTGCGAACGAGGTACGGCCGTAAGGCGCACGGGGCTGGGGGTTGGTGGGTTTTTTTTCTTCTTCTTCTTTTTTTTTTTTTTTTTTTTTTTCTTTTCTTCCAGTGCAAAGGAATGTGCGAGCGGAGGGGTAGGGCAGGCAAAGCCATCCCGCTAATTGATACCCAAAGTTTCACCTCGTGTTGAGCACTCAACAGATGACAGACTTGGGCAATATAGGATTTAAATGTAACTTGTAGCATTTGCCTTTTACTTTGAAAGCCAACATTAGGGAGGAGGGGAGGGGGCAAATGAATCCAAATCCATTGTGCAGAAACCCAAAACAAATAGACGTTTTTCTGAAGCCTAATTCAAATAAGGAGCTCAGGGGAAGTGTTGGGAAAACTGTATAAAATACACATAAGTCAATTATATCAATGTGCAAACCCAATGGAAATCTATTTCGTGCAATAGCCATTCAGCCCTTGCATGGAGCCCATCATGGACCACCTTTCTGCATGGAAGGTTCGCAATAGCCCCCTTTCCCACAAGCAAGACCACACACGTTTACAGATTTGGTAATAATTTATGCTAATTTCTCTCCATAAATCCACAATTCGCCTCAGTGGCAAGCAGGGCTGTTGAGAGAGGAAAAGGAGAGAGAAAAGTGACAAATACAATATTGATTTTGAATCCTTGTGGCTGCAAGCAGGTGTGCAGCTTTGCAGCGGGGAGGAGTGAGAGAGGGGCTGTGGGGGGAAGCCAAGAAGTTTTCGAAGGATAAAAAAAAAAATCCACTCTGTGTGAGAGAATAGCTCACAACCTTGTTAATATTTACAAACCAGTTGGGAGAAAAGAGAAGGGAGGGGGGAAGTACCAGCTTCTTAGGGTTTCCTAGGCTGCAAAACACAATGCCAGGCTCTGAGCAAGCTTCCCCCTTTTTGGAAAGTCAACTCCAGGCTGCTGGTTGTGGCTGCGTTTCGGCTAAGCCTCGCTCTTTTTGTGTAATGTTCTGCCTCTTTTTGCTTCTCAGGGGCAGGGAGAGAGAAGGCAGCGGAGAGATTTGGGGTCTCCCGATTTTCTGTGAGCTTGAACCCCCGGTGCGGTTTCCCAAAGCGCTGCGGCCGCTCTGGGAACGGCGGGGCTTTGTCCCACCCCACATTCTTCACCAAATCTGCCACTTTGGCGTGAAACTACTTAGCGCCCTTTCAAAAGGATTTTGTTCCTTTCGCAATGAACACTAAACGAACTCCCCCTGCCTGTCAAGGCTGGACTGAGAACTGCGCCCCAAACCTGTGTTCTGGTAGCGAGAGAGCAGCTCGGGATGTGCGGTGCCCTTTGTGGTCAGGGGCCGGGCTCGGGCACGGCTGCGCCCCGGGGGCTCGGCAGCGCGCTCCGCCGCCCCGGCCCGGGCCTCGGACCCGGCGCGCCTGCCTGCATCCGCCGGGCCCGCCTGCCCCGTCGGGGATTTCGAGCGCCCACAGCCACACCGGGCCCCGCCGCGCCGCCGCCGGGGGTGGGTCGGGGCCGGGCGGTCTCCGTGTCCCAGGGCACGCTCTTCTTCTCCCGCTGGAGGGTCGCGGTCCCTGACCCTCGCCGGCTTCAGGGAGGAGGCAGCCCTGGCACTGCCCGCCCTCCCTCTACCCGGGGGCCTCTGCGGCCCTGTCCGGCGGTCCCGAGGGAGACGGGACGCGGCGGCTGAGCTCCCCCGTGCCCGGGGCTCGGCCGCATGCGGGGCCGCGGGTGGCTGTGCCGTGCGTGGCTGTGCCGTGCGTGGCGCCTTGCCGCGGGCAGGCGGAGCCCAGGGCCACGCGTGAGCCAGGCGCCCCGCGTTCCTCGAAGCTCAAGGGCCTCTGCGCGCTGCCGCGGGGCCGCGCCTTTGCAGGGACCAGCGGCTCCGGGCGCGGCCGGACCCCGGGCCGCCGTGTCGCCGTGCTGTGGCACTGTCCGGCTTCGTTGACCCCGGGAGGCGGCTGCTGCTCCCGCTGTCGCTTCTGGCGCTGTCCCAGAGCACCTGGCTCTTGACCAGAGCCGGTTTCGCAGCAGAGCGCTTTTCCCTCCGCACTCTACCTGCCGCCGGCGGTAAATCCACGCGCGGGTAAGGCAGTCCCCAGCCCCCCCAGCCGCCAGGACCCCCCTGCGGCGGCTCCGAGGTGCGCCAGGCTTGCGCGGGCCCGACACACCTGCGTTGAGTCCGGGCAGGGCGCGCAGCGCTGCCCGCCGCGGTGCCGCTGCCCATGCCCCCCCGGCAGCCCCTCGCCGCCTCCGCGGGTGCGCAGGTGTGCGCGGGGGCCGCGGGCTCGGCCGGCACCGCTCCCCGAGCCCTTCGGTGCGTACGGAGCTGCTGGCGCGGGTTCCAGCTCGAGTCCCGGCGTTCCTGCCCCGAGAGCCTGTCCTTGTGGTAAACTTCCCTTCCCGGAGGCGCTGGAGTATTTATCTACGCGTTTGGGATTTGTTGGTTTGTTTATTTATTTATTTGGAGAAGTATCAGGGGAGGCCTCGTAAACTTTTTCTTTTTAATCTTCCCTTTTAAATAAATGTCGTATTTCAAGCTGCCCTCTCTTCTCTTTTTCGCATTGTAGGAAATATTGAAAATGCCACCTTAGTATTGAAGGGATTAACTTGCTTTTCTCCCAGCCGCTAACTCTGGTGTAAAGGGAGCAGTAGATCAACTGTATAATGTGTGCACTGTTTGGTCATTTGTACAAGCAGAACAAAGGTTGAGCTAAGCCAAATTGCATTGCACTTGTGAACCGAGTCCCAATTTGAAGTATCTTTTACAGCAGGGGGAATGAGAACAATTTCGTGTATGTCTAAAAGGGAATAACAAAGCCACTTTCTAGAGCATCTCAAAGTGAAGTAGTGAGGCGTGACATTCCCAGGGTGAGGAGGGACAAAGGCAGGGTCAGGGGGATGAAAAAGGGAATCAAACAGCCACTTTCACATGTCTGCCCTCAACTGCTGCACCTCTCCATAATAGGAAACAACTGTTGTAAAAAGGGGGATTGCTCCCATTCATTCAAAATAGCAAATGATAGCTAAACAACATTGTCAAAACTGAATCAACTTCTGTGCAGTACCACCCAGAAAAAGGTATTGTGTTTTGGTTAATAGCTGGGTGGAGCAAACTTGATTTTCCTTTCTTTTTCTTTCTCTCTCCTTTTTTTTTTTTTTTTTAAAGGACTCATCTTTCCAAATCAGTGCGTTTCATAAACTTCATTTTTAATCATACGCTTTTTTCCAAGCCATGCTCGTCTCGCTCACAGTTTCTCCCGCAGTCTGCTCTGGTCTTGGTGTTCCGTACAAAACCAGAAAGAAAAAAAAAAAATTAAGGCTGAGTCCCCTTCCCGCCGCGGTCGGGATTGCGGTGCAAAATCCCCGAGCAATGGGAACCTTCCCTGCCTCGCCCGCCTGTGACGCTGGGCAGGAGCACCTTTAAATGACTAAGTTATTACTTAGCCAAACATTGTGAAATGGCTTTTATGACAATTGAGGATGATTTTAAATTGCATATCCACCAGAATAATGGCGCGCACGTTACGGTTATTTCCCCTCTTTGAAAGCAGAGGTAATAACCGCTCGCGGAATTCAGGCTCAGGCAAACTTTAAGAGAAACATTTTCCTCCATTGTGTGAAGTCTTTAACGAGCCGGGATTTAATTAGGGTCAGAACTTTGAATGCTTGTGTTTTTCTCCCGATTGGCAGGGGGCATGTTTGCAAACAGATCCGTAAGTTACAGCCGTGCAGCCCGGCGCGGGGGGGTGCGGGTGTGTGGGCTCTGCGCTCCCTTCCTGCCGCAGCGCCCGCCCCCGCCGCCACCCACCGAGCGGCCGCGGGCGGGGCGGGCGGGGCCGGGGGGCCCCCGCGCCCGCACAGGCGGAGCCCGGGCCCGTCTCACAGGGCAGAAGCCGCGGGGGGGCACGCCGTGTCCCCGGGGGCGGCAGCGCTGCCCGCCCCTCCCCGTGCTGCGGGACCCGCTGGGCACGGCATGCCCTGGGCTGCGCTCACGGCGGGGCAAGGCGGGGGCGCACCGCACCGCGCAGCGCAGCGCCGCCCGCTCGGCGCCCCGGGAGGGGAAGGGCAGCGGGGCGGGCCGGCCGGCGCAGCCCAGGCGCTGGCTGCCTTTTCCGAGCCTCGCGGCTTCCAGCGCGTCCCTGCGTTTGTTGACACCCAGCGCCTGCCCCGGCTCCCCGGCTGCCACCCTCACGACGCGAGCAAAGCTCCCGTCTTCCCATCAACCCTCAGCGCTGCAGCAAAAACCATATTAACCTTCTTTAATATTTCATTCCTGGAAGAGGTTCTTTGGATCTAACTTGAGAAAAGATTCCCCCGCAGCGATTTCTTCCCTTATATTTTTTCTCTGTTTTTATTATCGAGAGGTGCTGTAGTCTTACAGCTGTAGCATTTAGTCGGCTAAAGAGGAAAGAATTTGATAGAGGATTTTTTTTTCCTTTGGGGAGGAAATATCTTGCGAACGGCAGGCAGAGTTTCCTGAGCTCTGGGAGCGAGATGCCCGCTCCGTGGTTGCGGGGAGACCCCCCGTGTGCCCCCCGCTAGGAAGCACTGCCCTCCCGGTTCGCGCTCTCGGGCCACGATCCGCGACAGCCCGGCCCCGAGGGCTGGGGGCCGGCGGCCTCGGCCGGCCCAGCCCTTTGCTTGTCGTGGCAGCGACACTTCTGAGAAGCCCCCAGCAGCGGGAGGGGCGCGGGCGGCCCCCAGCCAGGCCCCAGCCCGGCCCCAGCCCGGCCCGCCGCTCCCTGCCGCCGCGGCGCAGCCGCCCGGCCCCGCGGACCTGTTGGTAACCCTGCGCGGGGCTGCGCGGAGCTGGGCGGAGTTGCCCGGGTAAACTGCTTGTGTATTTCACATTATCATCCCGCTATCTGCAGGCAATGTAGATTTTCTAAAGATCTAATGAATAAACAACCAGCAAGTGCTGGCGGTGTAATTTACATTGTTAATGCCTACATGTGTATAATAAATATGCATTTGTATGTCTTCAAATAAACTCTTTTTAGTTTCTAACCTGTGGTGATTTTTTTAAAAGCTGTCTTTTCCAAGAAACCAATGTTCCGTTTCGTTTCCTGAGCTGGTAGGGAAGGCAGAGCCCTAGCGAAGTGCCGTGCGGTGCTCGGCGGCGGGGGCTGCGCGGCCCGGGCGCAGGCTGCCCGCTACAGGGCCCAGGGCGCCGCCACCGCCCGCTCCCCCGGCGCGGGGGGCGAAGGCAGAGGCAGCCGCCCGCTTCTCGGTGCAACTTGCCACGCTTTTAACAGCAGAACAATTTAAATGTACAATATTAGCTCACAGTATTAGTCTGGAGGTGCAAAGAACAATCCATTCGGAGACCGAGCTTCAAAGGCACCGGATTCCCCTCAAGGAAAAGTTTACAAATGTGGCTGCTCCCTCTCTCCTTCTCTGCCTCCCCCTCCTCCCCTCCCTCGTCGGAGACAAACGGTTTTCCCTGAACGCCTCTGTAGAGGGCATCCCTGACCAGATTTCTTCCGCCGCGCTGTGCGAAGCCCGCTGGCTCCGCGCCCCGGGCCGCGCAGTGCGGTTACCCCGCCGCCGTGAGCCGGGCCCGCCCGCCCCGGGAGCGCAGCGGCGGCGGCCGGTGCCGCCTGGCGCCCCGGGCTCCGGGCTGAACAGCCTGGCGCTTGGCAGCCCCTGCTGACTTCTCCTTGGGACGGATGAAGATTTTCCCCTCATTTTTCGCTCCAACCCAGGTGCCACTTTCTTACACCTCTTGATGGCAAATGTCTCGTCTTCAGCGAGCTGGATCTGGCATACATTATTTTAATTAAGTCTATGGCGATTTACTTTCCTCTGAGATCCATTCCACGGTGCAATTAGGAACGTATTGGTGCTAGCACATATGAATATTCAGGAGAGTGTCAATTAATTAGCAGACAGAGGAATCTCATTATGGTGCTCAAAACCCTTTTAGTGCTAAGCAGAATTAAGGGGGCATTTGCCAATGTGCTGGATTAGTGAATATTTTACTGCGCGCTCATTTAACTTCATTATCATAGCACTTACGCTACTCTCTGATTTTATTAATTAAATTGCTCATTAATTTATCCAGAAAGGGGGATAAAAGTTTTATGACGCCACAGCACTGGCGCAGACGCCCGGAGGAGCCGGCGCCCGCCCTGCCGCTGGGGGGGCAGCGACCCCCGGGGCGGCAGCGCCCGCCCAGCCCCGCACCCTCGGCCAGGTGCGCTCCGCGCTCCCCTCGGCCCAGAGCTGCGTCTAACGCGGCAGTTAGTGCTGCTGCAGCCAAGGGAGAGAGGATCGCTGGGAATCTGAAGCGCAGGCTCCGGGTTCCATCTTTTTTTTCTACTTCTCTCAACATCTGGGGAGCGGGAAAGCCCGCGATGCGATTAACCCCTTAATCTCTGCACAAACTGCAGGAAGAAGAGGAACAATCTCCTCTTTCCTAGATTCCCGGACAAAATCAAGGGCCGCCTCCGCCCGAACGCGGCAGAAGCGTGACCGAAGCGTCTCGCCGGGGTCAGCGGGGCTGCTGGCCCGGGCCGGGAGCGGGGCCGCGCAGGGCGCGCTCCCCAGCGCCGTTAGGAGCTGCGGAGATCCGAAGGCAGCGAGCGGGATTACGCTCATTTTCTAATTAGGCGATACTTCAATTCTCATAATTTTTCCAAGGAGCATTGTATTAAGAGCAGCTATTTAAAAAAAAATGTCCGTGGGATATTGTGCTTTGCAAAAAACAAACAAAAATTCCCTCAGAAATGTTTAATATTAAATATTAATCGGATTTAAATTCAATAGCCGTATCTTGCGACAGTTATAGACGCGCGGGAAGCTATAGATAATCAGCCCTTGTGCATCCTCACGCAGGAGGGATCGACCCGGTGTCGGCGGAGGCTCCGCAGAGGAAAGGGAGACCGATGGAAACGTGTTTAAAAAGTCACCTCCACCTCAACACCGCGCGCGGAATTTGCCCAAAAAGGTTAGAAAGACAAATATTAAATCTGCCTTCACAAAGGGAGCCGCTAAATAGATCCGAAATTAATATGCATGTAAAATTAATTAGCTGCATTTCATGACATCAAAATAAGTACCTGGGAAACAAGAACACCTTCTGGGCATTTGGCACCATATGCTGGAATTATAGTTAATTGACTAATTACATAAATTAGGCATTAATTTTACAACACATCAAGTATAAAAGATATCTCAATTAATTGCGCAGCGCGGAGAAGGTTAAAGGGGCGGCTGGCGGTCCGGCCGGCCGGGCGCAGCGGCCGGGGAGCCGCGGCCGGAGCTCGCCGCTGACTGCGGGCGCTCATTAGCGGAAGGAGACGGAACGCCGAGGTCATTAGAATCAATTAGGGAGCTAAGGATTGATTAGCTGGTGTCGGGGCGGCTGGCCGCCCCTCCGCCCCAGCCCCGGCCCCGCCGAGCCAACCCGCGGCGGTGCGCCCCCCGGCTCTGACCCCGCCCGCTCCGCCGGGATCGGGCCCCGGCCGCCTCCCGGTGTTTTGTCCTGGGAAGAAAGCTCGGTTCTCTGCGGAAAAGGTGTCGCGCTGGGCTGCCTTCCAGTGAAGTTGCTCAGATTTTCTCGATGCTTTGCGAGAGCAGGATTATGTATCAAGTAATACTACAGACTTGCGGGTTTGAGACAGGCTGTGTTTGCGCCTCTGCGGTCCGAGGTGATGCTCTCCGCGGGCCCAGCGCCTGGAGCCTCACCGCCGCCGGGGGGGGCCGCCTGCGCCCCGGAGCTGCCTGGCAGCGTTCCCTTCGGCCCCTCGGAGGAAAAGGAGCGTCTGATTTCACCTGGCCATACCCAAAAAGGTGCCAGGCTATCTGCACTTTGTCGTGTAGGTAACAATTTAAGCACGAGGCTTGGCCGCGTTAAAATGCAGGCAGGATTTTGAGCTAATAGGAACAATTATATCTTAAAAGCTTAAAATGGCAGAATTAAGACCAGTAAGGGAGCTCTGGGGACCAAAGGCTGTGGAGCAAGGAGTGGAAAGATTTTCATACTAAAAGTATTTGGGGAGGGACTGGTAAGCGGTTTGCATTTACCCTGGGAGCTGCTGAACACCACAGAGTAAAGCAGCAAGTCCTGCTCTGCCCCTTGCAAGGTGGCTGGTGGAGCGGGGCCGGGCTGCCCAGCAGAGCAGGGGGCCCATGGCTGCAGGGGGGGCTCACCTCTGCCTCTGGGGGGAGGTGCAGGGGCTCGTCGGGGGACTCCACTAGTTTCTTTCGTGAGTCTGCCTTACTAATGTAAATAAAATTTGGCTGCCCTCCCCCTTTGTAAATAAATATTCCGTGGGAGGTGGTCTGATTGCATTAGTAACAATATAGCCTGACTGCTGATGGGCTTGAGAACAGCTGAAAACCTGCCACACCTCTATCTTTGTATTCAGACAGAATGTCCATTTTGATGTAGCAGTTTTGTGCTGTTGCCAGATGCTGAAGGTACTTGAGGGAGATGTCGACAAGTGGATAATTGTCAGCAGAACTAAAACAGACAGTTTGTTTACAGTTGAGCATGATTAATTGAGAGTAAATAAAACAGCAGCTCTGTTCATAAACTCTCTCAGCAGCTCAAGTTCAAAACCAGGCAGCATACTCCAGAAACGAAGGCACTGAACCTGCCATCATTTGTGAGGAAGGACTTGTATGCAGGGGTCAGTAATTGAGCTCAATAATGAGAACACACAGTGCAGAGTGGGGTACCAGCCTCTGGGTTTCAAGCCACATGATTTCCTGCTTGCTTTTTCTCTCTGCTGGTTTCTTTTTTTTTTTGTTTGTTTGTTTGGTTTACATGGCTGAATCACAAAGGATTGTGGATCACACATTAATTTAAAAGAAAAAGTTGTGTGTCTGAATGCTGGACACAGTTGACATGTTCAGGTAAAATGAGGGGACAAAAGTGTTCTAGGGTACTTCATCAACAGTAAAATATTAAGTGATACAGTAATCTTTCTTCCCATATTGTAACTCAAGGTTTTTGTAGACTATTTCATGCTTTATAATGGTAGTGAGTAACACAGATTAGTGCTGATGGTCAGCAAACCTCGGGTATACTCTGAAGGGTTTTTTTGTAAATCAAGATACGTTTCTGTTTGTATCTTGTCCAGTAGTGTATATTTACCCAGAGCTGTACAGAAGATGGCATAGTTAGTATCTAGGTGATACTTATACTGCTCAGACTAGACAGGTGCTGCAGCTCAGCTTTGGGGGGGGGGGGCGGGGGGGGTGTGTGAGGATAGCGCTTACCTATCTAGAATTGCCCAAATGTGGTGTTTGTGCATATATTTCTCAAAATTATAATTTCCCATCTCTCCTTTGTGCTTTGATCCACTCTGAAGCCATTTCCTGTGAATTATTCTTTAATGGACAGGAGCCCTGCTAAGAGACTGATGTAGCATCCAGCTTAGCCTCCCCAGTGTGCAGCACACTTTTAAGCAAAGTTATGAGTCTGTTAATCTATATTCAAACTTTTTGCTTTGGTCCTGTCCTTGGGTGGCTAGTAGTTTAAGAGCAGCATATCCATGTGTATGCCTGTTGCCAGTGGGCATTTCAATAACTGTAAGTGGATTGCAGTTGCTTGCAGCCTGTAAACGAGATGCATGCTTGCTCTACCAGTACTGCAGAGAGGTAAGCTTGCTTAGTGGTGACTGTTGCCTGTTTATTGTTGAATCGGTTTACTGCAGTATGCAGGTTTTTTCTTTCCTTGTACTAACTCTGTGCTACTGTCATTGACTTCAGCTGGAAAGGGTCTGGAGGCAGCAGTCTGTGCCAGCTTCCAAGGCCTGCCCACGTGAGAATGTTGTTCAGCTTCAGGCCCACAGTTTGAAGATGTGGTTCCTGATGGCTGTGTTACAAAGGGTCCTTGAGGAGCAGTTGGGTGCTAGTTGGCTATTACAGCCGTATCTGCTTTGAGAGAGGGGAAGAGTGACAGGAATTCATAAGAGGTTGCATGTTAATGCATATTTATCTGTCTTTTTAACATACAAGTAATGTTTAGTTGTTACTTCGCACTCTGAAGGCCAGTTGTGCCACCAGCCTCCAGGGGTACCATCAGCACTAAGGGTGCTGCCAGTACAGCGTGTAGGTGTGATGTGGCTCCATCACCCATGCACAGTGGACCTGATGTTTCTGGCAGGGGTCCCGCTGTTCAGTGGCTGCTCAGCTCCTGCCCAAGTGGGACCATGGGTCTCGGAACCATGCCTAAATATATTTATTCTAATTGCTCTTTAGGCTGTCAGTAGGATTATTAATTTATTTACACTTATTTAGTTTCCACCATCACAGCCAATATGATTGCTCTTTTTTGCTGTGAAGCCTTCTGTATCCTTTGTATTTCTCCTGTTCTTTCCAAAACCTTTCCTCTTCACCTCATCTGCGATCATGACTGATTGTCCTGTCTAGAATATGTCTCTTCCACTGAAGCATATGCTTGTCTAAGCTGCAGCAGTTGTTGCCTGCCTGTGCAGCTCAGCAGTGCCCCAGGATGCTCCCCAAAGGCTGCAGCACTTCAAAGGAGATGCTGCAGGCTTAGAGCAGCCAGAAAACAGGCGCTTGAGGTGCTCTAAGCCCCAAAGGTAGCTGCTGGCATGGATGTAAGAGGAAAAGCTCCTTTCAAGGAGCAGCTTTGGAGTTTCCTTCTGTAGCGGAGCACTGGGCACTTCAGGGACAAGGCAGCAAGCCAGGATCCTCTATGCAGGTTGTGAAGATCTTCCCAGAAGCTAGAGCAGCTGTGTGGGGAACTCCTGGGTGAGTCAAAGCACCAAGGAGGTGTGGGGGTGGGGGGAGGAGTTTTCCTTGAGAGGGAAGAGGGCATTGTCTGTTCTGCTGCTGGTAAGCTTTCCAGCCCCCAAGTTACTGCTGTCTGATACTACTCTTAAGTCCACTGTGTTATTGTTTCGATGGTAGTAGGTGTCAGCTCTTCAAACAGAAGACCCTAGTGGTTTGCAAGACAGAAGGGAAAAAAGTGTTTTCCACAAGTACATCAAGGTGCACTTTCACTCAAATGTCTGGTCAAGGACTGTCTGATGGAAGAGACTTCTGAGGTAAAATCCCTTTGGCCATACCTGTGAGCCTAACTTACCTAGCACCTTTAAAGTATAAGTTCTCTAATGGAGCCATGTGGCTTAAAAAACAGGCCCAAAGGCAGGAGGTTCTGCTTCAGCTGGCATCCACAGAACTGGTATATTTTACATACGGTAATGATCTACCTCATTCACACGTGAATTGTGCATGACTGCTGAGTGAGAGTATGTTCAGTTTCCTTATGACCCAGGCACAAGGGCTATGCCGCATTGACCTGTGGGAATGTCTATCAAAAATTGCCATAAATCTTACTGACTCTATAGTCTGGAGCAAACCCTGAGAAGTTGACATGACTGTGTGATACGTTGTAGTAATGCCAAAAGGTCCAAGCGAAAGCCCAGGCCTCACTGGAGAAGATGACGTACAATCTCATGCCCTTCTACTTTTTACAGCGGGTTTCAGCTGCTGGGCCTGGCAGCTGTGTTGGACTGATCGGATGGTGTAAACTGCATGTTTTAGTCTGTCTGGCCCAGGGAGATGGTCCTGGGTTTCTTGCTGCCCAGTCAATATAATGCCCCAGGGCATGAAGGGCATAAGCAGCAGATGGATGCAACATACCCTTTTCTTATGGTCAGAAGTTACTCACGGGCCCTGAAGGCAGCTCTCCTCTGGGCACAAACCTGAGGCAACCAACCATTTCCTGCTTCATTATCTTGAAAGACCTTGAGCTGGAGTCAAAATTGGAAGACTGAGCCAGGCTCATGAAGGTGAATGTGTTTGCAGCTGACAAGTGTGGACACATGCTGGTAACCATCTGCTGGAATTCCTTGTAGGTAGCTGTGGAAGTGCATTTTCATGTGTAGACTGTGAATGCTACGTGCATGATCTGCTTTATATGCATATGCTGTCCAATTAAATGGGTGCACAGGTATTAAAAGTCTGTTTAAGTGGTGTTTCTCTTATGTACTCTTTGGAAAGAGACTGTGTTATTATCCATTAGGCATTTTCTTCTGCAGAAAAGAATGTCTCTTTTAAGAGGTGTTTGTATACAAAATTCCTGAGAGATGTAGCAGTTTTCCTTCTGCAGTCTGTGTATGTAAAGTTTTGTATGTATTTGCAGAGTAGAACTTTGTTTAACTTAGTTGTCATTAACGGTCAGAGATGCCATAGCACTAGTACTTTACGAGTCAATTATACATAAAACATTGTAGCAGCGTTATTAGAAAGTATTGAATGCTCGAGAATATATGTGATACGGGAAGGGGCACAAAATTGCTGTGTACTTAGCGTGTATAATGCAGCTTGCTCAATTTGTTCCTGGCTATTCATAGGAGAGTACATTTTCTCTTTTTAATTGCACAAGATGACAAGACCTTTTAATTAAGGTGGCATCTATAGTATTCATATACTGCAAAACCCACAAATGACTAAAACTTAATAGCGTCATAAAAACTATGGTTAAAGCTTTTACCAACACTGCCATCACAGCAAAAGGTTTTAAATCAACTACATCAGAAGTGAACTTAACGCCTACACAGAGGCTACTCACTCTGAGAGCAGTAACTGTTTTCTTTTCCTACAGTAATGAAGTCTGTGATTTTTATGGTTGTACTAGTGAAACTGGTGAACAGCCCTTCTGTCTCTTCTGGTGTCCCCATCACATTTCTGCAACTTCAGTAACATCCTGTTTCCCATTAGAAAATACTGTTGGGGAAAGAGGTGAAAACTACTCGTCATCACTCAGAAGTTTCCTGCAGTCTTCAAGAGGACAAAAGGGCAGGGAATGAGAGCTTTGTGTGTGGAAGCAGGCAGACAGTGCCAGATGCTGCAGGAGCAGAGTAAGGCAGGAACCCTCAGTGCCGCTCAGCTTTGACACTGACTCAATGTCTCACTTGAAGTGAACTGCACCATCCAGGCTAGGGATTGCACGATCGCAGTAGGGGCACTACTGTGACATGCAATTTCACAAATAATTTGCAAAGTCCTTTGGCAAGGATGTATGCATAGGCAAATTATTTTGGTTCTTCCCCTCTTCCTTATAATGACAGTCTTACATTACCATTGGGCTGATATTTGTGGTGGGGATGTCTCTTCAGCATCCCTGCTTCATAGGATGTTATGGTGTGGCATCTCAGGAACCTCTGCGAGCTGCATCCCACTGCTGAGGTGGGGTATGTGTCAGCTGAACATTCCCAGTTTGTGCCTTGGTAACACTGGTTAAAATGGGGATGGTTCTTGGCTGCTTTTGTAAGGGGTTAGGCTTTTTTTTTTCTTCTTCTTTCTTTTGCCATGGAATGTAAAAAAATATTATGCAGATGCTTAAGGCAGAGTCTTATTTTTGGCAAGAGCTTCTTGTGGTTTTCATCACATTTAGTCTATGAAAAAAGCATCTTTGTGTATAGGTAACAGTTACTGTAGGGAGCTTTTGCAGGCATTTCTTTTTCCATAGAATTACATATTTAACAGTTTGTTTTTAATCATAATGTCATGATGTATGGAGCTCCTTGAGCACACCTTGTTATCAATTAAGAAATAAACCAGTTCATATAATTCAATATTTCCTTTGGGATGAGTTCAGAAAGCAACATTATTTTTACCTTATTGCTAAAAATACTGCATTGTTTACCAAATGAGTGTTTAAATAATTTAAAGATGCTATTCCAAAGAGAGACCTTGTTAGAGTGAAAAGTGCTTTACCATCAGAACGTCTAGGAAAAGAGAGGAGGACAGAGTAAACAGAAAAAGAAGAAGGGACCTTGGGATGTATTAACATTTAGGAACACTAAAATGAATAGTGTTAATCATGTCTGGTTTGATACTAGGGAATTATGCTTATCAAGTGTATTTTCTCCATTGTCAGGTTTTGAGCGCTGATTTTTCACTTGTGGGTGTGGAAGCAGTCATTTGGGGATTGGTCTGTGCAAAGAATTGTGACTTCTGGGGTTGTTCAGCTGGCCAGAATCCTGGATTCCTCAGTCCCCTTTGTACCACTAGCGCAATTCCAAGGGCAGGAGTTGATTAGCCGAGTAGGCTGAAGAGGCTGCCGTCTTTCCATTGGCATTTTCTCGGCTGGCATGTGCAGCCAGAGTTTTGTGGCACAGGCAAAGCTGTGTATCCTCCTTTTCCAGCCCTTCACCTCAGCCATGTATCTTCTGTTCTGCCTCGTGTTATCCAGAGAGCTGTGAGGCTTTGCTTCAGCATGTGCCTGGCTCAGCCAGCAAGGGGGCTGGAGCTGCGACCACCACCACGTTCTGACAGAATTTAACATAGCCCTACAGGGCCAAGGGATTGAATGTAGCATAGAGCTGTTTAAGCCTGTCTTCAAGCCCTCTGGTGCTCAAAGGATCCTTTGTTAATGAGATGGAGTACAGAGACAATTTAATCTGATGCTAAAGTAATACTCTTGAATACTGACAAAGTATCTAAGTTATGATAGAGCCTGTGCATTGATGCTTGCCAAAAAGTCCACACCAAGCTCTAAGAACACAAGGCAGAGTTAGTCTGGCATGTTCTGGGGAAGCCCCCCAGCCTGTTTTACCATTTGAGCAGATTCAGTTGCTTTACAAACCTGTTGTGTGAACGGTCTTCATCTTGGCATTTGTCGGACTGCCACATGCAGATCACTGCTCTTTACAAGAGAATGAAAGAATCCAAATTGGACATCAAAAGAGAGGGATGGAAATGTGTAAACAGATTTTCATAACATGTGACTTGAGCCCCAAGTCACAATAGGAACCTGAGTCAGGCTTATTCAGGTCATCTGTTAAATGACTTGTAAGCACCTGCTCAAGTTTAATCCTAGAGATGAAAACATTTGGTAAATGCTGTCCTAAATGGAGCTGCACTCCCAAATGGCCTTTGTGCATTTCCACAGTGTTGAGGAGTTTTCTTTTTCCTGCAGTAAGGGAAAAATAATAAAAATCTGATCAGAAACAGAAGTTTGGCTGTAACTGTGATGATCAGGGGACTGTGGCAGGACCGGGTCTGTAGGTGGGGGTTGTAACTTAATTAGGCTATTTGGTATCAATGGAAAAATTAGGTAAGTTTTTAGACCCATGAGAATTCCTCTGTAAATGGTATGGTCTTTTTTATATTTCTGTACTCAGCACATTAGCAAAGCTTATTCTCACCCAAGCATCAACACTGCTGAAAAATTATTCAGCTCACATGACAGCGGCTTTGGAAAGTCTCCACGTTAAGGAAGAATCAGTTCCTCTAGAACAGGCCGGTGTCAAGTGGTCCAAAGAGCTTGAAAACAAGAGCAAAGCAGTGCTGTTCCCTAATGGAAGCTGACCCTGTAACAAGGACACTTTCAGCCCCAGTAAGCAGGTTAGGGGCACTGGTTTTGCTGGTTTAGTCGGACTTGGTGAATGTTTGGTCCTGTGCAGGATTCAGTGACTGTGTAATTTGTGATTGGATTTTGTATCTAGGTTTTGTATTGGTAGGACTGTGGTTGTTCCTGATGCTTTCCAATGCCACGAAAGCAGGCAGTGCCACTGACTGTCACCCCTCGTACGGAAAGGAGGCTGGGGACAAGACAGTTGCAGTGAGGAAAGGGATGCTTGGCTCTGGGATTAATTCCCTGTCTATTTGTCTCATGGAGCTCAGAGTTCAACTTCAGGGCATATTTCAAGGCAACATTTATGCTCAGGGACAGGTCTGACAGCAGCGCTACGTGCAGCACTCCTACTGACTTCAATGAGAGCTCCTCGCAGAATGCCAGGGTAGAATGGCCCTTGAAGTTTGTGACACAGAGCGTGGCTTGAGGAAATGTGTGCGTGTTTTGTGCTTTGGGTGGTTTTTCAATGAATGTACTGCCAATCTAGTAGTGATTTGGGCCCTTACCCTGCTGTGCAGATTCAATAGGCACATGCATGCTGTTGAATACAGCACGTTGAACATTAATTTCTGGGAATTTTGTAAGCAAACTTTATGTATGTAGCAGCTATAATAAGCATGTTTTTACAAGCTGCAAATAAAAAAGGGAGAAAGCCTATTTACAGGTTTGCTGGGATTTTTTTATGGTTACTACAGTTGTTACTGTTTTGAGACATTTGCTTAATAGAAAAACAAGAAAGAACAAAAGGTGAGCATTCAGTAATATCAGCACCTCTTGCAAGCTGGTGGTTAGCTTTACCAGTAGGCAAATCCTTAAGCAGCAGTATTTTTTTGCTTTGGGGTGCATTTTAAAGGAGGGGGAAAAAACCATTAAAATTGAGTATTTGCCCTTCTCAAAGGGCAGAGGTGAAACCAAATAGAAACATCATTTCCAAGTATTTCTTGTAGAGTCCTGATGAAGCAAAGAATGAGATCAGAGGACAACTGAAAATACAGGCTACTTCTGACGCTTGGGTCCATCTCTCTAACTTCAGCTGGTTGAACAGAACCTGTCAAAATTGAACCTTAATTATCTGTGGAAACAAGGAACTGAAAGTGATGTGTAGTCCATGTATGGTGGCGTTTATGTTCTTAACCTTCGTGACCATGGGTATTTCTCTTTTCTGTCCTAATGTCCGCTATGCTGTCCCTCTCGCTACCTGTTCAAGGTACCGTTACAGATGCAGGAGCAGAGTGAGCAATCTACTCTGTGTGTTGTCACAGGGAGTGAACCAGTGTGTAGGAAAAACACCACAATGAAAAGAAAATCTGATCTCAAGGTGGGGACTTGTTCTGTGATTTCTGAAAGCAAGTCGAGTCACGGTGTACGTGTTCAGCACCAGGGGATAAAAGCTCCAATACTCCAGGTGGGAAGCTGTTCTGCTCAGCTGGAAAGCTGACGTGCTGTGATACATGTGAGCTCATTTGAACTGCTTGGCTGTGGGAAACATTTTTGCATTCTAGGAAGCACGATTGCCTCCCACCTGTGCCAGAATCCTGCCACTGATGAGGCTGCCAGCATTGAAAAATGTCTCTCTTATGTAACTGCTATGAAATGCTACTACTTTGTTACAAATATATCCTGTATTTTTTTATTATTTTGAAAATAGGGTCACCTTAAACTTGACGAACTTTCACAGCCTGAACAAGCAGGAGGACCATGTGGAGAAAAATGTCTCTGGGGATGTAGTTTTCAGTAAGTTCACTTGAGGCATGAGGCTTGGGTAGATTTGATTCCATTTACTAATGCAAAATTTGACAACGGTAAAAACACCTTGACTGTTTAATCTTCCACTAGAGAAAAAAAATATCAAAATATTTTTTTCATTCCCAGAATAGCTAGCTGGCAGAAAACTTGAAAAATGTGAATCCCCTTCTTGATACCAAGTCACTTTGTTGATGAATAGTGCTCCCAGCAAAAACTGGGAATCATACCAGACAAAGGATCCCCGGCATCATTATCTGCATTATATATCAATAGTTGTGCTTCCTTGCTTATCAAGTGTACAACCTTGTGTGTCCTTAAAGTGTAAAAACAAAACACCCACCACCCTAAGGACACCTGGGACTGCACTTCTAAGAAGCCAAGAGAAATAGAAAGATTTTATTAAAATATTATGAATTATTGTTAACATATATTTACATAATTTAATTCATCCCAGGAAACATCTTAAAGAATGAAATTTTATATACTTATAGTCATGAAGCCACCCTTTCATTTCATTGTTTCACTGCTACAATCCATCAGTACAGTAGCTTGGTATTTGAGGGGATTTGCTTATTTTATGATTTTATGTAATAACAAGACAACTTGTGTTTCTGAAGGAAATACCATTAGATGGGATAGTGGTCTGGCTCCATTAGTCCAACCCTGAACTGGAAAGAGGGAGTATCTCTGCATGATCCATTTTTTTTTTTTTTTTAATTGGGTCAATGGTGTTCCTTGAAAATGATTGCTGTATTACTAACTGACATTTAGGGCTTTGATATTTCTGTTACAAGCTTTTTCTCTTTTCTTGGGAGAGCTTAACTTGGATTTAATTTTGTTAGGTTGAATGCCATTAAGGTAAGAAAAGCTCCTTTGTGCCTCTCATGTATAGAAGCAATCTCTAAAGGTCTTGTCTCTGAAATCTGTTGCTTTTTTATTTTGAGTCAGATCTCTAGCATTTTTGCAATTGACAGTTGTCAGTTCAATAAGGACTTCTGACATTTTTGGCCAATTGTTTGCACAATCACTGTTTTAAATAGGAAACTGCTAAAAGTCTGACTACGCTAATAGAAGTGAGAAGGAAAACAAGGCTGAGGAAAGCAATATGGTGTTAACAATGTCTTCTAGAAAAACTAATTTATTGCAAGACCCATTACTAGAAGTAAAATCTTAGAGAATCCCAAGATAAATGGGAAGGCAGAGAATTAGAACCTTGTGTGTGCTGTGTAGAAGTGACAAGGCTTCTGGTAAAATGTCTGTTTTTAATCCCAGAATAGTCTTACTTGCAAAACCACGTCCATAAACAAAATTTTCTGTTTCAGAGCAAAAATAGGGCTAATTGTGTTCCTGCTGAACAAATCTGCTTGACAGCAGGTACATTAAAAGGGCATTATGCTAGTGAGGAAACACACTAAGGAATCCTGAAAATTGCTTGTCAGGAAGCAGAACGCTGTTGGGGTGACCAGGTGCTTGTGAACCACAGGTGTATTGTTCCAGCTTCTTGTGGTTTTAATCTCTGCGTTTTGAAATTCAGGAACACCTGCATTTCCCAACCACATCTGTCTGCTGTGTCGCCATCTCTATTTCCCTCTCTGTCAGCAGTTGGCTACCAGATGAGCTTTAGATGAATAGCATTCACCTTACTTCATCGTTGTTTTATGATGCTGGTTAGATGAAATAGTTCCAGCAGATACTCTCAATAAGCAAAGGCCTGTACTCTCTGCAGTTCATTGAGCCCATATGGATGAGAACAGCTGGAAAGATGGGTTTGCTACCTGAGGCCAATGTTTGTGTTGCCAACCGCGACTCCAGCTTGCTGACCCTTGTATAATTCATTGCAGTTGAGGAAATATTGCTCACACTATTCCATTTTGTGATGAATGGCATTACTTAAAACTGATAGTCTTGTAAAGCAGTGGTGACTTCCCATGTCTGACAGATGTGAACAAAGAATACAGTCAATAAATATTGCCGTGTTCTAAAGGAAGATTCACTGCTCGTACTTGAGGGGGAGAAATTTCAGTGCTAACAGGAAACAGGTAGAGAAGAAGGTGGTTTAAAATTACAATTTAGAGGTTATGCTTAAGGATGGACCTTTGTGGGGATTCATGCATTGTGGGTCTCTGAATCATCCAGGTGTAGTGCTGCGGGCACACCTTTCAATCTAGCATTGTGGAACAGTTATTGCTTCACTGACCCCCTTAGGGTAGCCAGGAAAATGGTTTCAGTGACCTTGCTGAGCTTAGACTTTGGTGGGATTTGCTTAGAAAGGGAAGGATGACTCAGGAAGACTGTGTCTGGATAATAACATTTTCTATTTAGTGCTATTGCTTTTGGGAATGTTCTTCATCCAGACAGTTCCTGGTGTGGTTTTATTGACATTTTTTTCAAAACTGAGGTTGAGTGTTTGCATGTTTGCGTGAAAGAGTGTCTGACCCACTAGCCAGTATCCTTGAACTCCATGAGGTGCTTTGGTAGACTTTGCTGTAGGACTTCGCGGGCAGCAGCCCAAGGTTCTGCTGAGGGAGAGATTAGAGCTGGATGATTGTGTCCATAAACAGAGGAAAAAGGCAGCAGACTCCTTGAAAGGTCAGGAATATCCATAAGAAGCTGTTAAGCAAAGGGAAAGAGCTGAGAAGAGAAACAAAGTATGTTTTAGCAGGTTTCTTTGAGAGACCCCGGCAGAAACAATTATGGTCTGAGATATGAGGATGGTGCCTGCGGAGGTGGAGTTGAGTAGATCTCTGCATGGGTTGGAGGTGGTGCAAGGGGAGTAGGTGATAGGCTTTGATGATGAACAAAGTGAGGTCAGTGGTGGAAACATAGGGTGAGAAGGGAGCCAGATTCCTCATGAATATGAGCACTTCTTTCATGGATCCAGTGTCCCTATGCTTTTATGGTGTAAAAGCAAAAATAACATCATTGATCCTATTTATATAAGAATGTACAGGGCACAAAGTCACTTGACATTTATTTGTCCACACTCACTCTGTAGTAGGTGTGCAGCTGTTTCGCAGTCTCCTGCTTAACCTCTTGCCACTCCATGGGGTTACAAAAATACATTAAGTAGTGTTTCTATAGAATGTTATGAATATCAGACTGATCCAAAGTCCTTCTGAAATTAAGAGGTATGGACTGATATTTGTCTCCTGTTCTTTTGTGGTGTTAAAAGTGCACCAGCTGTGATACAGTAATATTTTGCCAGAAATGTATTATATCAATAAACTGTAGCTTATATTCAAGAGGTGAAATAATTCTTCTCTGTGGCCCCCATTCAGAAACACTGAAAATCTCTTTGCTAAAAGGCTCTTAAGAAGGTGCCTGAAGTTAAATCCATGGAGTCAAGTAACAAGAGAAATTTCAGCCACTGCCTGTACAGATACTTAAATGAGGCCAAGAAAAATTTAAGAAATCAATATACGTGTCGTTTTTCATGCTTGGTAGCTAAAGCTTGCTACCCTGCAGAAGTCAGTCCGTGAAAGTATGTGCAATAACCTTATACTTGAGTGTTGTTTGTCTTGCTTGTGATGGAAGGAAAGAGGAAGATCCAGGCTTTGCACCTGCAGGTTGTGAAGATGGCAGCAGCGTGACCCTCTGCACAAAGAGGTGCCCTTCCCCACCCCCACGTGGCCCAGGGGGGCCTGCAGGGGACTCCTGAAGCTGCATGTTTAATTTAAGCAACCCTGACAAAGTAGCTCAGATGTTTGTGGGTGCAGATGGTATGTTAGGAGTTAGGTTGAGCAAAGGCAACTCATTTGATTTTTGCTTTGCTTTGTTGTCACTAACGTTACATCTGCTGGAATCAAAGTTTCAGAACAGAAGTGCAGTTGTCATGCTTTCTGCAGTTCTCTCACTCTCATTTCTTCACATTGTAGTGTACAACCACAAGGGGCCAAATTAAGGTTGTCTAGGCAGCTTTTCTGTGCTTAACTTTGCAATTAAGCTGCTTTAAAAGATTTCCCAATTAAAATGCAAATAAATAAGCCACAATAAAAAGCGAAATCATATGAAACTAAATCGGCACTCATTTGGGTGGTAGCAATTCTTTTAAATTTATTGTATTGATCTGCGCACCTTGAGCTTTCGGATGAGCAAAACAATGGTTGCCTTTTATCTCGCATGTGACCCAGCTAGCAGGACAGAAAGAGAAACGTTACTGTTATTACTGCCACTGGATTTCACAATTGTTTGCAGCAAAGGAACATGGAGACTGAGGACTCCTAGTCTGAGTTGCAGATGCTGTGTTCTCCAAAGGCTACCAGCCCTTTTGCTAGGTGGTGTGCCTCTGGATTTTCTTGGCTATACCATCGCTTTCTGTTTGCAGACTTCCCCAAGATGGCTTTTTAATTTGTCTTTGCTTTCTGGAGCTAGCAGCCTAGTTGGAATTCCTGCACAGTAAATCTGGAAACAGTCTGGAAATCTTGGCCATTTTACAGAGAGCATGCAATGAACATAGTGCTGAACAGAACTTCACCTGCCTTTCGTGCCCCCACTAATAAACCACAACTGAGATGCAGTAAAATATTCCTATGTGCAGCTGAGCCTAGAGGAGAGAACAGAGGAAGGGTGAAGGTAGAAAAGAGAATGCAAAGATGTGAAGGAGTAGTGCATGGCAGTGGAAGAGGAGTGATGGATACTTGGGGAGACGAGACGATGGGACCAGGTGTTTCTCTGCTTACCCTCCTCTTCCCAAACAAGCTGAGGATCCTACTGCCCTTGTATGCTGCCTGGAGTAGGGGAGCAGTAGGTGCTGGAAGTCAGTGCTGTGCTGAGGCAATAGGGAGCAGTGGTTTCTTTCCGCTTTGTGGCTCAGGTGTATTCTGTGCAGCATCAGCTGCCACAGTTCCTTTGGTGGTGATAAGAAGCCTGCGTTGGGAGCTTCAGGAGTTTGGGCAAGCTGCCAAACTCTTTTTGCAGAAGCAGTGAGAAAGGGGAAACTGTGATTCTACACTTTATATCTGCCAAATCTGAATGGAATTTGATGAGACAAAAAAAAGGCACTTCACCACCTGCAGGGCTGTATATGAAAGGCCGCCTGCGCACAATAAAGGTGTGAGAACTTTTCAAAGGCAAGGTCACAAATGTGCTCTAAAAGTGAAAGTATTAAGCAGCCTAGACAGAAAGTCATTACCAGATCCTCTGGTTATACCAATATATGCACTTATGTGTGTGCATATGTAGGTGTGTACAGGTATCTATATAGCTAAATATAATATTGTGTATGAAATAGAGCTACCAAGATGTCCACAGAGTGACTGATGTAACAACAAATGTCAGCTCCACACCATGCTTCTTTAGGCAGAAACAACAGCAGAAATGGATATGGAAGCAAGACCAATATAATGCCTCTAAGATAACTCAGAAAACTTGTATTTGTATCTGGCATTTCACACTTCACTTCCTCGGTTTTGTCTTTTTTCATTTTGTCACGTCTCTATTCAGATGCCAAAGTCCTTAGGGAGGGCTGCATTTTCTTGGTTGTGTGACACAGTGCATTTTTGAAAGTTAATGACTATGAGAAATGAATATTCAGTGAAATGACATTTTTATGATCGCAGCTTCTGTTACTAGCGATACCCATCATCAAATAGAGGTCTTAAGATTCAGGATGTAGTCTCACATGCCTTGGAAATGTACCCACAGAACCTGTGGGAAGGCACTAATTCTGCAAAGTAATCAGTCACTTACAAAAATAAAAAGAGGGGAGTCTTCAGGGATGCACATCCACTGTTGGCGTGTATACAGACTTGACACCTCAGTAGAGTCTTGACCCTCACCAATATTTTACAAATCTCTCTGTATTTGACCTGTTTCATGTATTGAAGTGCATTTAAAGTCTAATACTTATCATCTAGAAACTGTTGTATTTGGCAATGGGTTTTCAGTGGTTATTCCTGACATCTGATATTGAAACAGAGGAGATCAAATATAGACACTCTGATTTTATTAGACAGTAACACATACAGACTTATTGGTTTATTTCTTGCAAAGTGTATGCAATTGTACAGTTCTGTGGAATGAACCATGACCTGGTACACTATATCTGGTAGCACTGTCTCTAACACTTCAACGAAAAGCAAGAATCTGTTTTTCTTTTCTTTCCAAAAGAAACAATTTCCTTGTGGAAATTTAAAATCACACTGGACACCTAGCAGAGGTCCACTGCAGCTGGGAGCCAAGCAACCGAATACACTTTCCTATAAGGCTATGTACTTTTAATTCATTTTTAGGTAGACATATCAAATGATTTGTCATCTTGCTGTCAATACTGATAGAATATATCTTTGTATAAATGGCCATGGACCATCGAGTGTAATTTATAATCATTCTTAGATCACTATTCTATGGGCTTTCGGTTTGTTTTTTTTTTGAGGATCTTATAAACAGTCAGAAGAGAAACAGTCCCTACAGACAATTACTAGATCTTCTGTTATTTCTGAGCTCATGTTAATAGAGGGAAACAATTTTCGATGTCATGACTTGTTGATTATTTGTTGAATTGGTTGAAAAGGCAGTTTTTGCCATAACCTTTCTAATATTTTGACATTTTCCATGGACAGGAGAAATATATTTTCAGTGTTTCCACCAGTGGGATTTCAGATATAATCTGTAAAAGGGAAGGGTAATATTGACTTGGTGTGATGGTGGTGCTGGGAGTGTCACCACAACACGTGCAGTGCTTCACTGGATGTGACTTTCTCTCACAATGTGTAGCATTGTTTGGCTTTTTTGTTTGGCTCATAACTGTGCTTTGAGGGCAGGGGCACCCCCAGTTAATGGTGGCTGCCTGACTCTAGATGACACGTTCAGAAACCAGCCTGTTGTTGGACCGTGAGATAGCTTCCACGACATACCAAGGTGCTGTTCAGTGTCAGATGGGAGAAAGGTTGAGGAGAGAACTGCAAAAGGGAATTTGGAATGCAAACTAAACAAAGGAAAAAACTGGTTTCTGTGAGAAGCAAAGCAAGAATGTGGAAAAGAGATATTTGAGTGTGCAGGGTGAAAGACTGGATACACAGCATGTGTAGATTTCCAAAGAATGATAATAAGGATGGCAATGAAAAATAAGAAGGAATAAATACAGTACATAGAAGTTAAAAAAAGGAAGAAAATGGGGAGGGAGTGAATAGAAGGGCAAAAATGACAAGTGTGAAGACACCACATGCAGGAGTGTTATAAAGAAGAAATGATGCACATTGCTTGTGGGTTAGAGGATTTGTTTAGTGTTTCTTCCTACTGAAACTCCATGCAGAGATTTTATGCCTTCATAAGTTTATGAAAAATTGATGCTGCAGTAACAGTGTTGGACTGCCGAGGCCTGGCCTGACAGCTGCTGTGGCCTACGCAGGCTCCTTAGGAGGCCTCAGCCTGTGTGGCAAGTGGTGCCCCAGGAAACTGTCCTTCGGCATTTTTTCCCCAAGTGTTACAAGAGTATCTTCACTCCAGCTCAAAGATGCATCGCTGGAACTGACAGGTGCTCTAAAGTTCAAGTTTATTAATCATCTTGATCGTCCCTCAAGATCTAAGGCAAGATCTGTACTTTGAAATATGTTCGTGTGTTTAATACTGTCACTGTTTGAGGTCTGCCTATCGTGCACAGAACAGCTATGAACAAATGAGAGCTGACAATGACAATAGGGATCAGGACTAGAAGTATCACATAACTTTGCTGGTATTCACAGAAATCCTTAAATAAGTCGTAACTTTTCAGGTGAGAGGTCGGGCTTTCCTGCAATCGAAAAATGCTTCACAGTGCAGAGGTTTTCAAGAGAGCTAGGAATGTGGTGTATCTCCCATGTGCTGAATGTTGTTCAGGTTTGCTTTGCTTTGACTTCTCATCTACCTCTGCCTTGCCTTCGAGGAGAAAAGTGCTGTTTTCCGAAAGCAGCTGTGTATATAGCTGAAAGTACGAGTTCAGGCAGTTCCATCCTTAGTGAGTTGCATGGGGAGCTTTGGATTTCAATTGTTAATCTCCAGACCAGTGTGCGCTGAGTCGAGGTAGTTTCAGTGCTAATCACAATTGTCTTTCTGGTTTTGACATCAGCTCGGTGTTGTCAATTTTCTGTCTGATAGTTAAAAGCTGAAGGGATTTGAGGAATAAGCAACTTCAACTTATTTTTAAAATATCAGAGAAAATCTCCCTGAGTAATTACAGGCTCTGGAGGCATCAAAATGACACATCTTAAGGAAAGTACAGTTAATCCCACGTGAACAGAACTAAATTTGAAATACTTTGGGTTTGGTTATTGGACATTTAAATGTCGTAATCTGCTGAGCCTGTGTTAAGCTTACCCAGCCACCCTTACCCTTCCCAGGCCATTGTCTGTACACAGCACGGTGCTATCAACCCGCTGGT